>NC_141687.1:1681493475-1682191363 GCF_964263255.1 Lissotriton vulgaris
GATGGCTCCAGGTGTGCTATACCTTTGTAATAAGTAGGACTGTTAGCGCTCTAGTTGTTCTTTAGAACACTCTGGGACATTCTGTCATTGGGCTATACTTGGGCTACATCTGGGTGATATTTGGGCTACATTTGGGCTCTTTTGTCTCTGGTGGCCATTATGGGAGACTGCATGTCAGAATGTTTTAATGAAATAGAAAAGGATTTGAGAAGTCACTCAAAATGTGCCCTAATTTTTCATTCTGCAGCACTAATAATACTTTCTATGGCAAAATATACCCCCTCATGTTGTTTCTTTTTAAATTAAATGTTTTAAGAGTTACCACTTTATTCCAATCAAGATGGCTTCAGGTGTGCCATACCTTTGTAATAAGTAGGACTGTTAGCGCTCTAGTTGTTCTTTAGAACACTCTGGGACATTCTGTCATTGGGCTATACTTGGGCTACATCTGGGTGATATTTGGGCTACATTTGGGCTCTTTTGTCTCTGGTGGCCATTTTGGGAGACTGCATGTCAGAATGTTTTAATGAAATAGAAAAGGATTTGAGAAGTCACTCAAAATGTGCCCTAATTTTTCATTCTGCAGCACTAATCATACTTTCTATGGCAAAATATACCCCCTCATGTTGTTTCTTTTTAAATTAAATGTTTTAAGAGTTACCACTTTATTCCAATCAAGATGGCTTCAGGTGTGCCATACCTTTGTAATAAGTAGGACTGTTAGCGCTCTAGTTGTTCTTTAGAACACTCTAGGAGGCTGCAGTAGAACACAAAGGAATCAACTGACAGTCTCTGTCCTTATTGGATGTACATGTTTTACTGAGAATGTCAGACTTCATTTTCACATGACTGAGAAAGATAATGTGAATTTACAGAAAATATGCTTTCAGTTTAGCTTATAGATCCCCTTCCAAACCACTGTGGGAAAATCATGAGATATTAGTTTTCTTTCAAACAATATTCATGATATCACAGCAGAAGGTTTTTTCACATGGTAAAATCACCTTAGAACCCACCACAATTCCTAAAACGAGTATGGTACCATCAACAAATGATTTATAATGTAACTAAAGTCCTAAAACCCTCTATTAACTACAATGCTTTTTAATGAGGTGCTATCATGTATATTGGTCCCAAGATGGCTGCCAACACTTCTTGGATGAAGTGCTGACAGCCAATCAGATCAGATGTGTGGTTAGGCTCCGCCTAGATATATATCTTTTTTTGAACCTAAATTACTCAAAATCCACTGGAGCACATATATTGAGACCTAGCAAAGGCACATCGGGCTAACAGTCCCTACAATTTTGCCAAGTTTCGTGCAAATCCATTCAGCCGTTCGAGCTAAAAGTGAGGCCAACCGCCCTATGGAAATTAACATGGGAAAAACGCGTTTTGGGACCCCCCTTTTTTCTCGGCCCCCCCTTGATGAAACCCCCCCAAATTGTCAGGTGCTGCTCAGAAACAAAATGTTCCATTTTCCTGAAAATTTCAGCCAATTCTGTCCACAAACGCCAAAGTTATTAGACATAGAATTTTCAAAAATCCCATAGAGAAAAAATCCTAACTATATATACCTACTGGCGACCGCCAGTAGGTAATATATATATATATATATATATATATATATATATATATATATATATATATATATATATATATATATATATATTTTATACAAATCCCTTTCCTCAAGGGAATGAGTTAGCACTCACGGACCAGTCTTTTCCCAAAGTACTTTATTTCTATTTCTTTCAATCTCCAACCAATAACACAAACCAACGCGTTTCACAACAGAAGTTGCTTGTTCACGGTCATTTGGCACAGTGTTTACTCCTCCTATATTGCAAGGAACCCGCCTTGGATTTTGAACTCACTTCCTGTTTGAAGGCAGGAAATGAGTTGGGAAATGTAGTTTTTGCCATTCATTGGACCTCATTATACAAATGGTGAATTTTGCAAATATCATACAGACAGGTGTGAGGGTGGTAATTGTTTCCGTACAAGGTATATATGTGCTTATTATACAACTTAGAAAAACAAGGTCAGCAATTGGGTCACATTCAACTCATACCACGGAAAAAACGAAAAATGTATGCCATACAAAACCAAAAATAAGGCCCTCTAGTGGGCAAAATGGTCTATACAGGCTCCGTGTATAATGCCTCCATTCTTGGGTCTACAATTAAGCCCTCCAGTGGGCCTATAATGCATAGTGACTACCACTTAATCACTCAATGAAGAATTATGAGGTATACGTCTGTTCTTGATGTTCTGTTGATCTAAGTAGTGTATCCATAGTATGCATAGCATTTCATACCCCTTCTTATCACCCATTCTAAAATCATGTCATGATGGAACATAGTCATGAGCAACCCAACATTTATTTTTCCATGGCTGCATAGTGTATGGATTAATGTATGGTGTCAATATTATAGTCTAAAGTGCTTAAGTGCTAAAAAGTGAATAAGAATGAGTGCAAAAAATAGTGCATAAAAAATTATCATTCATTAGCAGCAAAATGGAGGCTACAGTATGAAATACCCTTCCTCATATACTCTGAATTTGTTTCATGGAAAAATGCATTCACAGTGACTGAACTTGGTCATGAATAACGACATGTATCTATATATATGCATGTACTCGACAAGCAACCGATTCTTGGAGGAAAGTAACTGCTATGCCGAACAAAGACCTATATACAATTAAGGCTCATTATGTTAGAAAGATACAACTAGACCTAAAATAGTACAGGCTCTATAGAAAATTATTTAAATCCTCAGTTGTATTGAGTATCGAGGGAGAAAATAAAATCGGTTTCCCTCTGTCTGAGAAGTTTTTCACGATTCCCCCCACCCCGTCCGGGGTTAGGGATAGAACCCACAACAGTATATTCAAGATCCTTCAGTTGATTGTTATGGATGGACTTGAAAGGTCTTGCCACCGGATAATTGCTATCTGAATTCATGATGATGCTTATGTGCTGCAGCATGTGTTTATAAACGGGGAGCTTAGTGCTGCCGATATATTCAAGGTTGCAGGTGCATTTCAGTTTATATATCACAAATTCAGACCTACACGTTAGATACTCTTGAATAGCTAATTTATCCTCACTAAAAGCTGTCGTGTAGTGGGTGCCGTTTTTAGCAAAAGTGAAAGCACGACATAACGTGCATTTGAAGAAACCCATTTTACAAAGCCATGTTTTTTTAAAAGGAACTTCAGGCATAGGTCTATCTAGGGCATCACGCATTGAAGGTGCCCTTCTGAATGTAATGGCTGGCTGGCTAGGCATGATGGGACCCAAGATATTGTCGGTTAAGACAATAGGCCATTCAGCTCAAATTATGCGACGAATAGCTCTTTCTTGGGCACAAAAAGTGGTGACAAGGCGCACCGAACATTCCGTTGTATGGATGGCCGGTGCCTTGGGCATGGGTAACAGTAATTCGTCCCGAGTACAGAGTTTGGCTTTTGCTAAGGCCTGAACTAGGACCTTATTCTTATAACCCCTATTGCGAAATGTTTGTACAGATTCAGCTAAACAGACATCCGCTGTATATATAGATATATATTATATATATGTATATATGTATATATATTTATATGTATATATATATATTTTTTTTTCCAAAAACGTTCTACACTCGAGAAATGAAGCGGCACACCAATTCCGTGTCAGGTGATTTATTAGCAAAACAAAGCATTTCGGCCGGAATGTCCTTTGTCAATTTGAATGTATCAATGAATAAGTAAATAAATAAATAAATAAATATATATGTGTGTGTGTGTGTGTGTGTATATATATAAACACACACATATATATATTACCTACTGGCGGTCGCCAGTAGGTATATATAGTTAGGATTTTTTTTAATAGGGATTTCTGAAAATTCTATGTTGCATAACTTTGTCGTTGATGGACGGAATTGGCTGAAATTTTCAGGAAAATTGCACATTTTGTTTCTGAGCGTCCCCTGAAAGTTTGGGGGGGTTTCGTCAAGCAGGGGCCAAGGAAAAAGGGGGGTCCCAAAACGTGTTTTCAACATTGAGTTTTCCATAGGGCGGTTAGACTCACTTTTAGCTCGAACGGCTGAATGGATTTCTATGAAACTTGGCAAAATTGTAGGGACTGGTAGCCCGATGTGCCTTTGCTATGTCTGAAGATATGTGCTCCAGTGGATTTTGAGAAATTAACTTTCAAAAAAATATATATATCTGTGACAGCGTCCCGGTTAGCGCCCCGGTTCGCGTACCAGACGCGTAACGGAACTTCGCGAGGAGAAGCGGATTGGCTCTCCGGTGACTCTCAACATTCTAAACAGTCCGGAGCGGCCGCCATCTTGTCTCTCGGTAGGATCGAGAGACAAGAGGTGGAAATAAACGAAGGGGGAAATGAATGAAAGGGGCAAGGTAGACCCCTCCTGACAGGCTATTAAAGGGCCCCGCGGGGCAAAAAAATAAAATACATTTTTTTTCGATTTTTCGCTGTGGAAGCGCTACCCGGTACGCGAACCGGGTAGCTCACCGGTAGCGTAACGGGAGTCCGCCATCTTGTGTTTCGGACGAATTTAGTCACAAGATGGAGGATAAACAATGTTGGGAATGGGTATAAGGGGACACGGGAGACATATCCTGACCCCCTAGGTTTTCTGAGGGTGGCTGAGGAGGCCCATATATGTAAAAACGGGTAGCGTTCCGGAAAGCGTAACAAGGAGAAAACCAAGGGAAATAGTAAAATAATATTTTAGAGTGCTTTGAGGTAGGGTAGCTCTGAATGGAGCTGGTGTGTTTATTTATATTTATTTAGCGATTTATAAAGCGCCTTGTGACCCGGAGGCATCCCCGCGCTTATGATACATGTGGAAACCAGAGGGGAAAGGGAGTTTATTTGGGGAAAAGCAGAGTTTTCAATTTTTTGCGGAATAGAAGGTGGCAGGGTTCCAGTCGCAGGCAGCGGGGGAGTGAGTTCCATCCTGCGGAGGCTTTTACTGCGAACCGTCTGCCGCCGGTGCGAGCTTTCCTGAATCTCGGAACGATGGCCAGGCGTTCGTTATCCGAGCGTAGGAATCTAGGGGCCTTGTAGGGGGTGACCATGTCTCTCAGGATAGAGGGGCCGAGACCATTGAGGAGTTTGTGGGCAGTGCACATCACTTTAAATTCTACCCTCTGACGCACTGGAAGCCAGTGTAGGGCCTTGAGCGCTGGTCTGGCCGAGGTTCTGGAAGGGAGGCCCATAAGGAGCGGGCCGCTGCGTTTTGAGTTCGCTGGAGTTTAACCAGGGTGGATTCAGGGGCTCCCAGATAGACAGCATTACTATAGTCTAGCCGGGCAAGGATCAAACCTTGAATCAAGAGTTTCCTAGATAGGGGCGGAAGTAGGGGGAGGATTTTGCGGATGGAACACATGAGTCCGAAGCAGGTGCCTGCTGTTTTGGCTGCCTGGGTCTTCATGGACAGCTCCAGTTCAAGCCAGACTCCCAAGGTCTTGATTTCTGGTTTCGGGGTGGGCACCTCACCGAAAACGTCTGGCCAGACCGATGGGGGGATGGTGGTCCATTTCTTGCCCATGAGCATGACTTCGGTTTTCGACCCGTTGAGTTTCAAAGATGACTCGCACATCCAGTTGTGGATTTCCTGGAGGCAGTTCAACAGATTGTCTGGGTGATTGTCAAGATGAGAGAGTGAGACGACCAGTTGCGTGTCGTCCGCATAGCTCACTATCTTGATTCCGAAAGGGGAGACGACATCCTCGAGGGGGGCCATATAAGCGTTAAACAGAGGGGGCTTAATGACGACCCCTGGGGGACTCCACTAGTGAGGGGGAGAGGGGCTGAGCGGGAATTGCCGTCCCAAACCTGGAAAGAGCGGCCTGATAGAAAATATTCTATCCACGCAAGCGCCGTGTCCGTGAGTCCCGCCACGGCCAGCGGGTGGAGTAGGACACGGTGATTCACCATGTCAAAGGCTGCACTGAGGTCCAGGAGGATCACTGCCACTGACCCTCCTGAATCCAAAATGCATCTAGCCTCCTCGATGACAGCGAGGAGGGCGGTGTCTGTACCGTGGCCCGGGCGGAACCCAGTTTGGGACCGACGTAGAAGGTTATTTGATTCAAGGAACTGGGACAGTTGAATGTTTACCAGTTTCTCTGCTATTTTGCTGATACTAGGAAGGAGTGAGATTGGCCGATAGTTGGCCAGGTCGGAGGGGTCCAGTTGGGGCTTTTTGAGAAGAGCCTTAACTACCGCGCTCTTCCAACTCGGTGGAACAGAGCCCTGGGAAAGCGAGATGTTAATCAGTTCCGTGATGGTAGGCAGTATGGTGGGGGCCACTGCTTTCCGGAATCTGATAGGCGCGGGGTCAAGGGGGGAGCCGCTTTTCAATTTGGCCAGTGCTGATCCTACTTCGTCCGGTGATACTGCCCTAAAGGCAGTCAATTGTGGGTGTAGTATGTTTCCTGTCTGGTTGGTAAGAGCGTCAGAGTCCGTGTGGTTAGGCAGACTGGGAGGCGGAAGGGAGACTAGGATACGGGCGATTTTGGAGTCGAAGTAGGTTGCCAGTTTATCGCTTGTGTCCGGCAAAGATGAGTTGGAGGAAGGGGGCACCGGTATTTTCAGAAGTTCTTTGGCGATGAGGTAGGATTCTCTCGCCGAGTTAGTGGAGTTACTTATTCTGGTGTCGTAGTATGCGGCTTTAGTGAGCTTCAAAGTGGCTTTATAAGATCTCACCGACCTACGGTAGGCGTCCTTGCTAGTATGGAGCCAGTCCTTTATCCATAATCGCTCCGCTTTTTTACACTCTTTGCGGAGAGTTCTTAATTCCGGGCTGTACCATGGAGCTGATCCAGTTTTCCCGTTTTTATCCTGACGAGTTTTTATGGGGAGGATAGAGTCAAGGGAGGAGGAGATCCACCCCCTGAACTTTCTGTCAGCAGTAGCTGGGTCAACCGAGGGACTAGGGGTTGTATGGTCCAGGGCTTTGGCCCAATCCTCAGCCGAGAGTCTGGACCATGCTCTGTCCCTTGTATAGGTGGCCGGTTTATGGGGTTTCCTGTAATCCCCTGGTAAGCGGAAGGGGACCAAAAAGTGGTCCGTCCACGGAAGGGGGAGGGACTCTTTGGTTTGTAAGGTGTGGAGGTTGGTGAACACAGGGTCTAATAAATGGCCTTTAATGTGTGTGGCTCCGGAGTTGGTAAGTAGGAGGCCATAGGCCGCCAGGTCAGTGATCAAATCGGCTGCCCCTGTGTCAAGGGGGCCATCGAAATGGATGTTAAGGTCTCCTAGTATGGTGAAATTGGGGGTGGAATGGGCCAGAGATGCTATTGATTCTAGGAGGGCGCTAGTAAACGGGCCATAATGGCCAGGGGAGCGATATACTAGGAGGCCTGACAGTCTGCTAGTTGGTGCTAGTTGGATGGTGAAATGGAGGCTTTCAGAGTCCAGGATGTGGGCATCGTAGGTTCTACAGGAAAAAATATTCCGGTGGAGGATGGCCAGTCCGCCTCCTCTGCCAGATGGACGTGGTTGGGACTGAATATTAAAGTCCGGGGGAAGGGCTAACACCACGTCTGAGTCCGAGTGGTCGGTGATCCACGTTTCCGTGAGGAATAGAATGTCTAGTTGGTGGTCTTCTATTAGATGGTTAATGAGCAGGGCATGCATGGGGAGTGACCTGCAGTTCAGTAAGGCAAGTTTAAGGCCCTGGTGAGAGACGAGAGGAATGGATAGTTGTAGTTGGGCTGGGTGGCAGATTGTGCAGCTAGTAAATTGGCCGTCTAGGTCATGAACATAATTGCAGGTGCTGTCGTTGGTGGGTCTGAGACTGAGAAGGTCTCGGCGCGAGTATGTTACCCTAGTGGGAGCTGGTTCCGGCAGGGATTCTGGCCCTGAGCCCGTCCGAGCGCGGACGGGCGCAGACGGGCTTGCCTTAGGCGCTCCCGCTGCGCTCGTCCGCTGCGCTTCCGTTGGCAGCACATGATGTAAGGGGTAGGGGGGCGTGGCCTACAGGGGGCGTGGCCTCAGTCCTCGCCGACTTTGGCGTTTTGACAGGAAATTGGTGGTCTGCGAGCGAGCGATAGATCCGCTACTCGCTGTGCTCTAGGTAAAGGTGAGTGCCCTGGCGCTTTGCTAGCGCGTGGTGAGTTTTTAAAAGCAACAATTTTAACAAATGACAATTTTCACAAAGTGAGCAGTTTTAAAAACTCCCGGCTTCCGCCTCAGGAGTGCGCGTGTATCTGACCTAGGCGCTTGTAGTCAGCGCTTAAGTAATGCGACAGGGGGGCGTGGCCTACAAGGGGCTTGGCCTCAGTCCTCGCCGACTTTGGTGTTTGACAGGAAATTGGTGGTCTGCGAGCGAGCGATAGATCCGCTACTCGCTGTGCTCTAGGTAAAGATGAGTGCCCTGGCGCTTTGCTAGCGCGTGGTGAGTTTTTAAAAGCAACAATTTTAACAAATGACAATTTTCACAAAGTGAGCAGTTTTAAAAACTCCCGGCTTCCGCCTCAGGAGTGCGCGTGTATCTGACCTAGGCGCTTGTAGTCAGCGCTTAAGTAATGCGACAGGGGGGCGTGGCCTACAGGGGGCGGGCCTCAGTCCTCGCCGACTTTGGCGTTTTGACAGGAAATTGGTGGTCTGCGAGCGAGCGATAGATCCGGTACTCGCTGTGCTCTAGGTAAAGGTGAGTGCCCTGGCGCTTTGCTAGCGCGTGGTGAGTTGTTAAAAGCAACAATTTTCACAAATGACAATTTTCACAAAGTGAGCAGTTTTAAAAACTCCCGGCTTCCGCCTCAGGAGTGCGCGTGTATCTGACCTAGGCGCTTGTAGTCAGCGCTTAAGTAATGCGACAGGGGGGCGTGGCCTACAGGGGGCGTGGCCTCAGTCCTCGCCTACTTTGGCGTTTTGACAGGAAATTGGTGGTCTGCGAGCGAGCGATAGATCCGCTACTCGCTGTGCTCTAGGTAAAGGTGAGTGCCCTGGCGCTTTGCTAGCGCGTGGTGAGTTTTTAAAAGCAACAATTTTAACAAATGACAATTTTCACAAAGTGAGCAGTTTTAAAAACTCCCGGCTTCCGCCTCAGGAGTGCGCGTGTATCTGACCTAGGCGCTTGTAGTCAGCGCTTAAGTAATGCGACAGGGGGGCGTGGCCTACAGGGGGCGTGGCCTCAGTCCTCGCCGACTTTGGCATTTTGACAGGAAATTGGTGGTCTGCGAGCGAGCGATAGATCCGCTACTCGCTGTGCTCTAGGTAAAGGTGAATGCCCTGGCGCTTTGCTAGCGCGTGGTGAGTTGTTAAAAGCAACAATTTTAACAAATGACAATTTTCACAAAGTGAGCAGTTTTAAAAACTCCCGGCTTCCGCCTCAGGAGTGCGCGTGTATCTGACCTAGGCGCTTGTAGTCAGCGCTTAAGTAATGCGACAGGGGGGCGTGGCCTACAGGGGGCGTGGCCTCAGTCCTCGCCGACTTTGGCGTTTTGACAGGAAATTGGTGGTCTGCAGCGAGCGATAGATCCGCTACTCGCTGTGCTCTAGGTAAAGGTGAGTGCCCTGGCGCTTTGCTAGCGCGTGGGGAGTTTTTAAAAGCAACAATTTTAACAAATGACAATTTTCACAAAGTGAGCAGTTTTAAAAACTCCCGGCTTCCGCCTCAGGAGTGCGCCTGTATCTGACCTAGGCGCTTGTAGTCAGCGCTTAAGTAATGCGACAGGGGGGCGTGGCCTACAGGGGGCGTGGCCTCAGTCCTCGCCGACTTTGGCGTTTTGACAGGAAATTGGTGGTCTGCGAGCGAGCGATAGATCCGCTACTCGCTGTGCTCTAGGTAAAGGTGAGTGCCCTGGCGCTTTGCTAGCGCGTGGTGAGTTTTTAAAAGCAACAATTTTAACAAATGACAATTTTCACAAAGTGAGCAGTTTTAAAAACTCCCGGCTTCCGCCTCAGGAGTGCGCGTGTGTTGTGTGGGTGATGTAAGTACCAACATGTAGGTACCAATGAAGAGTCTAAAATTCAATGTACACTGTCTCCTCTGTAGATATTTTGTATGTTCTAATATGAGTTATTTAAATGTAAATGTGTGGAAAAGCACTTCATGCTTTAAAGCAATTGTATTTTTGAACTGATTGTTCTTTCCTCTTAGTCCTCCTCTTTGGTTTTTTTCCCCACACTCTTCTTCAGAATGATAGTTGATAAATTTGTTCCCTCAAAAATTTATATACATAAAAAATTATATTAAATACATATAAAATATATTTTTCCTTTAAAAGAAGAATACATTTTACAGCTTTTGATATTTGCTATTAAAAAACCAATGAAATTCACTGAAAAAACCATAGGTTATAGACCATATATAGTTAGGAATTAGCATTTACAAAACCTTGAAAATTCACTGAAAAAACCATAGTTTATAGACCATATATAGTTAGGAATTAGCATTTACAAAACCTTACATTACTCACAAAAAACCATTGAAATTCGCATATATAGTTAGTTGCACTAACTATATATCGCACACCCGCAATCCACTGCTGATCATGTCACATATTACATCATTCATGACATGGTCAGTGACATCACTGATGACATCTCAAATGACATCACTGATGACATCACTGATGACAACATCCAGTGACTGTATGTTTCTGTAAAGTTAAAATATGTCTTACATATTAAAGAATGAGTGGATGTATAAGTGTCTGGATGAAGGATTTAGTAGGTGCATGACTGACTGTATGAGTGAGTGATTAAATGTGTCTCACTGAGTGCATGGGTTAGTGACTAAACTGTCTTAATTTGTGCATCATTATGTCTGTTGTTCTGTAAACTGCTGCATGTGTTGATCAGTAGCTATATGAGTAACTATATGGGTTATTGATTGGTTGCCCAAGTATTTGTATGGGAGACTGAGTGTGTGTGTGGGTGGCTGGGAGGTGTATGACTCTGTGCATAGATGTGTGAGCAGTTGATTCACTAGATGTATGGGTTCAAAAGTGCATGTGGAAACAGCTGTATGGGCGGTTGACTGTGTGCATGAGTGTATTGGTGAGTGAATGGATATCTCAGTGCTACATGTCAAAGTAAGTACATATGTAAAACACAGTACATGTGAGAGTTGACATATATAAATAACTGTGCATAAGAGCCAGTGAATGTGTGAGTGGCTGTATGGATCATTGTGAACTTGTATCAGGGATTGTATAAGAGAGTAAATATGTGTTAGTATATGTTTGAATAAGTAAGGTGTGTATAAATGTATAGTTGAGGAAATGGAGGTGTGATTGATTCTTTGCATGACTGACTAGGTGTGTGAGTAACTCCATGGATGAGTGACAGTCTGTGAGTGTCTGTTTACACTGAGTGTATCTAAGGTTATATTAGAGTCTGAAGAGGTTCATCGTATTATCACATGAATGATGTCATCAGTGATGTGATCAGTAATGTCAAATGAGATGTCATCAGTGATGTCATCAGTGATGTCATTTGAGATGTCATCAGTGATGTCATCAGTGATGTCATTTGCGATGTCATCAGTGATGTCATCAGTGATGTCATTTGAGATGTCATCAGTGATGTCATCAGTGATGTCACTGACCATGTCATGAATGATGTAATATGTGATATGATCAGCAGTGGATTGCGGGTGCGCGATATATAGTTAGTGCAACTAACTATATATGCGAATTTCAATGGTTTTGTGTGAGTAAAATAAGGTTTTGTAAATGCTAATTCCTAACTATATATGGTCTATAACCTATGGTTTTTTTCAGTGAATATATATATATATATATTTTTTTTTTCACCACATAACCTCCTCCAGCGCTCCAGCAGAAATAACACCAGGGGACTTTGCACAATCCTTAATTGTGCACCAAGACGACGCGTTTCAGCGTTAGCCTTTTTCGAGTAATATTTTGGTGCAAATTCCTGTAGAAATACAATTTTAAGTTCATAGAAAGTGAGGAAACACTACACATGCTGCTCGATGCTTCTATAACCACTGATGCCTGACCTTAGTTTGTAATGACAGCACATATCCATACTATCCACATGATTCATAATCTATATGCATTATTAAGCAATATTTATTGTGTGTATATAACCCTTTAATTCTTGGCTATTGTATCCTCGCATCTTAAATGTTAGTGTCCTAGTTCCTGTTTAAATAAAGTTATTCAAACAATTCAGGAACTGTAACATTGGATGCATATGTCAAAATTACTTAAATGTGTCTGTAACATACATGCAATTTTGTCACATTATTTGCACATAAAATCTGTGCAGATTTCATTCTCCCATTGTAGAACCCAGTGATGCCATAGTATGACATCACTGGGAGATTCTGAAGGAATGGTCAGTTGATGAAGCTGGAGGTGGCTGTACACTTGTGTAGCTATACTTATATGAATAAAGACCTTTTATTCATGAACCACTGCCTCTGTGGTTACTACAAAATCTCTTTAAATCCAGTATTTGAAAAGCGCAAAGCTACCCGGAAGAATCCCGGCGCTGGGGACTATTGGGAAGATTAAGCAAGCTAGTGCCCAGAGTCACATGGCGCTGGGCTGACCCCTGCCGCCGGACCTGGGGATCAAACCGTGCTTCCCAGCGTCCAGTGTCAGTCGCCCTGGCTGCGGCGTCACACCTCTTCCCATATGTGATCATGCGAGAAATGGGAAATATTCAACAAAATTAAATTAAAAGTGAAATATATCTGCAAAGAGGAAATGCAGATCGAGGCACCCATATGCAGAGGAATTGAACATTATGAGGAGATCTCTAAATTATGAGATTCAAAGAGTTTATATCATATGGTTCTCAGACAGAGGCATATAATGCCTGCAATAACAGAGCCCTGTTATTCTTGCCTGTTTTCCTTCATATTGAGCAGATTGATTAGTCATTACTCTGTATATTCCATAGAATTGTATCAATTTGTTGTTACTGTCATGCTTCTCCACAAAATGTCTAGCCGTGGGATAATTAAAATCTTTATTAGATATAGCCTGTAGATGCTGTAAAATGCAAACTTTCAGTTGCAATTTTGTGCTACCCACGTACCTGTAGCCACAAGGGTATTCCAGCAAATAAATAACAAAATCACTGGTACAAGTGATACATTTAGTGATTGTTTTAACAGTTCCTAGATCTGTGTCATATGTCTTGTGATTCCTTCTATTCCTTCAAGCCTTGCAACAATTACATGTCATGAATCCTTTACCCGGGCTCAGCCAATTGCCTGAGGCCTCTTCCTGTTGGTAACTATGAACCAAACCTTTATTGACTTACATTTTCTATAGGTCACTATTGGTGCCGCTTTGTTATTTCTTTTGGAGCGCTGGAGGAGGTTACGTGGTGAAAATAGTAGTACGGCGGCTGCCGCAGTAGCAGACACCGACACCACTGGAGGGTGAACTGCAGAAAGCAGCAACAGAGAGCAATATATAAATATATATATACTCTGCTCCACAACCTACTAAAATAACCAAACTCACTGCAGGTGCTAGAGTGACTTGAGAGTGGGACTCACAGAATACACAACGCTCTATAGAAACACAAAGCTCTGAAAGGGTATGTTGATTGCGGCTTTAATCCTTAACAGACGCGTTTCGGCAGAAATGCCTTTATCAATGTTATTCAATAAATGCAGCGATCAAGCAAAATTCATGTTGTTTTAAAATGTCCAAAACCACTTCCATTGGCCGCTTAGCACAGTAAACAGTGACAAAGGCCTACATGTTCTCGTTTTGGATGCCCAATTCATGTTAATTTCTCACACTTCAATTAGCCCCCTTTGTATCCATGCTTAATTATTTTCAATTTTCAGTTCAATACCTTTATACACCATCAGCTCTTTCATCGGTATTTAGATACTCCAGGCCTCTCAATTAAGTGGACATCCATGATGTTACATTGGCACAGTCCTGTCCCTTTCCATTGCGTGCATAAACACCCCCTCGCTTGCCACAATTAGAAATTAATACCTGTAGGAGCCCGTTTATATAACCAAGCATCTTGAGTTCAATAATCCAGCCTCAGAAACTGACATCATTTTTGTGTGGTGGTTCTGGCACTTCCAATGAACATACTCTGCTCCAAAACCTACAAAAATAGCCAAACTTAAAGTGAGTGCTAGCGAAACGTGAGGGTAGGACAATATATATATATATATATATATATATATATATATATATATATATATATATATATATATATATATATATATATATATATATATATATATATATATATATATATATATATATATATATATATATATATATTATATATATATATATATATATATATATATATCAATTAGACACTGTGGGATAAAGGCAGTGGAGCATTTTTTAAACATGAGACCAATGAATTGTGCTCCACACAATAAAATGTTGTTGGCAATGGTGAAAGCATGTCTAGAACAGAATTTTTTCCTTTTCAACAATCAGATCTACCATCAGGTTAGAGGAGTCGCAATGAGGGCCTGCTTCTCCCCCAGCTACTTGTGTTTGCACAAGTGGATGTGGGAGGAGCAGGTGCTGAGGGGCGACTATAAGACGTTCATGGACAACCAGGTTGTTGTGTATCTTAGATATATTGATGATCTGTTCTTTATTTGGAATGGCATAGAGCCGAGTGCAAACCAATTTGTTGAAATGCTAAATGTTAACAGCCTAAATTTACATTTTACGTCACTCATCAATGCAAGAGTAGTATGCTTTTTAGATGTAGAGGTGTACGTAGACAATGACTCCTTGGCAACAAGACTATATAGAAAATCCACTGCGGGCAATACTGTGCTCTACGCTTCGACTCACCATCCGCGGCACCTGATACGCAGCATCCCATATGGTGAGATGCTGCATATCAGGCGTATATGCAGTTCTGACATGGAGTGTGAGATTGCTCAGGCAGTCAGCAAATGCTGTTTCCTGGCTAAGGGATATTCTGCTAACATGATTGATGTAGCCATGAAAAAAACCAAAAACATATCTAGAAGTAAAGCATTGATACCTAAAACACAGCAATTAGTTCAGAGTAGCTCAAAATCTAGCAACCTGTCTAGGACCATTCTCACTTATAGTAGGCAACATCCAGAGCTCAGCAAAATCTACGACCATAACTGGAACCTGGTTCAGGGGGATCCAGTTTTTGGAGACTAGGGGGCCGATTAGGATGTCGGGCGTATTGCCCCCTCCAGGCTGACGGTGGCTACCGCCAGCCTGGCGGGGGCAATCTGCCCTACATCTGCATTCGAATCCCCCGCCATATTAGAATGGCGGGGGGACTACAGCGAAAGGAAAGACCGTCCGCCGCTTTTCCGCCCCGGTTGCCTTGCGGCCGGGGCGGAAAAGGATTAATATGGTGGCGGTGTCTATCAGACACCGCCAGCCATATTAAAATGGGCTTAGGGAGATGCCTTTCCATGGCGGTGATGCAGCCACGGCGGGCCCCCAGAGTGAAGGAGAGGTGGGGGCTGCACATGGGGGGTACCTGTGGTACCCCCCTTCATTTGCATAAACAAAACTGCAGGCACCGCACGGTGCCTGCCGCTTTGTTTATGCAAATGCATTAATGCATTTATAGCATTTTGGCGGGCGGTGCAGAGAGCACCGCCCGCCAAAATGCTATAAATGCAGGATGTGCCCGCCACTGTGGCGGGCACATCCTAATACCCCCCACGGTACCCCCGCCCTAATGGCGGGCGGGCGGGAATTCCGACAGGATGGCGGGCGGACAAAGGCCGCCCGTCATCCTAATGAGCCCCTTGGTTTCCAACAAACCAGAACTCACATTTAGGAAATCATTCTCAATGAGCAACAGTATAGTTAGCAGTAGCCCCGAAGTGGGCATTCCAGCAACGCGGATGGCCCAGGTTAAGGGTTTCAGAAAGTGTCCTAGTTGCAAAGCATGTCGATTTGGATGTAACAAGACCCGATTTTCCAGCCCTTTTAAATCTGAACCCATCATGATTAACAAAAGATTAAAGTGTAAGACTTGGTTTGCTATCTATGTGCTGGAGTGTCCATGTGGGCTCAAATATGTGGGTAGCATGAAGCTACCGGCCCACTAACGGCTACTCTAGCACATAAGAGCCATCACTGGGAAAGACCAAGCATATCCAGTAACTAGACATTTCGAGCAGACCCATAATAGTAATCCGAATTTCTTGTAATACTATGTGATAGATACGGTGTTACCAATGAAACGTGGTGGTAACCGGGAGGTGAAACTGCTCTACTGGAAACTCAATATATAAGAGAGCTTGATACTAAAAATCCGGCTGGATTGAATGCTAGCGAAGATTTCCATACTTGCTTATACTCTCCCTTTTGGTATAATGATCTTTGATATAGAAATTTCAATGTTGGCTCACATTGAATGAAATATGAGAATGACAGCTGTTGCATTTATGATCTGGTTTTAACACATGAATTGATTAATTATGAAATTTAATTTTTATAACATATATTGGTTTTAAACACACTCTCTTTGGAAAATAATAGTGTAGACAGGAGCACCTATAACAGGTGTTTATGTTTACTAGGATATTCAGTAATTTGCACTAATTTGCACTTATTTTGGAGTAACAGCACTAAAAAACTGATGAGCACAGGATGAAATTCATGACTGTCTTAGGAAGAAACATTGCCCACTTGGGCTTTATCAAGTACATGAATTTAAGCAGCTGTAAAAAAAGAATGCAATTTAAGTATTCAGATGGTGCATAATGAATATATAGTGGTTCTAAGAACAGCGCTATTAACACGAATATATGTGCTTATTATCTAATTATGGTTTAGGATTTTAGAAGGGCTGTTACCGCATTTATATATTGTATCAAACATCAGACATTGTGGGTGTCTCGAATGAAAATATTATCGCTTTATATTTTTATAGCACAAAGTATTTATTCAAAGTATATATTTATATTTATATATTTATTTGGATGATGCTTACAATTATTTTTGCATGTTACTTTGCACAACTTAATTCTGAAGCTGCTATAAGTAAATTGTTGCTTTACTTATAGCAGCTTCAATGTCATTTCCTGTCCATGCACTTTATATGCTGCCTCTTCCCATAGCAACGCGTCATGTGATCAAGACCCGAGTGGGGGTCGAAATGCTTAATGGCTGACTGGCTGGGTGAACAATAAAGCACTTTTGATTGGCACTATCTTTGGGTCCACTCCTCATCATTTTCTGCCCAGGAGAGGCAGTTGCAAGCGGCGATATATATATATATATATATATATATATATATATATATATATATATATATATATATATATATATATATATATATATATATATATATATATATATATATATATATATATATATATCTTACATAAAAACCTCATAATCCAAATAAGAAGCGGAACTGGCACTCCAAGTTTTTTTTTCAAATCTGACTTTATTTCTTAAAGTGAATACATCCACGCGTTCCGGCTGTTTCTCACAGCTTTGATCACGATGACGAGCAGGTAACTTTATTTTCATTAAATATACATTAACTCAACAGGAAAAATCCATGGAAAGAGGACAACATTATTCAGTACTGCATTATGAATATTTCCTTAATCATGGCAGCCATCTTGGAACATGCAATAATGTCTCCATTTACAAATAATTAATTCACTTCGAGGTAGTTAAACATTGTTCAACAAACCAATAATTTTAATTGGATAGTTACTTAAATATTTAAAGACAAAATCTTTAAAGATTTGTTTTTCAATTAACAAAACACTATAACACATGTTTGTTAAAGGGTTAATTCCAACTGGCGAACTTCATATTATCCCTCGAGGTTTGTAAAGTGCAAGAGTGTTCTCGTTCTAAGGCTGCCTCTACTTCTTCATATCTTTCAGATCTTACCATACTGCATTCCCATATGTGCAAAACTTACTTCGTGTCTACCTTATAAAGTGCTAGTGCCTATGAAGTGTTGTCATTATTTTTAAAGTGCAAGACAGTTCGAACTATTTCACTGTTGTAACCTATTTTAATTCAAATAATGCCCCTACATATGTGTGTGTGTGTTAAGGCAATTGCATTTTTAGGGTATGGGTTTTTGGCCGGCAAGGGAATTTTTAGGGTTTAGGGTGGGTATAGGTTTCTGGGTGGCAAGGGAATTTTGGGGGTTTAGAGTGGGATGGGTTTAGGGTGGCAAGGGAATTTTTAGGGTTTAGGATATTTAAAGGTTTTGGGTTGGCAAGGGGATTTTTAGGGCTTAAGGTGGGTATGGGTTTTTGGCCGGCTAGGGAATTTTTAGAGTTTAGGGTGGGTGTAGGTTTTTGGGTGGCAAGGGAATTTTTGGGGTTTTAGGGTGGGTATCGGATTTGGGTGGCAAGGGTATTTTTAGGGTCTGGGATAGGTGTGGGTTTTTGGCAGGCAAGGTAATTTTTAGGGTTTTGAGTGGGTATGGATTTTTGGCTGGCAAGGGACTTTTTAGGGTTTAGGTTGGGTATGGGTTTTGAGTAGCAAGGCTATTTTTAGGGTAGGTATGGATTTTTGGTGGCAAGGCATTTTTTAGGGTTTAGGGTGGGGATGATTTTGGGGTTGTGGGTTAATAGAGTGATATATACATATATATATGTTGCTCTCGATAGTTGCTGCACTCAGCTGATCCACTTCCTACAATGCTGGTGCCTGTGACTGCAGCAGCAGCCGTCTGAAATTTGAAGTGCAAGGAATTCTGTGGCAGAAAAGAACCAGCGGCACACCAGAGGAAAGCACAATAGACTTTATTATGCACAAAAACAATGCGTTTAGGTGAAGCCTTTCCCAAGTCAGTGACCTGTGCTCCATCTCCCTTAGAAATACAGTTCAGTGTTCATAAACAGTGAGAACATACTGTTGTATGATGAATAGTTGTTGTACAATTTCATCAAAAATAAATTTAGATAAATCAACCAACATCTGTGAAATCATATACAAGTACTTAATTAGACATCACAGCTAAAAATGCAACTAATCCATCTCGGTGCATTCATTTCTAGAGTATAGTTCACAATCATCAACAGTGAAGAAATACTGCAAGATTGACACGGGCTCAATAATTGTAAAAGAAATTCATAGCAAGCCAAAATAAGCATAAGATCCCCAATATTAAATCCGAAGTGCGAGCATTACGTCTTCGTAATAATTCCTTATGTAAAATCCTGTGCTAGTCAATCGGAGGTGATAAGCTAAATTTTGAGGTGCTGCTAATGAAATATTAGTAGACGTCATGGCTACTTAGGCCATCTGCACAAACCCAATGCAATTCATAATGTGTGCGACTAATCACGGGTAATGTACCCCCACATTGTGCTGGTTGACCTATGAGAGGAAAAGAGATCTTATGGAGAACTTTATACAACACAGGTATTCTCTTTCTTCATCAGCACATGTGGTATCTCCCACCCGTTCTTTCCCCCCCTCCCTGGCAGCTCAGCATGTAATGGAACTACTTGCGGTGACGTCACTTAGAATGTCACCGCGACCAGGGTTCCAAGGCGAGCGCTGCGGAGGCAAAGCTGAACTGTCACCTGATGTGGCTGGGGTCGTTTTGATATTTACGCTGACGATCCTGAATAAACGTTGCTTTACCCTTCCTCTCACGGTGCCTGTCATTTCGTTATTGGTAAATGTTACACTGGCGACGAGGGTCTTCATGGGTGAGCGGCCTCAACACGCAAAGTATAGGAGTAAATGAAGATTGCTGTAAAGTATACAGGAGCAGATCGCGTACACAGTGAAGAAAAACAGATGTAAAGAAGAAGAAAGAGTTACGATCCCATTGATGTTATTGATGAGAAGCATATTCGTGCCGTGCCAGGTTGCGAAGGATAAAGGAACCAGCTGTCACCTTGAAAATAAGCCGTGAAGATCAGCCCGAGTCGTGGAAGGTTGGTGGTGTAATTCAAGGAGAGCGGCAAGCCGAAGTTGGCGATTTATGGTTGAGCGACAGTGGGCCTCTGCGAGTGAAGAAATAAATGGTGAGTCACAGTGCGACCCATAGCGGTGTGAATGTGGGAAAGGCAAGCCGGCACGCATCTCGGTGACGGACGTCAGACCTTTTTTGAACTCTGTCGGGGTCATGAAGCAAAGTGATTGAGGAAGTGAACGGCGTGGGAGCTGCGCTATATGACTGCGTGCCCGAAGGATTTCCTAGTGAGAGAAAATAAAGGGCAGTAGTGTGTGGAAAAAAATAACTCATCGCTTCTGCGGATTAACCTCACCTTCTCCGTGTCAAGTGGGCAAAGCTTATCCTTTCAACAAACCTTTTTTGGTGCTTTTGTGAATCTGGTTGCAAAGCATATCTGTGCTGAAGGGACTTTTAAGGAAAACCACAACTGACTTTGGAAAAGGGAGGTAATCGCGTTGTAAGGGAGAGAGAGACTGTGAAGTGTTCCCTAAAAAGAAAAACGAATACACCAGTACTACCAGCAAGTACATCTCACCTTGTGGGGAGCTGACTTTAGCAAAACTAATTGCACCTACCCCAGCTTCTATGATATTGGTCGGATTTTTTTCTGAAAGGGGAGAACTGTTTCGAACTTCTCAGCATAAGTTGGACGTACCACTATGGAACTGTAACCTGGCCCCCACTCCTCTCCCTGTTTGTATCTCAAGGAAAACACGTCCCACCTATTAAGTGTAGGCCCTTAGTAATAACATCATTATGCAAAGTGTGACACCACCACCATTCTTTCTGACTAGCCCAGGAGAGCCTACTATACAATGGAAAAAGTGAAAGAAAGTGTTTTTGAACTATGCAACAGTGTGTGGCCCAAATCTAGGGTTAGAAAGAAAAGTAGCCCTATTAGCATATTACCTAGGGGCGGAGGGGAAAGAGGTGTTGGATCATCTACCAGAACTGGGAGCACCGGAAGCGAGAGACCAGAATGAGGTAGAAATCAGTCTTAAAAAATTAGATTTGCACTACCTTAAATAAAGACTAGCACAATAATGGAGAGGTACCATTTTGGTAAAAGGGTACAGAAGGAAGGGGAGTCGGTAGAAGATTTTGTGTCTGATCTACGAAAACTTGCGGGTACATGTAAGTTTGGGGGTGCTAATGAGGAGAGGATGATGGACCAGTTTGTGTTAGAGTGTAGGACAGAGCGTGTACGTGAGGAGTTATGGTTGAAATATGACCCACCACTGAGGGAAGTCTTGATAGTTGCAAAACAGGTAGAACACATGCTGCAGTGCGTCAGTGAAATCAAACAGGACAGTGGTGAGAAACAAAATGAAGAGAAACCCAAAGTAAGCGAAGTTGTGACTGAATGTGAAGCAGTGTCTGTGGTCAGAGGTCAGAAAATTGTAGGTAAGGAGCAGAAAGAGAATAAAATGGGATGGTCATTCAAGGGTACCTGTTATAGATGCGGTAAACAGGGGCACATGGCCAACGACAAGGAATGCCCTGCCCTCAAATTCACATGTAACAAGTGCGGCAAGAAAGGTCATTTCAGACAATACTGCAGGAGTGGACAGGGATTTAGCAAACAGAGTAAGGACAGGACAAATGCAGTATGTGACAAAATAGTTGTGCAAGTAGGCGAAGGTCTGATCTGCAGCTCCGAAGACACGGTATGTGACGAGATAGTCGTGCAAGTAGGTGATGGTCAGGTCTGCAGCCCTAAACACACCATAAAGATAAAGGGTACAGAAGTAGAAGCATTGTTTGATTCCTGTTCAAGAATAACAATCATCAGTGCAAAGGAATTTACACGGGTGTCTAAGGGGAGGATCAGTTTGAGAAGGATGGATGTAAGGCCCGGGGGGTATGCTGGTCGCCCCATCTCTATGAAGGGTTACTTCTGGGACACAGTTGAATACAGGGACAGGACAACAGTGTCCAAGGTTTTTTTTTTTTTTTTTTTAATTCTTTTTATTAGAGTTCCCCCCCCCATTTTGCCATATTTTCCAGTACATATTACAGCACTAAGTTTCAAAATAAAACAATGAAATCATACAAACACAATACACATCGTAAACATAAATTTTGGGGGTGAGTATATCATATTACATATCATGTTATAAACTTTTTCCAGCCTATATGTTATCTCCCATCCTCTCTACTCTTAACCTATTTTTCCATTGATCTATTGGTTGCCGGATTCTTCCCCCGAATGCTCTCGCTCTTTTTAACCTTCCTTTCATATATAGCTTTCTCCAAATTATACTTAGAAAGTAGCCTTTCAATCCATGTTTGAAATGACGGAGGCAACCTGTCAAGCCATGCCCTTGCAATTCCAATCCGGTATACCGCTGTTACCATAAATAAAAATTCTATAGAAAAGTCCGCTGAGCCTGCAGAAACACCTAGAATTATTAATTCATCTGTTAATTTGATCTTAATTCCCAGTGGGTTTTCCAAAAAGTCCTCGATTGCTCCTTTTTATGTGTGTAATTGTGGGCATTGTGCAAACATATGGACAATGTCCGCTTCTCTTGCGTCACTTCGTGAGCATGTAATCCCTGTGACCCCCCCCCACTGTGCAATTCTGGCCGGGGTATAATAAAGAGAAGACAATGTCTTGTAATGTTGTGATTGTAATGTCGCAGAGCATAAAACTGTTCGCCTTAAGTCTATCGATGTCTGTAGATCCTCCATGGTAGAGCCCACCTTCTCCACCCATTTCCCGGCATATTTTTCTCTATCGTCATTTTTTAACAGATACAATTCTGCATACAGCTGGCGAATTGTGCAATGGTTATATTTTCCAAGGTGGTCCATTATTCTGCATTGATTAAATCCAATCAAGCAACCTCTTTTGTTTATGAGAAAGCTTCTTATCTGGAGGTACTTAAAGAAACTGTTACTCAATATCCCGTATTTCCTTTGTAGTTCCTGAAATAGCATAACAACCCCCTTTGTATCCAATAAATCCCCAATCCTCCTAATCCCATTGTTATCCCAGTCCTTCATGATTACATCTCAGAATATTTCCCCTGGGAGTGAATGATTTGTGTACAATCGGGTGTAATAATTGTATCTCCCTATACCAAGCTTTTTAGCCACCGCCTTCCATACATTATATACTGCTCGTAGAGTCTTAAACCTAGTGTGTTTAAAAAAACTATAGTCAATCGTATTTAGCAGGGCATTCTCAGCGTCCCCCCCCAACAGTGCCCTGTAAACATTTGTGAAGCTTGTGATATCACCTTGTTGCTCAACTCCTCCTCCCAGGAGCCCCTGTGAATATTGCAGGACAGCTGCCCAATAATATAATCTAAAATCCGGTGCCCCCCAGCCCCCCTTCTCCCTCGGTAGTACCATATAGCGATACGCTCTTCTGGTCTTCCCTTGAGCCCATATCAGTCCATTAAGTACTGTTTCTATTTTGCTAAACCATATCTGCTCGAAAAATAGCGGTATTGCTCTAAAGATGTATAAAAATTTCGGAAACGTGATCATTTTGATCACGTTTATCCTACCCATTAGTGTCAAGTGGAGGTTATGGATCCTTTCTCTGATTCTTTTTACTTTAAGTAATAATGGTTCCATGTTAAGCCCTACAAGATTATCTAAGTCAGCAGTAACTTTTACCCCAAGATATGTGGCTACAGACACCACTCTAACATCCTGATATGTTGTGTAACTATTCTGCACAATCTGAGTCTTACTCTTATTGATTGAATATCCTGCTATTGTCCAAAATTTAACGCCTCTTGTTCAACTTCCACTATCGCTCTCCCTGGGTTCGGTGTTATGATAGCCACGTCTTTTGCATATGCAAATAGCTTGTGCTCAGTCCCATGCAACCTAACTAGGTGAATGTTATTGTTACTTATGAGTTTTTTTAGGAATGGGTCCAGATATAAAGCGAACAGTAATGGTGAGGCTGGGCAGCCCTGCCTATTCCCGCGTTTTATCTGAACTGCCTTTGTGTAGCACCTGTTTATTCTTATTCTTGCTGTCGGGCCTTCATAGAGAGCCTGGATTGCCTTGATATATCTCTCACCTATCCCAAACCACTCCATCACCCTCCACAATTAGTCCCAGGAGACCCTGTCGAAAGCCTTCTCGGCATCGAGAAATATGGCCGCGACAGGATCTCCTGCAACCCCTGCTGCGTCACGAATGGTGATCATCTGTCTAGTATGTTGGGTGGTTCCTTTCCCAGGGATGAATCCGTGCTGAGTAGTGCTGACCAGCCCCTCAATCACCTTGCTCAATCTTTGTGCAAGTGCCTAAGAGAAGATTTTTGCATCTCCATTCAACAGTGTGATTGGTCTATAAGACCCTGGCTCTAGTGGTGACTTGTCCTTCTTTAAAATCACTATAATATCTGCACCTGCCCAAGAATGTGGTACTGCTCTACCTATCTGTGCCTGTCAAAAGATTTCCAACATATTTACCCCCAGTATGTCCCAAAATGTCTTATAAAATTCTACTGGTATTTGCTCGGGTCCTGTAGCCTTCCCCGCTGGTAGTTGCTTTACAGCCTCCCTTACTTCTTGTAGCATTAGAGTGAGGTCTAATTTCTCTTTCCCCTCGATACTTAAAATATCATGCAGTATATCTGCCAAGTAGTCAGTAATCTCCTTATCCCTATTACTTAGATTCTGATTGTAAAGGTTTCCATAGAAGCTCCTAAAAACCTCCTGTATTCCTTCTAGAGTGTTAACTAGAGTTCCTGAACTGTCTTTAATTTCCTTTATTTCCCCTGCTGCAAGGTTTTGACGTGTCCGAATAGCTAGAAGGTGACCTACTCTTTCGTAGAATTCATAACACTTTTCTTTTTTCGACAAAAAGTTGCTCGCCGCCTTCTGCGCCAGATGTTCACCTGACTGCGCTTTATTCAGTTCTATCTCCAGTAATATCTCTTCTATTGATTCTTGTTTGGATATGGCCTCAACTAGTCGGTCTTCTAATCTCTCCAAGTCCCTCAGTCTATTATCCATTCTGGTTTTCTCCATCTTACTCCTTCGTAATGTGAAGCTTAAGGTCTCCCCCCACACCCCAGCCTTGAATGCATCCCAAATCATATTGACAGGTGCCGAGTTCCAATTGGTCTCCCAGAATTGAGGAATCCATTCTTGCATATGCCTAATATATTCTGGCTCTCTCAATAGGCCCCTCTCAAATGTCCATGTGCTGCTTTTGCCCACACCCCTATTAATCAACGGGAGGCTTAGCATCAATGGATTATGGTCCGAAACTAGCCTTGGCCACCTTTCTAAGTGGGACCCACTCACTATAGAGCTTGAAATAAGAAAATAATCTAGTCTTGATACCGTTCTATGTGGGGCTGAGTAAAACGTGCTCCCTGTCCCTATGGGATTTTTTTCCGCCCAAACATCCACCAGAGCATTATGAGTCGCCATATTATGTACAGCATTGTACGTTCTCCTCTTTCGACCTGCATAACCTCCTCTTTTCGAGAATCCTGCCTCATACAAACCATTAAGGTTAAAATCCCCACAACATATTATAGGCTCCGGCCACAATGTAAGTTCTGTATCTAAATAATCAAAAATTTCAGGTTCATCATCACTTGAGCCATAGACTGACATAATTGTAAAACACCCAGCCAATGTCTCTACCTCCACTATGACCCATCTTCCACCCTGATCCGCCTTTTTTCTCTCTTAAGTTGGACTGACCCTTTCTTATCTAAAATGGCAACTCCTTTTGTTCTGGTTTCCTGATTTGTATGTGCAAGCACGTCAAACCCCATCTGCTCCAACAAGAATTTTTCTTTTCCAGGAATATGTGTCTCCTGCAGACACATTATTTCTAGCTTAAACATTCTTAAAAATGCAGCCACTTTCTGCCTTTTGTCTCCATTATTCAGCCCGCATATGTGTAGGGAAATAATCCTTAATGCCATTTATGATTTCTAGCATTTCCTTCTTTTCCACCCGGCCAAAAGGTCCTGATCTCATGTTTGTATACTGTTATCAAAACTACTTCCTTTCTACTTTTTTTGTGCTTTTGTCCATTTGTGCTGTTTTTTCCTGTGTATCACCACCCCTCCTTCCCCCCTCCGCTCCCTCCCTCCCAGCAACATCCCCCCTTTCCCACCCCCCCTTCTAGAGGCAAATAGGTCAAACATGACCTATATGTGACTGCTGTGTGTTGTAGAGTCGCCTCCCTCTCCTCCCTCCTACTCATTCTCCCGTTCCTCTACCCTGATGCTCAAAACTTATATGGATTCCGTCTTTCTGCTGCTTTATTTAATCTTTCTAAATTCTGTCTAATTCTTTCCTTTCTCTTTATTCAGTTCCGTAAGATCTACTAAGTATTCTCCTGCTTTTATTTCTGAGAAAAACATCCTAGTAACACCACCTGTGATAATTTTTAACTTTGCCGGATACATTAAATAGGCCTCTGCCCCTTGTCGCTGGAAGGGCGCAATTAACTGCCCGAGTCGCCACCGCCTCTCCACAGTGACGTGGCAGAAGTCCGTTGAGCAAAGAAGGTTACTCCCTGAGCTGATTTTTTTGAGTCTGGTCTGGCTTTTTCAATAATTTCCTGCCTTGCCAACAAATTTCCGCAGACTATCAGCATAGCTCTAGGCAAATTACCCTGTCTATCATTTCGTTTTTTATTTATCAGTGGGAACCTATGTGCCCTTTGCACCTCTATCTCCCATTGCCATTGAACCTCTGGGAAGGCATCTTTCAGTAACTTAACGAAAAAGCCTCTTGGGTCCTGTCCCTCCACTCCTTCCTCCAATCCCAAAAGTCTCACGTTATTACGCCTCTGGCGATTTTCAAAGTTTTCCAGTGCAGGTCCTCCGTTATCTTCGATTGTTCCATCTTGAATGTCTGCCAGTCTGTAACCTCGTCCTCCAGCCCGCCCATCCTTTCTTCAACTTGCACCACTCGCTCTTCCACCTCCTCATACTTTTTGTTCATTTTTCTTATTGACGCCTGTAATTTTTTAGTGTCGTGCCTAGCTCTCTGCTCTGGCTTCAGCTTGCATTGTTTTTAGTGTGTTATACAGCATGTCCATTGTTATCTGCTGTGGATTTCCACTTTTTGCCCCTCCTGTAGCACCAGCCTCTCCTTGCGTACCCTCCTGATACATAGTGGAGGATGCCGAATAGTCCCAAAAAGTTTTTTATTCGTTTTATCAGGAGAGCCTTCCCCTCTACCTCCTCTTCTTGCCTGCAATTTCTTCCTTTTCTGTGTATTTTTACCCTCTGGCCCGCTGCTCCCTTCCGTATCAGTACTCATTTCTGTGGTGATTCCACCTTCCTCCTCGCTTGAGGAGGAGTCTGTGCCTTCATTCACAGAGAAGAATTCACCTTCCCGGTCTTTCTGTGAGTCCAGGCTCACCAGACTCCCCCATTTTGCACCCTGTGCCTTAGTCAAATCTTTCGACATTTCTTCCTCGACCTGGAGGAGTGCATCCATCATCTGGTCATTATTATATCCCCCTGCCCCCTCCGCTGTGCTGCTTGCAGTTGCTACAGTCCCCCCGCTCACCAGTTGTAGTTGTTTGCTGCTTGCGTCCTCTGTCTCTCCCAGGTCTGCTGCTCTCGCCGAGTGCGCGCCAGCAGTGCTTCCTGGTTGCCCAGCAACCACGACGCTTGCGTCCTCGAGGACGGCTCCAGCTGTCTTCGCGTCTTTGTCGGCGTCTGTATCGGGGATTTTGGCCGGCTGTTGTCTTGCTGAGCTTCTGGCTACTACAGCTTTCAATCCAAATGCTTCGGTTACGGTAGGTTGTCTGTAGCCGAGGTCTTTACTGTCTTTGGTAGAGGCTGACCTGCTGCTCCGTGGTAATGAGCTGTGCTCTTTATTTATTCCTTGAGCTGACAGCGGGGCTTCGCCTGATTGTGCTGAATTATCTTCCAAGTTTTTTTCCCCCATCTTCTCAGCTTTCTTCTGTTGCGATCTGGGGGGTCCGGTAGTCACTCGTTTAGTTGATGTCGGCACTTTTGGTATTGTGCCTGTTCCTAGCGGTTTGGCCGTGCCAGCTCCTGCTAACACCATCTTTTCTTTCTCCGTTTTGCCTTTTTGTGCCATTTTCCGGAGGTTACTGCATGCCGCTTCCCAGTGCTCTCTTACAGTTCTAAGCACTATTCAGGCTCGATTCCTCCAACTTGCACTGACCGCTCCTCGCAGCCCGTCTCTCTGAACGTCTACTATCCACAGGATCGCCTGCATACCAAGCTCTAATACTCACCAAGGTATCAGGGCATCAGGGCTTCGTCCTTCTCCAGCTAGCTGGGAGAGGGAGAAAAATGCGACTGTGCTCTACAGCCCACTGGCGGCCATCTTGCCCCCCTCTCATGTCCTGGATTTCCTAGCCAACAGTGTCCAAGGTCTATGTATCTATAGTAGGCGACAACATCCTGGGCTGGCAGGCACAGAAAGAGTTGGGGGTCTATCTAAATTCAAATAGCAATCCCCAAATCTTAATACAAGAAGTGCAAGAGCCATAGGGAGATTTGGAGATGGAGTTCAAAGAAGTATTCAGTGAAGAACTTGAATGTTTGAAGAATTACTGCCATAAGATCAAAGTGAAGGAAAACGCAAATCCTGTGGTAGCCAAGGTAAGGAAGCAACCCATTGCCATCCAAGAGGCAGTGAAGGCTGAATTGGAGAAACTGTGCAAAGCTGGAGTCATCGAACCAGTGGAAGCGACGGAGTGGTTTGCGCCTATTGTAGCAGCCCAGAAGAAAGATGGGTCGGTCCGCTTGTGCATTGACCTTAGAGCTTTGAACAAGGAGGTTGTGGTCGACCGGTTTCCTCTGCCCAACATCACCCAGATGATGAGCATGCTGGATGGCTCAAGGGTATTCTCCACACTTGACCTTACCTCTGCTTATTTTCAGATCAAGCTGCACGAAGAGTCGCAAGAACTCACGGCGTTTGTTACGCCCATGGGCGCATTCAAGTTCAGGAGGATGCCGTTCGGCTTGGTATTGGCGGCAGCCGTGTTCCAGAGACTCATGGGAAACATCTTGAGAGAGATCCCTGGCGTCCTATGCTACCAGGATGATGTGCTAGTATTCGCTAAAGACCATGAGGAACACGACAAGAGGTTGAGACAAGTGCTGACCAGGTTTAGGTCGCAAGGATTAACTGTGAGAAGAGAAAAGTGTGTGTTTGGCTGCAAAGAACTACATTTTTTGGGACACAAGGTAACTGCAGAGAGGATCCGTCCGAAAGCTGAGCTCCAGAACACCATTACAAACTTGGTGCCCCCGAAGAGCAAGGACGAAGTCAAGTCCTTCATGGGAATGCTGGAGTTCTACAGAAAATTCATACGGAACTTTGCAGGAAGAACATTCGCAATGTGACAGCTATTAAAAAAAAACACAGTGTTCGAATGGTGTGACGAGTGCCAAAATGAGTTTGTAGACGTGAAGAATGCACTCGCAGAAGCGCCCAGCCTGAAATCCTTCATACCTAATCGCGTGACAGTAGTCACCACCGACGCAAGTGCCAAGGGGTTAGAGGCGGTCCTCACCCAAGTAAGAACAGGCGGAGAAGAAACAATAGCTTTCGCCTCAAGATTTCTACAGAAGGCAGAGAGCAATTACTCTGTGATTGAAAAAGAGGCCTTGGCGGTGTTCTGGGCATTGGGCAAATTCAGAGACTTCCGATGGGGCACAAAGTTCACTCTGCGAATGGACCACAAGCCATTAGTGGAAGTTTTCAGCAAGAAGGGCATGGATGCGATCTCTAGCAGGATTAGACGCTGGGTTGTAAGTCTTCAAGAATACAAATTCCGTGTCGAGTATGTCCCTGGAACATAAAATCTTGCAGCAGACTGCTTGTCACGACTGGTAAGGGAAAATGATGGAAACGAATCGAAGGGAAAAGTGGAAGAGGAATTTGAAGACTACCAAGAGGAAAATGTGTGTGCGATAGTACAGAGAGCCATAGTAGAAGAAACATGGAAAGAAGCACTAAAGTCAGACGAGGTTTTGGAAGTTGTGTGCAAAAGTAGATGGAAACCTGAAGATAAGCGGGACGACGCTCTACGGCCTTTCTGGATGGTCAAAGATGAGCTGTCTGTGGTCGATGAATGCCTGTTCAGGGGAACGAGGTTGGTACCTCCCGCGGCTGTGAGGGAAAATCTGGTGGATATGGCTCATGATGGCCACCTAGGCATTACCAAGACCAAACAAAGATTGAGAGAAGACTACTGGTGTCCGAGCATGGACCTCACCATTGAAAGAAAAGTAAGAGACTGCATCCTGTGCAGCATCAGCGGCAAAGTACTTAAACAACTCACACCTCTAATGGTGTGTAGGCCACCCCCATCGGGACCTTGGGAAGAGTTGGCCTTGGACATCGTGGGCCCGCTGACGGAAGAAGTACGCACACCGTACATTCTAGTACTCATGGATCTGTACTCCAGATGGCCGGAAGTGAAGGTTGTAAGCGAAATCCCAACGAAGACCGTCATGGAGTTCCTTCGTGAGGTATTCTGTAGGGAAGGTCTACCCAGAAGTCTACTCACGGACAATGGAGTGCAACTGTGTTCGAAAGAGATGGAAGATTTCCTTGAAGAGAGGGGAATCACACAGAAACGTTGTGCTTTGTACCACCCTGGGACCAATGACATGGTTGAGCACTTGAATAAAACTCTCAAAGAGAGCATTCAGTTGGCCAAAACCAGCGGCATGAACTGGAAGAAGAAGTATGGAGACGGGTAGAAGCATACAGGTTTACACCCCACCAAACCACAGGCGTCACCCCTTTTGAGTTGCTCCAAGCAAGAATACCCAACACACAACTATCGCCAGGCTGGATGGGGTGGAACAAGGGATGGTCTGACCACTCCAAAAGAAGCTAAGGGACTAGAGAGACAGAGGGAAGCAGTGGTTGAGAGGAGAGAAAGGTTTGACAGACTCCACTCTACACAAAAGTCAGGGTTCAAAGTCGGAGACGATATTAAGATCACGACACCTACTGGCAAGGCAAGTTGGTCTGAATACAGTAGGCCCACTAAGATTACTAAATTGTTTAGGACTGCTGTAAAGACCCAGGAAGGAAAAATCTGGAAACTGGGAAAAGTTGTGAGGTATTGACCCGCCGGGCAGGATTCCTGTAGGGAAGGAGAGCGTGAAGGCAATTCCGAGGAGAGTATGGGTACCCCTCTCAGGGAACAGGGGGAGGTCCCGCACCTGGGTGGTAGGACAAGGAGAGTGATCAGACCGCCCAGACATTTAGAGCAATATGTGATTATGTAACTTCCTGTTGTACACCTGTTTTATAATGTTTCATTTCTGATGTCTCATTCAGTAGGGAAGGGGGATGTGTGGTATCTCCCACCCGTTCTTTCCCCCCCACCCCCTCCCTGGCAGCTCAGCATGTAATGGAACTGCTCGCAGTGACATCACTTAGAATGTCACCGCGACCAGGGTTCCAAGGCGAGCGCCGCAGAAGCAAAGCTCAACTGTCACCTGCTGTGGCTGGGGTCATTTTGATATTTACGCTGACGATCTTGAATAAACCTTGGTTTACCCTTCCTCTCACGGTGCCTGTCATTTCGTTATTGGTAAATGTTACAGCACACTTTAACGAAATTAATAATGTGTGTGGCTCATCACGGGTAATGTACCCCTACAGTGTTTTAGTTACTCTGCCAAGATAGATCTCTAGAGGTCTCTCTATGTCTTCAAAGTTATCTATACTAACCAAAATCTGGTCTGTGGAGTGGAGACAGGATTATGTGTGTGTGTGCTCTCCTATGGGAGAAAATGTGGTGTATGTACAAACAAGTGATAAAGGGGTTAAAATAAGGGGAGTGATAAAATCCTACACCCCCTAGCTGCCAGAAATTGATGCTGCATTTCTGACGCAGAGAGGAAGGACATAATTTACTGTCAATCCAACCAGCTTGTATCTCCAATAAGCCAATGATACTGGTGTCAGATCAATATAGATAATAAGATCAGAGAATCCTACGCTACTTCCAAACCCCTATTAGAAGTAAGTGCAATTAAAACCAGCCATGACTGTGGGTATACTACATACTTCATCAGAAAGGAAGGTACGGATAGGATGGGAAAATTACCCTTGTCCTATATGTGTAGCTAATTCTTTCCCGCTATTGAGCCCATGGGGGATTTGGGTATTGAGCTCAATGATGTATCTAGATTCCATGATACACTGTTGCTTCTCCTTATCCCCACCGATTGGAAGTGGAAGTATTCTATCAATGCCAAAAAATTGAGTCAAATTGCTTTTGCTCTTGTGTTTTTCATGGAAATGTCTGGCCACAGGATAGTTGAAATCTAGATTGGTAACAGCTCTCAAATGTTGCAAAATGCTGGTCTTAAGTTGTAACTTAGTGCTCCCAATGTACCTGAGGCCACATGGACACTCTAATTGTAAGTTGTAAAGCCATGCTTGGTAATGGCATGCAAAGTTCCATCACACATTCGTCACTGGAAGCAACATGCCAACACACCCACATGAATGCACTACACCCATCTGTACCGTAATCATACCTAATCGGAATCCACCTCAGGGAGGACTCTAACCACCTACACTTCAGATAACTTATGAAAATGCAACTGTTTGTTCTTCTCATCGATTAAGCTCTGTCACGAGGAAAATGGCATTCCACCGCAGCACACCACTTCTCCTTGAGAAGGGCAGACACTAAAAGAAGTCATCCATTGTCCGAATGTTAGTCTTCTCAATGGAGAATAAGCATAAACATCTCCATGTTTTCCACACCATTCGGAGCGCAAGAAACCTAGTCTGAGTACGACAATGGAGTGCATCTTTAATTACAAAGAAGCAGGCCACTCAAGGGCGAGCAACTATCCAGAGGATTACAACATGTGAGCGACCACCGGCATTGGAGACAATCATGTCTGCGCCCTTATCACAGTTCTTAAGGGTGGGCACTGTTTTGGTGACTTTAACATGCAGTAAAAGGTATTCAAATTGTTATTTTTAGGGTCATTTGTGGCAGGTGGGCGATCAGCTAACCAAGCTAAACGTCTGAATATAATCCTACCTGTTCTGCAGACTTCATCCCTCCTTAGAAATCATCCAGTCTGTCAATCTGTTGGGTTTAACCTTTAGTCAAGGGTGGAGGGCTTCTCCAGCAGCTGGGCATCTACACCACCTGAAAATGACTACTGATTTACAACTAGGGCAGGGGAAACGTACTCATTCATCCCTCGGCCCTCCTGCTTCGACAGGGCCTGCATGAGTTTGATTTCCAGTCAAGAGCAGAAAAAGGAATTTGACATATTGCTCACTATGGGCGGACAATAACCACACAAATTTGAAAAAAGGGTCCAAGGGATATATAATTTAGAGACCCACACCTGATCGGATGTATGACGTTATAACGCATACCATTACAACTACCTACCATTATAACGCGACCATTACAACGCATACCATTACAACGCATAGCGCTTAGAGGTGCTGGATAGTGGTAAGTATAATTTACTATTCCAACTCCAGTCCCCGTGGACACTAGGGAAGGTGTTGGATAGTAAATTAAACTTATTCCCTATCCTAGAGCGCCCCCCAGCGCAATGCGTTGTAATGGTATGCGTTGTAAAAGTTGCGTTGTAATGGTAGGTAGTTGTAAAAGTTGCGTTGTAACAGGTGTATACCACCTGATCATATCCCCAGCTCCTACTTAGTGTATAACACAAGAAACACAGGGGGTCTACCAGCTTAATATTAGAGCTGTACTGTCAAAACCGAGTCCACAAGATCTCAGACTTTGTATATCACAAAGACAGTGTGTTTGAGAGAAAAAAAAAAGGGAGAGAAATAAGTGAACCATACATGCATAGAAGGGACCGTTACATCATAGGGTATTGATAAATGGCTAACCAGTCCAAAACAATTCAGATCGGGTTTCCATCAAACAGACTTAATGATCAGTCATATCATTTGGCCAAACCCTTGTGCATAAAGGTTGATCCCTTGATCATAGGGACAGTACCCGCACCTTATCGCTGTTTTGGGATTTGGTCCACCAACATAAACATAACGTCCATGATGACTGATCTTTTGATGGTATAAAAGACAAGTGCAACAAAACAAATAGTGAAATTAAAATAGGATGGGATGCCCTCCTTCTGACAACTTTATTCTGCGGACAAGACACACCTCCTAATTAAAAACCAGGTTATGGTGTTGGCCATTAAGGGTGTTGGCCATTAAGGGTGACGGACAGGAGGTGGCAGAACGGTTCCAAGGAGGCATGACAGCTATCGTGAGTGGATGGCAGGAAACTGCCTGAAGCTCAATTCCGAGAAAACGGAGGTTGTCATTTTTGGCAATCTTTTGCCATCCTGGCCGACTACTTGGTGGCCATCAGCATTTGGCATTCCACTTTGTCCTACCCCCAAGGTGAGAAATCTAGGAGTTACCTTTGACAACCAGCTCAACTTCATGGCTCATGCCAATAAGGTAGCGTCCACGGCCCATTTTAAACTAAAAATTATAAGGAAAATTTTGCCTTTTCTGCCTGACACGGCCGCTAAGACCCTGGTCACGTCATTGGTTTTAAGCTCACTAGACTACTGCAACGGACTCTTCCTGAATGCACAATCCAGAGTCACAAAAAAGTTGCAGACGGTACAGAATGCGGCCGCACGCCTGCTGTCCAAAAAACCAAAATTCGCACCCATCTCAGATACTCTGAGGACCTACCACTGGCTGTCTATCCAGAACAGGATAAAGTTTAAAGCTATGTGTACAGTCTATAAGGCAATGCAGGATCAGGGGCCTCGTTTCCTTAAAGATCATCTAATACCATACTGTCCAGCCAGAAAGCTACGATCTGCATCACTTAATCAATTAGTGGTCCCACGTAGCAGAACAGTCACATGGGGTGACCGCCGCTTCCTAGTTGCGGCCCCCAAAATTTGGAATACCCTACCATACCACGTCAAAGCCAGTCCATCACTCTTACAGTTTAGAAAAAATTTGAAGACATGGTTATTCAACCAATAACACAGTACACCCACTGTATACCTCACCTCTATGGAATGACATTCTGCAGTCTAGCGCCGAGACACCCAAGGGTAATTGTTCGCGCTTTATAAGTGTCAGTAAATAAATAAATAAATAAATAAATAAACAGTGCAAAAAAGACAGTAACAGATATCTGCCTAAAAAAGGGCCAACATGTTTCTTCCTAATGGGTGTAAATCCCTTGGCATTCATCAGGGCCTCGGCTCTTATAATAGTTGCACTCCTAGTAGTGAAATAAACAGGATCACCACCATCACCAAAGAAATAAAGATAAAGATAAACCTGGTTAGATACGGTACAACCTGTAGTGACCACAGACTTTCACCCTCCGACTCACTTTGGCTAGAGTGAATTTCCTTAATGGTAGGGGAAAGGACCTCACCTCACCTGGACTCTGCTCAGGTATAGGAGGCCCCGCACTATCCGTCGGTGCCACAAGCTTGCATCTGAGGCTTGGGGGAGTTTTAATTTCACTATTTGTTTTCTTGCACTTGTCTTTTATACCATCAAAAGATCAGTCATCATGGACGTTTTGTTTATGCTGGTGGACCAAATCCCAAAACAGCGATAAGGTGCGGGTACTGTCCCTATGATCAAGGGATCAACCTTTATGCACAAGGGTTTGGCCAAATGATATGACTGATCATTAAGTCTGTTTGATGGAAACCCGATCTGAATTGTTTTGGACTGGTTAGCCATTTATCAATACCCTATGAAGTAACGGTCCCTTCTATGCATGTATAGTTCACCTATTTCTCTCCTTTTTTTCTCTCAAACACACTGTCTTTGTGATATACACAGTCTGAGATCTTGTGGACTCGGTTTTGACAGTACAGCTCTAGTATTAAGCTGGTAGACCCCTTGTGTTTCTTGTGTTATACATTTTGCTCACTATCCCATCTCCCTCAGGAGCAGGCGGCAATACAACCAGCTATTATCTTATTTGGAATGCCACTCTACTGCTCTTTCTGGTACAATCCAGCAATTCTGCCTCCCATCTCACCAGAAATGTGTTCCTGTGGAGAAGGCTCAGTAGCCATGTGGGTCTCCTCTGTCTGGGCTATTGTTTCCAAGTAGTACAGTGCACCATGCATCCACAGGCTAACAAAACGGGGCATACGTAATCGAGTGCCACTACTCAACTGCACCCCTGCCTTTTGAGCTTCCTGTATGCAAATCTATCTACCTAATCTCCTTACACAGTTGCACAGATTGGACAGATCTCACTGATGTTTAGCGCCAGTCTTTATGAATTTTCCTTTTCCTGTGTACATGAATCCCCTTAAATGGTCCTGTGGTGGATAAGCAATGTTTTTATGTTCGATTCAGCACTCTTCATCCATGGAGGACCTGGCACCTACGCCGTATTGAGCAGCCAGTGTGACTATACTTTCTTGTGGCCATCACATTTACGTATGTTGGCTACTCAGAGCCAATCGAGTAGTGAAAAAGTAGGAACATTCATATCATGATGCATATAAATGTCCTTGATGTGCAGGTACTTGGAGTGCAGGTACATCTAGACCAGCAAGACCACCTTGAGATCACTGTAGGTGAGGGTCACACCTGTCCTGGATGATGCAGTTTGATGTTTCTTCATCAATGGAAAGCAGCCCTCACACTGTCTCATATGCCAGTCACAAGTAGATACCAGGCTGTGCACCAGCCCTCGACAGAACCCTTCAAGATACATGAAATTCGTGTTTTCATTATGGAACAAGCTTGGCTGTTGCAGTCCTATTTCTAGTGTAGCAACCCTGCTACACAAGTATAGGTATTGGTCTATTAAGAATGTACAGCAAGTGTCAGGCATGTACCCCACACCCACTGACTCATTCAATGTACAGCAGTGTGCTGGCAAGAGCTGGTCCAGGCGGATGCCCTTCTGAGAAGCAGTCATCTGAGAAATGTTGGCACTTTCCTAATACAAGTTCTACATAATAGTGCCTATGCCTCCCCATTGAAAGTAGCTACATGTAACATGCACCTATTTATCGAGACACCGGTTCCAGTCAGCTAAACACACGTTGCATCTTATTCCTACTGACAAGGTCGACCAGCCTCACAAAAGGCCCCCATTTTACCAAATGACACCCATGAAAAGAGCAGTGCATCCAGAACCAAAAAACAACAATGCCTGCTCATGAGTATTGTTTCTACCTCTACTGCTATGTTCTTTCTCATTTCTCTTTGACCAATCGGCGTGCAGGAGAGTACCCTAGTGCTGAATTTGCAGGCAGGCATTAAATATAGCCAGGGCCACTAGAATTATGTGGCAGGTTTCAGTAAATTATGCGGCAAGAAAAGGCAAACTATGGTGCATAATATTACACATGTTGTGATAGTATTACTTCCAACAGACCTGCCTCTGCCTTCTTGGATTTTGTGAGGACACTTTGTGCAACTTTCTCCACGCCTCGCGGAACCCGCTGCGCGGGTCCCGCTTCGCAGAGGGGCGCTTATCTTCCTGGGGTGAAGCTGCTGCTGGGGTACATCAGGGGCCGAGGGCTGCGAGCAAGAGGGCTGGGACTCCATTTCCCAGGAGCCCCAGCAACCCGCCCCCGTTCCACCTGGGCTGCTCTCCCTCCCCGCCCCGCCCCCAACGACCAGGTGAATTAAATACCGGCTTGCCCTGCAGTTCCTGGGACCTTCCAACAGACCTGCCTCTGCCTTCTTGGATTTTGTGAGGACACTTTGTGCAACTTTCTCCACGCCTCGCGGAACCCGCTGCGCGGGTCCCGCTTCGCAGAGGGGCGCTTATCTTCCTGGGGTGAAGCTGCTGCTGGGGTACATCAGGGGCCGAGGGCTGCGAGCAAGAGGGCTGGGACTCCATTTCCCAGGAGCCCCAGCAACCCGCCCCCGCTCCACCTGGGCTGCTCTCCCTCCCCGCCCCGCCCCCAACGACCAGGTGAATTAAATACCGGCTTGCCCTGCAGTTCCTGGGACCTTCCAACAGACCTGCCTCTGCCTTCTTGGATTTTGTGAGGACACTTTGTGCAACTTTCTCCACGCCTCGCGGAACCCGCTGCGCGGGTCCCGCTTCGCAGAGGGGCGCTTATCTTCCTGGGGTGAAGCTGCTGCTGGGGTACATCAGGGGCCGAGGGCTGCGAGCAAGAGGGCTGGGACTCCATTTCCCAGGAGCCCCAGCAACCCGCCCCCGCTCCACCTGGGCTGCTCTCCCTCCCCGCCCCGCCCCCAACGACCAGGTGAATTAAATACCGGCTTGCCCTGCAGTTCCTGGGACCTTCCAACAGACCTGCCTCTGCCTTCTTGGATTTTGTGAGGACACTTTGTGCAACTTTCTCCACGCCTCGCGGAACCCGCTGCGCGGGTCCCGCTTCGCAGAGGGGCACTTATCTTCCTGGGGTGAAGCTGCTGCTGGGGTACATCAGGGGCCGAGGGCTGCGAGCAAGAGGGCTGGGACTCCATTTCCCAGGAGCCCCAGCAACCCGCCCCCGCTCCACCTGGGCTGCTCTCCCTCCCCGCCCCGCCCCCAACGACCAGGTGAATTAAATACCGGCTTGCCCTGCAGTTCCTGGGACCTTCCAACAGACCTGCCTCTGCCTTCTTGGATTTTGTGAGGACACTTTGTGCAACTTTCTCCACGCCTCGCGGAACCCGCTGCGCGGGTCCCGCTTCGCAGAGGGGCGCTTATCTTCCTGGGGTGAAGCTGCTGCTGGGGTACATCAGGGGCCGAGGGCTGCGAGCAAGAGGGCTGGGACTCCATTTCCCAGGAGCCCCAGCAACCCGCCCCCGCTCCACCTGGGCTGCTCTCCCTCCCCGCCCCGCCCCCAACGACCAGCCCCCCTCCACCACAGCCATAAACTAACACGTGAGTACCGCTGCGCGGGAGCGCGCGGGAGCGTCCCGGGAGAAGCCCGGGACAAGGGCGGGACCGTCTGCGGCCGTCAGGGGCCGGAGGAGGCCGGGCTGGGCCTGACCTCTTTCGTTTGCAGTCCGGAGGACATTGTTCATTACATATTGGATATGGCAACAGAAGAAGAAACCCCGGGGAAAAAATCTAGATTACGTAATGGATCCCTGGAGAATTATTTTCCCAAGAGGAGCGAGGGAGAAAAAGATTCCATCCTAGCGGAGCGGAGGGCAGAGCGGCGTCGCTCTGTTGAGAATATGAAACATAGACCCCTCACTGATAGCCTACTTGAATTAAATCGGGAAGGTGATTCGATTGGCCTAAGTGAGGATAACGTAAGTCAAGATGGAGTCCCCCTATTGTTTCGTGACTTTGTAGCCACTCCTAGTTTGCCCGGGGATAATATTATAACTGTTTCACCCACCCCTAGTGGTAGTCGTGTGGCCGACAAATCCAAATCTAGGAAGCAGAAAGTTAATATTTATCCTGTAGCCCAGATCCACCGCCCGCCCCCTAGTAAAAAAAGAAGGAAACAAAGGGTGGTATCAGGTAAAGCAAAAACATCGCATACTGATTTTGGTAAAGGGACAAAAACCCCGATTATAACTGAGACCCCCACAGTAGTAGAGCAGGAACACACTCCACAGGTAGTTGTTTCACCGGGTCTTTGTCCATCTTCAGTAACTATACAAGATGAGGTTCCTGATAATAACACTAGAGTCACCCCACCTATCACTTCACCAGTACTTCCTTCTTCATTATCAGGGAATCTGGAATTTTTGTTAAGATCTCTCCTTTTACCCATTAATGAGTCAATTAAAAAGGTGGAAATTAGATTAACCATATTGGAAGCCGCCATAACTAGTATGTCTACCCATACCAAAAATAAAGGAAGTGTGGCGGTACATCCCAAACCACCTTCGACCACACCTCAAAGTAAATCTAAAATTCCTCCCGCTCCTGCTCCGGCTAAGCAAACTCGCCAGCTGCCGGGGGGAGCTGTGCCCCCAACTCATAATACACCGCAGCCTAAACAACCAAAAGCACCAGCTACTGGGTTGGGAGTGGGCCCCTCCAACCCATCTCTAAAGGCCCCGACGAGTAACAACCAGAGTGCACACGGGGATGATGGAAAAAGCAGAATGCCTCAGAAAAGGGTTCCACAAGTAGAGATTCCCCCAGAAGCTGTGCCCTACGTGGTGATCTTAACGGGGGTCCCGCAGCTAACTGAAAATAAGAAGGAGGGATTTGTTGACCTCAAAAATAAAATTATCCATTGGTTGCGGTTGCACAGGCCGATAGCACCTAACATAGATGGGGACATAGTTCATGTTAGACGGATCAATTGGCTGGGGAGTAGAATTAAAGATATTGAGGGGGACCTAGTGGTGGTCAATTTTAGAGACCCTCGGGCAGTTGATTACATCCTAAACTGGCCACCTGGGAGTGGGGAAACCTGTGTTATCCCACGGGCTTTAACATACTTTTATCCCAGGTCAAAAGTCACCAACTCTAAATATTTAAACAGACCACAATTTTATAGGCCGCCCATTATTCCGCCCTACATTAATAATCAACCTCAGTATGGTCATCAGCTGACTAGGGTGCCTGATCTACACTCCGCCTGGTCCATGGTCCCTCATGGACATAGGCAGAACCAGGGTCCCAGTATGAACCATCTGATGCCCTTTACCCCATTGGACACCTATAATCGGTTTTCTCAGCTGTCTGGGCTGGAAGACTGTGATTGAAGTTGGGGGCAAGGGGGGGGGGGGGGAAACTGATAATGAACCTCCAAGGGTGGAGGATCCTCGTCCACTCTGGGGTAGCATTGGTACTGAAGAAGTTAGTCTATCTACAGACCACATGGTGACCACCATTGACATTACTGAGGATTCTAGGCCAGCTGGGCCCGTGATGAGTACGGTTGATTGTTTAGCAACCCTAACTTCAATGGCCCAGGAGGGGGGGTGCCCCTTGACTAGGGTGGCTAATGAGAGGTTGCCAAAAGTGGGTTACACTTCCACGCCTAGAGGAAGGAGGGTAATAAACCTCCTCTCTTGGAATATTGCTGGGCTAAAGAGGAAGTTAGATATTCCAGAGTGGCACATACAAATTGAGCAGTTTGATGTCTGCCTGTTTCAGGAGACATGGAGTTTTGTTCCATTACATAAATCGGGGTATACCACCCACTGTGTGCCCGCAGTAAGTAAGGGAAAGGGCAGACCATCGGGCGGGCTCATAGTCTGGATAAAAATAGATCTGAATTGGGTGGTTACAAGACATATTGTGGAGTGTAATGATATACTCCACCTCTCGGCAAAAGGAGGGGAGGATGTTGTCAGGCTTGACCTTTTTAATGTTTATGCAAGAGGGACACAGGGTGACTCCCCCTCTTTGACCCTAACATCCCTGGATTTGGCTTTAGCCAATTGCCCCTGCTCAGCTAAAATTCTGGTGGGGGGAGATTTTAACTGTACATTTGAACCCCTTCTCGGAGACGACCCTTTAGGAATCGAAGAGGAGGATTCAAAATGGTCTATTCCAACTCTTTCCCTGTCCCCTGTTAGGAAGTGGTCGTCTAGGGCCATACAAATTAATGCATTGGCAAGGGACCATAAACTAAGAGCCCTCAATGGTAGGACTATGTCTGACCAGTCAGGGGCATGGACCTTTAATAGACTTTCGGGTCCGTCCCGAATCGATTACATCCTAATGGATGTTGGATTCTGGCCGGACCTGATCGACATGGAGGTCGTCCCAAGCCAGGATAGTGACCACAATCCCCTGTGTTGCAAGTTCCATTGGGGTGTTCTGAATGACAGGTGTGCGATGGCCATCCTAAAAACAACTAAAGAAGTTATCCCATTTAATAACAACCGTAGATTGAAATGGGATAAGGCTAAGCTTAATGAGGGCGATATAGGAAGCATCAAAGCAATGGTTGAGGGTCTATCTTCCACCTTAGAAATATGGGCTGGTGAAAATTGGACCGTTAGTCCCCAATACCCCTCCCTTGACTCTGCCTATAAATCCACAATAGACCAAGTTGGCAAATTTTTTATCTCGAAGGGGAAAAGTAATAGGGCTCCTGCTATACCCTCTACCCTTAGCAAAGTATGGTATAATGAACTTTGTAAAAGTAAAAGGAAAAAATTGACAGAAGCTCTACTTTCAGGGGACCCTCCACTGGTTAGAGCGGCCAGGAAGGATTACCTGAAAGTATTATCATTGGCCAAACGGGAGTGGGAGGAACAGCACTGGCAGGACCTTTCCAATGCAGTGAGTGGCAGGAACCCAAACCTCTTTTGGGAACTGGTTAATAGATCTAGGCAGAGAAAATCGCAACCATTGTCTGATCATATAACTTGCCAGCAATGGTTTACACACTTCTCATCCCTATATGGAGACTCGGAAGAAACAACTTGTCCTGGGGTGAATAGCCTGGGTGAAGGGGTCCCCGTGGATGATACCGAGCTTTTGTTTTCAACGGGAGAAGTAGTATTGGCGATTAGACACCTAACCCCAAAAAAAGCCGCTGGGCAGGATGGGATCCCTGGGGATCTATTGTTGGCGGAGCCGGAGGCCTGGGCCAAACTAATAGCGATTATAATGAACCTGATCACGAGGGGACACCAGGTTCCAGACTCCTGGAAAGGGGCTGAGGTAGTTACTGTGTACAAGAAGGGGGCTAGGGATGACCCTGCAAACTACAGACCCATCAGTCTGATAGACATAATCCAGAAAGTGGTCGGCAGGGTCATCATTTCAAGAGTAGGCGACTGGATAGAGGAGGCTAGTATCCTCTCCCATTTACAAGCGGGGTTCAGAAGGAAGGTAGGTACGATGGACCAGGTCTTTCGTCTCTTTGCCATCTACTGGAAGGCGGTTACTATCATGAAGGGCAGTTTGTATATGGCCTTCATTGATCTTAAAACCGCATTCGACCTGGTCCCTCGTACAAAACTTTGGGGAATTCTAGAAGAGATGGGTATTCCCAGTGGTCTTCTGAGCCTAATCGTAAAGCTGCACGAGGGGAACTATGCGAGGGTGAGATGGGGATCCCAGGGTCAACTTACAGATAGGATCCCTGTGCGAAGAGGAGTGCGTCAGGGTTGTGTTATGGGTCCGACTCTCTTCTCCCTATTCGTAAACGGAGTGGTTGACCATCTGATGGGGGAGGAGTCGGATGCCCCATCCCTGGCGGGGGAGAGAATCCCCACACTTCTCTTCGCTGACGACACCCTATTAATTTCTAAATCCCCGGTGGGCTTGCAAAAACTCTTGAATCGATTTAGCTCCTTCTGCACCAACCGAGGCTTAACTATCAACACATCAAAAACCAAATTGATGGCATTTGCACCCTCAAGAAGATTTAGAAATAATTTTGTGCTTAATAACGCCCCCCTTGAGCTGGTTGAGTCTTTTGACTATCTTGGTGTCCGAATTAACAGTCACATGACCTGGAAGGATCATTTGTCTAAAATGCTATTAAACCATCATAGAGTATCCGGGGTGACGCTGAAGGAGATCCGGGAGTCAACCAGCAAACCGGTCTCCCCAGCTATGACCATCTATGAGGGCCAGATCCTTCCCGCAGCACTCTATGGCTCTGAACTGTGGGGGTTTGAAGGGGTTTCTGACTTGATGAGAGCGGAAAACAACTTTTTTAGGAAAGTGGTAGCTCTCCCCACTTCTACCCCAATGATCCCTCTAAGATTAGATCTGGGCAGAAAAACAGTAAAGGATTTGGTGAGGCTTCGCCCGTTGTTATTCTGGTCCCGACTAAGAAGAACTGAGGAGCTCGCAAAGTATGCAGAAGGGCTGGATGAACTGCTACTATTGGACACCTGTAAAAAAATAAGATGGTTAAATAAATTGAAAGAATTGGTTTTCAGCTTGGGTCTTAGAGAGGCATGGGAGTCGCAGTCACCACCACCGAAAGATGTTATAAAAAAACTGTACTGGGACTGGGTACAGAATAACACTATGAGGTCTACGAATTTGGGCTCACTCACTGACCAGTTTTTGTCTATTAAGTGTGTGCGTAAATTGGAACCCTTTCTAGACTTAATAACCAAACCATTGGACCGAGCGCTGTACCTCAAGTTGCGATATGGGACGCTCCCGGTGAATGAGTTTACGGTAAGATGGCTGGATGCAGATGCCTGCTCGCGTGTTTGCCCGGGCTGTGCGGCCCCTAAGGAATCGGTGGCTCACATGTTCTTTGCCTGCCCAGCTTACAAAGGGGCACGGAAATTTTGGTTGAAACCCGTCTGCAGGGAATTGGGGCTGAGGTGCCATAGTCTGGCACTACGCGTCCTTTCTACAGAGTCCTCATCTGCCAGTATGATCTGTGGGGTGGCTAAGTTTTTAGGAAGTGAGTGGATGACACGTTCCCGGTTACTGAAACTACAAATTGGAGGTCCCACTAACTGAGGACGATTATACTGTCAGTAAATTGATGAATGATGTGTCCATGCTTTTACTGTATTTTATAATCTTTTATTGGGATTGAAATGTTTATGTATTTGTATTCTTTTATGGTGAAAAATTGCCGAATAAAGATATTAAAAAAAAAATTACTTCATTATTTTGTCATCTCTAAACTTGTTGCCTGGCAGCAGAAAAGTGACCAGTCGAACTTTGCAAAGGGCTTCTGCAGCGGGGCAACATGTGTCACTGTGTCATTAGTATTTGTTTAACAGTTTGAGCTAGAATTTTTTTTTCTTCAAATTAACAGATTGTGGGGCAATGATGGATTATGTGGCAAATGAAGCAAATCGATAATTATGTGCAAAATGCAGCGACCACTGAATCGCATATTACCAGTGGCCCTGAATATAGCCCCACTTCCATTTCTTCTAGCGCAGCAGGTCTTGTTTGCATTGCAAATGTCACTGACAACGTAGAACGGGAGACAGGGCTGAATAGCTGGGCCAGCCCATGGCCCTGTGGTTTTGCTGCGGGCTATCTGTGCTTTTCACGTGCAAACAAAGGTGTGTGTTCGAGTTGTTCATCAGTACAAAAAATACCCCAAAAACTATTTCATGGCCGGAGCACGAAAATATTCCCGGCCCGTGTGCAAAAAAACACACGAGTTTCAAAATATGGGCACCAGGGGCAGAGTGCAAGAGAGCGTTTCGAACACTATCCGGGAAGACTGGTTGCACACTCAAAAATTAACAGGGGTACATCTAGGGACCATGAGAAAATATATATTAATAAAACAATGTTCCGCATGTGAAATGTTTGGATTATGACTGTCAGACATCACTGTGTACAGCGATCAGTAAATGACGGAGTTATTCCTGAAATCTGTTTGTTCATGTACTGCAATTAAATAGCTCCATGAATAGATATAAAGCAACATCAACAGACGTAGCGGCAAACGATGAATAACACACAGTGCAAGGAAGGTGAATAGGTGCTTGCACACACACACACACACACACACACCACACAGATCTGCCTTATTGAGAGGTAACACTGGTCAGGGGTACACAAACATTCTCTAGTTCGTCCTCCCAGCCCTCACTTCTTAGAAGTTTGGGCTGGGCCCTTGCCAGATTGTATTACTCACTGGTCGCACTGGAGATGCACAGGCGCAGTAATATGTGGGGGGCCTTGTAGTTCGAGCACTAGCAGCCCCCCTCAGCACCTTGAGACCCTCACGAGTGAGTAGTGCGCTCTACAAATGTTTGTTTGATTGATTGATTGTACGTCAACAAAAGGGAGTGCTGATCTTGTCTGAGTGCATTTGGGTGAGATGCGCACATCTTTGTGTAGGCATGCGTCATCGCAATTCACAACGGACGTTAGTGGCTGGTTTTTACCTGGAAATGACTGTATCTATGAATGTTTCACAGTTCTTGTCAAAGTCTGGTATTAAGGCCTCCAGGCTCGGAGGCACACCTTCATAACTCCGGTTCTTGTCATCATCAGTCTCAGCTTTGATGTAAACACTCAAATTGAAGGGCTTGGCCAATATTAACAGAGCTTAGAGACCAAAATAGTTCCATAACCTCTCCTGCCTTGTGATTTGCTCTTTCTGTCACTGAGCATTTTTTTCCCCCTGGGCCATTAGCTAGGTAAGCGAGCTGTAAGAGTTGACGGCCTTTGTTTAAAATAGTGCAACTCTGTATATTTTACGCTCTGTCCATGAGCGCCAATGTACACTTTACTGTGTAACTCTGTGGGGCACATTTACAAACCCCTATCGCCACCACAACATCACGTTTCGGAACGATGTAGTGACAAGAGGGGGTTCGCCTTATTCACAAGGCAGCCTTAAGCCATTTAAGTGGCTTAACGCTGCCTTGTGAATAAGGCCCCCTTTCATGCTATACTTAGCGTGAAAGGGATGGACAATGGGTGTTGCGGTGGGCGTTTCACCGCAATACCTATTGATTTTGACTCTGCCTCATATTTACAATGGTTTGGCGCAATTAAGACCAGGGAAAAAATGGTCTGAAACAAGCGCATTGTTTTTGCTGTTTCTGTGTATGCTGCATTGTGAGCAAGAGGGCATTGATTGTTTAAGTGCCCGAATGTGAGTCACTGCAAATAAACAATCAATACAAAAAATGACATTTTGCAACTTCTATGTGTGCTACATAAAGCATCCCAATAGAAGTTACAAAACACCATTTAAAAATTGTTTATGTGCAAAAAGGAACACCTTCCTACGCACAATCTTCCCCTCAATGCAGACCCCCTTGCGCTATGGTGCAAGGGTCCCTGCGTTGGCGCTAGGCTGCTATATTTAGTGCCAGAGAAGGGGGAAATGCAGGGCTGAACCATATTGTTGCAAATATGGTGCAGCCCTGCATTTCAGAAGTGGCAGAGAGCGGAGTTGGGCCTAGGAGGCTCCACCACGTTGTAGTAATTATGCCCCTGAGTTTGTTTTCTATGCTATTGTGTGCATGTGGTGCCCACATTGGAACATACGCAAAAGTAACCAGTGTTTCTAGAAGGGTAATGGGAAGTATTGGCCTCAGCTGCCAGGACACAAATTGTGGGCATCAATAAATGGGGTAGTGCGCTAACTCAGAAAACTCAGAGGCTAAAAGCCCCATTTACTACCGGAGCATCAATATGTTGATGCTCCGGTGGCGTAGCGCCATTTCCCATATTTACAAGGTGGTCCTAAGCCAATTGACGTGGCTTAACGCCACCTTGCTTTCCAACGCAGTCCTCTGTGGCAAAGTGGCATGCAATGGGTGTTGCTGTGGGCATTTCACCTCAACACCCATTGCTTTTTGATGCTTCCTGAGATTTACAAGGTTGAGACAGTGCCAAAACTAAAACGAGAGAATACCTCGTCTCAGCATGGCGATACGAGGTAAGTTTAGGAATTTCATCACGTTTTTTGCTCTTTGTATGTGTGCTGCATTCTGCAAATCCTGATTAATGATTGTTTATGTGCAAGAAGGTGAGCCTTCCTGCACATAAATACATGGGTGCGCCCTGCGTTTAAAAAATGTTGGAGCTCAGCATTTCCAAGTTTAGCCTGGCACCGTGCTTGGACATTTGTTTCGTAGATATACCCCTCGAAGTACAACTAAATATCGACATTTCCGATACTGATCAACCATGGTTAAGATTGGGTACACTAATTTTGAGGTGGATCGCGACCATGCTTTCACAGGTCTTCTATCAAAAATGTCTTGTAGGCATTAGGAGGCAAGAGCTAGTTTTCTTATAGGGTCTTGTGCACTGTTTTTGGGCTTAACCATATCCACTTTGTAATCCCACAGGGTACCCAACCGATCACCACCTTTTTTGACAAGAATTGGGAATGCTGATTTCCTGCAGACTAGTATGCTTCTGTCTAATTTTTCAAGAAGTAGTGATTTCTTGGAGAACCCTATTTATACCCTATAGCTAAAATGTGCACCAAGAACCTTTTAACTTTATTATTACAACACTTGAACATTATTAAAAAAAGAAAGAGGCTCAGCCTTCAGCTTCATCATAGCTGACACATTGTTTGCAAGTCATTTAGCCAGTAATGATCAGTGCATTCATCAGGGCTCGCTCAACCTTGTTAGAACACTCTAGAAATGGTATTTAGGAGATGGAAATTGTGTGGAGAAGCCTCCCTGCATACTGAAAGTCTGGCTCATCGTAGTTTAAGCCCAGGTCTGCTCGAATGCAAAAATAAAAAATAAGAATGATTTTTGTTGATTGTTTTAAGGCATAACAAAAATCAATGTTTACACGTATTAATTTAACACACAATAACACATAGTACAATTGATCATGCAGGGTTCACAGGTTGCATGCACACGTTGCACATTCTTTACACATTTGTCCTATGTCTTTATATACATTCATCTTAAATGTGAATCAAGCTAGGAATAGATTGGAATGAGACATCAGTGCAAGTATGAAATGTGTCCCCAGAAAACCATAGTTCAGACAGCAAAAAGAATGTGACACCCAGCAGATAGTGGACAGGAAGTAGTAAGCTCGGACTCTTCTCCTCGAAACCTCTATCTTCGACTTACAACACACGCACACACCGGGATCCAGACTTCCCCAGGGAGTGCTTCTAAAGTATAGAATTCTGTTCCACCTAATATCCGCCCATCTGCTTCTAGGCACTCGCTCCCCCACTAAGACCTACTGGAGCTTTTATAGTGATTTTGAATGTAGGTGCCTCTGGGGATTTGTTGCCCTTCACGGAGAGAGATAGACTCCTGCAGCTACTTGGCCATTTGGAAACCGCTACCTTTCGCGACACCCGCTTTGCGGGTGCCGCTCATTAGCATACTGTCCGTGCCTTGCTTGGTGTGAGCGGCTTCACAGTCGGTGAAGAGTCAACGCGCTCCCAGGCCGAGGCATTGCGTGTTGCACAGCGCGTGGAGCCGACCGGAGGACTGCGAGGACCAGCAGCCTCAGCTGACACAGCTGGTGCCTCTTCCCCCGGCGGCCACGCCCCCAGCCTTCCCAGATAAGACCGCCTGGGTCCACTGATCGAGTGGGTGCCTCTGGGGATTTGTTGCCCTTCACGGAGAGAGATAGACTCCTGCAGCTACTTGGCCATTTGGAAACCGCTACCTTTCGCGACACCCGCTTCGCGGGTGCCGCTCATTAGCATACTGTCCGTGCCTTGCTTGGTGTGAGCGGCTTCACAGTCGGTGAAGAGTCAACGCGCTCCCAGGCCGAGGCATTGCGTGTTGCACAGCGCGTGGAGCCGACCGGAGGACTGCGAGGACCAGCAGCCTCAGCTGACACAGCTGGTGCCTCTTCCCCCGGCGGCCACGCCCCCAGCCTCCTAGTATTTAAATCGCCGCTGCACAACCGCGACGCGGGACGCAGCACGAGGCGAAGACCGGGCAAAGAGCGGGCCGTTTGAGGCCGTTAGAGGCTGGGAGAGTCCGGTCCGGGCCCCCTCTCTTTGCCTGTCTCACCAAGACCACTGATACTTTTGTGAAATGTGTACACGGGAAACAAGAAGTAAAACATCCTCCCTTGCCGCGGTCGGAGCGGTTAAAGGTCCCATTGACACCTACTTTGCCAAGGCTGGCTCACTCCTGATTGAGGAGATTCAGGTCCTGGAGCGAAGAATATCACAAGAAATAGACTGGGTAAGGAGATCTTCTATGGGCCCTATGGCACAAGCTAGAACCCCAGAAAATAGTTCAGGTAGGCCAATCGCTCATAGCACTGACCAGGTACCATGCCATCTCACAGGTACTATAATAACCAGTCCAGAATTCACTATTGATGTTCCGAGTGATCTAGAGGACATGAGCCTCATGGTTCTACCCACTGTCCAAACCACCCAGCCTACATCATCACAGAACACAGAGATAGCTCCAACTGTAGAACCCAATAGTGATAGTAACAAGGGATCCAGAGAGAGGGCCATCCCAAAAAAGAAGTATGGGCCACAAAACTTAGAAGAATCTAGGTCCAAAACTCCCAAATCTAAACAAGTTAGAGGTAAGGGGAGGAAAGTAGCCGCTCTTGCCCCCGCGGTGGAGAGATCGGGAACGCTAACCACCTCTAGACTACCCAATTTAACCTCACTTTCACAATCTATTGATAACGTGCAAGTAGACACCTCCTCAGATGATATCACATTAGAGGAAATAGGCACAATGCTTAGGTCCCTACTAAGTCCCCTGGAGGCGAGACTGATTAAGATAGAAGCTAGATTAGTCAGTATTGAAAAGGCAACTGTGCAACTCGCCGATGCAAGGAAAACTGACATTAGTGGGACCAAAACAGCAAAGGAGGGTCCAGGCTCTAAACCTATTAAAGGTATTAGTCTCCAGGCAGTAACAAACAATAAACCCTCAGACTTAAAACCTAAATCCACACAACCTTCAAAAATCAATGCATTACAATCTACAGTTGCAAATAAGGCCCCGACACCCACACAGCAACCAAATACCGCTACCCCAAAACCAGCTCCCTCATCAAAATCAAATCCTACGCCGCTGACAAAAACCAAGCATGATCCCCCACTCGATGGAGAGAAACCATACACCAAACGTAAATTACAGTTTGTAAACCTCCCACCAGAAGCCGCCCCTTACACCGTAGTTCTGGTTGGGGTTCCTGAACTCGACCCCCCCACATTTGAATCATACACCTCACTCAAGAATAACGTGATAAATTGGCTCTCGGTTAACAGACCACTCCCGAGAGGAACAGCGAGTGATATTTCTACGACCAAGAGAGTAGCATGGGTGGGGCATACCAGGAAATCCATAAGAGGAGATTGTATCCTGGTCTCCTTTAGAGACCCCAACACAGCTGCATATATTTGCTCCAGTCCTTCTGATGAGGATTTTGGCAATACCATCCAAACACTTCCCCTCTCCTTTTTTTACCCCTCCAATTTATATAATTCAGAGGATCATAGGTGGGGCCACAATCAAGAGCTATTGGAAGGTTGGGAAACTTGCCCCAGGGAGACCAATAATTACCCGCCACACAGGGGAAGATCAACAGAGTACTTCCCTGGGTACGGGGATGAGGCCGGTTGGGAAACCTTCACTAGGAGGAGGAGGGGTGGTGGTGGCTATAAGAGGGGAATTTCCGGGCCATATAGAACTCATTATCCTGCCTATCTATCTACACAGAATCGATATAGTAGCCTAGAAATGGTAGATTGACAGGTGGCTGAAATGAGGAATGTTGCACGCGCAACCTCCTCAACTGATATCAATATACTTACAGTTCCCTCACTTGACATTAATACATCTACACCGCCGGATTCATACTCTACGACAGTCAGCCCAGTCGAACTGATCCAGGCTCCAAGTATGTCGTAACCCTCTTCACCCCTTGCCATTAGCCCATTGGGCATGACCCATCCCTCCCCAAATCAAAGGGCCCACCCCGAGTCTATCGATATCAATGTGAGCCCTCCACGCAACCGATCATTACACATAACAGTAATCTCCTGGAATGTGGCAGGGCTCTCTAGCAAATTAGATTGTTTAGAGTGGGGCTCCTATATTAGATCCAAAAACTTAATACTTCTACAAGAAACCTGGGCGCGAGAAGAAATAGAATTACCTGTCTTTGCCTCTTTCTCCAAAACAGCCAAATGGGGGGGAAGGGGGAGACCATCTGGGGGATTAATGATTGGGGTAGCAACGGATTTAGGCTGCCAAGCCACCAACTTGGAGACCGCTTCCGACGATTTGCTGGCTGTCTTACTTGAATGGCCAGACTCTTCGAAGCTACTAGTCATCAGTATCTACTCTAGGCCGACCCAAATGCATAAAGAGTCGACCACTGTAGATGAGTTAGCTAGGTTCTTAGAGGGCACTCCGTGTGAACTCGCCTGTCTGGTTGGGGGCGATTTCAATTCTCACTATGAACCTCTGCCTGGACTACGTGATGGTCCTTCCCTAGACGAAGATTCCTGCTGGCTTATACCTGAGACGGCGGCACCATCCCCAAGGGCCTGGACTCCCCTAGCCCTACAGATAAATGCCCTTACTCTTAATCTCGGTCTCAGGGCATATAACGGCCGTTGTAAATCGGACATACCAAGTAATCCCACTTACAACAAACCCGGTAGCGAATCCAGACTCGATTACATTATGGTTAAAACCTTTATGTGGCCAGCAATAGTCGACTTTAAAGTGTGCCCAAGAACGGATAGTGACCACAATTCCCTGGAACTGACTTATTCCCTCCCTGGGAACGAGGACACACCACAGGGATTTGGCAAAGATAAGACGGGCCTCCTAATTGAAAACAATCGTAGGAAAGTAAAGTGGGAGAAGTTGGCTAATAGTATGGACAGAATACCCCGCCTATATGAAAGGTTAATCCCATTATTGGAGAATGCCTTCCATCTAGGCACTAAAGACCAAGATGAAGATATCAGAGGAGAGTTAGCACAAATCCATAAAAACATCATTGACTCTCTAGAACAAGATCTGTTCACAACCTCAGGGAAAAGGAATGGTTATAAGCCGAAGACCTCTTGGTATAATGCCACGTGTAGGAAGGCTAAGGCCCATTTGTTATCTGCCATTAAGGGACGCCTTAGCAAGGAAGAAATCCGTGATAGAAGAAAAACGTATAAATCCCTTTTAGTGAATGCTAGGGCGGAATGGGACCACGGCTATTGGGAGAATCTCGTTAAAGCACTGTCAACTAGAGACTCACGTAAATTTTGGCGTGTAGTAGCGAATGGTACGGATGAGTTACCCTCCGCAATAGAGCCCAACATAGCCCCTTTAGTATGGCAGGCCCATTTTGAAGCGCTGTACGCGGAGGGAGGTTGGGATCCTAATAGTGATGGACCTTCAAATACACCTATCCTCCCAGGGGTCCCCTTCACTGAAAAGGAGGTGAGGGAGGCCATTAAAGGCCTAGCTGCTGGAAAAGCCCCGGGATTGGATGGGGCCCCGGGGTACCTGTTTAAACAGGATCCAGGGATTTGGGCACCTTACCTCACACTAATATTTAACGCCATTCCAGGGGGAATGACTGTGCCTGATACTTGGAGGGGAGCAGAGGTAGTCCCAATTTACAAAAAGGGATCCCCCCTGCTCCCTTCCAACTATCGACCCATCAGTCTGATTGATATATCCCAAAAACTTTTTGGCAGACTGATTTTAAATCGCTTGCAAGCGTGGACTGACGAAATGGACATCCTGTCCCAATACCAGGCAGGATTTCGGGAGGGTGTATCGACCACAGATCAAATATTCAGGCTACACCTGCTCTACTGGAGAACAGCGGTAATCGAGGGCGGCAGTCTATATACCATCTTTGTAGACTTACGCGCCGCCTTCGATTTGGTTCCTAGAGCAAGGTTGTGGAGAGTCATGGAAGAGCTGAATGTCCCTCCAGATATTTTGGCAATCCTGATGAGACTTCACTGTAACAACTACGCCCGCGTTAGGTGTGGCAAAGGTGGCAAATTAACCGAAAGGTTCCCCGTTCGCAGAGGTGTGAGACAGGGTTGTGTGCTTGCACCAACCCTGTTTTGCATCTTTGTGAACGGGGTTGTTGCCCACCTAAACAGGATTGCCAATTCTGATGCCCCAAAGTTGACTGGCAACAGGGTGCCTGCAATCATGTTTGCAGACGACACCTTGTTGCTGTCTAAATCCCCGATGGGGATCCAACGCATTTTGGATGGTTTTCTAGACTTCTGCTCTGACCGGGGACTGGAGGTCAATCCCCAAAAAAACAAAATTCATGATTCTAAATCCCAACCCTCGAAATCGAGCCCCTCCCAAGCTAGGCACGGTCCAATTAGAACGGGTGCATAACATTGAATATTTGGGGATTACTATAAACGAACATCTAACTTGGACGTCGCACCAGGCCAAAGTGACCATCAAACTGGCACAGTTGGCGGGTGGCACTTTGCGCCTGGCAAATAAATCATGCTATCGACCACTTACCCCAATCATTCATATATACAAAACACAAGCCAGGGCAGGGGTTACATATGGGGGTGAGCTGCGGGGTTACACTCAGCATTCCAAGCTCCAGTCCACTGAAAACAAATTCCTGAGACAGGTAGCTGCCCTCCCCCAGAGCACTCCATTACTACCACTTAGATTAGACCTGGGAATTAAACCCATTACAGAGGAGCTAGGACTTAAACCCCTAACATTCTGGAGGCGTTTGTGGTGTAGCCCAGACCTCGTAACTTATAGAGAGGAACTACAGGAATTCCTGGAACTACGGAACATAAAGAGGATTCCTTGGCTGACTTATGTCAAGGGAAGGTTCGAGGAAATGGGCTTCCCGGAACTATGGACAGACCCTTCTAATTCATGTACCAAGATCTCAAAAAAGGTACTCGCGAGTGCTTACTATGCTTTGATGCTCACCAGAGCCACTAATGACACTCGAGAGGGGTCCCTGACAAGCTTATTCCTGAAAGTGAAAGATACCTACTGCCTCGAAAAAACTATAGATGAGATTTCCCCTCCAATAACGAGGAAATTGTTCCTACAATGGCGCTATGGATGCCTTCCTCTAGCTTCGTTTACAGCATCCTGGACATCGTGCTCCACCGTACCATCTTGCCCAATGTGTGCACACCCGAAGGAGGACGACATGCACGCGGTCTTCTTTTGTAAGGGCTATGAGCGGAGCAGGAAATACTGGCTAGTTCCGCTACTCAGGAACTTGGGATTCAGATCTTACCAAACCGCTTATAGAGTTTTAAAATCAGACCTTTCTCCCCCTGTAGTTTTTGCACTCTCAAAATTTTTAACTTCATTGTGGTTTATCCGCAGCCGAGTGATGAAAAGACTGGTATAATGGACCCCACTAAAGTGAACTCTTTTTACTGTCTTACCTAATATTTAAATTAAATTTCTTAAACTTGGATCACACTATGTTTAATAAGTTTTTAACTGTATATATTGTTCTGTATCTTTTATGATCTGTGATCGAAATAAAGATTTTTGAAAGTGAATGTATTACTGTTAGCAGAAGGGTTTGCAATTGTTTTCAGCTTGTATTGACCTCTGCTTGGATTGCTCCCTTCTACTTCTTCACATATTGAGGTATTATTTTACTGATTTCGAGGACACCTGGCTTGTTAACTGCCACCCCTTTTGCTTTGCGTCTTGAGCTGTCGGAGATCATTCCCTTGTAAAGCCCTTTAGTGAGCTAAAATATCTACTGGACAGTGGGTAGGACATGGGGAGGGTCCTAAGACTGAAGAATGGAATGCTGGTTAAGGTCACAGAAATGATGACACAAATGAGGTACAGTTCCTCTTTTTAGTTTCTCACTCTGTAAGGTATACTAAATGAAAGGATTCCACGTTATTTAGTTAGATAATTGTGCTGCGCTCAAGGCAAAAGTGCTAATTGGTGTTTTAGAGACACCTGTCAAGTAGCAGTGGTCGAGGCATTCCCTTCGTTGCCAGAACCTTTCAATCCAGTAGCCCACAAATGGGGACATGTTACAGTTTGATGACCATTTCTCTAGAGGCCAGTCGGCCACCATTTTCTTTCCTGTGAGCTAACACATTGTTTAACTATGCTTGCCTCGTTACCGTCATCACACCATTCGAAAGTTGTATGCCACAGGAGCGCAGGTCACAACATTGGGAGTCACAACATCGTAGCCACTACAACGGGAGTAACGGAGAATCATTACATTACAACTTCGAATGTAAGTTTCAAATGTGTTTGTGTGTGTGTGTGTGTGTATACATATAGATATATAGATAGTCTTAAGTGGTAATGAATAGAGTACAGGAGCTGCCTAGAGCAATGCAAGAGTCCAATGTGTAGGATGAGTCCAGCAGTAAAAATAAGGACATTTTACTGACAGTGAGCTGTAAGTACCGGTGGAAAAATTGGTAAATTAAAATAACGAGTACAGGCTTGGGGAAAACCTTCCAATTCCCAACCTTGCCACAGGCCATTTAGACAAATGTGAGTACTCAGTGAGCACAGGACAGCCGCGGCCGGCAGTAGGAGTACCTGCAGGGCGGTGACGTGGAGAGGAGGAGGGGCAGGGTGGGGTGTAGTAATGTATGGATTACGGAGTTTTACAGGTACGTAAACACACTGCATCGCATTTGGTGATGCAGTGCACTCAACGAAATTCGTTTTATTTATTTAAATGTTTACTTAGCTAGGAAGCTCTGTAATCCATACATTACTACCCCCACCCTGCCCCTCCCCCTCCCCACCTCACCGCCCTGCAGGTACTCCTACTACCGGCCGCGGCTCGCACAGGACACATGCTGTTGATGTCACAGGCAAAAATATGGAGGAGATCCACAAAAGGAGATATGATCTGTATTCAAGGGAGAAGCCTGAAAAGGTAAGCAGCCCCCACTTTTAACCAATGCTCGTATGGAACCAAGCAAGAAATGCAAGTCATTGCAACCGTCCTCGGAAGTGCTTTCCTGTCGCTTCAATCTAAGCATATATTCCTTCTTTCTTTTATTCTTCTACCCACCTGCTGATATCCACCATTTAATTTCAACATTTTGTCACTCATCAGCCTTTCATCCATCATTAACTCTGTCACTTTTCCGTCCATCCATCTGTCTGCCCATCCATATCCAAACTTATCCTCCATATTTAAACCTATCCACCCATCCATCTTTCCATCTATCCATCTATCCACCCATCCATCCTTTCATTCTGTAATCCACCCTTTCACTTATCCATCCCTCCTTTCATCCACCCATTCTTTCAATCATCCATCTGTTAGCTTATCCATTCACCCTTTCACTCATTCATCCATCTACCCACCCTTTCTATAAGCCATCCATCCTTTCACTATTCCATCCACCCTTCAACCAATCCATCCATCTACTCATCTGTTATCCATGAACCCTTTCACTCATCCATCCATCCATCCATCCACCCTTTTGCTCATCCTCCCAGCCACCCTTTCATCCAGCCATCCATCTACCCTTCCTTTCACTAATACATCCATCCCTTCTTTCACTCATCCATCCTTACATCCATACTTTTCTTCATCCATCCATCCATTCATCCTTTCACTCATCCAATCATCCACCACATCACTTCATTCATTCAGCCTTTCAATCCATTCATCCATCCTGTCACTCATCCATCCATACTTTCAATCACTCATCCATCATCTCTCTCATCATCGATCCATCCACCATTGCTCTCTCATCCATACATTCACTAATCCATCCCTGCATCCAACCCACCCATCAATCCATCTTCCCTGTCACTAATCCACCCTTACATCCATCCTTTTACTCATTCAATTCAATTCAGTTGTATTTGTATTGCACATGGCTACCCCAAATGGCCTCCCAGAGCTAGATGACACACAACCCTTCCACTCAGTCTAACTGTGCATTTCCTTTACCACGTTAAATTAGATGGGTCTTCAGCATTTTCCTCAAGCAAATCACTTATGGATGTTTTCTAAGGAAAGCTAGAAGAGCATTCCAGAGCCTCATAGTAAGAAATGCAAAGGAATGTCCTCCACTTTTCGCTCTTTTGATCTTGAGCACCGCCAGGAGTCCTGGGTTACTAGAGCGAAGGGCTCTTCCTGCTGCATGGAGAGTGAGCAAAGAGCAAATGGTGGCTGGGCCTGTTCCATGAATGGCCCAGTATGCCATGCAGAGAGCTTTAAACTGAATTTGTTTCTGAACTGGTAGACAATGCAAGGCAACCAGAGCTGGAGTGGCTGACTGGTGCTTTGGCATTTTTTGAAGGATTCTTGCTGCCGCATTTAGTACTACTTAGGGACTTTTTATCACCTATTTCATGCTCCCAAGGTACAGTGAGTTGCCATAATCGAGGTGAGAATTTATCACACTCTGCACCACTGTTTTTCTAGTGGGAGAAGGTAACATCTGCATCTATGCATCAATCCATCAACCCTTTCACTGACCCAACTATCCACCATTTCACTCACACATCCATCCATCCACTCGCCCTCCCACCTGTTCATGTTAATTTTGAGCCTTTGTCTGCGGAGTTGCAGTCCGAAGAGGCCCATCAAGAACCCCACCCCTGCTGTAGCTGCCAATGTCCCTGTTTGTGTTTTGTGCACTATAGAGAAGGCAGCCACCTGGAGACAGGAAACTGCAGCAACGTGTGTTGGATGAAGCACAAAACCACCTCAAACCCCGGTGAAGAGGACAATCAAACATCTAACCTGAAGCCTTTGCAGGAGTTTGAAGCATTGACATAACTGATCCCGAAGCCACAGTGACAGGTGAGTAACAAGCATTGGCAAACCCAATAGGGCTCACCCCTGAGACCTATTGCCTTAGTCAAGACTTTTTGCGATGCTGTACAGCATAGAGAGGGAAAAGCAAAATGCTGCGCAGCATTGGTAAAAATAATTGCTGAAAAAAAAGATGCACTGACGTGATTCCTACTGGAGGTCTCGTCATTCAGCTGCAGTCAATAAATGATGATGTCTTACAATGCTTGCACACACCAGAGGAATGACGGGAGAGCTGTTTCCTTTGTTTTTTAGGTCTAGCATTTGAGACCCCTTGTATATACTTTAACATATACTTATATGTGTATGTACTTTGTGGGATCTGGGGATCAGCCCTAGGACTTGTCTGCTTTGCTTAGGGACTTTTTTCTGTTCAACTGCCTAAATGTAACTGTCTTGATAGAAAACAACCAGTAGAGGTCAGTAAAATACCAGAATTCCTTTTTGCTTGTTCAACTGCCTCTATTTAACTTTCTTGATAGAAAACAACTAGTAGCGGTCAGAAAAAAACAAAATTGCTTTTTTTTTTCTGGCAACTGCCTCTATTCACCTTTCTTGATAAAAAACGACCAGCAGAGGTCAGTAAAATACCAGAATCACTTTAGCATTCTCTAGATTCCAGTCCATAGAAATTGTATTCCATGAGCATCCGTAGACAATTATATTTTTTCAAATCTTGTATTTTCAGTGATATGACCACCAAAGGCCCTGATTTTATATTAAAAACAGAGCATTGGACTATACCATTTCCCACTGAAAGGCAATATTTCTCTCCATGTGTTTCCATACCTGGTGTGTCAAGGGGTTTGGTGCTTACTTTCCATCCTTGTTATAGAACAGTAGATGTTTCAGCACCAAGGCTAATGTGCTTCATAGCTAAATACATAATAGGTCCCAAAGGCGAGACCGATTGCATTGCAAATGCTTGTATTACCTAGCCATGTTGCAGGGTGCAGTCCATATGTGGCAATAAGTGGTCACATGGGAACTCTTTTGGCCACATATGGTACTGCGCCGCGCAACATGGTAAGGTAAATAATATTGGTATTTACAATGCTAACAACTCCAACTTCCAACTAATGCGAGACCTATTGCATTTGCAATGCTTGTTTTATTTATCAATCCAAAATAGTCTACACCACTTGTTTTAAAAAAAAGTTAAGAATTCTCAGTGCAAAAAGCAAAACTGAAGAAAAAAAACAACTTCAATGGTGGATCGGAGAAGAGCAGAAAAAACACGGGGAATAAGCAAAATGGGGCAGGTGTCTACCTTCTCCAAAGTGCATGAACACAGACGAAATCATCTCTTGTGGATCTCCTTTATATTTCTGCCTGTGTGACACCAACAGCATGGGCTAAGAATATAGAGGACAGAGTGAGAAGCACACAAGACAGAAAAGCACGCAAGATGGACTGCATTGTGGGGAGCAGGTGGAGAAACACACAAAGAGAGAACATGAGAGAAAAACACAGAGTGCTGGGAAGGTGGGCATTTGGATGGAGAACATGAGGTGTTCCAGAAGTGCGCAAAATTATAACTTATCTAATGAAGTTGTGTGCAGTGTACAAACTCTGCACATAGTGAAGGTCATGTACTTTGCTAAACTTTGCTTGGTGGTAAAGTGTGCGCTGCAAAGTTCTCTGTGCAAGGTTTTTTGCTGACTTTTTGGTCATTTCACATCATGTTCACAGAGCAAATTATATTTCACACAGGCTTAGGTTCAGTTCACTGTAGGGTGACCAACTGGCATGGGTGACAATTCAGGACAGTGAGTGTAAAAAAACAGGACAAAGGGTCAAAATTCAAGACAAAAATCCAGGACGGAAGATCAGAATTCAGGACAAATTTTTGGGACAAAAGGTAGGTTTTACAGACAAATCAGAGGAGGTTGCGCAATATCACATAAGTAAATACACACGCACAAGTCAAAATGAGTTTATAATAGGTGAGGCAACTTTGCACTGCATCTTTTGTGCGTTTTCATATATAAAAAAAAGAAAAAGATCATGCTGAAGGCTTCTCAGATTTTACATGACCCTCTCTCCACCATTGAAAGAACACCTGTTCCAATCAATCATCCCATGGGAATGTGATGTGTAGAAGCTAAGGGGGCTGGGGCAAAGGGGTAGGGTAAATACGAAAATAATAACAGCACAAATGCAGAAACTTTGCACTATTGGGGCAGCAGAAATGAATTATAAAGGACAATTGTATTTATCGATTATCACTGCTTGTGTGACAGTAAAGAGGCTACAGCGGATGTCAAAATGAAACATCCACCTCCCCAGAGCTTAGCCCCTGGTGAGGTGGCAGGAGCCCATACACAAAAGCAGTTTTCCATGCCCTGGGCCGTGCAGGGAGGAGGCAGTAACATATGCTGTCACTGGCAGACAGGCCCATTATCATTCTGTATGTGATAATTAGGCCGACATACAGAATGATAATTGGCCCACAGCAATCTGTGTCAGGTCGGGGTGGGGCTGCTGCAGGCCACGGATCACAGCAGGAGCGTGAGCAGGCTCCTGCAGAGAGAGTTACAGGCTGCTTGCAGGGGGGAGCTCACTCCAATGTCTTAAATTGTGGATAAAAGGAGCCTGTGAAAGAATTCCTCATGGACAACAGACAAGAGGCCCAAATAACAGGCAGTCGATGAAATGTATGGACGGTTGATCACCCTAGTTCACTGTGTGAGTGAGCCTCTTTGCTCTGTGGCCGTGTGATAAGGCACAGGAGCATGTATCACACAGTGGCATTGTCTTACTTGGCAGGCCTGCTGTAATTTCAGACAAGGGCTAAACACTTGCAAATCAATATTAATCCCACCCCACCCCTAAAATGGAGCAATGTATAATGAAGCTGGAACACAATCAATCCCTTGTGCTTGGAGCTTTATTTGGTCTCATCTGAGAGTTGCAGAGATTCTATGGTACAGCAAGCTATGAGGCCCACATTTCATCATACCTGAACAGCTGGTAATTAATGCCGGCAGTTCCAAGTTGTGTGCACTTCTGCTTAATTTGTGGACTAATATTTTCTAGCATCAGATTTTGAACTAGAGTAGTGATAAGGCAGAAAAAGGAGAAGGAAGGCGGAAGAGACAGTTGGAAAAATAGTTACAAAGCAAAGAAAAAAGGATGAAAATGAACCTGTTCATGGACCAGAAGTGCAGTGTGGCATAAAAAAAAGGAATGCAGTGGAATCAGAACAAGGCAGTTTATATTCAGAAATCTTGATGGCACGTGGCAGTACCAGATGTGGGCTCACAAGAAAAGTGTATCGCCCTGACCAATAAAGCACTTAGAGCAGAGGTTTCAAACTGTGGGGTGTCCCCATCCCCCTGGTGGGCGAAAGGTAAGGAGAGACAAGGAGCACTTGAATTGATGTCAGGAGGAGAGTTGGGCATGTACTGGCCAACAGGAAAATCGGAACCATAAGGGTCCTGTCATCTCCAACTCACAAGACACTACATTGTAGAGTGTACTGGTGTTGCGTAGAATGGTGTAGAGTGCTTTGGTTGTGTTGCAAAGTAGATTGGCGTGGAGTTCAGTGGCAGAGAGTGCAGTGTTGCAGTGTGGAGTTTTATAGAGTGCAATTATGTAGAGTGGAGTGGCATAGAGTGCATTGGTGTATAGTGCAGTACAGAATGTTAAACTTGCAGGTTGTGAAGTGTTGAAATTTAAGTCTTGGGAGGATAGTGTGGTAAAGAAGTCACAAATACACCCTAGTAGGACATATGCATAAGGAGTGATAAGGAAAATGGTAAAGTCTGAGTAGAAAATTGTAGTTACACATAAACCTAATATGTAAACAATCATTCCCTTTAAGTCGTGGTCCTATGTTTAGAGGTATTTGTACATGTGGAACTAGACTCCTTATTTCACACTTTCAATAGACTGGACAGGCATTTGCTACTTAGCATTAGAGATTTCTAAAATGTATCATGTGAACAGATTAGAAGATGGGCATTATAGTAGACTGAGAATTATAGCATAGGGAAATATATTCTGTGTGATTTCTCCATTCTGATTCCTTCTACATGGATTTCTTATTAAATTACGTGAAGTTTAGAAAGCTGTCGAAATTAATTAAGCATTTAGCAAATAATACAGCATGTGGTTTACTGTTAATGAAGAACTCATTTCAGTTAGAAGCAAGGTAACTCAGTCTGGAATAGTTTTAGATATCCTTTCAGCAAAAGAGGGAGGTGTGTGAAAGGTGCCAAGACTTAGGGGCATATGTATCAAGCCCTTTTCCCGTTCGCAAACGGGGAGATTCCCAGAATCTGCCCGTTTGTGAACGGAAAAGGTCTTTTGGGATGTATCATTCCAAAAGGGCATCGCTAATTAGAGAATCGCTAATTTTGCGATTCTCTATTTTGCCATTGCATTTAAGGAATCGTAAATTGCTATTCCTTAAATGCAATGTAGGAAGAACAGAAAAATTGTGATTTGGCCTTAAGGAATAGCAAATTACCACCAACTTCAAGTTGGTGGTAATTTGCGATTTCTTTGATAAATGCACTTTTGTGCATTTTTCAAACTGCCATGTAGCGCACATAACTGCCCTTAGGGCATGTATGTGCGCCACATGTACACACCTACATATTTCAGAGGTGCAACAGGGTGTCCTTTTGGCACCCTTGCAACCTTGAAATTGCATTCTCAATTTGTAATTCTCTAATTGGTAATAGGAATTAATGGGAAGTTAGTCCTTATTTGCAAATCTCAATTTGCGTTTCGCAAATAAGGAACATGTAGGATTCGCAAAATATTTAGCAAATCCTACATACATTGCATTTTCCGATTCTCTAATTGCGATTCTCTAAAAATCGCAATTTGAGAATCGCAAAAGTCGTTTTTGATACATATGTCCCCTAGTGCTGTAAATATGTGCTAATTAATTCTCCGAATTTTTGGATGATTTTCATGAGTTTTTATTTTTGTCCATCATTAACAATGAGCAAAATTTATTTTTTTCACACCCGCTTATGCATTTATACACTGATATTATACTGTTGCTTTTGAAATAAATTCTTTATGATGTATAGAAGTGTGTTTTTCTAACTTGTGTTAATTAGGCCTTGGGATAGCCATAAATACCATCCTATCCATGATGGAAGTCACCCCTATCCTTCATGTTTCTTCCACCCCCCACTTGTCTCCTCTCAAATTAGGCAGTATTCAGTCAACCTGGGATGTACAGGTTTATTCCCACTGATATTCTGCTTTTGATGAACTTTTAGTCTCAGCCATATGCATTTCTAAGGCATTTCAGCTAGTTCACGGTGCCTATTCATTCATATAATGCATTATTGTTTTTGTATCTAGTTTTGTACTAGCATCGCTGAATGACATTAGCATAGAGGGTGCAGCATATGTATTCATATAGTGGGATAGTGCTTGAGTGTAAACGCAATGTGACATTTATTGTTCTGTGGGTCTGAAGAGTCTGTAATTTCATTTGCACAAAATAACGTTTAACCCCCCTCGGTCTGGCTGTGAGCAAGACGTTTTCTGTTTGTTAGGGCTGCAGTCCAGATCTTTCACAATATTGCTGCACATTTTGGACTTAGAATACCTTCGGATTGTTATCTTTTTCTCTATAATTTTATTAAGAGCCTTTACGGCTTTCACAGTACCAGTAATTTTTTTTAATTCTGTAATAAAAATCCTTCTTCCTTTCCATTGCTCTAGAACTTGGTTGTTGATTGGGCCCGTTTAATCATATCTCATTATAAATTTGATTGTATTTTCCTGATTTTAATATTTTAGGAGGTGAGTTAATGTGGGGACCTATTGCCTTATGAATTTGAGGTTGAACACCGTCTCCGAGACAGTAAGTATAGGCATACTGATTGAGATACATTTTTGGGGTGTATAAAGGTTTCAGGTTCATCACACCCACAAATATTAAAATACTAGCAGGTATATCAAATATTGTGAATTAATCGAAACTGCCTGACTTGTTGTTCTGTTGTATCTTTCCATGGCTAACATAAGTAACATTACAAGGACGAAGTCTGCAGTGTGTTTTGGAAAAAGTGCAAAGTTTAACATATTGTTATATTTTATTCAATGCTTATTTTGCAGCCTGAAGTACGTGCAAGAAAATGTTGTGTAAATAAATAAACTAAATATATTTCAAAATTATTATTTTGCATCTTGTAAAAAGTTACAGTGAGTGAAATGGATGCCTATACAGAAAATCAGTTTACTGTATGTGTTCTTTATAATGACATTGTAGAAATAAACAAGTGTCCAAATGGAAAGCAATGAAAAATGTTTTCATTTTCATGTGACATTATTGATGATGTTTCCTGTTGCTAACAGAATGTTATACAATAAATGTGCCACAAATAGTTTGCGTTTTGTATTCATGAATTGTTTGTATTGTTGAAAACCTTATTGGAAGCAGTGCTTAAGTTCAGCGGGTGGTTGCCAGCGGAGTCCACTTGCACTAATTTTTGGGAATCAGGACTTTTTTTTCTTCATCAGCTATCAACCGAGAGCAATAGAGGAAAAAACAAAGACATTGGAAAGAAGTAACAAAAGAGAGAGAAGGGAAGACCATTATTCAGAGAGAAAGCAGGAAGCTGCCAGAGCGAGATAAAGGGGCATGGATTATCTTGCAGTGGATTTAAGAGGAGTGAGGTGGCATGCATTTAATAGTTCCAGCCACAACATTCTGAGCTGAGCTTTGGCCACTGAGCACTGAGAAGAGACCCGAATTTATCAACAAGACACGCACAGACTTTATTGTACTGTCATCTAGAGCACTATGTTTCTCAGAGCAATGATTTGGCTATGCTCCAATCATTTGGCTTGCATATTTTTACTTTAGGGAATTTATGTGCTGTGAGCATACTATGATGATTTATAATAATGTTTGCAAATTTTATTACTACAGTAATGTTAACTATATTTACTGAATAAAAGTAATTCTTTGAAAAGACTGAGAAAGTAAGTGCGTTTGGTGGAATTCTTCATAGCAGAGATTTTAAGCCAAAGGCTTAAAATCTCTTGCCACTTTACCAACAGGAAAAGCTACTGGGGAAGACACTATCCCTTTGGAAATATACAAAATTTGCTTAGAGGAACTTTTACCTCTACTAATGCAGGTCATACAATCCATTGGGGAGACTGGGAGGGCCCCCAAGTCATGGAACAGAGATAAAATTATTTTTTTTCTTAAAAAGGGCAAACCAAAGGAGGAGAGGGGGTCATATAGGCCCATCTCTCTGATTAATACTGATGCAAAAATATTTGCAAAGATTTTAGCTACCAGGCTAGCCCCCTACATGCCCAAAATTGTTAACCCTCAGCAACACGGATTTGTTACCGGGAGAGATACTACCACCCATGTTAACATGGCTATAACAGCATTTGATGTCACCGAGATTAATTCCACCCCGCTCGGCATGATCTTGTTGGATGCCGAAAAGGCTTTTGATCGAGTGGGGTGGAATTACCTCTGGCACGTTATGACCAAAATGGGGTTCAGTGGATACTTTCTAAAGTGGATAAAAGCACTACACGATAACCCCTTAGCCCATGTCAGCTATGGGGGGCAGACTTCCTCAGATTTTAAGATCTCCCGAGGTACCCACCAAGGCTGCTCCCTATCACCCTTATTATTTGCCCTCTCACTCGAACCTTTCTTACAGTCCCTTCAGACACAACATAGAATCGTTCCTTTCAAATCTAACGAGCAAACACTGAAAATTACGGCATATGCCGAGGATATTGCCATTTACTCTTCAGATATTATTAAGGCGCTACAAGGGATTAACATCAAGGCCTGTAAATTTGGCAATGTATCCGGCTATAAGCTAAACACTAACAAAACTCAAATCATAGCCAACCATACACCAGCAGTAAAAATCTCAGAAATTTGCAAAACTGCCACTTACTTAGGAGTTAGAATTACATCTAACATACGAGAAATAAACAATCTTAACTATAATGAATTAATTAAATCTACCACTATATTGCTCAAAAAATGGCACAGACTACCTTTGAACCTAAATGGCAGAATTAATCTTATTAAAATGAAGGTACTACCGAAATTCTTATACCTCTTTCGTTCTATTCCTTTGGCATTAAATAACTCTTTTTTTAAGCAATTAGATGCAATGTATAGCAGTTTTATTTGGGGCTACAAAAAAGCCAGGAGATCGCTGAAACTTTTAAAAAACAGTATCGACAAAGGAGGTTTAAACTTCCCAGATGTTAAACTGTATTTTTGGTCCTCATTTTTTAGGCGTCTTCGGTCTTTACTACAAACTGAGAACACTTTTTTTTTCATTTTTTTATGTTCAATTCAAACTCAAAAATGTTTCTATTAAGAGCAAACGACCCTAACTATTACAAGCGGGTGAAATTCAAGACCGCTAAAGATATTCTTAGAATTTGGGCTAATATTCTTTCTTATTGTAACACATCTTTTTACCATCCGAAACTGCAGCTTTGAGGCAATCCAGGCCTTCCGGGTATTTTCAACGATGGCATGGCTTGTAGATGGTCTGCTCATGGAATTAAAGCTTTGGGAGATTTGTATGGCGCGCAAGGGTTTTTAGATTTTGACACACTCCAAACTCTGTATAATCTGACGGAAACAATGAGATTCAAATATTTACAAATACATGACTTCCTAATAAGGAAGACCCAGATACATAATATCTCTGATTGTGATATTTGGAAATGTTTATACTCTACCAAAAATAAATCCTTGATAAGTGGGGCCTACAAACATCTTCATGCCATTAAAACTGACGACTGCCAAAAACTCGCGGAGAAATGGAGCAATAAAATTGGCATAAATATAACTTCCAAACAAATATCATGCTCCCTATCTAACATTAATAACTCTCTTTGATCGTCCAGTTTAAGATTACAGCAGTTTCGAACAACATGTATGCTATATTATACTCCGGAAAAGATCTCTAAATGGCCCCTCAATAACAATCAAAATGATCGCACTAAATGCCCTAAATGCTCTACTTATGCAGCAGACTTAGGACATATGCTGTTCTCCTGCCCAACTCTAAAAGATTTTTGGAGAGAATTACTTAAAATCTTGGAAATCAAGAAAATCTCCTTACCTTCTCCTACGATACCAATAATACTACTCGACATATACCCTGTTTTTCTCCCCCAATCAGCCCTGATAACCATCCTTATCTCCTGCACCAAACTCACATTAGCTAGAGCCTGGATATGCCCTGATCCTCCTAGTATATGGGAATGGTGGTCATTAGTTAATGAAATCCACTCTATGGAGTTAGGGCTCGCAAAGCTCAGAGGTGTTCGCTCGTTGAAAAAATTTGAGAAAATCTGGGGTAACTTCCTACTTTGAAGACCCTTGAAGACTTTTTCTTTTTGTTGTTAATTAATGTTGTTCTTCCTGCAGGACAATTACTAAGGGGTTAATTATGTTTTTACTGCTTTTTTTTCTTGCTCTTAATATAAATAATTGAGTTTTCCTGAAAACATGTTACTAGTGGAAAATGGAATATCTTTGGCATGGAACAAACCATACTTATTTTGTACATAACTGTTAAAAGAAAAAAGAAAGTCTATATATATATGTATATATATATATATATATATATATATATATCACTGAAAAAACCATAGGTTATAGACCATATATAGTTAGGGATTAGCATTTAAAAAACCTTATTTTATTTGCACAAAACCATTGAAATTCCATATATAGTTAGTTGCACTAACTATATATCGCGGACCCGCAATCCACTGCTAATGATGTCACATATTACATCATTCATGACATGGTCAGTGACATCACTGATGACATCACTGATGACATCTCAAATGACATCACTGATGACATCACTGATGACATCTCAAATGACATCACTGATGACATCACTGACATCTCATTTGACATTACTGATTACATCACTGATGATATCATTTATGTGATAATACATCTTCAGACTCTAATATAACCTTAGATACACTCAGTGTAAACAGGCACTCACAGACTGTCACACATCCATGGAGTTACTCACACACCTAGTCAGTCATGCAAAGAATCAATCACACCTCCATTTCCTCAACTATACAGTTATACACACCTTACTTATTCAAACATATACTAACACATATTTACTCTCTTATACAATCCTTGATACAAGTTCACAATGATTCATACAGCCACTCTCACATTCACTGGGTCTTATGTTCAGTTATTTATATATGTCAACTCTCACATGGAGTGTGTTTTACATATGTACTTACTTTGACATGTAGAACTGAGATATCCATTCACTAACCAATATACTCATGCACACAGTCAACTGTCCATACAGCTGTTTCTACATGCACTTTTGAAGCCATACACCTAGGGAATCAACTGCTCACACATCTATGCACAGAGTTATACACCTCCCAGCCACCCACACACATACTCAGTCTCCCATACAAATACTTGGGCAACCATTCAATAACCCATATAGTTACTGATATAGCTACTGATTTAAACATGCAGCAGTTTACAGAAGAACATAAATAATGATTGCCAAATTAAGACACTTTAATCACTAACCCATGCACTCAGTGAGACACATTTAATCATTCTCTCATACAGTCAGTCATGCACCTACTAAATCCTTCATCCAGACACTTATACATCCACTCATTCTTCAATATGTAAGACATATTTTAACTTTACAGAAACATACAGTCACTGGGTGTTGTCATCAGTGATGTCATCAGTGATGTCATTTGAGATGTCATCAGTGATGTCATCAGTGATGTCACTGACCATGTCATGAATGATGTAATATGTGACATCATTAGCAGTGGATTGCGGGTCCGCGATATATAGTTAGTGCAACTAACTATATATGGAATTTCAATGGTTTTGTGCAAATAAAATAAGGTTTTTTAAATGCTAATCCCTAACTATATATGGTCTATAACCTATGGTTTTTTCAGTGAATTTTCAAGGTTTTGTAAATGCAAATTCCTAACTATATATGGTCTATAACCTATGGTTTTTTCTGTGAATTTCATTGGTTTTTTAAAAGCTAATATCTATAGCTGTAAAATATATTCTTTATTAAGTGACGTATCACGTAGCCCGTGAGACGCCTCATGATGCATCGCATAACCGTGACGTATCGTCTCTGCAGCGCAAACCAAACCCAAAACGTAAGCGCGCCAAAACACGCTTAAAGTTATATATATATTTTTTTAACCTTAATTAGACAAAATCCACACGTGCACATATCACAAACGTTCAAAAAACACAATATGTCGGACTCCCGTTACGCTGCCGGTTAGCTGCCTGGTTAACGTACCAGGAAGCACCTTTACCGCGAAAAATCACATTTTTTTTTTCACCCCCCAGGGAACTTTAATAGCCCCCTCATCAATCCTAGGGGTTCAGGAGGGGTCTGCCTTACCCCTTTCATTCATTTACACCTTTTTTCCACCTCTTGTCTCTCGATCCCACAGAGAGACAAGATGGCGGCCGCTCCAGACTGTTTACAATGATAACAGCCAATCAGCTTCTCCTCAGACTCCCGTTACACTGCCGGTTAGCTGCCCGGTTCGCGTACCAAGACGCGTCTCTACGGCGAAAAAATCGGATTTTTTTTTTTGGGCCCAGCGTGGCTCTATAATATCCCCTCATCAATCCTAGGGGGTCAGAAGGGGTCTACCTTGCCCCTTTCCTTCATTTCCCCCTTTGTTTTGGCCTCCTCTTGTCTCTCGATCCCACCGAGAGACAAGATGGCGGCCGCTCCGAACTGTTTACAATGTTGACAGCCAATCAGCTACTCGTCAGACTCCCGTTACACTGCCGGTTAGCTTCCCGGTTAGCTGCCCGGTTCGCGTACCAAGACGCGTCTCTACGGCGAAAAAAACAGATTTTTTTCTTTTTTTTTTTTTTTGGGCCCAGCGTGGCTCTATAATATCCCCTCATCAATCCTAGGGGGTCAGAAGGGGTCTACCTTGCCCCCTTTCCTTCATTTCCTCCTTTGTTTTGGCCTCCTCTTGTCTCTCGATCCTACCGAGAGACAAGATGGCGGCCGCACCGGACTGTTTAGAATGTTGACAGACACCGGAGAGCCAATCAGCTTCGCTTCGCAAAGTTCCGATAAGCGAAAAGTACGCGAACCGGATCGCTGCCCGGAGCGCTGTTACAGATATATATCTTGATTTAAACGTTAATTTCTCAAAATCCACTGAAGCACATATATTGAGACCCAGCAAAGGCACATCGGGCTAACAGTCCCTACAATTTTGCCAAGTTTCGTGCAAATCCATTCAGCCGTTCGAGCTAAAAGTGAGTCCAACCGCCCTATGGAAAACTCAATGTTAAAAACGCGTTTTGGGACCCCCCTTTTTTCTCAGCCCCCCCTTGACGAAACCCCCCCCAAATTTTCAGGAGCTGCTCAGAAACAAAATGTGCCATTTTCCTGAAAATTTCAGCCGATTCCGTCCACAAACGCCAAAGTTATTAGACATAGAATTTTCAGAAATCCCATAGGGAAAAAATCCTAACTATATATACCTACTGGCGACCGCCAGTAGGTAATATATATATATATATATATATATATATATATATATATATATATATATATATATATATATATATATATATATATTATTTCCCTCTTTCTCCTATATATGTACATTGTCATGTCTTCCCTATTAATTGATGAATAAAAATAATTAAAAAAAAGTCTTAATGCTCAAAATATGTTTGTGGAAAACATGGCAGAATTATTATTTAAATGCGATTCATCACATTCACGCTGAAAGAGGAATGTGAAATAAATAGACAATCCAGGCATTTCTGCGACCACTATAGAACAATGAATCTTAATTGTCGCAATCAGTTAACTTTATTTAAGCTATACCCAACCTGTTCCCCAGTTGGTTTAATAATTTACTAATTCTGATATCGCAAAGTCATTTGAATGTCATTTCTCCCCCCCCAAAAAAAGCAGAGATTTTAAGCCTACTTTGATTCCCACTTGTCCAGCGTTTTGACTTTTCTTAGTAGAACAGAAGCATCAATGGGTTGTGTTGTAGAGCCCAGGTAGTAGAATAATTTAGTCTCAATTTTAAGAATTTTGTGGCCAAGTGACTTGTCTCATAGAGTTGTGTTTGAAGATTTTATCCAGTTTTTGACTGGTGAGTATGAGACCCTTTTGATGTGGGAAGTAGAGAGTGTGTCTAGCACAGTGTTGATGTTATGTTGTTAATGGTGGTGGTATTATTGGTGTCACTGTTGCTGATAATGGGTTGACACTTTCTGTATTGTATGTTCTGAATTTGTTTTTGGTAGACTCATACGTCAGGTATAGTGTATGTGAAAGTTTAAGGTGTGGCATGCAAGTCTTCTAGTTTCCTCACTGATCAAGGTGTGTGTGCGTACTAATTTGGAACAGGATAGTGGTAGTCATTTATTAGTGCAAATGGTAAATAATTTTGGGTCGTGAGTAGGTTGTGGCTAGACAAGCCCTAGCTCTTGATGAGTTCAAGTAGATCTTCTAAGCAATAGCTTTCTTGTTTTGAGTTTGAATTTCCTTGATGTTTCCAAGTAATCCCAGACTCAGTTGTTACTTGTTTTTAGAGTATATTGCATTTGTGACACATTGTTTTGTATGCGTTCACGTTTGTTTTGCATTTTGTTTTGAATTTGTGATTTTAAGAATCGGGTGTGAAATCTGGTGAGTCAGAGGAGTTGCTTGATGAGACCCAACCATCTCCTTTGCTAGGAAGCTCAGTACATGAAATGCTAATTAAGGTTAGAATGCTTACACGTTTTTTATGGATACAATAGAACCAGGCCACAGATAGTGATAAAAAGTTTCAGTTTCCTTTTCTTAGACGTTGTTTGTTTGTAATGAAATATCAGCCAAGGTCTATGCAGTTAAAATAAATGAGTAGTACATACAGGCCAAAGAAAAAGGGAATCAGAGACGCCTAAAGGGGCATAATACCAAAGCTGTTCAGGAATAGGTTGATTCTAGATTGTGGCAGCAAAAAGAGGCATGGTGTAGAAAAGAATTAAGGCATTGTGGGAATATTTCGTTCTGTAGCTGGTTCTGTGGCCACTGGCCACACCTCCTCCTCTCAGGGGAGTTCAATGATGTTACCCCCTTCCCGTAACTTTGGGGGCCCAGAGGTGGGATCCTGGGCACCTTGGTTAGTACTTGGGGGGTGTGATGGTGCTCCCCCAATCCTTCCTCAGCAGTGGGGCCTAGATATGGGGCCCCAGGACCCCAGGTAATAATCCAGCAATAATTCCGACCAAGGGTTTGGGATCCGCAGGCCCTCTTATCTCTCGAGAAAGTGTCCCTCAAACGCCCACTCCAAGGGTTAAAGCTAGAAATTTCTCCTCACTCTATCCCACCCCTGGGTATTGATGTACTCTGGCAGCTTCACTGGGAAAGGGTCAAATATCAGATCCTTTGCCTTGCAATATCTCAAGACCTGTAGAGCTGTTTTGCTTGTTTTGGGCCATTTCTGCTCCTGGTGGCACGCCCTAGCCACCTGCAGTACATCCCTTAGGCCTCCTGACCTCTAACGTGGTGAACTTTGCAGAGATCTAGTTGCACTAGCTAATGCACCAGCCTGTCTCCTCTTTCTACTCTGGGGCTTCTCTCCACCTTAGTGCATTTGCAAAGTAGTTCTTAGGGGGTGCAAGGGGATGCGCTTCCATGGTCCTGGGTACACCCCCACTCATCCTGGAGTCAACTACAGCCTGAGTCCTTAGTCCAGATGGGATATTGGGGGGTTTCCTCCTTCCACTTGTCCTTGGCTGTGCCTCCAGTCTCAATATTCAGAAAAAAGCACAAACAGGAGAGAACTCTCCCCCTGGTGCAAGACTTTTTAAGTGGGGCAGAAAGTTCTAGAAGCCAGGCCCCCCCTGGCCAATCCTAGAGTACTACATCACCTTTCAAACCAGTCATAACGCTCCTGCACAATCTGCTGATACAATACAAAATGGCATCAACCAGGATTCACTGACCATGTCGCCTCTGGAGGCCGCAGTTACGCCCCACTGACAGCACTTCCAGCGCTTTCCCACTAAAACTTCAAAGTGGAGCTCCCTCCTGTGTTGACTCAAGAGGCCTCCTTTGTTCAGTGGGCTTAGGCTGGCCCATCCCTGGTACAGTGTGAAAGTACAGTACAGTACAATGTGAAAGCTAGTTGGCCTGGGCATGAAATTCCGCTCAGCTCTTGAAGGTTGCAGAATGTTTCCTTCTCAGCTCCCTGCGCAGTGAGTGTAGTTCTGAAAAGCTCCATGGAGTGGAGTGGTGTTTTTTCGTACTTGTGCTCTCCAATGATAATTTGGCGGGTGCGAGCGAGGAAAAACTTACTCTAGACACCTCCCAGTGAGATTTGGCAACACAGGAATGGTCACTACCTCTCATGTTGAGAAACCTTCCGTTGGCATTGAGGAAGCTGCTACTCGAATTGAACATCTACTCGAGCGGCAGAAAGAAGCAGCGTCCTCTTGCACTGCAAGAGGTGCTGTTCATGATTTTACAGCAGGGGGACAAAAGTCCTAGGATCCCTATTGCAACAAGAGTGACTTTCCACCTTTTCACAGGCTCTCAAGAAAGATCTAGAGGCATTGAGATTACCCCGTGTGTAAGTGATGGACCAATATATTGGAAATTCTATGATCACAGCAAAAACAAGAGAGTCTTGTAAATGGGACACCAATGCATTGTTAAATGAATTGGCTGATGAGGGACAAAAGGTTTTGCCAACAAAAGTAGAGTACTGCTACACAAGATGTACCTATTTGGGACATCAGGTTCAGAAAGGAGAGAGAAAAGTGCCAAAAGGACACATTTCTGAGATTTTGAGAATGGGTCCACATCATACACAGGGAGCTATGACAACGCTCTTAGGAATGGAATGCCACTGTTGTCGGTTGGTTCCAAGTGTTTCCCTTACTGCTAAGCCATTGCAGAGACTGACACATAGGGATATAACTGATCCAGTGGACCGGGGTTGGGCTCTGCATGAAAGCATTCCTGGAGCTGAGACCTTCATTATGCCCAACACCTGCTCTAGGGATGCTAGGTGAGGAAAATGAGTTATTTTTGTATTGAAATAAAAGAGAAGGATGCTCTCTCTCTTTTCCCACTCAGCAGCACAACGATGGTAAAAGGAAATCCCATATTGTTCTGAAACCCTAGATCCAGTTGCCATTGTTGTTCCTGTATTTTTGTGATCAGATGCGGATACTTCTGTGGTCATTACACAAAGTGATTCAGAGATCTTAGCTCATACAATAACTGTGTTTGTGCCATACTCACTCAAGACACTTTTAGCCTGATGACCAACGTCTAACTATTGCACGGTTAACCAAGTATGGCATAATAATTCTCATAGACTCAAATGTGACAATTAGAGAGTGTGGTGCTTTAAATCCTCCCATTCTTTTGCCACTTTCAAAAGTAGAGAATAATATTAACATTGATCATGAAGAACATGATTGTTTGGAAGTCAGAGAATTGAACTATTGAATCAAACTGGTATAGTTGTATTTGCGGATGGGGTTTGATTCTGTGCAACATATGTTGTTTGCATACTCACATACATTGTTGAAGCATCATATTTAATCAATGGGTTTTCTACCCAGGTTGCCAAATTGATGTATCTTAGTAGAGCCTGTTTAATGCTTGTGTGCAGAGTGCTACAATTTACACTAATAGTATGCTTCTGAAGTTGAGCACAATTTTTGGACAGTTGTTGTCACTGTGTGGCTTCATGACTTCTGCTGGTACTCAATTCGAAATGAACCACAAATACTTGATGTTCTGTATTCTTTGAGATTGCCATCTGCAATTGCAGTTGTGAAATGTACAGCTCGTGGTCATGGGAATGATGATGTCACTAAAGGAAATAATTACGCAGATGAAGTTGTACATTACTACATAGCAATGAGTATTGCACTGCCAATGAGGGTTGATAATCACCGAACACCTCTTTTAATTTGTGTGTCAATACAAGCATTGATTGAGTTGTGGGAAGCACAGGATGCATTGTCAGATGGGAAAAAGAAAAAGTGGGAAAATGCGGGATGTAAACAAGAACAGGGTGGCTTCTGAAAAACTAATGATGAAAGGCTTGTCTTGCCATATTCACTTTTTTCCACAAATGGTGAGATTGGTTTATGGACCTACACATGTGGGAAGAGATGGTATGATTGACATAGTTCATCACTACTGGCTCAAGCCTCACTTTAGGAACAGTGCAGAAAGTCATTGTCAAATCTGTGAGGTGTGTCAGCAAAATCATTTTGTAAAGAAAGCTTATATATTCATGAGTCATTGGGAAAGGCACAGGATCCTTTCACTAGATTGGAGGCCGGATTTGTGAAAATAAAACCAGGTAATAACCTAAGGTACCTCTTATCAGTGGTGTGCATGTATTCAAAGTGGTTGGAGGCATTGCCAACAAAGAAATGTGATGCATGATGCACTGATACGTACAGATTGTTTGCAAAATATTTGCATAGGGAGTTAATCCCTCGGTATGGAATGCCATTGAGGATTGAATAGGAAAAATATGGACCCTTTACGAATGATGTCATGAAGGTGATCTGTGACATATTAGTCATTCATCAATAAATTTGCTGGAATTTCCAACTATAGTCCTAGGGTGTTGTTGAGAGGCTGAATGGTGTGATCAAAACCAGGTGGTGAACATTTCCATCTACTTCCCTGAAATGGCCGGATGCACTCCTTAAAGCTTTCATGGAATATGAAGTGTACTATGAACAAAAGGACTGGTTTAAGCCCATATGAAAAATTGATGGTTAAGCCAATGTGGATTCCTGGTATCCCGTCCGCGGCAAGGCTCAATATTACTGGTTACTTGATCCTGGATTATTACAAGTGTTTGGCTGAGGTGGTGAATTCTAACTCTCACTGGGTGGAGTTTGCCACCACTTCTGTGCTCTCTATTGTGATCTACAATTAGGAAAGTAGATCCTTGTGAAAATGCCTGTGAGAAAAAAATTGCAACCAAGATGTAAGGGGCCTTATCAGGCTGTCCTTGTAATGAACACTACTGTAATGTGTAACAGACTATCTTCCTGGATTTCCGCCTCACACACGTGAAAAGTGTGGGTATCAGAAAGACTGTTATCTCAAGAAGTTGAGTCATGAAGCCAGACTTCACATTGAACACAGAGGAATATATTACAGAAGAAGAAAGCAAAAACAGTGAAAAACTATTTTCAAAAGCAAACAAAGAAAACAGAAGTTTGAGTGAGAGCTCAGTTGCACAAAATCAAACTCAAGAAAAACAAGTTGAAACTGAAGGCGATAGTTTGCAAAGATGTGTTGCAAAAAGTAGTTCTGCATTTGGTGGTTCAAAGGTAGTTGATGAAACAAGAGTAAGTGCTACTTGAGTGCTTGAAGTGAGCGCTGAATAATTCTCCGAGGGGAATGCAACATGTAAATCAATGATACAGGAAAAGCAAAACAAGAACTTCACAGCTCCTCACTGGGTATACTTGGGTAGAATTGAACTAGAAGAAAAGATTAACTTCAACTCTTTTGCTTTGGAGATGCAAAAGAGCCACCATAAATAGAAAAAAGAGACTAAGAAAGTCTTGAAAACATTTTCCTGAAATACAGTGAACTGTTGACTGTTGAAAAATAAATGTTGAACAGATTTTTGAGGCATTTGGTGCGAATTCACACGAAGTTAACTTACACTTTTGAGTAATTTATACTTTTGACTAAGTTTACTATTTTTAGATATTCACAAAATAGTAGTATAAGTTACCATTAAAATCAGTATAAGTTCTGCCTCTTCCGACAGGAACTGATCACTTAGAGGGTGTAGGCATGCAAAAGGTAAGTAGCCCATTGGCTACTACCTGTCTCCTCCTGTAACGCCCCTAAGTTCAGCATTTAGGTCGTTTCCCTAGACCTGGTACTTAGATTTGGTGGACAAGAAGAAAACCAGGACAAAGAAGTCTCAATGCCCAAGAACTGAAGCCCCATGCAAAAGAAAATTGGTGCCAAATTTTCTGCCTGCTGCCTCTAGGACTTTGACAATCATGGTGTGCTGTGTCATCCTGTACCTGTGAAGTCTCCAAGAACCCTGGAGCACCTCCAGCCTTCACAACAATTGCCAAGAACTTCCCTTGGAGTGAAGTTATCACTACCTTGCACACAGCGAGCAATAATTGTGTTTGTCAACGCGCTGCTCCCTGATTACTTTAATGCACCAAAAGTAGTACACAAGTTCAAGAAGTAAGATCTGTGTGCTCACTGTGTTTGGAGACACTAGGACTTTCCCAATCCACACTGTACCAATTCCTGGGGTTCCAGATGCCCAACTGCAAATGGCAAGATGAGGTGACTGTGCCAGACTCCAACATCAGAAGAAAGTACCAATGAAGAAGACCTATCCTGAGTGGTCCAGCTGTCCAGAAATCACCTCTACAATCTGCCTCCACCTGACAGCGAGGACTTCACAGGGCATGGCTGACCTATCTGTTCTGCACCCGGCCCCACCAACCTGGTAATGATGAACCAGCCATATTCCTATGGACCAGCAACCATTGCGACCTCTTCGCTCCAGAGGAACCCACCAGACTTACCCCTAAGTCCCCCTGTGCAGTGTTTTTCCAGGTGGCCCCCCCTTTGTCATAATGCACCAGCCAGCAGCACCTTCAGTACCCTCCTCCCACCTGAATCCATGATGCTCCTGAACTTTTCCTGCTGGAACTTGGGACTTGGTCCTGCTAGCGACCTAAAACAAGAAGGTCAAGTTCATGAAAATTTGCCTGATTTTATTTGCATTTTTCTGCTTTTTTCCTTTCACTTCAAAGGTACTTAATTGCATCCAAAAGTGATATATTTTACAAACTTTTAAAAATCATAACTTCTAAGGTATTTATATGTTGAAGTTCTTGGTCTTAAAATCTACATAAAAATAAATACGATTTTTCTGCTGGGGGCTTTCCATGCTTCTACTTAGGTTCCCTGCCCTCACCCGTCCTGAGGAAGATCCGCAGCTGAGGAGTATAATTATCCCTGTAGCATCAGGGTCGAAACGTCGACGACAACCTCCTACCTTGGGCCTGCACCCTTTTGTCCCTTGCCCCACCCCCTGCTACTCTGAAAACTTCACAGATGAAGATAATACAGTGTTATGATGAAATAGTAATTAAGTCCTAAATGACGTTAGGGGTAGGCTCTTTCCATTGCTAAGGATAATCAACCTTGGCACGATAAATGATTTGGAATTATCAATCTTGAATTTATTCTCTTTACCTGTCTTGCTTCTCCACATGAGCACTACTCTTTGCACTTTTTTCACTCACCACTAGGCAGTAACCAAAGTAAACCCTCCTACCATTATCAAACTGGGAGTTGTATTTTCCTGTTTTGAAATATTGAAGAATAAACTGCCTTTAAGCTAATACTGTGCATTTTTGGCCTGAAACTCATCATTGGGTATTGTTTCATATGTATGAATGCATGTGATGATTAAATAGAACGTTTTCATTTATTGATCACAAAAAATATTGTCTAGGACCACTTGTTTCCCATACCAATTGCCACCCAGGTCCTATTGACTATTTGGGTCACCCCATTCTTATGAATATTTAGCCAGAAGGGTAGCCAGAAGAAATTGGGCTCCTCTCTTGTGGGAATTATTCTCAGGAAAATGCAGGGATAGACTCCTGACATTTAATGAGAAACATGGTGACCTCTTATGACCTCATGAATGGTACCCTAATTGAGGTCTTTGGACTCTCCACTGAAGAAAGAGAGTACAATTCAGGGAGACTCGAAAAACCCAGAGTTAGTCCGCAATTGAATTAATTGACTTTTCAGTCAAAACACTACGTAATTGGTTAATAGGTGATAATGTGCATGACTATGAAGGGCTATGAAATTTGATTGTGAAGGAGCATCTTTTAAGTAATTGTTACAATGAGAAGTTACATCAACATCCAGTAGACCTAGGTACACTTTCTTGAGTTTGGGAAGAAGTCTGACTTCTGGGCCAAAACAAGCGCAACCACAACAACCACTGGTGGGAATCTCCAAAATGAAGAGGCCATAAGAGAGCTTGCTGAGACAACACTAGTCACAGAGGGTGGAATTGATTTTGCATGACTGGCTGTCTGGAGTAGTAACCAGTAAAAATACAGAAAAGAGATACATATTATGGCTTGAAGGTTGAAGTTCTGCAAGATACAGGTGCCAGTGTCACTATATTGGCTGAGCAACCGGTGACCTCAGGCTAGACTAGGCTAAACTCACAAATGTAATGTAATGTAATGTAATGTAATGATGATACTTGTAAAGCGCACTGTTACCCCATCTCAGGGTGTCCTGGCGCTGAAGACCGTTGGGGAACCCGTCCTGGCTTTCCCTGTGAGATGGTCCCTTCTGGGTATCTCCAAGGTGAAACCAGGCATCCCCGGCGTCTGTGGGGGGCCATTGTAGAGATGAGGCAAGCTTAATGCCCAGAGTTGCCGAGTGTGATCCCTGGTTAGAGTAGGCACCGAGGCGAGAATTATCAAGTCCGTTGACCCTGGTCCACTACACTGCCGAGTCGGGAATTGAACCCTGGTCCCGGGCCGTTCTCTGCTTCCGGGTCTGCCGCCTCTAACCAGTGAGCCACTCCACTCCACAAAGTCCTCAATGCTGACAATCAGACTAATGTGAATCCAATGTCATTGGTGTCATTAGACAGAGGGGAAGTTACTGGCCTCAAAAGGGTGGTGATATCTCATCTTCTGCAATCCCAGTACAGTGTTAACTTGGCAATGACTTGGGATACTCAGCATGGGTGGAGGTAGAAAGAAAAACCTGTTGCCATGCTAGAAATACATGTCTATTAGCAGAAGGCTTAAAAAGGGTGGATCCAATTGAATCACAGGGGCTAGAGGATATAATTACTGAGGAGGAGTTGGATAGGGCTGTTAAAAGCCTAGCTAAAGGGAAAGCTGCAGGCCCTGATAGATTACCCAGTGAGATTTATGTAAAATTGTATCAAGATATTAAAAAAGAGTTATTAAAAACAGTGTGAGTAGCACAGCTGGGAAATCCACCAAAAACATGGACGAAAGCTACTATCGCAGTCTTCTGTAAAAAGGGTAAACCATCAGTACTTGTCGGGTCATATCGACCAATTTCGTTGTTAAACGCCGACAATAAAATATATTCTAAAATATTAGCCAATAGGTTATCTGATTGTATCACCCCTTTAGTGTCATCGTATAAACATGGGTTTGTTCCCAGAAGGGGGACGGTAGAAGACGTCAATAAAGTTATTGCTTTATTTGATATTGCCTCGGTGAATAAGAATGATCTAGCGCTGATTCTGTTAGACGCAGAAAAAGCGTTTGACCGGGTGCATTGGGGTTACCTTTGGGAATTAATGAGAAAAATGGGATTTGGACCTAAATTTATTAGAGCAATCCAATCTTTATATTTACACCCTGTGGCAAAGATTTCAGTAATGGGCCAACTCTCGGAAACTGTATTTATATCACGTGGTACACGACAAGGTTGTCCCTGTTCCCCTCTTTTATTTGCCCTTTATATAAATCCCTTAATTGAGTTACTGAGCCGGAACATCTTGATTCCCCCTTATAAAGCTTAGGATTATTATTTTTCAATTTTTTGCCTATGCTGACGATATTGCAGTGGCTACAAATAATCCTTTTACTGCAATAAAGGAAATAGAACGATTAGCACAGGTATTTGGTTCTATATCTGGTTATAAATTGAATGAGTCAAAAACCCAAATCCTTTGTTCTGATACGATTCATTGGCAAGATAGTAGGGTGGTTAAAGAAGTAACATATTTGGGAATTTTAATTAGGACAAATATGACGGAATTGGTGCAAGCCAACTGGAATACTTCACTGGCAAAAATCACGACATCTTTGGATAGATGGGAGAGGTTATATTTAACTTTTATTGGGCGAACAAATGTCATAAAAATGAATATATTGCCAAAGGTTATGTATTTATTTAGATCTATACCTCTAGAGATCACTAAATATAAAATACAGGCGTTGCAATCTAAATGTGGGAAATTCATATGGAGTCCTGGGAGACCTAGAAGGGCAATGAACTACATGAGGCTGCCAGTTTAAAGGGGAGGATTGGGGGTACCTGATTTTTTTCTTTATTACATAACTTGCTTCTTACTGAAAATGAAAGTTTTGATAACAGGAGAACATGAAAGTGATGAAGCCAATACTTCAAATATCTTTGATATACAGCTTGGGCCATATGCAAAGTATATCTTAGTTAAAGAAATTGATGGGAGTTATTTCAAGCGAACAAGGTTTAAGGTAATCATGGGGGCTTTTAAGGTTTGGAAATGGTTTATAAAAAATATGGATTTACCAAGAGTGTCATATTATACTCCGCTCAATGCACATAGGGTCTTACCTGGATTATTTTCTAGTGTATTGACTACTAAGTGGCAGCAGAAAGGTATTAGGATCTTAGGACATATTGTTGATGAGAATGGGATTTGTAATTCTTTTGCAGAGATCAAGGATAAATATTCACTGCCCAGATGGTATTTTTTTAAATACCTACAAATGCGTGATTATCTAAATCGAAGGGGTACGAACTTAGGTAGACATCAAGTCATTGAAGGAATTAGCAGATCGGATAAAATTGGAATGATTTATCAATCCTTGATCTCTGCTAAGAAAGACGATACTAAGAAAGTGCAGTTGAAATGGAGAGAATCTCTAGGAGATTTAGAGATCGATGTAGAGAATCTTTTAATTTTGTCAAAGAAGGCGCTCATGCCTGCATATTTGAAAGCTCAGTTTTTTAAATCGCTATATGATTTATATTACACACCTAAGCCCATGGCAAAATGGGGAGCTGGAAATGAAGGCAAATGCTTTCGATGTGGGGATGAGGATGCTGGGGCGATACATTCTTTTTGGTACACAGACAAAATATCGAGTTTTAAATTTCGATATACAATAATATCGAAGTTTAAATATCGATGGGACAAAATATCGAAGGTAAGTAATATCGACAGTCTTAATATCGATATTAGTATGATATCAGTAATATCGAAGTTTTAAATATCGATGTCAATAATATCGAAATAAATAACTTTGATGTTACTAATATCAATTTTTAAATAAATTTAGTGTATATTATATTGTATTTATTATGTTTTATTATTTATTTTTAATGTAATTTAATTAAATATTGTCTTTTACTACTGTAGCGGGTTGTGGGTTTATAGGGGAATAGGGTGGGAAGTAATTTAAATATGTTAAATTAATTATTAATTAGTAGGAATTATTAATTAATTAATTGAGAATTAATTTTTAATTAATTTTAATTAATTGATTAATTGATAAATATGTTCTGTAGCGGGTTATGGGTTTATAGGGGAATAGGGTGGGAAGTAATTTAATAATAATTAATTAATTATTATAAGTTTGTACATATTTTAATTAATAATTAATTGGTAATTAATTTATATTAATTCGTTAATTAATTAATATAATGTTGTACATATTTTTAATTATTAATTAGTTGGTAATTAATTAATATTAATTAGTTAATTACATTAACTATAGTAATTTTTTTTAAATATAATTTTTTGTTATTCTTAATTACTTAATTGGGAAAAATAATATTAATTATTATATTAAATTAGTTACAGCTGATGTGCTAATATATTTACTTTATTGTTATTGTTAATTAATAATTAATTGGTAATTAAATAATATTAATTATTTTGGGTAAAGGAGTATTTTTAGGGTTCAGGGTCAGTTTTCAGTTTTTGGGTAAAGGGGTATTTTTAGCGTTCAGGGTCAGTTTTCAGTTCTTGGGTAAAGGGGTATTTTTAGGGTTCTGGGTCAGTTTTCAGTTTTTGGGTAAAGGGGTATTTTTAGGGTTCAGGGTCAGTTTTCAGTTTTTGGGTAAAGGGGTATGCTTAGGGTTCAGGGTCAGTTTTCAGTTCTTGGGTAAAGGGGTATTTTTAGGGTTCAGGGTCAGTTTTCAGTTTTTGGGTAAAGGGGTATTTTTAGGGTTCAGGGTCAGTTTTCAGTTTTTGGGTAAAGGGGTATTTTTAGGGATAAGGGTCAGTTTTCAGTTCTTGGGTAAAGGGGTATTTTTAGGGTTCAGGGTCAGTTTTCAGTTTTTGGGTAAAGGGGTATTTTTAGGGTTCAGGGTCAGTTTTCAGTTTTTGGGTAAAGGGGTATTTTTAGGGTTCAGGGTCAGTTTTGGGTTTTTGGGGTACAGGGATATTTTTTAGGGTTCAGGGTCAGTTTTGAGTTTTTGGGGTACAGGCGTACAGGGTAAAAACAAAAACAAATTACATTAAATCAATTAAATAACATTTAAAAAAATAAAATTACATTAAACTATTAAGTGTTTTATTTATTTTAAATGTATATGTATTAGTTTTAATTTTTTTTAATATTTTTATTTAATATTTGTAAAATTATATGTATTTTAAAATTATTTTTACATTATTATTAATACATTTAAAAAACGATATTTTTAATTCCGATATTTTTGTACTACGATATTATTTTTTCGATATTTTTGTACTTACCTTTATGAAGATATGATTCCGATATTTTTGATGTCGATATTTTTGTGCCGATATTTTTGTATTTCGATATTCTGTCTGTCGATATTATGTCAGACATTCATATTTTTTATAGTTGTGTTAGGCTGAAGGGATTTATTGAGCATTTGGAAAAATGTATTTCTTAGGTGATTAAAACAACAGTTGTTATTTCTCCAGCAATGATGTTGTTAGGTAAAATTCAAAAAGATAATATTATGGAAACACTGTTTCAATATCGACACTTTATATTTTTTGCGATGACTGTTGCACGTCTATGTATAGCCACGGAATGGCTACAGGAAAAAACACCGGATTTTCATCAATGGCGTGCTAAAATGCTGAGCTTATATAATTTGGAGTGGAGTTTATTTTCAATTAAAGGATCAAGGAAAAAGAGACTGGGTATGAAAATTTGGTGCGCTTTTCGAGACTATTATGAATCATGAAATATGAGTTTTTCTCTTGGAAGCTAAAAAAAATTTGGACACTTTTAATTGATGATTAATGTGATGTATATTAATTTGTGACGCTGTTTGCAGTTTGGCTGTGCTAAGAACAATAAAAAAAAATTAAAAAAAAGAAATACCTGTCTATATTGGTCTTATGTCTAAGTGGCTGTATGGGTTGGTGAGTGGGTATGTGAGTGGCTGTATGTGTGATTGTTTGGTTTTCTGAGTACCTGTATAGGTGCATGAGTGTCTGTGTGGGTGGGTGAGGGAGTGCGTGACTGCCTAGATGGATGAGTGAATGTGTGATTCAGTGGCTGTATGGATTAATGAGTATGTAAGTAAAGTTCTGTATAAGTGACTGAGTATATGTATAGCTGTATTGAGGAGTGAATGGATGTGGCAATGGTGTACGGGACTCGAATCGGGGGTACGCACAGGTACATGGCGTCCACCCACTATTTTGAAAGGGTCGACACCGTCCCCCCTGCGAAGAAGTTCGGCCCCACAGAAATATGTTGAACTTGTCTCAGTGTAAGACACCGGGACACTTTTAGCAGCTCCTGTACGTTATCTGTTTCCATTCCCAGCAGCAACATGCAGGCAGCCAGGGAGCCTTTTTTCACCTCCATCTGGGCCAAAGTTAAGGGGCCTTCCAGCCTCCTTTTGTTTGTGTACGCTGACTGCGGGCTGCCTGGAACCTCTCACTTAAATGTAAATGCCACAGAGGGAAACTAAAGCACACAGCTTGCCTTCTCTCCACAGGTTCTTAAGAGAGGCTTTTGTCTTTGTTCTGTCCCTTTATATAAATTAACCCTGGGTGTAGTACTGCGTTTGGCTCATGGAGCGTGCATAGTTTGTGCTACTACGCACTACGCAAATTGCACATAGCACAGTGCAAAAACACGTAGCGTAGCAGGCATTTTTTGCTTGCTCGCGGTCCTCAACGTCAAGTTGGCGATCGCGAATGAGCAAAATCAACATCCCGGCAAGACTTTTTCCTCGTTCACGAACAGGAACATCAACTTGCCGATCGCGAGCATGGAAAATAAACCTCTCGGTGAGATTCTCAATGCGGGGAGGTCAGGTTTCTTATTGCGAGTGGTCGCGTATGCTCGAGACCGCCCGCATAATTTTCCTCCCACCTATATCATTACAATCGACAGCACCGGACCATACAAGTGATTCATATTTCTGTGCCAGCACCGGACTACACAAGCCACCCAATGCAGATACACCTCCCACCATACTGGTTTACTTTAGTTCCCATGCCCCTATAGTGGCTGACACACTTCCCTCCCTCCACAGGCCACTGTGCCCTTGGCGCTTCACAGACACAATTCCTGCTGGCTACTCTTGTTGCGATACGTTTTATCACATTAACCTTCAATCGATTCCCAGCACGGACAATCAATGCCATTAATAATTGCCTAATTTAATTGTAGGCACTTTTCATTTCCCTCGCAAGTGCTTACCATCCTCACATCTCCCATTTCGATTTACTTTCGGAAGTACTCTGTGCCTAGTGCACACATGCCCGGTAACCTCCTTCATAGTTGGCCCTTACCACATCCCTTTTTAATTCAGTGGCAGCTTCTACTTAGGCTATAATTGCATTGGGTATTGACCTATTCCCTCACGACAAATGCTCACTTTGCCTGTTCACTGTTCGTAGGTTCTGCTTCTGATCTCTAGCACTTTATTCTTCCACTCACCAACTTGGCATTCACATATTGCGCATAAGGAATTGTACATTGTTTTATTCTATCCACTTTTTTCAGTCTGTTCTTTTTCCCTATTTTTCTATTGTTTTGCAGGCCACATATTTCTCAGGCATGAATTAATTTTGTCTTGATGACGATCCCATTATTTCTTTAAAGGGATCGAAACGTCGTTGACTTATTGTACACTGCATACCCAATTTAATTTGATATTTAAGTGTAACGGTGTTGTTTCATTCTGCTTGTCTTATTTTTTGTACTTCATGCAAGCAGTTTGCCCTGCCTGAGTGTTTGTTTTAGTTTCTCTGTGTTTATTGTAATGTGTAGGATGCAGGATTGTGTTCCACTTTTTTTTTCTCTTATTTAGAACTTTAAATAATTAAATGTCACTGCCGTGCTGCACTGCATTAATGTAGCACTAATTTGAGTCTATATTCATTTTCCTTGTTTACTAATTTTCTGTCAAGGACCGTTGTTCTTGTAAATTATAGATACCCAAGGTCCTTGGTTACCACATTGGGTTCCCTTGTTTTTTGTAATGTGCTAATAACTTTGGCACCACATGGTGAATGTTCACAAAAGTTTAAAAACTAATTTGCCATTTTCTTCAGCTCCTGTCTTGAAAGTTTCAGAGTGATTCGTCAAGCGGGGGTTGGGAAAAAGAGGGTGGAGTTCAAAAGGCGTTTTCCCCATGTTAATTCCCATGGGGATTTTGAACATGACTCGATTACAAACTGCTAGACAGAATTATAAAAAAAAAATCTGAATTGGAGATATTGGTCCAGAGAAGTGCCTTTTCAGATTTGGTGTAAATCCATTCAGTACTCTTAGAGACATTCACTGAAATCCAAATTTTTAAATATAGGGGCGCGGGCCCCACTTGGATCCAACAGCCCCCATGCGGATATCTGATTGCCTGCCAACACTTCAACCTGAAGAGTTGACAGCCATCTTTATGCTTGGCTTCAGCCAAGTCCCACAAGAAAAACATAAAAAATTAAATGAGGGCCAGATAAGAATACCCTGACCCTATAGGTGTGATGATGCAGCCCCACAGAGACCCTGCTGCTGGTTAAAACATTTTCTTTCGAATTTGCTGCAAAATTACTAGTGTATCCCCAAATTCACTGAGTCTTTAAGTGGGTCTGAACATGGGTGCATGTGTATGTTTGATAAAACCCCAGGATGGGCCATGTCCTGAGGGCATGGCTCCTTTATTAAATGAAAGGAGGGGACACACGTGGCCCTCATACATGAGCATTTAATGCCTGGGGGACCACCACCTCCCCAGGGCTTTTATTTTAAAAGTTGTGCAGTGTGGATGAACAGACCTCCCAGGGCCACAGGGGCCACCATCCACCAGCGGCTTTAAAATAAATATTGCATGAGGGGACAGCACGGTCCCCCAGGCCCTGGGGACCATCACCTCACCAGGGCTAAATTGAAAGAAATCAGAGGGGCCTTGTAGACCCCCAAAGCCCCAGGAACCACCACCTAACTGGGGTTAAATTGTTAGTTATGGGGGCCTCGCAGATTCCCTGGTCCATGGAGACCACCATCTCCCTGGTGCCAAAATAACACTTTTTAAGGTGAGAGAGGCGTTGCATGGCCCTACTCCTGGGCCATAAACAACCCTGGGATCAACACCTCCACAGGGCCAGCACATGAACATCTCAGAAGGGGGCAGTGTGCCCCCCCCCTCCAGTGGAAGCTCCTTCGCAAAGACTGACTAGTTATATTTGTGTTCCTTATTGCTATATTTGTGTTTCTAATTGGTACTAATGAGTTGCATTCAATGCCCAGACAATGTTATCAAGTTGGAAAATGAGAAAATAATGAAGTAATACTATATCAAAATGTGCTGCATTACGTCACATAATTTGCCTTTCGTTGCTGGGTAATTTACTCAACCCTGCCACTTAATTTGGCCTACCCCTGCTGCATAATTCCAGTGACCTTGATAAAGAGACAGGAGGAACAATCACATTGCCAAAAAGCACACAAGGTCAATGGTGACGGCGCCCCGTGCCCCATTATGCAGCTGCAGTGAAGAATACATACTGGATATTTACCCAGAGAGGTAGCACTTAGTAATTGACCAGTAGAAATTATTTCACTCAGGTGGAAATTTTGTGAAAAACTGTGGACTCTTTTTGGATAAAGGTGCAGGTGTAGCTAAGTTATGACCCAGTCTCTAACACAGCTACTGACAGGCCCACACAGATACTTAGACACCATCTCACACACTCACACACCCACTGACAGACTTACACAGACACTGATGTACCCACTCAGACTATCATGAACCTACTCCAAGACACACTCAAACAATCACACTCACCACAAACTCACTCAGGCCCTCATTTACCCACTCACAGAACCACTCAGAAACTCTCACGGCCACTCGCAGACCTATTCAGATATTCATGCAGCCACTCACAGACCCACTTAGACATGTATACACACTCACAGTCAGACTCAAACACTCATGCACCTACTTACAGGCCAACTAATACTCTCTCACACCCACACACAGCCCTACTCAGAGATTCTTGTACCAACTCACAGACTCACTCAGTGACTCACACACCCGCTCACAGACCCACTCAGAGATGTACGCACCTACTTACAAACCCACTTATACACCCATGCTCTCACTCACTGACACATGGATGCACTCCCAACCTACTCAGACACTCTCACACCCACTCACAGACCCACTAAGACACTTGTCAATCCACTTCGATAGCCTCTCAGACACTTGTGCACCCATTCCCACACCCAGTGAGACACTCATGTATCCACTCTCAGGCCCACTCAGACACTCACACACCCACTAAGACACTCATGCACCCACTCACATATACACTCTCAAAGGTTACAGGTTACAGTTAGGAAATAAAATAAAAAAACATTTGAAATTTACCGAAAAAAAGAAAGTTTATAGGGATATTATAGTTACAAAACAGAATTTAGAAAACCATAGAAATTCCCTGAAAAAAACAAAGGTTACATAAACATTATAGTTAAGAAATAGGATTTTTTTTACAGGCAGAAATTCACTGAAAAAAAAACAAAGGTTATATAGATGTTATAGTTAGGCTCATATTTCACTCAAACGAAACCACAGAAATTCAGAAGTTATAGTTACTTGAACTAACTATCACTTATGCCTCTGCAATGCACTGCTTATGATCTCAAATATTACATCACTAATGGCATGGTCATGGCATCACTTCTGACATCTCAAATGACATCACTGATGACATCATCCACAAAACCACTCCTACACCCACTCACACCCCATAGAACCTCTCATATGCCCACTCCTACTCCCACACAACTCTTCACATACCCTTTCACTAACCCACATCTGTTCTCACACACCAATGACATATCCATCGAGCCACTCACTAACTCAGACAGTAAATCACACACCCACTCACTCACCAATATAGCACCTCACACATCCAGTAATACATACATAGATACAAACACTTATATTCACACTCATACACCCTTACAGCCACTCACACACTCACAAAATCACCCATACAGAAGCTTAGTCACCCACTCACCCATATATGTACTCAGATAACCACTCACCCTTACAGCCACTCACACTGCCACTCATTCAACAATACATCTATTCACTCACCCATTCACTTATCCTTACAACCACTGACACAGCCGCTCACTCATACAACCACTCACATACCCATACAACCACTTATATACCCATACACAGATCCATACATTCATTCACTCACCTGCTCACCCTTACAGCCACTCACACAGACATGCACTCTCCAATAAAGCCACTCACACCCATTCACTTACCCATATACATACACTCAAACAGCTACTTATTCACCCATACAACCACTCACACACTCACTCCCTCACCCATACACCCACGCAGTCACTTATACAACCACTCCCACTCACACACCCTTGCAACCACTCTCAAACCCAATCACTCTCCTATACAGCCACTCACATATCCACTCACTCACCCATACAGCTACTCACATACCAACTAATGCACCCATACTGCCACTTATACACTCATATAGCAATTCAGACATCCACTCCCCCACCGAAAAAGACAGTCACACAGCCACTCAGATGAGATATGTTAGAAATAGTATGACTAATTACTAGTACAGAGCGAATATTAATTTAACTTATGTTATAGCTTAGTATATATGTTTAAGTTTCAGAAATGTTTAAGTAACACTTCCACTCACAAGATGATGTAATCAGTAATATCCTCGTTGTGTCATTTGAGATGTTATCAGTGATGTCATCAGTGATGCCACTGATTATGTCATGAGTAATGTAATATATAAGGCCGTAAGCAGTGAATTGCAGGGGCGTAATTTAAAGTTAGCTCAGATAGGGTCTGAATTTCTTTGGTTTTGTATGTATGAAATCTGATCCTTACTGTAACATCCCTATAACCTTTGTTTTTAAAAGTGACTATATATATATATATATATTTTTTTAATTTTTTATTTTTTTTTATTTAGAGTTTTGTACAGCGCTAACAAGACCCTTGGGTATCAGAGCGCTATCTCTTTACCATTAAAAAGTAATACTTACTTTTAAAACTTTTACTACACATATGCCTTTAACATGCATGCCTTTGCATGAAATTTGCTGTAAAGGCATGCGTGGTACAGACATACTTGTGGTAAAGGATTTGCGGTAATGGTCATGCATGGTGAAGGAATATGGGCCAGATGTACGACCAGCAGTTTTGCGACTCCTTCCCATTTGCGACTCCATTACCACTCCCTCGAAGAGGGTGGTAATTTGTGAGTGTTGTGTGACTGCAATTTTGGTCACACAACATTCGTACATGGGTTAGAGTGTCGCTATTTGGAAGGGAATGCCCCTTTCGAATACCGAGTCTCTAAACACTTTTTTGTGACTCGCAATTCATTTGCGACTGGCAAAATTGTGTAAGTACATGGCCATACCATTTTTAGCATGCACAAACAGGTTGCTAACCCGTTTGCACATGCTACAATTGGTCGTACATATGGCCCTATGTGTGGTAATGGCTTCATGGTAATGGCCACAACTGCTTATAACTGCATTGTTAGGGCTGTTTACCAGGATTACAGGGCATAAAATATAGAACCTGAGTTAAGAGTTTAAAAGATGACGGACACACCATCCTCCTTCTGGCAAGTGCTGTATATCCTATGGCACTTCTAATAAGGCAGACAGGATTTCCACCACTTTTGTGACAGAGTAACCTGTCCGCCTACCTCTGAAACAGGCCCATAGTCCAGTAACAGGCAAGTTAATCCTCTCTCATGGGTGGAGCATTGCCCCAGAGGCTAGAGGGCCCTGGTGATTGCAAGCACTGTTTCAGGAGCATTAGCCAGTCTTGTAACCTATACAGTCTTGTAACAACCTTGTGAATCCTTAGGGGAAGAAGTATTGTCAATATAGCCTGGAAAACCTGTGTGAATCCCAGGAGAATTGATCTGGGAGCATTCTCATTTACCGGGAGTGTTCCTGTGAATACTAGTACTAGGAACGAAGGATGAGCGACAGCCTTGTCTATGGGTAGGGTACTGGCCATTCAAGGATAGCTGTACAGTTGTAGTGACTCACTGGACACTGTACTTACTTACAGTGCGTTGAGCGTATTCATATATTCATTGTGAGTGTCAAAGCCTAAATTGTGGAAGGACAAGTTTATTTGCATGTTTGTCAGGCAGGGTAAGATGGATTTGACCACTCCCTTGGCTTCTATTGAAAAGGGAGTGGCGGGGAAACAGGTCCAGGTGGCATTTGGTTCCTGAGGGCTTTGTCGATCACTCAAGAGGTGAACAGTCAAACACACCTGTAGCGGTGCTGCTGTTTGAGATCAGCTTTTGTGCTCCTGAAATCATCATCTTCATTGCACTATTAAGCAAACCCAAGACTATACGAGCGGCTTAAACAATTAATTTGCCGTCGATTCAGCGAATAAATGAGGGTGACTGAAAAGGGAAGGCTATACTGCAGCAGAGGGTCTTGTATCACGACCGATTAACCCAAGCTTCTTTGCTGACATGAGCTCCAGAATACCACGTTCCATTGCCCAGTAGGTGCCAGTAGGTACCATGGAGAAAGCTGCCCACTCTGGCTGCCCAGATGAGTGTCATTTCGAAAGTGTGCAGGGTAACAGTTCAGCCCTACATCAGATAGCGAGTCCTGCCACGCTGGCAACAACCAGGCATAGTCTGGAGGAGAGAGTTGTAATATCTTCCCAGATTGGTTAATATAATTGCATCTAACCAGGACTGCCACAGTATATTCTCAAAGGGCTACAACAACTTCCGAATGTGATGACCAGGGGGGGCAACCAGTGAAAACCGGCACTGGGATATTTCACCTGTCCTGGCATGTCTTCATAGGCAACCACAAACAAAAAGAGCTGTCCACTGCAAGTCCAGTTGGCCCAATATAGTTTTTCTGCTGAAACATTTCAAGAATAACTGGCCAATAGGGGAAAAATAAAAATGTGAGCTAGTCCAGGCTGGAAACCAAAATCAGCCCTTACAATTCTGTTCAAATCAGCCCCGCATTGGGCCATTCGAGGGAGTGTAAAGAGCAAGCCTGGTACACGCCAGTGAGTTTGGGGGTCCTGTCCTAGAGACATTTGTAGAAAAACATGGGTTTAATTGATGTAGTTTATAGCACAATTCTTCAAATACATTTGCTTGATGCTTTCAAAGCTGGGTCATGGGAACCCAACCAGCCCTATAGAGCGTTAGATGAGGGTCTGCATTCAGCAGAGACAATAAGGCCGCTTGAGCACAGACAGCAATACTCTACAGATCCTTACCACAGAACATCTGACATCTAAGTATCTCTTCCCCATTCCCCCAGCCATTGTCCTCCTATTAGATTTCGAGATTTAGATTCAGGCTAAAAAGAAGTTCTGCATACAGAGCATTTGTGTTCTTCAGTCCGTCCACACATTTGCATAAATCTACAATTTTATATCTGGACCCACAGAAGAAAGCCACTGACATTGGAGTCCTGATCAAAACGAACCTAGCCCAATAACAAATGGTTCTTACGTTTAAATGTGGGCCGGATAACTTACACTTTTGTGTAAACAAATGTTTTGGGGTATTCTCAAACTACTAGTTAATAATACGTTTACTACTGTGGAGACTCCACAGATAGGGTAGAGAACTCTGCACAAAAAAGTTAGGACATGCCAGTCTTTTTATGTGTGAGTTTCCACCTCAGCTACGAAGTCTCTGTACGTGTGCACTTACAATTATCTTGTAGTTTGTGAATACCACAAAAATTAATCTTCGACAAAACTGTAAGTTTACCTTTGTGAATCAAGTCCACAGTTTCAAGGTAAGTTCTTCAAGAGCATGGAGGCTGCACGGTTAGGATACCGGGAGCTGCCATGCATCAAAGTTTACTGTCAGTTGTCTCCCAGTTTCTCTCCAATTTAATATCAGGTGAACTACAGATTGTACATTCATTAGTTCTGTCACAGTCAACCAAAAGTAGGGGTGGGGTATAAATTCTGCCTTATCGGCCGGGTTAGTGGAGTTTTGCCCACTCTGCTTTACACTTGTAACACAGATTTGTGGTCAAACCCCTACAAATTGCGGCATCACAGAGTTTTTCGGGCATGCAGCTCTGCAACCTTAAGGTGGTGTGTGAGAATTTGTGCCCCCCAGCGCGAATTAAAGACAACCGGGAAGATTTTCTCAACACAAGCAGTCATGGCAGGCCGCGACCATTCACAGTGAGAATGCTGCCGCTCATGTAGAAAATCTACTCGAGTGTCAGCAAAGAAGCACTACCCTCTGGCAAGCTGCATGGTGCCCTTTGCACTGATTTTGCAGCACAAAACAAGCCCCGAGTGCAAAAAATTTGCACGAGCATTGCAACGTGCCGAGTTCCAACCAGTTGCGGAAGACTGCGCAATCTCGCTATGTTTTTACGTAACTCTACGGAGTTCCATCCACCCCTAACTAAAGGGTATATGCCTGAAAAGGCTTGAAACGATTAAATTGAAAATATTTAGAATTTGGATATATATTCTTTTAATTTAGAATTTTTGATTGACATATCTGAGTTCCATTGAGTGATGTATCTGGATTTGAAATTTCATCAAATTCCATTGTCACTTGTCTGGCAATCTAATTTTTACTTGGGTGGTTGATTTGTCTATAATTTCAGTTGTGCTTACTACCTGGAACCAAAATTGTTATTAAAAAAGAAGCTCACCGAACAAGAATTGCAGACGCCAGAGTCCCTTTGCGAGGGTGAGCGAGTTGGGCGAGACACGTTTTAAGGTGGTGGAGGCAAGGTCATCTCAATTGTTTGAAAGCCTGAGGCCCAAGACCGCTAGAAAGTACATCAATGGATAGTAGAGCACTGAGGACAAGGGCATTGCACGACCTACTAGAACTGTGAAGTATTACAATCAGACTTTTCCTCAGGATAATGTGGGACAAATCTATCTTTTCCATTTGACAGGGACTTTGGTTGAAGCAAAATTTGACACCTGATCTGAATCAAGGCTGGAGGTTTTGCACAATTTTAGCCCGCTCTCAATTGTTTGCTTTTTCGTCACCTATTTTTCATCATACTCACGCGTCCCATCGCTATCAGCTATGTTATTCTATACGTTACTCTCTTCCTCTACTCACGGAAAGTCCGCACTAAGGTACCCACTGCCTTACAGGGAACTCAGGGTTCTCTGAAAGGACTATCAGCCGTAATCAACAGATCTCTCCTACACAGACTCCAGACCATGCAAAATGCCGCCGCCAGACGCGTCCTTGGGACCCCATGCCACAAACACATGACCCAACCCCTTCGAGACCTCCACTGGCTCCCAGTTGAGAAAAGGGTCACCTTCAAACTCCTCACCCTAGCCTTCAAAGCCCTCAACAACATTGGACCCAAATACCTCAACGAGTCACTATCCCTTCACGCACCCAAGAGGAACCTCTGCTCTGCCGACCTTGCCCTGGCAGAGGTCCCCCACATCCACAGAAGCAGAACAGGAGGGAGAGCTTTTCCCTATTTCGTAGCCAAGACCTGGAACGAGATCCCAGTTAACATCAGATGCACGCAAACCCTGCACAACTTCAGGAAGAACCTCAAGACCTGTCTCTTCGACTGATCCGGAGCTCCCCCCTCGCCTCCTACCCCAGCGCCTTAAGGCCCTCATGGGTGAGTAGCGCACTATATAAACCCTTGAATGATTGATTGATTATTGATTAATTTTACCTTTTTTATGTAGCGCAACTGCACCTCGAGGCATCAGTGCACTCTACAATTTTAACAAATCATACAAGAAATATATGAACTAAACATGTCACAGTAGCAATATTGTGGTGCTGAGTTTGGGGTTTAAGCTGGGATATGTCAATTATGGTGAAGGTTAAAAGTATTGGGGATTCAGCGTTAGTTAAGAGAAGTGAAGAACAAATGAGACAGGTCGCTTCAGCAAAGAGCGCCTATGCCCCATTCCAGATCCATCTTAATTCAAGTGCATTTTAGGTACGAACGCTTTAAAGTCCAGTTCTTGACTCAAGTAGGGCAGTGGACAGTTCCACAGACTTGTTGCTGCTCTAATAAAGGATCCATTCAGTGATTGTTTTGTTTTAAACTGTAGATTCTAGGCAGCCAGTTGCACGTACTTACTGTATGTCCAAAATTAGATCTCACTGACCTGACCTACAGGAGACAGGTCTATCAGGAAATTCTCGTATGGCCCGTTCTGCCTCTGCTTGTAAAGGCTCGCGTTGGCTTTGAACAGCACCACTCGACCCATGCATTTACTTTCTATGGGGCATATCATCAAGGGGCGAAGATAATATTATTGCCGCTTTAGAGCCCGTTTTAGGGTGAAAAGCGGCAATAATATTATCTCATTGTCATCAAGGACATGATAGCGCGTGATTCCTTGACTTATCGCCCGTTTTCCACACGCCTTGCATCGATGATGACATGCAAAGGAGGGGTGGCTGTGAAAACACCATGGGATAATATTGCGAATGCAGCTGCGGGATATTATCAAGGAGGGTTAGCGATTTATAAAATCGCGTTAAGTATGCCTTAACGCAGGAATTTAACGTCTGTTAAATTCCTGACTAAGGCATACCTAACATGGGGGGTGGATTGTGTGGCTAGGACCATAGGCCCTATAATCTAGTATATCGCCGTTTTCCACCACGGAAAACGGCGATATCCCCACTATCTCTGGAATTTGTATCGCCTCGGCAATGCGCTTTGTTGATAACACTCTAACCGGGCGATAAATTCCAGAGATAGCCGGCGATAAACATGCAAGCGCTAAGCACACTTTGGGATATTTATCGCCGGCCCTTGCTAATATGCTCCTATGTTTTTAGAAATTATGCCATTGAAGTAAATATTTATTGAATTTGTAGTATGCAGAGGGACAAGCTCACTAGTTTAAGTTTGTATTTGTACTTCCCCTACATAATACATCCATGCATTGTTACTCTGTGCACTGAAAAAGTATAGAAAGCACTTATAAATCAATCTTTCGTTAGTGAATTGTACATTAATTCTACTTCAAGTGTTGCTGAATATTTTATCCCAAAATATTCTCGCTTTAGAATCACATTAATGTTTTATGCACGTTCTCCTTATATTGGATTTGTGCAGCCTCGCGTGCTCTTCATCGTGAGCTAATGAAGGTATTGCTAGTAACCATGCCAACTATATAGCAAGCTTTCCATGAATGCATATGGAAATATTTATGGTACATATTGTATATCTAACACATGCATTCTATGTACAAATGAAATTCTACTTTGATTATTTCGGTATGTATTTTACCAAGTACCCTACTGCGAATGGTCCTGAACACGCTGGGCGCCCTTCACAGTTGTCAGCCCAACGTGTGATGGATTTCATTGTACTGCCCTGACAGTGACATCGGCCTGTCAGGACAGTCGTCTAGTACAGTCTGCGCATGGCTTCTGTTGGTGTTTAACCTTCTCCCACCACCCAGATGACTCAATGGGTGTTGCCTCTTCCACCTATAGGCCTAGCCCTCCGCGACCTTCCTTTGCTTTTCTTTTTCTTTTTCTCAACACCCGTCTAGCGATGCATAGAACCCCGTTACAGCGTGTGCCACACCTTGCAGGCGTCAGGCACCCTCTGCCGAAAGCCATCGTTTGGACAGGCAGCATCTCTAAGAGCCCGAAGGCGGCTATGCTTCAAACTTGACGAGCATGGACGTCCTGCGTAGGATGGTGACTTCGCGTCATTTGACAACGCATCACTCGCACCACAGTGGCGTCCATCACATCTACGCCTTTTCTAGGGTGTGTTTTCCCTGAGGGCTTTGCCGCGGTGTTTCAGAGTTTCGGTAGCAAACTATAGAACAGTAGAAATTATTTCACTCAGGTGGAAATTTTGTGAAAAACTGTGGACTCTTTTTGGATAAAGGTGCAGGTGTAGCTGTGTTATGACCCAGTCTCTAACACAGCTACTGACAGGCCCACACAGATACTTAGACACCATCTCACACACTCACACACCCACTGACAGACTTACACAGACACTGATGTACCCACTCAGACTATCATGAACCTACTCCAAGACACACTCAAACAATCACACTCACCACAAACTCACTCAGGCCCTCATTTACCCACTCACAGAACCACTCAGAAACTCTCACGGCCACTCGCAGACCTATTCAGATATTCATGCAGCCACTCACAGACCCACTTAGACATGTATACACACTCACAGTCAGACTCAAACACTCATGCACCTACTTACAGGCCAACTAATACTCTCTCACACCCACACACAGCCCTACTCAGAGATTCTTGTACCAACTCACAGACTCACTCAGTGACTCACACACCCGCTCACAGACCCACTCAGAGATGTACGCACCTACTTACAAACCCACTTATACACCCATGCTCTCACTCACTGACACATGGATGCACTCCCAACCTACTCAGACACTCTCACACCCACTCACAGACCCACTAAGACACTTGTCAATCCACTTCGATAGCCTCTCAGACACTTGTGCACCCATTCCCACACCCAGTGAGACACTCATGTATCCACTCTCAGGCCCACTCAGACACTCACACACCCACTAAGACACTCATGCACCCACTCACATATACACTCTCAAAGGTTACAGGTTACAGTTAGGAAATAAAATAAAAAAACATTTGAAATTTACCGAAAAAAAGAAAGTTTATAGGGATATTATAGTTACAAAACAGAATTTAGAAAACCATAGAAATTCCCTGAAAAAAACAAAGGTTACATAAACATTATAGTTAAGAAATAGGATTTTTTTTACAGGCAGAAATTCACTGAAAAAAAAACAAAGGTTATATAGATGTTATAGTTAGGCTCATATTTCACTCAAACGAAACCACAGAAATTCAGAAGTTATAGTTACTTGAACTAACTATCACTTATGCCTCTGCAATGCACTGCTTATGATCTCAAATATTACATCACTAATGGCATGGTCATGGCATCACTTCTGACATCTCAAATGACATCACTGATGACATCATCCACAAAACCACTCCTACACCCACTCACACCCCATAGAACCTCTCATATGCCCACTCCTACTCCCACACAACTCTTCACATACCCTTTCACTAACCCACATCTGTTCTCACACACCAATGACATATCCATCGAGCCACTCACTAACTCAGACAGTAAATCACACACCCACTCACTCACCAATATAGCACCTCACACATCCAGTAATACATACATAGATACAAACACTTATATTCACACTCATACACCCTTACAGCCACTCACACACTCACAAAATCACCCATACAGAAGCTTAGTCACCCACTCACCCATATATGTACTCAGATAACCACTCACCCTTACAGCCACTCACACTGCCACTCATTCAACAATACATCTATTCACTCACCCATTCACTTATCCTTACAACCACTGACACAGCCGCTCACTCATACAACCACTCACATACCCATACAACCACTTAAATACCCATACACAGATCCATACATTCATTCACTCACCTGCTCACCCTTACAGCCACTCACACAGACATGCACTCTCCAATAAAGCCACTCACACCCATTCACTTACCCATATACATACACTCAAACAGCTACTTATTCACCCATACAACCACTCACACACTCACTCCCTCACCCATACACCCACGCAGTCACTTATACAACCACTCCCACTCACACACCCTTGCAACCACTCTCAAACCCAATCACTCTCCTATACAGCCACTCACATATCCACTCACTCACCCATACAGCTACTCACATACCAACTAATGCACCCATACTGCCACTTATACACTCATATAGCAATTCAGACATCCACTCCCCCACCGAAAAAGACAGTCACACAGCCACTCAGATGAGATATGTTAGAAATAGTATGACTAATTACTAGTACAGAGCGAATATTAATTTAACTTATGTTATAGCTTAGTATATATGTTTAAGTTTCAGAAATGTTTAAGTAACACTTCCACTCACAAGATGATGTAATCAGTAATATCCTCGTTGTGTCATTTGAGATGTTATCAGTGATGTCATCAGTGATGCCACTGATTATGTCATGAGTAATGTAATATATAAGGCCGTAAGCAGTGAATTGCAGGGGCGTAATTTAAAGTTAGCTCAGATAGGGTCTGAATTTCTTTGGTTTTGTATGTATGAAATCTGATCCTTACTGTAACATCCCTATAACCTTTGTTTTTAAAAGTGACTATATATATATATATATTTTTTTTTAATTTTTTATTTTTTTTTATTTAGAGTTTTGTACAGCGCTAACAAGACCCTTGGGTATCAGAGCGCTATCTCTTTACCATTAAAAAGTAATACTTACTTTTAAAACTTTTACTACACATATGCCTTTAACATGCATGCCTTTGCATGAAATTTGCTGTAAAGGCATGCGTGGTACAGACATACTTGTGGTAAAGGATTTGCGGTAATGGTCATGCATGGTGAAGGAATATGGGCCAGATGTACGACCAGCAGTTTTGCGACTCCTTCCCATTTGCGACTCCATTACCACTCCCTCGAAGAGGGTGGTAATTTGTGAGTGTTGTGTGACTGCAATTTTGGTCACACAACATTCGTACATGGGTTAGAGTGTCGCTATTTGGAAGGGAATGCCCCTTTCGAATACCGAGTCTCTAAACACTTTTTTGTGACTCGCAATTCATTTGCGACTGGCAAAATTGTGTAAGTACATGGCCATACCATTTTTAGCATGCACAAACAGGTTGCTAACCCGTTTGCACATGCTACAATTGGTCGTACATATGGCCCTATGTGTGGTAATGGCTTCATGGTAATGGCCACAACTGCTTATAACTGCATTGTTAGGGCTGTTTACCAGGATTACAGGGCATAAAATGTAGAACCTGAGTTAAGAGTTTAAAAGATGACGGACACACCATCCTCCTTCTGGCAAGTGCTGTATATCCTATGGCACTTCTAATAAGGCAGACAGGATTTCCACCACTTTTGTGACAGAGTAACCTGTCCGCCTACCTCTGAAACAGGCCCATAGTCCAGTAACAGGCAAGTTAATCCTCTCTCATGGGTGGAGCATTGCCCCAGAGGCTAGAGGGCCCTGGTGATTGCAAGCACTGTTTCAGGAGCATTAGCCAGTCTTGTAACCTATACAGTCTTGTAACAACCTTGTGAATCCTTAGGGGAAGAAGTATTGTCAATATAGCCTGGAAAACCTGTGTGAATCCCAGGAGAATTGATCTGGGAGCATTCTCATTTACCGGGAGTGTTCCTGTGAATACTAGTACTAGGAACGAAGGATGAGCGACAGCCTTGTCTATGGGTAGGGTACTGGCCATTCAAGGATAGCTGTACAGTTGTAGTGACTCACTGGACACTGTACTTACTTACAGTGCGTTGAGCGTATTCATATATTCATTGTGAGTGTCAAAGCCTAAATTGTGGAAGGACAAGTTTATTTGCATGTTTGTCAGGCAGGGTAAGATGGATTTGACCACTCCCTTGGCTTCTATTGAAAAGGGAGTGGCGGGGAAACAGGTCCAGGTGGCATTTGGTTCCTGAGGGCTTTGTCGATCACTCAAGAGGTGAACAGTCAAACACACCTGTAGCGGTGCTGCTGTTTGAGATCAGCTTTTGTGCTCCTGAAATCATCATCTTCATTGCACTATTAAGCAAACCCAAGACTATACGAGCGGCTTAAACAATTAATTTGCCGTCGATTCAGCGAATAAATGAGGGTGACTGAAAAGGGAAGGCTATACTGCAGCAGAGGGTCTTGTATCACGACCGATTAACCCAAGCTTCTTTGCTGACATGAGCTCCAGAATACCACGTTCCATTGCCCAGTAGGTGCCAGTAGGTACCATGGAGAAAGCTGCCCACTCTGGCTGCCCAGATGAGTGTCATTTCGAAAGTGTGCAGGGTAACAGTTCAGCCCTACATCAGATAGCGAGTCCTGCCACGCTGGCAACAACCAGGCATAGTCTGGAGGAGAGAGTTGTAATATCTTCCCAGATTGGTTAATATAATTGCATCTAACCAGGACTGCCACAGTATATTCTCAAAGGGCTACAACAACTTCCGAATGTGATGACCAGGGGGGGCAACCAGTGAAAACCGGCACTGGGATATTTCACCTGTCCTGGCATGTCTTCATAGGCAACCACAAACAAAAAGAGCTGTCCACTGCAAGTCCAGTTGGCCCAATATAGTTTTTCTGCTGAAACATTTCAAGAATAACTGGCCAATAGGGGAAAAATAAAAATGTGAGCTAGTCCAGGCTGGAAACCAAAATCAGCCCTTACAATTCTGTTCAAATCAGCCCCGCATTGGGCCATTCGAGGGAGTGTAAAGAGCAAGCCTGGTACACGCCAGTGAGTTTGGGGGTCCTGTCCTAGAGACATTTGTAGAAAAACATGGGTTTAATTGATGTAGTTTATAGCACAATTCTTCAAATACATTTGCTTGATGCTTTCAAAGCTGGGTCATGGGAACCCAACCAGCCCTATAGAGCGTTAGATGAGGGTCTGCATTCAGCAGAGACAATAAGGCCGCTTGAGCACAGACAGCAATACTCTACAGATCCTTACCACAGAACATCTGACATCTAAGTATCTCTTCCCCATTCCCCCAGCCATTGTCCTCCTATTAGATTTCGAGATTTAGATTCAGGCTAAAAAGAAGTTCTGCATACAGAGCATTTGTGTTCTTCAGTCCGTCCACACATTTGCATAAATCTACAATTTTATATCTGGACCCACAGAAGAAAGCCACTGACATTGGAGTCCTGATCAAAACGAACCTAGCCCAATAACAAATGGTTCTTACGTTTAAATGTGGGCCGGATAACTTACACTTTTGTGTAAACAAATGTTTTGGGGTATTCTCAAACTACTAGTTAATAATACGTTTACTACTGTGGAGACTCCACAGATAGGGTAGAGAACTCTGCACAAAAAAGTTAGGACATGCCAGTCTTTTTATGTGTGAGTTTCCACCTCAGCTACGAAGTCTCTGTACGTGTGCACTTACAATTATCTTGTAGTTTGTGAATACCACAAAAATTAATCTTCGACAAAACTGTAAGTTTACCTTTGTGAATCAAGTCCACAGTTTCAAGGTAAGTTCTTCAAGAGCATGGAGGCTGCACGGTTAGGATACCGGGAGCTGCCATGCATCAAAGTTTACTGTCAGTTGTCTCCCAGTTTCTCTCCAATTTAATATCAGGTGAACTACAGATTGTACATTCATTAGTTCTGTCACAGTCAACCAAAAGTAGGGGTGGGGTATAAATTCTGCCTTATCGGCCGGGTTAGTGGAGTTTTGCCCACTCTGCTTTACACTTGTAACACAGATTTGTGGTCAAACCCCTACAAATTGCGGCATCACAGAGTTTTTCGGGCATGCAGCTCTGCAACCTTAAGGTGGTGTGTGAGAATTTGTGCCCCCCAGCGCGAATTAAAGACAACCGGGAAGATTTTCTCAACACAAGCAGTCATGGCAGGCCGCGACCATTCACAGTGAGAATGCTGCCGCTCATGTAGAAAATCTACTCGAGTGTCAGCAAAGAAGCACTACCCTCTGGCAAGCTGCATGGTGCCCTTTGCACTGATTTTGCAGCACAAAACAAGCCCCGAGTGCAAAAAATTTGCACGAGCATTGCAACGTGCCGAGTTCCAACCAGTTGCGGAAGACTGCGCAATCTCGCTATGTTTTTACGTAACTCTACGGAGTTCCATCCACCCCTAACTAAAGGGTATATGCCTGAAAAGGCTTGAAACGATTAAATTGAAAATATTTAGAATTTGGATATATATTCTTTTAATTTAGAATTTTTGATTGACATATCTGAGTTCCATTGAGTGATGTATCTGGATTTGAAATTTCATCAAATTCCATTGTCACTTGTCTGGCAATCTAATTTTTACTTGGGTGGTTGATTTGTCTATAATTTCAGTTGTGCTTACTACCTGGAACCAAAATTGTTATTAAAAAAGAAGCTCACCGAACAAGAATTGCAGACGCCAGAGTCCCTTTGCGAGGGTGAGCGAGTTGGGCGAGACACGTTTTAAGGTGGTGGAGGCAAGGTCATCTCAATTGTTTGAAAGCCTGAGGCCCAAGACCGCTAGAAAGTACATCAATGGATAGTAGAGCACTGAGGACAAGGGCATTGCACGACCTACTAGAACTGTGAAGTATTACAATCAGACTTTTCCTCAGGATAATGTGGGACAAATCTATCTTTTCCATTTGACAGGGACTTTGGTTGAAGCAAAATTTGACACCTGATCTGAATCAAGGCTGGAGGTTTTGCACAATTTTAGCCCGCTCTCAATTGTTTGCTTTTTCGTCACCTATTTTTCATCATACTCACGCGTCCCATCGCTATCAGCTATGTTATTCTATACGTTACTCTCTTCCTCTACTCACGGAAAGTCCGCACTAAGGTACCCACTGCCTTACAGGGAACTCAGGGTTCTCTGAAAGGACTATCAGCCGTAATCAACAGATCTCTCCTACACAGACTCCAGACCATGCAAAATGCCGCCGCCAGACGCGTCCTTGGGACCCCATGCCACAAACACATGACCCAACCCCTTCGAGACCTCCACTGGCTCCCAGTTGAGAAAAGGGTCACCTTCAAACTCCTCACCCTAGCCTTCAAAGCCCTCAACAACATTGGACCCAAATACCTCAACGAGTCACTATCCCTTCACGCACCCAAGAGGAACCTCTGCTCTGCCGACCTTGCCCTGGCAGAGGTCCCCCACATCCACAGAAGCAGAACAGGAGGGAGAGCTTTCTCCTACTTCGTAGCCAAGACCTGGAACGAGATCCCAGTTAACATCAGATGCACGCAAACCATGCACAACTTCAGGAAGGACCTCAAGACCTGTCTCTTGGACTGATCCGGAGCTCCCCCCTCGCCTCCCACCCCAGCGCCTTAAGGCCCTCATGGGTGAGTAGCGCACTATATAAACCCGTGAATGATTGATTGATTATTGATTAATTTGACTTTTTTATGTAGCGCAACTGCACCTCGAGGCATCAGTGCACTCTACAATTTTAACAAATCATACAAGAAATATATGAACTAAACATGTCACAGTAGCAATCTTGTGGTGCTGAGTTTGGGGTTTAAGCTGGGATATGTCAATTATGGTGAAGGTTAAAAGTATGGGGGATTCAGCGTTAGTAAAGAGAAGTGAAGAACAAATGAGGCAGGTCGCTTCAGCAAAGAGCGCCAATGCCCCATTCCAGATCCATCTTAATTCAAGTGTATTTTAAGGACGAATGCTTTAAAGTCCAGTTCTTGACTCAAATAGGGCAGTGGACAGTTCCACAGACTTATTGCTGCTCTAATAAAAGATCCATTGAGTGATTGTTTTGTTTTAAACTGTAGATTCCAGGCAGTCAGTTGCACGTACTTACTGTATGTCCAAAATTAGATCTCACCGACCTGACCTACAGAAGACAGGTCCATCAGGAAATTCTCGTATGGCCCGTTCTGCCTCTGCTTGTAAAGGCTTGCGTTGGCTTTGAACAGCACCACTCGACCCATGCATTTACTTTCTATGGGGCATATCATCAAGGGGCGAAGATAATATTATTGCCGCTTTAGAGCCCGTTTTCGGGCGAAAACGGCGATAATATTATCTCATTGTCATCAAGGACATGATAGCACGTGATTCCTTGACTTATCGCCCGTTTTCCACACGCTTTGCATCGATGATGACATGCAAAGGAGGCGTGGCTGTGAAAACACCATGGGATAATATTGCGAAGGCAGCTTCACGATATTATCAAGGAGGGTTAGCGATTTATAACATTGCGTTAAGTATGCCTTAACGCAGGAATTTAACATCTGTTAAATTCCTGACTAAGGTATACCTAACATGGGGGGTGGATTGTGTGGCTAAGACCACAGGCCCTATCATCTAGGATATCGCCGTTTTCCACCATGGAAAACGGCGATATCCCCACTATCTCTGGAATTTGTATCGCCTCAGCAATGCACGTTGTTGATAACGCTCTAACCGGGGGATAAATTCCAGAGATAGCCGGCGATAAATAAGCAAGCGCTAAGCACACTTTGGGATATTTATCGCCGGTCCTTGCTAATATGCCCCTATGTTTTTAGAAATTATGCCATTAAAGTAAATATTTATTGACTTTGTAGTATGCAGAGGGACAAGCTCACTAGTTTAAGTTTGTATTTGTACTCCCCCTAAATAATACATCCATTCATTGTTACTCTGTGCACTGAAAAAGTATAGAAAGCACGTATAAATCAATCTTTCGTTAGTGAATTGTCCATTAATTCTACTTCAAGTGTTGCTGAATATTTTATCCCAAAATATTCCCGCTCTAGAATCGCATTGATGTTTTATGCACGTTCTCCTTATATTGGATTTGTGCAGCCTCGCGTGCTCTTCATCGTGAGCTAATGAAGGTATTGCTAGTAACCATGCCAACTATATATCAAGCTTTCCATGAATGCATATGGAAATATTTATGGTACATATTGTATATCTAACGCATGCATTCTATCTACAAATGAAATTCTACTTTGATTATTTCGGTATGTATTTTACCAAGTACCCTACTGCGAATGGTCCTGAACACGCTGGGCGCCCTTCACAGTTGTCAGCCCAACGTGTGACGGATTTCATTGTACTGACCTGACAGTGACATCGGCCTGTCAGGACAGTCGTCTAGTACAGTCTGCTCATGGCTTCTGTTAGCGTTTAACCTTCTCCCACCACCCAGATGACTCAATGAGTGTTGCATCTTCCTCCTATAGGCCTCGCCCTCCGCCACATTCCTTTGATTTTCTTTTTCTTTTTCTCAACACCCGTCTAGCGATGCATAGAACCCCGTTACAGCGTGTGCCACACCTTGCAGGCGTCAGGCAGCTCTGCCGAAAGCCATCTTATGGACAGGCAGCATCTCTGAGAGCCCGAAGGCGGCTATGCTTCAAACTTGACGAGCATGGACGTCCTGCGTAGGCTGGTGACTTCGCGTCATTTGACCACGCATCACTCGCACCACAGTGGCGTCCATCACATCTACGCCTTTTCTAGGGTGTGTTTTCTCTGAGGGCTTTGCCGCGGTGTTTCAGAGTTTCGGTAGCGCAAACAACGGAGGCCGGATAAGATGCCGCAGCCAATTATAGGGGTGGAACTTGAAAAGCATAGGGTAATGTATACAAGCCACCGGCGTATTCTGTTCAGGAATTTAGCCATAATTGTTTAGCTTGTTTCATGTTCTCTTCTCCAAATTCCTCTCCACTCCCTTTGTGTGTGTAATATACAGGGCGCCCCGGGGGGATTGGAAGACATCAAGGCAGAACATCGGTGACTTTAACCATACTTCTGATTTAGAAAGCAATTTCCACACCGCTTGATTCTAGGTTAGGGGGACTGGCTCCGATATGCTACTTTAAGATACAGCACGAGCGTCTCAAGTAAACATTTGCCAGGCCCCACCAAAGAACAGCCATGTGTGAAATCTTACTTACAATTTGTACCGATGGTACTGGCTAGGGGCCTCATTTATGAAAAGTGACGCATCGCTGCCTGAAAACAGCGATGCGTCACTTTTCACTGCGCACTCCTTGCGACACCAATGATGCGTCATATTTAATGTATGACGCATCATGTCGCAAGGACTTACAGATACGTCAGTATTTCTGGCGCATCTGTAAGCGCAAAAGTGACGCATTGCTGGAGTGTGTCACAAAAGTGACGCAACTCCAGCAATGCGTCCTTTCACATGGGGAAAGCCCCATGTGAAAGGGCTTGCGTCAGTCTTACGCCTGCTGTGAGGCAGGCGCAAGATTTTGACGCAAAAGCATCCTAAAAGTGACGCAGTGAAATCTCATAGATTTCACTGCGTCACTATTACGAGGCTTTTTGCGGGGGAACGCCCCCTTTGCATACATTATACCTGACGCAGGTATAATGTGGCGCAGGGGTTTAAAAAGTGACGCATCTACCTAGATGCGTCACTTTTTAAATATGGCACAACAAGGCGCATTTTGTACGCCGCTGGTGCGTCACAAAAAGTGACGCACCGGCGGCGCAAAACTGACGCAAGGCCTCATAAATAAGGGCCAAGGATTCTTTCCTTTCTAGGCCGGGGTGGAGTTAGCGGAGTTCAGCTGCAAAGTGCCGGAAAAACTCTGCTGTGCTCCACGGAGCTCTGACAGCAATTTTTTTATCGCTGCCTATCCGCTAGCCGCTAAACCGGCGATAATTGCCTATCGCACCCCTTGGTAATATGCCCCCAGGTGTTTAGTCCCGCACTGTAAAATGAGGGTGAATGTCACCACATGCAGTGCAACATGGCACAGTTTCTTTCTGCTGCTTTAGTAGATGTTCTACTCAAGAAGCAGCTTCCTCAAAGTGAGCGGATGTTTCGCAGCGCGAACGGTAGCGATCTGACGTGACCACAGGTGTTGAGAAATTTCACCAGTAGGTGGTCTACCATACAATTTTCCTCACTTTTACTCACCAACCTAATTGTTGGTGAGCAGTAAGAGAGGAAAAACTCTGTCCTGCTATGTAGTGTTTTTTCAAACTCCGTGCTCTACGTGGAGTGTGAAAAACTCTGCAAACTCCGCAAGTGGACCGGAATTTTACACTCATGCCTTATTTTTACTCTAAGCAATCTTGTGTCAGTAACCATATAGAAGGCTGCACCATACTGGCTTTCCTCAACATGTGCAGCAACACGGCTGGGACTGCACAGCACCTGATTTGCACGCATTTAAAACCTTTCAGAAGAGGTTGGCACCCGCAAGCCTGTCCAGAGCATAGTTACTTAGGATGAAGCAAGGCTGCTCCAAACACCATTGACATTCTAGGTAACAGCTACTGCCGAATACAGTGGAACACCAACATCCACACAAGCAGCAGGTCTCCAAGTGACAGCAGAAGGACTTTCAGGATGTTCACTTGGATTAAAACCTTAGTGAGAATGGTGTCAGAACTCACATATTTACCCCCTAATCCACTTATTCATTCCTCTCAGTGAGTTAAGTACTGGCTCCAGAGACATCTCAGTAACTTACATGTCACACATGCATTAACTGTACATGTTGTTCTCTTAGTGAGGAAAATTTGCTGCTGGATCCGGCCATCTGGACTTATTGCTTTCTGTGTGGAGAGAAGCTTTCTATGCTACTTCCAAGGGTGTTTGTTCTGTGTGGAAGTAAAGTTTGCACTGCTTATGACCAATTCATACCTATCCTTTGGTGGGAAAACCTTGTGTTGATGCTAACCTGGCTGTACATGTCCTCTGAAGGAAGGAAGCTTGCAGTGTTTCTGCTCAAGGAATAACTCGTCTATTAAGATGAGTGTTTCCAAAGCTCTTGCCCCATCTTAAAAAAAACAAATTATATTTTGAATACACTCACCTAACAAGCCCAGACCAGTCAGAGATCTTGTAAGACCAAAGACAATAACTAGTTGCATGGTGGTGCCCCAGAAAACTGTGTTATAACAACAGCTTTCCATCTCCACGAAACACTAAAGAGACGCTGAAAAATCATTTTTTCCCTTTTCCTCATTTCAGCAATAATTATATTTAGGAGCACCTTGAAATATTTCTATTCAGGATGCATACGATACAAAAACCTCTCTTGTGCATGGTTTGATAGACCATACCTTTGTTCCACCTATAGCAACACCAATGCCCTGTACAGCACTCACAAGACAACTGACTAGCCTCTTGAGTCACTAACAACAAATTTCACCAGGAGAGAAGGGGGAAAGAATGGAATACGTATCCAGGATTTCAAACTTATGAAAGAGAAACAAAACCATTGACATGCCTCTCGAATCAATACAATTATCACAATAGAAAGGGTGTAATTCACTCATTCTAATGGAAGCCTATTAGAAATTGGGTTACTGAATAATTTGTGTGAAACTCTACTCAAGCAGCAACCAAGGGCCAGATGTATCGAAGGTTTTTCCCCATTCTGTGTCTATGGGAAAATCTGTTCATACATACGGCCCCAAAATTCTTATCAGGATGACACGCAATCAAACCTGAAATTAACCCTGTTCTTAACCGTCTGGTAGCTTGGCACAAAGCAGTCAAGTAATAATTGTGTAAAGTATGTATGCAGAACTTCAAACAGTAATAAAGTGAAACACAACAATGAAAATTCCACAACAATTTAGAAAAATAGAGATAATTTTATAACAACTTTATTTTACATTTTAAAGGTTTAAAGACACACATTTTGGCAGTGAAATGCACATTGAGTATCAACTTTTTTAGGATGGGGCATTTCAAGAACGTGTTGTATATTTCAATACATTATTTCAAACTAAAACAACAAAAATCTAATTAGTATAACCGGAGATGTGCAATTTAAATGAATTAGGTAAAAACGGTGCTTAGAAGCACATTGTCCCAGCTGTGGTTATTTGATGGCACTGGAACAGGAAAAGTCACACATTCAGGCCTACGGTGAAGGAACTTCGGCTGGATACATGGACCAGCTTAGGACCGCTGAACACAGTTAATTAAATCCTGGTTGCAGAGCGTTTCAAGATTCCACATCAAGGATGCATCATGCAGTGGCAGTTTGGAGGAGCCTGAGGGCTAAGATGCAAGGTCCTGTGGGTTGATGTGTCATGCAGCAGGAGTTTTGATGGGCTGCAAAGCGAAGTTCTGTGTCGAGATCCATCGCGCAGTGATGATTCTGACGAGCTGTTGCCTGTGATGTGAGATCCTGTGTTGAGATGTGTCAGACAATGGTAGCTCCTGGGATCTGCAATACAGCAATATGAGGTCTTGCATCGAGATGCATCACACAGTGGTAAATCCAATGGGCGCCGAGGCGAAGCTCTGTGTCAAGATGCATTGTGCAGTGTCTGTTCAGATGAGCTACATGCTGCGATGCGGGGTCCTGCGTTGAGATGCATTGTGCTGCAGTGGTTCCAATGAGCTGCGATGCTTGGTCCTGTGTTGAGACGAGCTGGGCCATATTGGTTCAGATGAGAGCACAACTGGCCTGGCAGAGCACCTTCAGGCCCACTTCCAATGGTCTAGAACTGGGGTAGCACCATTTGCAAGCATTTTAATTTAAAACCCTCTTTAATGGTAAAGTCAGATTTTAAGTCACAACTCTGAAAATGCTACTTTTAGAAAGTTGGCATTTTCTTGGCCTAACCGTTTGGTGCCTGCAGTCTCTTTCCTTGGTCACATGACTAGGTGTAGTAAGCAGTTGGCCTTTTTGTATTCTTCCCAGACAGCATCACAATAGAGGGTCTGGGGCAGACAGGATGTGCCCTCTCTGACAGGATGAGGGGGTGGCGCTGTCACCCACCACACTTGCACTTTAAAGACCCTTGTACAGCTCACAACCACAGGACTTCACACTATCATATTGTGATTTCTTAAGGACTGCTACCAGGGCAGAGGGGTAGGAAATTCCAGACACCTCTATAGGGGAAAACCCCGGAAGCTTCTCCCACTTCAAAGTGGGCAGCAAATATAAAAATGGAATGCTCACACCTGGCCATCAGATCACTTGTAGACCTATCAAGTCTACAAAAGGAAGACTGCCCAAGCCCAGCTGTGCGAAATCTGCCATGCTGCCCAAGGCCTGCTGTGCTGCTAAAGTACTCGTCTGCTGCTGTGGACTGCCCTGCTGAGGCCAGCCTGTCTGTTTGGAACCAGGACATTGAGAGTATCTCCAATGGTCAGTTGGCGGATCTACTGTTCTGAGCTACAGGGACACACCAGGCTCCTCAGCGCTGACACATCTTATCACAGGACCATACATCACAGCTTCTTTCCGATGGCTTCACAAGCACAGACGCAGCTCTATGTGTCTCAATACTAAAACCAGCCCAACTCAATTATTCTCGATGTAGGACCATGCATCCAGGCTTCTGTTTGCTAGCTTTGCACGAATCAACCCAGGGTGACGCTTCTTGATGCCAACAACCGACCTAGCACAGCGCTTCTCAAATCAGCCCGACTCAGCATGACGCACCTCGACGCAAGTCCACACAGCACCAGTGGCTTTCTCTGTTTTGATGCAGCATGACACATCTCAATGCCCACACTGATGCTCCTGATTGGTGGTTTCACTAGTATTGAGACAGCACTATGCATCTTGAGGCAGGACCTCGCACCACACGTTCCCAATGACACCTGTGCCTTGCAGGCCATTGCAAGGACTTTCCCACTCAACGCTCAGGACACAAGGTAATTTAACAGTGGACTGAACTCAGCCCTGTACCGTGCCCATGCTCCATTGTGGTCTGCCTGACTTTTTGACTGGGACCCAGTCTACAGTGACCAGAAAACAACAATTGGTGTTATTTTCTTCTAAGCTCTTTTTTGATCATAACCTTTAAAAGAGCAAAACTCCAGTTCTACCAATGGTATTTTTTCGTTTTGGTCTCAAATAATTTACACAATGTTACTCTATTTTCTAAATAGGTGTGTTTTTTTTCCTGGGTTGACTTATTTACTGGTTGAATGCTACATACATACTTTACAAATTGCCTCTAAGTTAACCCTGACTCAGGGGCGGCTGGTATTAGGGGCGTAGGGGGCGTTGCCTCACCTACCAGTATCGGAGAAAACTAATGGGAGAAAATGAACACCAATGGAGCAGTTTAAAGAATTGCTCACTGCTTGGTGCTCCCCGTTTAAAGTTAAACTATGTAAAATAAATATATATATTTCTTTACTTACTTAAACGTCTTTGTCCCGAAGAGTCTTCCTGCGCAATGTGCGCATGTGTAAAGGCTGGGCGAGAACTATTCCTCGCCCTCGAGGCAAAAGCGAGGAGCAAGGAGGCGGGTGACATCAGCCTTGCGGAAGTGGCTGAATAAATCAGCAGTAAATAAGTTTCAAATAGGGCGAAAATGAATTGGCCCTGGGCGCGTTCAGTGGAGCGCCATTCAGGGTAATGGGAAGGGGCAGGGCTGGTCAACAGTGCACTGAGTGCAGGGGGTGGTTACAATTGCAGCACTCCTTTCGCCTCCGTAAATTATTCTCTTTCATTGGATAAGGCCATAGCGACTGGGAGTGGCTATCCATTTAGTTTCATTTTGGGTTTGGCAGTGGCAGGCAGCTCCTATTTCCGGGAGGGGTGAGTTTATTGCTGGAAAAAGGCACCTGCAGCCGTGGTTTCAAAATGACACGACACATGTGCAGGTAAGCCTTTTCCCTTTTTTTGAACCCCGGACTCGGCAGACCTGCTGTTGAAGGTCGGATCCTGAGTCCAGGGCCCCTCACTGCGATATCGCATTCTCTCTCTCACTGCACAGAGTGCACTTTGCACACACTGTGACTGGCTACTCCTCAACTTCTACAAACCCACTGCCTACTTGTTAGCCGCACACTGTTTACTCCTGCAGCTCTCAGTCTCACTGCATAAATCGTCATTGTTTAATCCGGAGCACCCTTATTTTTTTTTATTTTTTATTTATTTATTTATAAAAGACCTTTATTGCACCATTCTGCAAGGTCACAGCCACTGGCCTACAACCCGGTGGGCCGGCCGCAACAATTTTAAATAGACGTTCATTCAGTTATCAGAACACAGCCGTAATGCCGACAGCCAGAGGCCCGGCGGCATAACATACGTGAAAATGAACATGCTCTGACTTGCAGTCCCAACGGTAGATTTCCGTGTGGTCTTAAATTTTCAAGATATCATAGTCAACTTTTATTGATTAAACAAACCCCCCCCATAAATCTTTCCGGATCATGGTTGGTCAGCTACTCGAGTGTTGATAGACAGAGCAAGTGAAACGAGCAGTAAGTACAGCATCTTTGAGATAACAACATCATGCATACACCTGTGACAGTAAATAAGATCAGTGATTACCTGCACCAACGCAGGGAAGCCCTAATAAGCAAGATTAGCAACGGGAATTTGTGCACTGGGAGAAGCAACAGGTCACATAGTACTTATCATCAGAGGATATGAACCAGGTGGGCGCTAACTGCCTGGCTATTTGCAACACACCAATCAGTGCCTCCCTGAATAGGGCAGCCTGCCACACTAAAAGCGTGGACCAAGCTCAGTCTTCATCAGAGAGCTGTGCCAGCATGTAAGTGGTGTAGGGCCCCCAAATGTCACCTGGTCGTGAGCCCAATGGCAGTTCCTCATAATAACACGTCAGTTGATCACGACAATACGCCATCTCTTGTAACCAAGTTTTAACATCAGGCGCTCTCCTCCCTCCCCAGCAGGCCGCCACTCTGCGCTTGGCCAACTATAGTGCTAATGCAACCAAGCGCCGCACACTCAACTGTATACCAGACACCATGCCCAGCAGACATATGTGCGGGTCCACCTCAACCGCCACTGATGTCATATCGGTCAGAGCCACCGTTACATCCGTCCAGAACGCAAACACACTTGGACACACCCAAGCTAAGTGCAGGAAATTGGGAGCATCCATCCAACACCGCACACACGCAGACGTGTCACGAAGCCCATACTCAAAAAGTTGCTCCGGAGTGTAGTACCATTGCTGTAAGAATTTATAGTGTATGAGCCTAAAATTCCCATTCGCAGCAAATCTGCCTGTCATATCACAACATACAGCCCATTCGTCATCCGACAGCAGTTCTAACAAACATGCGTCCCATCTAGACCTTGCAGCTACACTTATATCTCCATCATCGTCCTGCGACACCTTGTACAATCGCAAAATCATCTTCGCTCGGGAAGTCGCTGTATACATCAATTGCAAGGCGTTCAATGTAGATGGTTCCATCGGAAAGGGTGGGTAGTGGTCGAGCACCGCAGCACGCTGCCTGACGTAGGTTAACGTAGCCATAGTCCCATTAGTCTTTTGGTCCAATATTGTCTGCAAGCCAATAAACTGGCCAGCGGGGAACACATCACCCATGGTATGTATTCCAGCACCCTGCAACAGTTGAAGAGCACCCATGTCGCCCGAGACGGAGATGTTCGCATGATACAGCAGAGGCATGGCCGGTGCGAACAACGGCAAATGGTATGCGCGCTTCCCCAATTCCCGCCAGGCCTTCGCTGTCTGGAGCACCTCACTTCACACAGTCTTTACTGCAGATCCTCTCACTGGACACATAATCCATAGCCTCTTGCAGAACACGTCTTCTAGACTTCCACCCCAGTGCACTGGCTGATCTGAAGCCTTTCTCTGCACACACCCTCTACCGAGTCCCGAGCCTCCCACTTTATCTACCTGCTAGTGCTACTGCTCCTTCCTCCAGGTCTCACTGCATACATGTTTTACTCCCCAAAGTCCCTCAGTCACTACACACAGTGTCTACTCCCAGTCCGCTCACTGCACATACCGACCATCTGGACTTCTACATGCACAGCTAACTGCCAAAGCGCACCTCTGCCCCTCTTCCTGCCCATACAAACTGTGGGACCACCCTGCCAGTGCCACAGTAACCTCAGCATGAATGGCATCCCTCCCTGCACACCCCATCATAACTCCCTGCGCATGCAGTGCCTCTCCCTTCCTTTAAACGCCAGCATCTGGCGTGTAAAGAAAGGGAGAGGCACCGACCTGTACGGAGGGGTCACCCCCACAGGGCCCGCACTGGTGATGGGGTCACTGGCAGTGCCCCTGTTGGCAAAGCTCCGGGACCGTTCCTGCAGCTCCCTAGACTGGTTGGGCCATGCACTTCCTGCAGCTCGAACTGCAGCTCCTGGTGTCTCAGCAAGCCCTGCTGGTATGGCTCACTATCTCTAATTACTACGTTTTGGCCGTTGCCAGCTTTCGGCGAGAGCAGTCTTTGTAATTAAACACTCTCAGCAAATACAGTCAATTCTCTTCTGTTTGCTGCTTATTATGAACCGTGAGGCGTGAGTATAAACTAACTTTCCTTGGACTCGGAATGATTTCTTCAAGGCGCCAAGCCTACCCATGACGTGAGTCACATCTTGTTAGCCTCGCCGCCTGTCCGCTTGACCTGCATGGCTTCAGTTCATCGTGCATGTTCCCCTGCCTGCTCTCCTCATTCACCGTTATGTAACTTACCATCAATTTGTTCACATTTTTGGTTTTCGAAACATCGTCTATTTTCATTTTTACTATTGCCTTTCTATCTGTATCTGCTTTAATTATCAGTCCTTGTTCATTAAGACTGCTTCAGAACATATTTAAAGGGCTTTCCTCAAATAATTTTTGTAATTTGTAATTGCCATTTAAACTGTCTGACTCCATTCCTTAGCTCATGCAGTTGAATTTAGATGATGACATTACTTAAAATCCTGTACTGATAATGTGTTGTATTGCTACCTGCAAAGCTATCGCTGTATAAAGGCATACACAGCATTTTATATAGCAAACTTGACCCGAATCGGAAATCAGAGCGCTTCACATACAACCAGTTGCATTACATGAGTACACATTCATTTGTGTTAGGCACGGGGAGATTAAGTGATTTGCCCAGAGTCGCAGGTTCATTGCCGAGACTCAAACCCAGTTCCCCAGATTCGAGGTTGACCGCTGTAGGCGTTAGGCAAACTCCTCTCCCCAATACATTGATTTGACCAGAAACTGACATGTAGAATTGTAAGAAAGACACTTTATCTCTTTAGCACATCGCCTCTTTTTTATTCTCTTTAATGTCCCCTCTAATAAATAGAAGTTTTGCCTAAGCAGTGTAATCCCAAAAATGGGAGTGAACCTGCCATCATTGATGAGCTGAAACCAGCCCTGCGGAACACAAGGCTCATGCATGTCATCTGTAAGGGTGTAGTATGGTACTGGTGGTCGTGCCGGTTGGAACACACTGTTGCTAATATATTACTAAAGGATGGTGCAGTAGCGCACTGTCATTCATAAATAGCTCATTTCCACTGATAAAGGCATTACATGTTCTCAAACATGCAATTCTATGGATAAATATTATAAACCAATAATTTGCCCACTGTTTTTAAAAATTTATTTTATAAAGAACTCTCCTGAATCTCCCGTATGATAGTTGGGCTCACTCACTTCATGACGTAACACTCATCCCTGACTTTTACACCCTACTACTTTCAAATGTCACCAGCCGCCACTGCCCTGACTGCTTTTGTGCCAAGCTATCATAGAGATAAGAACAGGAAAATTTGGTGACTTTTTGTGGTTCATTCTGACAATGATTGTAGTCGTTGCTTGAAAAGGCTTTCACGCCCCTCAACCATCAACCCCAACTCTCACACCTGTTTTATAGCACAGGCTATGATTACAGGTACTCACCTTGTGAAACATGCATCACGTGCTCACAGCCTCGCCAATTGCATGTTGCAAGGCCTCTTCAAAGAGTGTGGCCTGGTACAATTTTGACCAATCTGACCCTCCACCCCTTCTCTCCTTCTGAGGCTGATGAAAATGCCCTAAGAAGCAGGGATTAAACACAATATTTGATGTGAGGCACATATACACCTTGGGAAGATGCCTGAGCACACAGGGGTAATATCAGGGAACCAAAATATGTTGATGGAAAAGAGAATTAGGGTCTTCTGTTCAGCCCTCCTGTTATTGATCTTGTGATAAGACGAGACAAGAGAAATGTTATAGCTCACCGACAGACAATATTATTATGGGTCTGAGAGTTTAGTAAAGGAAGAACATAAATGTCGACTTAATTGACATAACCTCACAAAAATTAGGCAAGCCATAAATTGTAGACTGCATAACCGGTGAACAGTAGTACTCTTGAATGCTATCCAGCATAAGACTTGCAATCCACTGATGAAGAACACCACACTAGGTAGGTGAGCGTTCATAATCCAATGAGTACATGTGTAAATAAAAGTATGGCAATTTCATCTGACATTTTACTGTCTCTTGCAAGACATCACTTGCATGTTGATGTCTGTTTAAACAAATCATACAACAGACCTTTAACTCTTCTTTTTCCCTCTTTAGAGCATCAGCTACCTAGGTTGTAATGGTCCTGTATGTGAGAGAGAATTCTTCTACTGCTACCTGTCCCTAACTTATTATTTGTGTTAGGGAAGGCTGCTCTGCTGGTGTCCCTATTGAACTTTTATTGTGTTGTAAGGATCACTCTCAATCTTTCCACTTTACATACATAGGAAATGATTCACATTGACAATGTTTGTTGCGGGTGAAAATGCCAACCCTCACAAAATAGGTGAGCAGGGTTTACATTTGGTTTTATACATGATAAAAGCTGTTTTTGAAATGCAGTATGTGCCTTTGGCACATTTTAAAACATGAATGACAAGTGGTTCCATATGCCATATCAGGTTTAACACCTTCAGCAAAAACTGTCATTTTAGCCAAAAGCACTTTGCATCTTGGGATTTCAAGCCCATGTTGAAACTGGTAAAAGCAAAACTGAAAGCCCACAGGTGTTGACTAAATACAAAAAATAGATAATTCTGTATGTCTCCGTGCCAAAGCATAGAGTTGTGAAATGAAAAATAAAATGTAGTTGCTGGCTTTCTGATTTTTCCGTGGGCAATTATGGCTGAAACCTCACAGTGGGAGACTAGGCAGAACATTTCCCTTGTTACTTCGGCCCACATGCATCATTGTGACATTTTGCACTTCCTAATTTGCGAAAAATAAGGAATAGCAAATTAAGAAGTGCAAAATGCTATGCATCATTATTTTCGGTATTCATTTGTGATTCGGTAAAAATCGCAATTTTTACCGAATCCCAAATGAATACCGAATTCTTAAGTTAATTTTTGCAATTCCCATTGATTCCTATGGGCCAAAAGGCCCATAGGAGTCAATGGGAATTGCGAGTGGCACTTAGAAAATTTCATGGGTGCAGGGGGGGGTCCAAAGGACCCCCCCATGCACCCCTGAAATGTATTTTTCGCATCATGTTTCACACACACATGTCCTAAGGACATGTGTGTGTGAAACATGAATGTTGAAAAAAAAACATTTTAAGCATTTTAAACACTTTTTCCAAATTTACCGAGTGGTTCAACCACTCGGTAAATTTGGAACCCTAATTGCGATTTTCCACCTGTCAAAGTAATGATGCATTGCTTTTAAGAAGTCGCACATCTGCGACTTCTTAAAAGCACCCGCAATTTTAGAACTCGCAACAATGTTACGAATTCTAAAATTGCTTTATGCATCCCAAAAAGCACTTTTGCATTCGCAAACGGCCGATTTTAAGTAATCGCACCGTTTGCGACTACAAAAATGCTTGATGCATGTGGGCCAATATCTTTCTATTTGTGCTGCATAGAAAGAGAAAAATGCCTCAGGGGATTGTTTTTGTGCGAGAAGGTGCCTTTTCCTGCAATGTAGGCACCCTTGAAAAATGGTGCAAGGGTGTCTGTGCCGGTGTTAGGCAGACAAATTGGCACCTGTGAAGGGACAAAGACAGGATTGCACCATATTCTTTTTAAAATGGATCATTCCTGCCCTTTCCTTGTCATGCAACACAGCACAGCAAGGTGGTTTGCTGCCCTGTGTTGCGCTGCGTGACTTTGCCATAAGTATGGACCTAATGACTCCATGACTCTTAGTACACACCATGAGACCACACTTTAAGTGGCCCACTGTACATCTTCTGGCTACACTGCCACCCCTGCTGACATCCCTTCATGTAGAAGAACAAGTCAGTGGATTCTTCATACAGGCAGCACATCTTTGAAAGTCTTTCTAGCAGAAACACGCAAAAATAAACTGGAATTCTGGAGGCAGTAATGGCTTAACTCTTCCTAACTGATGAGGAGGGTCCCATACATAACAGACAGAACTGTGTACCAACACTAGTAGGAATCGATAACACATACATGAATATCATTGCCTACTAAACCAGAACAAATCACACCTACATGGTAGCCAGGTGCAACCACACCCATAGCTGTCTCTTACTCTCAGTGACTCCACTCTCGTCATAGGTGTAGCTACACATTTGCAGCAACATCATGTGATTCTGAAAAATACAGCAATAAAACACTTCCTACATATCCCCCACTGCTTTTGCACACCTTTCACCATCCATATTTAAAGTACAGCATCACAAATAGGACACACAAATGACATCAAAACAATCTCAATAATCACACACTAGAAACTAATCCTTTAAAGAGAAATGTTTTTCAGCACCTCATCAGGGGTACCAAACACTACATAAGTGCAACTATGATATAACAAAGTATAATTCCCAGCTTCACTACACCAGACACCACCATCAAACCACTCTGATCACCCTCTGCCAAGTCACATGTGAAATACTTTAAGACAGATGGAGGCCACTGTGTGCCGGAAAATGTATAAGGAAACAAATGGAGTGATCAGATAGAACATCAGTGGTTTGGCTGTTGCTTTGGAATGCCAAGGTTTATTCTCGATATTTTTCTATGTGGAACTGTAGACTCACTCCAGTAAGGTTGAGTCAGTCTGCAGTTAATGACTGTGATGTACGTTTGAGCGGAGCTGGCAGGATGGAGTTGTCACCACTTTTGTCACCCTGTCATGCCCTGGACATCAGGTTCTGTTCACAGTTGAATTGGTATTGTAATTTCATTTATATAGCACTTACTATCCCTGATGAGGCGTCAAACAAAGCACTTTTTGGCGTGAAGTACACCACTCGGGAACCCAAATAGGATTAGTGATAAATAAGTATAGGAAAATATGAAATTAATTTAACCTGGAAGGGTCTAGAAAGTGGTTATTTGGAGATCATAGCAGCAGGAGTAGTTTTGGAATTAGTAGAGGGGAGGGGAGAAAAGTCAGTGGGAAGGGGTTTAAAAAGACTTGTTTGGGAGATTTGAATCGTAAAATAGGTTTGAGATGATGCAAGGTGGAGCAGAGGAGGGAAGAGTCTAGAAATTGTTTTTATTTAGGATCATAGTAGCCAGAGAGTGGTAGTAGAGGATGTATTGAGAGAGGTATGAGTGAGAAATAGGCTAGTGTATTGGAGAGAGTAGTAGACTGAGGTTTGGGATGAATCAGAGAGCCGAGGTAAAGGATATATTGAGAGAGGACTGGGGAGAGATATTGGGTGGTGTATTGGAGATGCTGAATTACGAGTAAAGTAATAAATATAAAGATACATAAGTACATGGAAGGTATGTATGTATAAGTAAGGTACTATGTCTAGATTTAAGTTGTATTGAATAAAAGCCCAAACTGCTGGATGGAATTACACCAAATATGGTAGAAAAGTACATTTTGTTCCACAGATTGTGCTTTTTGTAATTCACTGTAAATCCGTTCCGTTGTTTAAGAGATATGAACCAAAATCCAAATTTGCATATAAAGGGATACAGATCGCCTGCGGAGTTACCGGTGGGGGATCTGTGGAACCACACTCCACAGCAAAGACCTGATTGGCTGGCCACAACCTGACAGAAAGGTGTGGTCACAATTGGTTTTTCATGAAATGGTCACTGGGTCTGAAATATTGGCTGTAATGTTTATAAAGGAGTCAGGGTAGAGATTCTCTGACTCCATGGGGGGATGTAAGCAGAGGTAAAAGCGTTAATTCTTATTTTAAAATGTGTGATAATCTTTTTTTTAATGTTTTCTGAGATCCGTGGATCCACGCGCAGGCCTTAGCATGGCCACCTGGGGAACTGCGAATCCTGCCTGTGCTCCCACAAATTCTGCACCACTCTGCAAACGCACCTCCTAGTGCACTAATCGTTGAGGGATGAAGTCCTCTTGGATGATGAGAGTTGTTGGGGCTAAAACTCCACCTGTTATCACCAGAAAGTCCCACACAGTGCGATTGCCCAGAACTCATCAGAGGCCATGCACTGAAACTGCGAATCCTGCCTGTGGAACCGCTAATCCCGCACCACTCTGTAAATGCGACTCCTGTTGCACAAATCGTTGGGGGATAAAGTCCCCTTTGGTAGCTGAGGGTGGTTGTGGCTGAAAACCCCTACTAAACCAGATGAGAGGAGCAGAATTGATCTACAAATCTACTATTGGAAAATACTTAACTACCGCCAAGTAAAAGTAAGTTTAGAAGAAAAGTAATAACATAAAAAATTACAATAAAAGAATGGGTATATGTTAAAGTTATTGCTCATGTTCTGAACATACGTTTACTCCCCTTTTTCCTTTTTTATTCTAATTGCTGAAGTGTGCTGTCAAATTAGGAGGATATAATATACACAGACTCTAGTCACCTCAAATACGAAAGAAACAGAAATTTTAAGGTACATGATTTTCTGATACATTGTTCTAAGGTATAGTGAAATTAATAAGGCCATTACTGCTCTACCTTCTAAATCAATATAGTGAAAATTGTTGATTTCATAAGTACTTCAGAAATAATACCCCAGGAGCATTAAAATGTAAAAACGTAATGAATATATACAGTATAAAAAACTAAAATAGGTTAAAAGTGTTTAAAGAGCAAAATGGTACTTGAACATTTTGTGAATAAATTGTTTGCATGAAACACTAACTATGGAATTAGAGATTTGGTGCACAAGGAGGTGCTAACTGTTTATGAATATTATTGAAATTTATTGAGAAATACATGCTGTACCAGGATATGCTATGATATATGTTGTTTGGAAGTTTAATTAATTTTCAAGTTTGATTTAAACAAGAAACTGATGTGTACTTTTTTTGTTTGTGACAGCCCTGAAGATGCACGTTTGTGCATGAAACATGTGTTGGCGGTTGGCTGTATTGCTGTATAATTATGATACATTGAGAAAACAAGAATAAAGAATTACAAAGGAAAGTACTACGAAATTCTTTCATGTCTTATGTTGGTAAATACTTAGTAAAATGTGGTGTATACATATATATATATATATAAGGAATTGGATATGCAGAAGAAAGGGACTACAAATTTACAAAAGGGGTTAAGCAATTCCCACTGTTCCGGAAAATACTCAGAATACTAAGAGCACTGAGAATGATAAAGAAAATGGTGGCGCGGTAGTGAGACAAGAGAGTTTGAGTTCAAGTCCACAAGGTGTACTAGACAATACGGATTGTGTTGTCCATACTGCTTCACCTAATCTGCAGGCCTCCTGCTATCTGGATAAGGAGACTGCCCGCATTTCTACTGACCACGTCGAGAGGCCTGTGGTCAATCCGTTGAAGTCAGGGAATGACCAGTTTAGTGAGCAACAGGCTGACTTTAGGAAGAATCATGGGTCTGCTCCAACAACTTTAGACCAGCAACTATCCCGCCAGCAGGAGTACGCAGTGCTAGAGGAATTAAGAACTCCCCCTTTTGCCTTGCCTTTGCCTCTGCCTCGGCCTCTGTCTACCCTTAATGCCAACGCTGATCCTAATATACTGGTGGACTCTATGGGCGACTTCCAAATGAGTGTTAAGGATATGCTGAACTTGATCTTAGACGAGGTACGGGACTTGAAAAGGGCTCAGAAAGCGGAATTGGCCTCCCTCAGCCTACATTTGGAGAAAATAGAAAACACAATGGGGAGTCTCCCAATTAAGCTTCAAGAGGCTGAGGAGCGAATCTCTGCCTTAGAGGATCAACTGTCTTTTGTTATGAGAGAGGTAAAAGTTGCCACTAAAAATAAACAGGCATTGGAAAGCAAAATGGAAGAGTTGGAGAACCACTCTCGAAGATCAAATCTTCGCTTGGTGGGGGTACCCGAGGGTCTGGAAGGGTCTCAAACCCTGAGCTGGGTCAATAATTTTATCAAACAAAGGGTCATTCCTGACTTTCAAGGGGACCTCAGGATTACAAGAGCTCATCGTGTCCCGGCTCAACCTTTTCCTAATTCGACACTCCCGCGCACGATTTTGATCAATTTCTCAAAATTTGGCATCAAAGAGGCAGTTCTAACGAAAGCCATTCAACAAAGGCAATTCCATGTTAATGAGACTATCAAATGTCGAATTTTCTCAGATATGTCTGCCTCTGCGGCTCGCCACAGGAAAGAATTTGTTAAAATGCTGCAATTGTTTAAGGCAAAGGGGGCACAAGCGTCAATTGCTCAGCAATCTAAGCTGAGAGTCCTGGTGAAGGGGAAGTTTTTTATGTTCACAGATGTAGGTGAAGCACAGGGGCCTCTGGATGAGATCTCTTTGAATTCAAAAGGCTAGAATAGTTAAGTACCAGGATGAGATTCATACCAAGCCTGCTGTCAGGATTCTTGAGATGGTAGTAAAAGTGATATAGTCCCCTGTTCTAGAGATGTATGAAACAGATAATTCTTGCTTAGATATTAGTTCAGGGAGACTGAACAGTAGGTTTGGTGGTTAGAACTGGATGCTAAGTGTCAAAAGGAGCAGGTAGCCCACATTTCTGAGGGGACTGGAGGTGAGATCACCAGGGTGTAAAAACATGACACCTGAATTGAGAGGGGGAGGGGAAAGTGGAAGGTGTGGTGGGGGGTGGGAAGACCACTTTTCTGGGGGGTGGGTGTTGCGCAAAAGGGGTGGGGGGTGGGGAGTGATTGGCAAAAGGGGAAAAATGAAGCTGGTTGTTCGTTAATAATCTATTGTATTTTTTAATTTGTTTTGTTAGGAGAGTCACTAGTGTTCTTATATCGCTAATATGTCAACTTTGAAAATTGTTTCTTTTAATGTGAACTGGCTTAATAACAAACTAAAGATGCGTGCTATTGAAGCATGGTTAAAAACAGAAAATCCAGGGGTAATTCTTTTACAGGAAACCCATATCTCAACTATTAAAATCCCTGAATTCTCTATGTTTAGAACATGGGCAGCTTCTAGGGGGTTTTCATCTTCTTCGGCCTCCCATAAAGGGACTGCTATATTTATAAATAAGAGCTTACAAGCAGAGTATATTAACTCCGGTAATGATCCATCGGGGAGGTGGTGTTGGGCCTCCTACTTGTTTAGATCAAAACCGTGTCCTCTCACATTTGTGAGCTTTTATGCACCGGTAGAGGATAATGCAAAAGCCTATGAGGAACTTTGTCTAGCATTGGTTAGGATCCCGGGAGATCTAATTGTGGGAGGGGATTTTAATATTTTGATGAATCTGCGGATAGATTCTACAGTACATGGGAAGAGGTAGACAAAGCCAAGATCTCTTAAAGTTTTGAAGAATTATGAAGCCATATTAAACTTACAAGATCCGTGGCGATCAGCATTTCCGGCTCAAAGGAAATATACATGCGGATCTGGTCTGTTTTGTTCGTCACCCCCGTATTGATTTCTTCTTGATCTCTCAGAGATTAGATTTTTTTCAACAAAAATTTTTTGTTAACGCATTTTCAGACCATGCTATGCTGACATTGGAAATCCATCTGGGGGTAGGCTTAGGGCTACCAAAACACTGGGTCTTTAATAAGCAATATTTAAACAATAAGGAGTGGGTGAAGTTCCTGGATATAGAGATCAGATAATTTTCAATTCCGAACACTCTCTCTGCTGCCCCTCATATAGTTTAGGACTCCCTCAAAGCGTTTGTTATGGGGGTTAATAATAGGTAAAGATGCGGCAATGTCAAAGAAAGCTAGGTTGGAGAAGTTAAAACTTGAAGACAAGATTCATGCCCTCAACGAGATATTTTTAGGGGATCCTTCTGTTTCTAGTAAAAAACATCTTGAACAGGCCAAGCATGAGCTCTGCTCTGCTTATAATACCCAAAGTGAGATATTTTTTCATCGCTTTCAACAGAAGGTATATGAGGAAAGTCATTTCACTGGTAGGCTGCTGGCGTGGCAGGCTAAAGAGCAGGCTGCCGCTAATCAAATCAAGGCATTAAAGTGCCCCTTGACAGCAGTTCCCATGGAGGATGCAGGAAAAATTGAGGACATCATGATGTCCAACTACGAGTCTATTTACGGCAAAATGCAAAGGGTTGATGACCAACTACTTGCAAAGTTCCTCCAGGAAAATCCATCTCCAATTCTGTCAGAAATAGATAAACAATCCATGGCAAGCACTTTTTCATTGATAGAGTTGGAGAAAGTTGTAAAGAGTTTGGCGAATGGCAAGGCCTGTGGTCCAACGGACTACCCGCAGAATTTTTTAAAGTTTTTTTTATGCATTATCAGCTTTTTTTTTAGCCCTGATCAATTCTTTATTAGAAGGAGAATTAGTACCAGATTCTTTTAGGCAGGGGAATATCGTCAGCTTTCCAAAGAAAGGCAAGGATAAGATGGACCCTAATTCCTATCGTTCGATCACGTTGTTGAATTCGGACAAAAAAATTGTCACAAAACTGTTATCTCTCAAGTTTAACAGATATGCAGCACAGCTGATCCACGCCAACCAAAATGGGTTCTTAGCTGGTAGACAATTGGCCTCTAACACCTACTTTCTTGTAGAAGCTCTCGACTATTTTTAAGTTCAGAAGCTTCCGGCAATCGTGTTATTATTAGACGCGGAGAAGGCCTTTGACCTTGTGGTTTGGGAGTCATTATTCTTCATTTTTACATTCCTTTAATATCCCACAGTCATTGATACTTCTGGTTCAGAGCTTGTACGAGAATGCTGTGGCTAATGTAAATATTAACTCTGAAGTGGTAGGATCTATTAAAATCAAGCGAGGCACAAGGCAGGGGTGCCCTTTGTCGCCCATGTTATTTGCTTTTTTTATCGAATCCCTGACAACAGCTATTCGGAACTGTGCCGATATCCATCCTCCAATTCCAGCAATGCCCAAGCTAAAACTTTACGCAGATGACATCATGCTTCTTATTAAGCCAACACTGGAGGTACAAATTAAGGTCTTCAAGTTGTTTGAGGATTTAGAAGCTTTAGGGGGTTATCGAATAAAGAAAGGCAAGACAGAAGTGATACAATGTGGGAGGGCTACCATAAATCTGCACCCCGATATTCAGTGCTCTCTTAACTCCAGCCCAAAGATAGACTTGGGGGCATTTTTCTCCAATTTGATTGATGATTTATATAAATTACATTTTGCTCCACTAATAAAGAAAGTTGAAGGGCTGTTTCCCCGATGGAACTTTCTCCCTCTGTCCTTAGTGGGACGTGTGGCTTTAATTAAAATGTCCATCCTACCGCTATTTAATTTCTTCTTTTCTTCAATTCTGTGCACTTTATCAGGTTCTTTCTTTTCCCAGGTCGAGTCAATGTTTACAGCCTTTATTTGGGCAAAAAATCCCCACGCCTAGCACTTAGCACTTTGTATGAAGTTTTGGACCAAGGTGGTTTAGCACTTCCCAATCTTAAAAGTTGTTATGATGCATATTTTGCACAATATTTATCTAGGTTTAAGCCCTCGCTGCAAGTACATTTTGTTTGTGACATTTTTATGAATTTATGTGTATTGATAGTCAAATTCATTCTCCTCTGCTAATGTTTAGATCGCCAAAGTTGGTTCGATATAAGAGTTTGCAATGGCTTTTTAAAAGACGACAGGCTTTAAAAAAAAATATATTCCATTCCGACGATTAATTCAGCATCCTTACTAGAAGAAATCCTCCCCCTTATAGGTGTTAGACAACCCACATACCTGGCATCACAATGGGCGGCAGCTGGGTATGTCAACATTTCAGATTTTGTAAGGAATGGTAACTGGGTGTCCGTAGAAGAAATGTGTTAATTAATGATCAATGATTTTATTCTAATAAAGTCCTATGGCCCTTTATATAAACACTTTGCTGAAATAAATGTTACCTCCTTGTTTGCTCCAACTCAGTTGGTGGAGGATCTTCAAGTTAAAGCATGAGATAGGAAGCCAGGTGCCTGGAAGAAATATTGAGCCTCTGCAAGGGGGGTAGATCCTGAGCCAAAAGCCATAAGGGAATCGTCAGAGCATGAGAATTGTGAAATATCTCCCCATATTTGGACCACCATTAATAGACTAAATTTTAGTTCTTTAAGAGGGGCAAATTGGCGCAGGATGCTATTTTTTAGTAAATGGCTGTTATATCGAACTCCGGCCGCCCTTGCAACAATGTATCCCAATCAGTCCTCTCAATGCTTCCTTTGTATGTATTATCCATCTACCAATTGGTCACATATCATGCTCTGCTGTCCAAAAATCAATATGTATTGGGTAGAGGTATTTGTGTATCTAGACAAAGAACATAATGTACAGCTTAATTTTAGAGAGATTAATTTTATTTGGTTTTTAGCCTGATCTCCCTTTCACAGATTCAGTGACTAGATTTTTATATATAGCTATGGCTATTGCAAGGTCACTTTTATTACAAAAACGGATTCAATTCCACTGGCCTTGGAGTGGGGTCAGAAGGTGAGAAGGGTGAAGAAAAGTGAATACACCTATGCGGCAAGAATTGGGGGACTAAAGAAATTTAATAAAATATGGGCGACTAACTTTGATTAATAGCAGAGGTGATAACGGTAGCTGTTGCTACATTGCGGTGGGTGGAAGGAGATTTTAGATCATTAGATTAGATTATTGTGTAAATGCTTCACAGGGGGGTTAGTGGTGTACTACTTGCTTTTGGGCTAACTCTTTTATAGAATGTAAAATAGGTTTAGGACGAGGGATATTTATAGTGACTATGTATGTAGAGATTTATATTGTCAAAAATAGACTTTTATTCTTGTTTTTTGTACGATATATTATTGATATATGTAAATGTTCATGCTCCACAAACTCCAGCTTCAACAAAAATAGTTTATAAAAAAAAAATATTACAAAGGAAAGGAAAAAATATTATTTATAATTACCTTAAAGCACAGTGGAACTTTGGTAAAAGAAATTGCACTGCCTACCTTTGTCGATACAAAGGACTGAATTTCTTCGCTAAATTATTTTGAGAGTGAGTCAGTTTGTTTTTATGAGCAAATGAAGCTCTTTTGCGGAAGTAGCGCTCAGTGAGATGGCAATGTGTTTCATAATTAATCGCATGACAAAATCTCCAGCCCTATAAACTGTAGTATAATAATAATAAAATGTACTTTGCACTGTTGTTGTTCCAGACAGTTTTTCCTTTTCCTTTTGATTGACAGTGACTCTGTACTATTACATCTTTGAGTAAGGATGCCTTTCTATAATTGATTTGTGGTTTTTCCCCAATGATCTTTACAAGGTCTTGATCTTGTTGTAATAGTGGCCAGTATTTTTGAATGATTTGTCTTATTGTGTGTGCCTCTTTACTGAATGTCAGTATAAGTCTTGGAGCAGTTTGCTTGTCATCTTCATTTGTGTGTCTTTTTCTCTCAAGTGTTTTTTACAAGAATTTCTGTTTGTGTGATTTCTTTAATTTTTGTAATGCTCTTGTTGAGATCTCTTTCTTTGTAGCCTTGCTTTTTTATTCTACTTGCACTTTTCATGATTTCTTTTTCCGCTTCCTCATCTTTGGAGCAATTCCGTTGCATCCAGATACATTCCCCAAAGGGGATGCTTCTCAGTAGGGGTTTAGGGTGAAAGCTTTCTGCGTGAAAGATGCTGTTTGTTGCTGTTTTCTTTCTGTAAAGAGTTGTCTGTATTTGCCCATTATCAATATAGACTGTGATGTCTAAGAAGTCTACTTTGTGGTGGCTGACAGTACAAGTAAAGGAGAGTCCAATAATATTTTCATTCAGTGATTTAAAATATTCCATGAACTCATCTTTGTTCCCATTCCAAATTAGCAACAAATCGTCTATGTATCGTGTCCAGAGTATGATCTTCTCCAGGGCCTTGCTGTTGTTGGGACCCAGGCTATTTCCTTCTCCCACCACCAGTTTGGGGAGAAAGAAATGCCCATGGCACAACCACATAATTGATGGTGTATCTCATGGTCAAAGAAGAAGATATTGCTATTCAAACACATTTTTATCATTGTTAGGAGCATTGCTGAATCTTGCAGATTGCTAATGTTTCTTTGATTAAGAAAATGTGTGCAAGCATTAAGTCCTACGGAATGTTCTATTGATGCGTATAGACACATCACATCAATCGTTATCATGATGTATGATGGTTTCCATGCTGTATTTGAGAGCACACGTAGGAAGTCCCCTATATCATAGGAATTGTTGGATTTTCCTTGAAGAGAAATTGACGTTCTTCGACATTGATTAAGTTGTGTTCATACCAATCATCCAAATGGTTTTTGACATCTTGAATCATTTTATGAATTGGATTGTGTGTTCGCCCCAACGCCTGCAACCGCTGTTGTGCGATCTGGCAGAAACCACATTGCAGCAAAAAAAATAATAATATATACAATATACATACATATATATATACACACACACAAACATATACATATATATAAGAAATAATTCCCAAATGTATCTGATTAAGGAGCAAGCACTCGTCTTTGTGTGGGTTCTCTCGTTTCTTGCGCTGGTTACATCAGGCTAAGGACAAAACAGGAATGCATTTCGGCAGTCAAGCTGCCTATCTTAATAGTGCTTGCTCCGTAATCAGACACGGTTGGTGATTATTTCTTGTGCATTCTGAGCGCTAGCGGTACGCCACCTTTAAAGCACTACCAGCAATCTTGCAGCACACCAGTATTACCGCAATTTGGATCCTGGATATGTTGTATATATATGTATATACATAAATTCAATGTACTAAACAAAGTTTAAAGTAACATTATAGTTAGGTGGAAAAATGTGTGACAAAGTAATGTTCTAAACTCAGCAAACCACTGAAATTTACCAGTTATAGTTATCTCCAGTAACTATAACTAGTGCCGTACAATATTTATAACACACACCCCCACCATGCACAGTTTTGTCAGAAATGATGTCATTTCAAATGTTGCAGTGATGTGGGTTACCTCACACAGTTTCCACTGATTTTTAGTGCTGGGTGTTTGTCCTGCACTGTAAATTCAGCGCACATGGCATCTTGCACAGTCTAATAAGGCGCTACTTCTTTCTGCAGCTGGAGTAGAAGCTTCTTTAACGCGAACGGAAAATTTCTCAATGCAAGCGGTAGTGACCATCTGTGACTGCCTGTGTTGGAACATCTTGCAGGGAAGTGGTCTAGTGTTGGATTTTCCTCACTCATGCTCACCAACTCCCAATTGGTGAGGGCGAGCAGGGAAAAAGCTCTGCTCCGCAGAGTGCAGTTTTTTGAAAGTCCATGAGATCTGCGGAGTGCAAAAAACTCACAACTCTGTGAAGGAGCAGAGTTCACCACCTAGGCTTAGCTTTTTATGAATGTCCATTGTAAGAAATTGAGTTATAAGTTGTGGGGTGGAAGGGCCACACAAATAATAAACATAATCCTTGTCAGGGTGTACAACATATGTCTAACAACTAAAAAAAATAAAACCTCTACTTAACCCTTTGTTATCTTAGCATTAAGCAGTCTGCTTTATATTACAGGCAATGTGTAAAGTATTCTTTAAACATTAAAACAATCAAACAATAAAAAAGTGAATACACAAGATAAATCCAAAACCAAATTAGAAAAAGAGAGAAAATGCCAGCAAAACAACAAAAAATGGAAAGGTGGAACCAATGTTAGCAATTTTAATTTATAAATGAGAAAATAGTTCCAAAAAGCACAAAGTAATAACCGCAGGTATCTGGTAGCGCAATTAAGGCCGATTGCGATGGAGAGCAGATCAGGTACAAGGACTTGCTTGGGGGTCAGTTACAAAATTAGCCTTGGACTTCGAAGAAAATTGAGGAGGTAAATTAGGTGTAGTGAGACTGCAGGCTGTAGTTGAAGTTGGCTCCATGATGCTAGACACCATTCTTGGGAGATCCCACTATTTCAGATTTGCTGCTGTGGAGAAGACCAAAGCTTGTGTTGTAGCATGGTTCAATTCCATCAGTGATGCACTTTCTGAGGCTTGGCTTTCAGGCTGACACTGGACTTTTCCTGGAACTCAGAGCAGCTTTTGGTGAAAAAGTGTCTAAGTCCCTGTTTACAGTAAAAAATGAGCGTGAGGTAGTTACTTTCTTCCGTCTTTAGAGATTTTAAGATGATTGGATGCACAATGAGGCAGGGCAATCCTGGTGTGAGTTTTGTGTGGGTGCAGGGAGCAGGACCTTTTGATGTAACTAGGGCAGTGCATAGCTGCAAGGATGGCTCGCCTGTATTTACACCCAGGCTCTATTCTCCACACTATCTACTATACACATCTCTCGGCTGATAGCAAATCACACCTCAGTGGCAGCTGATAAATTACAGACTGGCCTCATAAACTTTAGAACATGAAAATGACAAGTTTCTTCAAAAAAACACTTTTAAAATTATAATTTGAAAGCTGACTTTGCCTTTAAAAATGGTTTTAAAGTTTAGTTAAAAGAGTGTACACAGTCATCATTAAAATTACTGTATTTGGCAATCTTTTAATTGTTTATAAAGTGCATATAAATGTAAACAATTTCATCATACACAAATCATAATATAAAAGACAAATTCCATCTTAAAGTTATAAAAACAAGTCTCATTAAGGGAAGTAATGCCATATAAAATATTATAAAACATTATCAGTTTTGGCTGTTGTCAAACAGACCAAAAGTCACCTGATTTCTCCTCAACCTTGAGGCTGACCACAAAAATGACACTATGCAATTACACAAAAACGGGTCCCCACATATTTGGATGAAATATTGTGCTACTCAGCATTGATTAAAATTTTGTATTTCCATACGAGAGGAAAACCACATTTTTTCCTTGGTTCTTCATAAAATGTACAGAAAAAACAAATGTAATACCGATTCTGAGGATGAACCATCATAGGTATGAAGTTAAATCTTATAATGAGTGCCTGTTAACCGGGTGCCCCAGCATTAAGGGAATAGTTTTTAATCAAAATCACACTAATATAAAACGATGTTGTGAGTTGGAAACTTGTGCTAAGTAGGAATTATTGTCCTGATGGATGGAAGGAGACAGATGGTAAAGGTTCACTGAAGGTTTCAGATGATTGGCTTCCCTTCTGTACCGGATATCTTTCAGGCAGAAAGCGTCCTTCACCTTGGCTTTGGTAATCAGCCACCAGCTAGTTGGATTTTTAAAGAGTTCTGGAAGACCCAGTTCCCCTAAGGTGTCTTTTACATATGTAACCATTTGATTTGATCAACATGATCCAATTTTAGACAATCACTCAGGATGTTTAGATTTCATTTTACTGTGTCTCTTCTCCAAATGGAATGCTACAGTGTAAGTGGTGCTGGGCGGATTTATCACAAATAAACGGCGCCCCCAGTTCATCATGTCAGTTATAATTTGAGCATGACTAGGGGGGGGGAGAGTAATACTTTATAAAAACTGTCCTCAATGCACTGCACTATATGTAGAGAGTCGACACACGTCATTCCCCAGATCCCTGCTCCATATGAGACTATTGATAGTGTTTTGGCCTTCTAGACCTTTAGGATTTCTGAGATTAATTTAAACCCCAGTTTTTAGTAAAGCTGAAGATGGCTTTATACTCTTTTTAAAGGATAAGCCACTGTTTGCCACCATGCTGTTCCATGTTAGCTTTTCGCCGAAGCAGATCCCCAGATAGAGGAAGATAAGGACCACCTCCAGCCTACGTGTTTCTAGTTAAAATGATGTTTGTTTCTTTAGCCGCGCTCCTGCCACTAATATTTGTGTTTTTGCCTCATTGACTCTAAGGTCCATTTGTTTCATGAAACTGGTATAGGCATCAATTAAGGTCTGCAATGCCTTTCTATTTCTTGCAAATAATACTGCATTCTTTGCATATAAGAGGAAAGGGGCATTGATCAGCATTGTGGCAAACTGAGGCTTATCCTTTGAAAAGAGTATAAAGGCCATATTCAGCTTTACTAAAAAACTGGGGTCTAAACCAATCTTGGAAATCCTGAAGATCTTCACAACCCTTGCAGAGTAATATGTGGAAAAAAGGGGAGACATTTAGAAAGCTAACCACCTTAAGATTAAATGAATTAGAGACCAAGGTTAATATGCCTCCGCTTGCTCTCCTTGCCCTTGTGGGCCATGCCATTGTTTGAAAGGAGCGGAACTCATCTAAAAAAGATGGTTTCTGTTGCCCAAATTTCCTACAAGCATTTTCTGTTGAATTTATAAACAATACCTCGCCAATCATCATTCCCAAACTTCTGCCTTTTTCCTGCAATATTCCATAACATGATCTTTGCCCACAAGGTATCAAGTGTACAAAGTACTTTCAAATCACTCCACAAACTGTTATCTTTCAGTCGGTATCAAAAAGCAAGCTTGATAATGTATGGGAAGACTGGGCCTACACTACTGAAAATAGCTTTCAGTTTATTATGATTAGTAGGACATATTTTAACCTTAGAAAACCTGGTTCAAAATGTGAACGACCATGCTCCTTGCCCTCTGAGATGTTAGGGCCAAATATAGGCAGCGTTAGTAAATATATATTTTCGTGCCTGGGAAGTGTTTTTACTTGCCATCTCAAAATGGTAATTCCAAATGCACAGAAGGGACATGTTTTAAGGTTTCTATGTTGCTGGATCTCACAATCAGAGATCCATCACACAAATAGTATTTATGTCAAAGGTTCTTGGTACAGGTACTACCATATAATAGGGATTTAAGATACATTACATATGTGAAGGTGGCAAATGACAATATATCATGTTTAAAGGCTGAAAAAGCATATGACTGCTTTTAGTGGTCACCAGGGTAAAGTGCTTGGAGTCATTGTTTCTTCATAAAATAGAGCTCATAAGTCGAAAATGTGGTGAAAGGTTTTTAAATTGACACCAGGTGTAACAGTAAAGAACTAAAATATCACCAAAGTACAGTTCAACTCTAAACTAATGGCTTTTTCTTCCTCTTCTAAGCATCTACCTGAACAAGCGAAGGAGATGTTGGCCAAAAAGCTGGAGATAAGGGCATCTGCTTGGAGCCAGAAGGTGGCAACACTAACACAGAAGGACCCAGCGTCATAGAGGATGATAGGACTAGGAGAAGGCCACCGCTTGACTGATTCTGAGGCCACAACCAGCAGAACAGACAAGTGGTGGTGGACCCTTTAATATCAGGTGAACTTGCCAGCTTGACCTGATGCATCAGTACCCTCACTCCAGCAACTTCCGTTGTAGGCCAATACCTAACCCCAGGCACCTTAGCTCCTGCCCCTGACCACTCCCTCTGTGTTGGCTCATGATCTGTTGCAAAGCTTCTCTGTACAACTTACTGCACTGTAGTGTGCCATATAAGGAATGAGCCACCCTCTCACGCAGTTAGTTACATTCCTGGGTGGCATAACATCTGCTGTGCCTGCCATACTGAGAGGCTTGGCCCGGAGCAGAGCCCTTCTGACAGCACTGCTTCCACCATACCCCACCTGCCCCTACATCTATGGACCCATTCCTCTCCCCACACCCATCCTCCATCCAACATTCCTCACTCAAAGTATCACAACCAGTGGAAATAATTATTTGAGTTGCCTGCAACTGCTTGAGTAGTGACACAAGCCCCTACATGAGGAAGAACTTTTTGCACTATGGTTAGAGGCAAGATTACATTTAGTTAAAACCTGTATCTACTTTTTTTTTAAAATAGTATTACATATTTGCAATAATGCAGAAAGTGGAGGAATCTTCATGTTTAATTTTTATGTTACATTTATTTAAAGAAAAAACATATGTATTCTATGATATAAACTTGTTTTGATTTATCAATTTCAGATTATTATTGTTTTTTAATTATTAAATAATGTTTGAGTACTATGCCCAAAAATTCCCATTATGAAAAAAGGTAACATTAAAAGTTTGCATGTAGTATTTTTAGAAAAATAAAAACAGAGCAGGGAAAAACAGATTAGATGAAAATGAATAAAGGATTTGAAGGAAAGATAAGAAGGGTACATAGAAGAGGAAAGTAGTTTTATATAAGAATTTGAGGTATACTGAATTTCAAGATATGTAAAGATATGATACCGTACGCTCATGCTTTGAAACCTATATGAATGTTTTTGCTATTCAAACATTTGGTAACCAAAAAAAACATGTCCTCAAATTGTAAACATTATTGGGCTCATTTCATTCTCGGGTGGAAAGCCTCCGCCCGACAACCACTTGGAATTTTGACAGACCAACTTGCGGTCTGCGGTTCCGACCACTAGATCACGATGTGACCAAACACTGTTTGGTTGGATTCCCATTGTTTTCTATGGGAGCTCGTGTTACGACTGACAACCGGCCATAACACAGCCTCTTATGGGTAAATGGGGTGAGTGCGGAAAACCCTGCAACATGCCGCAGGCACCCCACAGTGCCTGCCACACAGTGCAGGGTTTTACAGGAGAGTCCCTCGGCCATCAGCCGTAGGCCGCGGAGGCTAGAGGGCCTGCCAGGGACCCTCAAAGTCACTTTTCGACAGCCTTTCCATGTCGGACAGGTCTACGCAGAAAGTGTGCTGGAAATCAACATCATAATCCCAACGGCGGAAACGCTGTCCATAGGAGTGTCTGATGTGGTTCCGACCGACAGGAAAACTTTGCAAGTCGGTCAGAACTGAGTTAGAATGACCCCACGATTTACGTTCTGACCGTGAACATCATAATTGGGCGGTCGATATTTAAACTGACCTAGTCGGTCAGGAGGGCTCCAACGCGGTTGCAAAGGTTTCAACTGTTGGGAGAAGGCTTTCCTCCCAACATCGTAATGAGCCCCTATGTTGTCAAATATGTGAATCAGAGCGGAAACAAAAAGATTTTAAAAAATTGCGTGTTTGGCATGCACTTTCATCATATTGACAGAGACATCTTTCAAACTGACAATGGATTTTAAAGCAAAAACAAAAAACACAAATTTAGACCATCTTCTCTTTGTTATAAAGTGTATTGGTAATAACAAGGGGCCCGATTCACAGAACTAACTTAAGACTAAATCCTAAACTTACAACCATTTTGGCATTCACATAAGGCACTTACTAATTTTGGTATTCACAGAAGGCACTTACTCATTTCGGTATTCACAGAAGGCATTTAGGAGTCCTAAAGTTAGGATTCCTAAAATGAGTAAGTGCCTTCTGTGAATACCAAAATGAGTAAGTGCCTTCTGTGAATGCCAAAATGGAAGTAAGTTTAGGATTTTGTCTTAAGTTAGTTCTGTGAATCGGGCCCAATGTTTGCAAAAAAAGCATGCATTTATGATGTTTCAAAAAAATTAACAAAAGTAATATAGTGTTTGTACTTTTACAAGAGGAAAGTATACATGAAATTTGAACTGTGTGAGCATTTTATTATGACTACAGAACAACCTCGACCTTTAAATGGGAAAGTAGTCCACATGATTTAAAGAAAAAAACATAAATATGCCTGCGCATCTGTCACCGACGTCATAGCTTGTCATCCATATCGGGCAGCAGGTATCTGATACCAATCAACATCAAAATTCATTGTGAATGTGAAATTTGGAAAGGTAAGGGTCTGTGTCCGACCCTTATATAAATACAAGCCCACGAGTCACGTGTGGATGTTTACCGCCCATGGATACGCCAACGGTAAGCCAAGTAGTAATTGGACAGGCGGATTTCTGGCTGAAACACCTACATCAGCCATTTATAGGCCAACCAATATCCCGTTGAGGAGTAATCTGAGAGCAAGGGAGAAAGAGGTACTTTGAGGTAGTTTTTTTCATTATACCACTGACATATAAATCAGGTGGGAGGACAGCCACGAAGGTGGATGAGTCCAATGGCAATTTCAGACGGGCTGAACATATTCGAAGATATATAAATCTGTCCCTAAGTCTCAATAATAAATCTTGACTAGAACAAGGCATGGAAAATGTGCAGCTGACAAGGAGAGACACAAAATGTTAAATTTCCCTTTCAGAATTGGTTTATTTTTTTTAATTGGTTTAGGAAATTAAAACAAACATCTTTCGGGATTACCTGCTACTGATGCCATTGGCACCGTGGGCTGAGCAGGGATTCTCTCTGGAAACCAGTTAATTAGGTTTGTAAGGGTCATGAAGTGGGTCCCCTGGTTGTCATCAAATGTCTTCAATCTTTGTGAGAGATGCGCCAGAGATCTTCAGTAGTTTGTTAAGGTTTTATTGAAGGATACAGGATAAGTAAGGTACAGATGAAATGAGGGCTGAGGATGGCTTTACCAATGGACACAGCAGTGTTCCAGACCATCCCCCATGCATTCCTCTAGTAATAATAAATGGAATACAAGCACATGTAGAAAGTGTAATTCTGTAACTAATCTGTAAAGCAAGGGCACTGACAAAATTACACATTTAAATTATGAAACCCAAACATCACATATCTCCCCCTTTAACGAGAAGAAAGGAGAGAAACAAGAAAATAATTAATCAATTAATTTACTCTGTATTCTCTTAACTCTTAAACTTCTTCTGACAGCAAAATATTCATTTATTTTGGTCTTAGCCAAGCGGCCAACATTCCACCATTGACCATTATCGAGTTTCACAGCGTGACCTCTAATACTAACAATGCATGCAGGATCTTTCAACTTTGATTTTCCCTTCTGTAACAATAAAGGATCCTTGACACACACCCAAATCCTAATAGCAAATTTAACCACCTTTTTAGTAACAGGAGTTTGGATCTTTCAAACCTGCGGAGACTAGCTTCATCACTCAAAATATTTGCTTTGATAGAATCCTCTATTACATTACACTCTTTGTTCGAAAGCTCCATTTTGAAAGATGGGTTAAGAGTGGAAACAACTTTTCTCCCTCTCATTAACTCAAAAGGCACCCGACACAGAGTGAGGAGTAGTTCTGTACGCCCATACAACATCTCTGACAGCAGTCTCACAGTTCACTCTCACTTTGATTGCACTTTGTATACATTCAACTAAAACTCTGTTGAATCTTTCAACTTTACCATTGAGTGCGAAGATGCTTGACACCCATCTTTGCTAGAAATTATTGCATGCAGACTGAAGGAAATTGTACCCCATTGTCGGTCAGTGGCGGCTGGTGACATTTGAAAGTGGTAGGGCGTAAAAGTCAGGGATGAGTGTTACGTCATGAAGTGAGTGAGCCCAACTATCATACGGGAGATTCGGGAGAGTTCTTTATAAAATCAATTTTAAAAAACAGTGGGCAAATTATTGGTTTATAATATTTATCCATAGAATTGCATGTTTGAGAAAATGTAATGCCTTTATCAGTGGAAATGTGCTATTTATGAATAACAGTGCGCTACTGCACCATCCTTTAGTAATATATTAGCGACAGTGTGCTCCAACCGGCACGGCTACCAGTAACATACTACACCCTTACAGATGACATGAATGAGCCTTGTGTTCCGCAGGGCTGGTTTCAGCTCATCAATAATGGCAGGTTCACTCCCATTTTTGGGATTACACTGCTTAGGCAAAACTTCTATTTATTAGAGGGGACATTAAAGAGGATAAAAAAGAGGTGAGGTGCTAAAGAGATAAAGTGTCTTTCTTACAGTTCTACATGTCAGTTTCTGGTCAAATCAATGTAGTGGGGAGAGGAGTTTGCCTAATGCCTACAGCGGTCAAACTCGAATCTGGGGAACTGGGTTTGAGTCTCGGCAATGAACCTGCGACTCTGGGCAAATCACTTAATCTCCCCGTGCCTAACACAAATGAATGTGTCCTCATGTAATGCAACTGGTTGTATGTAAAACGCTCTGATTTCTGATTCGGGTCAAGTTTGCTTTATAAAACGCTGTGTAAAAAAACCTCAAGAGATGACAGCATGCCTTTATACAACAATAGCTTTGCATGTAGCAATACAACACATTATCAGTACAGGATTTTAAGTAATGTCATCATCTAAATTCAACTGCATGAGCTAAGGAATGGAGTCAGACAGTTTAAATGGCAATTACAAATTACAATAATTATTTGAAGAAAGCCCTATAAATATGTTCTGAAGCAGTCTTAATGAACAAGGACTGATAATTAAAGCAGATACAGATAGAAACTCAATGGTAAAAATAAAAATAGACAATTTTTCGGAAACCTAAAATGTGAACAAATTGCTGGTAAGTCACATAACGGTGAATGAGGAGAGCAGGCAGGGGAACATGCACGATGAACTGAAGCCATACAGGTCAAGTGGACAGGCGGCGAGGCTGACAAGATGTGACTCACGTCATGGGTAGGCTTGGCGCCTTGAAGAAATCATTCCGAGTCCAAGGAAAGTTAGTTTCTACTCACGCCTCACGGTTCTTAATAAGCAGCAAACAGAAGAGAATTGACTGTATTTGCTGAGAGTGTTTAATTACAAAGACTGCTTTGCCGAAAGCTGCCAACGGCCAAAAACGTAGTAATTAGAGATAGTGAGCCGTACCAGCAGGGCTTGCTGAGACACCAGGAGCTGCAGTTCGAGCTGCAGGAAGTGCATGGCCCAACCAGTCTAGGGAGCCGCAGGAACGGTCCTGGAGCTTTGCCAACAGGGGCACCGCCAGTGACCCCCATCACCAGTGCGGGCCCTGTGGGGCTGACCCCTCCATACAGGTCGGTGCCTCTCCCTTTCTTTACATGCCAGATGCTGGCGTTTAAAGGAAGGGAGAGGCACCGCATGCGCAGGGAGTTATGACAGAGTGTGCAGGGAGGGATGCCATTCATTCTGAGGTGGCTGTGGCACTGGCAGGGTGGTCCCACAGTTTGTATGGGCAGGGAGAGGGGCAGAGGTGCGCTTTGGCGGTTAGCTGTGCAGGTAGAAGTCCAGATGGTCGGTATGTGCAGTGAGCGGAACGGGAGTAGACGCTGTGTGCAGTGACTGAAGGACTTTGGGGAGTAAAACATGTATGCAGTGAGACCTGAAGGAAGGAGCAGTAGCACTAGCAGGTAGATAAAGTGGGAGGCTCCGGACTCGGTAGACGGTGTGTGCAGTGAAAGGCTTCAGATCCGCCAGTGCACTGGGGTAGAAGTCTAGAAGACGTGTTCTGCGAGAGGCTATGGATTTTGTGTCCAGTATGAGACTATGTGAAGTGAGGTGCTCGGGATTAAACGATGACGATTTATGCAGTGAGACTGAGAGCTGCAGGAGTAAACAGTGTGCGGCTAACAAGTAGGCAGTGGGTTGGTAGAAGTTGAGGAGTAGCCAGTAACAGTGTGTGCAGTGTGCACTCTGTGTAGTGAGAAAGAGAGTGCGATATCGCAGTGAGGGGCTCCGGACTCAGGATCCGACCTTCAACAGCAGGTCTGCCGAGTCCGGGTTCAAAAAAAGGTAAAAGGCTTACCTGCACATGTGTCATGTTATTTTGAAACCACGGCTGCAGGCGCCTTTTTCCAGCAATAAACACACCCCTCCCGAAAATAGGAGCTGCCTTCCAGTGCCAAACCAAAAATGAAACTAAATGGATAGCCACTCCCGGTCGCATACGCCCTTATCCAATGAAAAAGAATAATTTACTGAGGCGAAAGGAGTGCTGCAATTGTAATCACCCCCTGCACTCAGTGCACTGTTGGCCAGCCCTGCCCCTTCCCATTACCCTGAATGGCGCCCCACTGACCGTGCTCAGGGACAATTCATTTTCGCCCTATTTGAAACCTATTTACTGCTGCTTTATTCAGCCACTCCCTCAACGCTGATGTCACCCGCCTCCTCGCTCCTCGCCTTTGCCTTGAGGGCGAGGAATAGTTCTCGCCCAGCCTTTACACATGCGCACATTGTGCAGGAAGACTCTTCGGGAGGGAAGTTTAAGTAAGTAAAGAAATATATATATATTTATTTTCCATAGTTTAACTTTAAACAGGGGAGCACCAAGCAGTGAGCAATTCTTTAAACTGCTCCATTGGTGTTAATTTTCTCCCATTAGTTTTCTCTGATGCTGGTAGGCGGGGCAACGCCCTCTATGCCCCTTAATACCAGCCGCCCCTGTTGTCGGTTAACAGTTCTTCAGGGACTCCCTCTCTACTGAAAATATCTTGATGAGAACAAACAACAGATTTATTATTGTGTTCAGAAACACCTCTAACTTCCACCCACCTGGATAGATGATGAAACAAAACAATAAAACATTTCATGCAATTGGAAGAACATGAAATGGTCCTAGAAATCCCAAAGCAACTCTTTGCCACACTTTGCTTGGAGACACTGTGGGTTTGGGGCATGAAGAGGAAGTAGATAAATGTTTATCACTGTACAAACATTGGGTGCATTCATTCACTAAAACTTCGACTTCACTATCAACAGAAGGCCACCAAAAATCATTACGGATTCTGCGCTTGGTAGCAGTCATACCTAAATGACCAGAATGGGCTGTTTCCAGAATTCTCCTCCTGAAACAAGAAGGAGGAATTAATTTTCCCTCTCTGACTAACAAATTGTTTTCAATAGATAAATTATTAGCAACCTTACAAAAGGGCTGTAAAACAGGATCAATAGATTTTGTCTTTGGGCCAACGTTCCACAACAAAACTCATTACCTGCTTTAAAACTGAATCATTTTCTAGTGCCTTATACCAATCTTCCATATTGGTACAAATCACCGTGTCCTCAAAAGAATTAGTAATGCATTCTTCATTGTCCTCCTCCTCTTTCTCATCAAGCATAGCATCTTGGACAGTAAGCCTGGATAAGAAGTCAGCTTTGACATTCATGCCTCTAGCTATATGTTGTACAGAACAATTAAATTCCAAAAAGTTAGTAGCAAGTCTAAACAATCTGGCAGTGGCTTTCTTAATTTTATTGCCATATTGAATATCTACTAATGGTTTGCAATCCGTTCTAAGTCGAAACTTTCTCCCCCACAAATAAGATCTGAATTTCTCTACTCCCCACCCACAGGCAAGCATTTCCTTTTCAATGACAGAATATCTCTTTTCCACATCTTTCATCCTTCTTGAGGCAAATCCAATAGTAACCTCATTATTGGCAATCATTGTGACAAAACAGCACCCATGCTGTAAAAACTGGCATCAACAGTGATGTACGTAACCTGACCTTCAACATATGCTTGAAGAACCAGAGTAGAAAGAATGCTTTCTTTGATGAGTTGAAAATGCTCCTGGAAAAAGGATGTCCAAACAAAATTAGATCCTTTTTTTAACAAACTCCTAAAACATGCAGTGAGGGTTCAACATTTTTGATATATTTTGAAGAAAATTCCAACAGACCAATGAAAGAACAAAGCTGCTTCTTGTCAGTGGGATGTGGTGCATTAACAGTACCATCCACAATACTCAGTTTAGGTTTAACACCATTTTTAGAGAGTAAATGTCACAAATATTCAATTTCATTCACCGCAAAAATGCATTTATACTCCCTGTTGGTGAAACAATTATTCTGTAAAATAGTCAAAACTTGCTTAATTACCACATTATGTTTCTCCTTTGAGACAGTATGAATTAAAATATCATCTTGAAAAACAACGACATTTGAAAATCCTTGAAACAAATTGGTCACACCCTTTTGGAAGACGGATGTGGCAGACGCCAGTCTAAATAGCATTCTGTAAAATTGAAATGTTCCATCAGGAGTGACAAATGCTGTCAAATGTCTAGATGAAACATTCAATTCCATCTGATGGTAAGCCGCTCATAAGTCTTGTTTAGAAAACCATTTGGACTGACCCACAGCTGTGATTAAGTCATCAATGTGCGGTAGAGGAAACTTCTCCACCCAAATAGCCTTGATAAGTGAATGTAAGTCCACACATACGTGTAACTCACCATTCTTCTTCAGTGAACGCCAGCCTGCCACCGTCCCACTGTAAAGGGAAAGTTCATCGTCCCCCGGCCCCCTGGTTTACAGAGGCACTCAAGAAAGAAAAATCTTCTTGCAAGAACTTAGAGAGGCAGTGGCGCAAGAAATATGACCTGCAACAAAAAGAGAGCTATCGAAAGGCCAGAAATAGCTATCATTCATCTTGTATGAAAGCCAAGGCAAGCTATGTGACCACCACTATAAACACAGCTGTCAATAAAGTCCAGACACTTTTCAATACAGTGAAGGAGCTGGCCGGAGAAAATTGTAGAGCGGAGGCGGCTCCACTTAACCCCCAGCAGTGTCAGGAACTGGCGGTTTTCTTCACTGATAAAATTGATAAAATTGTCTCCAATATTAATATGATGACCAGCCCAAATACTCATAACCAAAACGACACTCCTCTAACCCATATAAGTAACTGCCATCTCGACACCTGGCCCCCCATCACACCTGACCAATTGAGGAAACTTTTAAAAACCATTAAATCAGGTTCCCCGCGCGACCCTATTCCCATGAGCATTATGAGTCAACTGGAGGACTCCACTATGGTGCCCATTATTGACACACTTAACGCCTCTATGGAACATGCTTCAGTCCCTGCTCTTTGGAAACACGCTATTGTCAGTCCCTTGCTAAAAAAGCCGACTGCCGATCCAACGACTTTGGCCAATTACCGGCCTATATCGTTACTCCCCGCTTTTTCTAAAATACTAGAAAAGCACATTCATGAGGCACTTTCATCATACGTGGAGAAAAATGATTTACTTTACCATTCCCAGTCGGGTTTTAGGAGTGGCTACTCCACTGAGACTGCCCTGCTTGGTATCACCGAAAAGATCAGAGAGCTTAGAGATGATGGACAAACGGTAGCACTGGTCCTGTTAGACCTCAGTGCTGCCTTCGACACCATTTCTCATACCAAACTGCTTGTCAGGCTGGAAGAGTGTGGTGTCGAGGGCAGGGCGTTGGAATGGATTAAATCATACCTATCCCAACGCACCTTCCAGATCATCTCCGCTGAGGCCAGCTCCAATGTCTTCTGTTCTCCCCACGGCGTACCACAGGGATCCATCCTGAGTCCCTTATTGTTTAATTTGTACCTCCGTCCCCTAGCCAACCTTGCTGAGAATTCTGGTCTTATTTTGATGACATATGCCGACGATTCCCAGATTGTGTTCTCTCTTTCTAAGTCCGATACGTCGGCTCCTTCTGTACTCAAAATAGGCATCCACGAGATATTTCGCTGGATGTCGGCCAATCAACTTAAATTAAATGGGGACAAAACAGAGGTCCTCCTCCTTGGAAATAACAAGGACCTATGGAGTGATCCCCATTGGCCGACCGCATTAGGCAAGTTACCGCCTCCAGCCACTCAGGTTAGAAATCTTGGGGTCATCATCGATGACAACCTTTCAATGCAACAGCAAGCCAACAAAGTAGCAGGCATATGTTTTACGATTCTCAGATGGCTCCGTAAAATCGTTTGGATGCTGCCACTCCCCACCCAGAAGACCGTAGTCAATGCCTTAGTAACTTCCCGGCTTGACTACGGTAACATCTTGTACCTGGGCGCAAACAAAGCAGTAGTTAGACGCTTACAACTGGTGCAAAATGCCGCAGCCAGGATGCTTTGTAGAATACCCAAACATGCCAGGATCACAAAACATCTCAGGGACCTACACTGGCTCAGAGTCGAAAACAGGATTCGTTTTAAAACGCTGAGCTACTTGTTTAAAATTAAAGCCGGAACTGCACCCAAGTATCTTCTAGATCTTGCCAAACTCCATGTCCCCAATCACAACCTTCGCTCAGCCACATTAGCAAAGTTTGCGGTTCCCAGGTACAAACGGGCCAAAATGGGTGGGAGATCATTTGCTTATTTGGGCCCAACCCTGTGGAACACTCTGCCCATTCAAATACGCAAAGAGGAAAACTACAGGATCTTTAGGAAAAACGTAAAGACCTGGTTGTTTGACCTATAGGTACCCTGGACTCCCTTCTCTGGTCAGCTGGCTCGTGATCCTCTCTTCGGCGCCGGGAAACCCTTTGTGGGTAGCTGCGCGCCTTACAAATACTATAAAATAAATAAATAAATAAATGGAAGAAAGCCAAATTATGGCATCCACTTTCTCTATGATACCATCTTCTTGCATGTTTTTTAACATTTGAGATGATTTATTTTTTACACTATGAGGAACATTACACAATCTGTGCTTGAAAAGAGGGACACCTTCCTTAACTTTAAAAGTATGGGTGACAATTTTATTCAGGTCAATGTTATCAGAAAAAACCTCACAAAATCTTTCCTTCCATGAAGTGTGAACAGAAACATCATTTGTAAGAGACACAGGATGTCCATGGGCTGGTTTGATAATCATTCCAAATTCTGCCTGATGCCACCAACCCAAGAAATCAATACTTTTATAGGCTACATAAATCTTACCATAAATAGTTTTGGTTTCAAAAGTAATATTTCCACAAAAATACCCAGCCAAATCAATTTTATTGCCTTTCACCGCAGTGGTAACCACGTGAGGCGGAAATAGAAATGTATGTGCCCAATTCTGTTTATATTAATCGACAGTGATGATAGTTATTCTTGTACCTGAGTCATTGAGCAGCGGAATGTCAACACCATCAATTTTTATCTGAACTAATGGATCACTGATAATATTATCAGCCTGGATATTGTCAATATCTACACCATCAATAGACATCATTAACTCTTCTATCTTCTTTTTTACTGTTTCATGTCCATTATCGATGGCATTGTCTAGAACAAACTTAACGGCAGCGCGTTTACCTCCTCAAAAAACATTGCCAAAGTGGACAATCTTTTTACATTTCCAGCATGTCTGTGCTGCAGCTGGACAATTCTTAAAATTTGACATAAGACAATTCGAACCACATCTGAAAAATTGTATTTTAGCATGGCCATAAGATACACCTCCACCACCTCTGGTGTTGGAAAAATAGGTACCCCAGACTTGTTTAAAGTAGTTTCAGGAATGTGTGATGCTCTGAAAGAAGAATTGACGACACTAGTAGTCAAAGGTTGAACTTCTAATTGTTTAGCATTACATTGAGAGGATTCAATACTTTTTGCTATGTTAATAGCTACATCCAATGAAGGATTCTTGCAAGATAACAATCTTTGTTGAATCTTCTTTGCATAACATCTGGAAACTGTGGGGCATATTACCAAGGGGGTTTATCTCCGCTTTTTTGGCTTTAAAATCCAAGAAAGCAGAGATAAAATTATCTCCCTATTACCTAGCTGTTGCTAACACCAGTTAGCGACAGCTAGTAGGAGATAGCGACCATCTTTGCATGTCAGTGATATTTATCACTAATGATATGCAAAGTGGGCGTGCCAAGATGTTAGCGACTGAAAACAGTCGCTAACATCGCTATCTCCTATTACCAACTTTTGGAGATATTCACGCTAAGCGCGAATATCTCCAAAAGCTAACACCTGCCCTGAGCAGTTCTTAGCCATGTTATCCAATGGGAGGTGGATAACATAGCTAAGAGCATTAGCTTGCTAATGCATGAATATCGCTAACTTTTCAGCGATATTCATGCATTGCGGTGATTTTTATCGCATTTGCAATAAACCTTGGTAATACCAAGGTTTATTTGCGGTAAAAATCGCCGCAGCTCAGCGGTAAATTTACCCGCTAACCGAGCAATAGCGATAATTATCGCTATTGCTTGGTAATATGCCCCTAGGTGATCCCAAATTTGTTGTGAAGTAAAATGCTCAAAATCACAATAACCATCCAGAACTTTAAGAGCAGTTATGTAAGTATCAAAAGACTCATTGGGACCTTGACTGCAAGTAAAGAACTTATGTCTGTGAACTACAAGGTTAACTTTTCCTTCCAAGAAAACCAATTGTTTCTTTACAGCTAACCGAAATTCATCAAGGTTACTTAAATCTTGACCTAAATAAACCGGTAGATGCTCAAAGACATGCTGCCCCTCCACACCCAAATAATAGTACAAAAGACTGCGTTTCCTATCGGGTTTAAACTTTACACCATCAATAGCGCCTAGGTAGGCCTGAAAAGATCCATACCAAAAAATGCCATTTAATAGGTGTTCCTCAGGTTCTTGCAAGAAATGTGCAGGAGGAGTGACAGACTGCATGATACCAACAAAAGAAGGGACAAAGACACAAGGAAAGGAAGAAGGAGAGAAAATATAAAGAGAAAAAAAATTGGAGAAAAAATAATATAAGATGAATGAGTTGATAACATGAAAAGAGGAAGATGATGAGAATGATATGAAAAAAATTGAGTAAGAGGAGAAGAATAGAAAAAAATATATATATGATTCGTGGAAACCAACTAGAGTACTAAAATGTGTTAATCACAGTAATACACAAGAATAAAAGCAACATTTTGTATTTCTTTATTTTTGGATGAAGGAGGAGAGCGTCAACACGACGCCATAGCCCTGTGGTTCCCAATCTGTGTGCCGCGGCACCCCAGTGCGCCACAAAATCCAGCCAGGGGAGCCTCGCTACAAGCACAGTTTCAAAGTAACACTTTTCTGGTCCGCTAAATGCCTCTGTATTCATTGCATATCCAGTCAAGAGTCTACGTGTCGTTTGTCATTAAATTCTTGGTGTGTGCTGCCATCTAGTGTCTGCTTTTCACATAGCAGTCTAGCAGAGAATCGTCCATAAACGTGGCAGAAAACAAGAAACAAGCCCCAAGTTATGGCTTCGGAAGGAGCGAAAGCTGAACAGATAAACCAAGCTGCAGGTACGTTTCTAGTCCAGAAGGGCTTCCAAGGCGCACTTGCTCATGAGCGAATCTCTGCGTATTATTCTGGGATAGATTGTTCAGAGGGTTTAAAACACAGCTGCCTCCACTGGACCCCAGTTCCATTCACCAAATCATCCGGAGTTAGATGTTTAGTAATGCAGTATCCTTATTCTTTCCCAGGGGCGGTTATTTATAAGTCCAGCTCAAAATATTTTCACGATTCTCCAATATTTCATTTGCAAAATAATGTCACAGGTGCTAACATCCGGAGAAGATATCCTGTTTTTCCCATTCTGCAAAAAACCCCCACATGTTTTGTGTTTCACTTATTTGACCAGATGAGAGAGGCACCCTGGAAACCAATGCACGCCCTCTTTGTGCCTTTAACAGACCCTGCCACGGTATAGTATAACCAAGTCTTTATTAAAGATTGTTCTGTGAGGTGGTATCCAAACCAATACTTTGTATTTCATGTGCACTGTTTATTTGCACACATAAAATCAGGTTTATTTTAGTCCACTAAAGCACACTGTGAGTGAGTGAATGATAATATCCTTATGATCGTTAGTAAAGTAAAAAGGTTTCAGTTGGCATTTAGGGATTCACAGGATCCTTTTTCTCACACAAGTCACATGGTGCGTCTCCATAGTGCACATACAGATGCACATGAATTAAGTATGGGCGAAATTTGCAAATTCGCGATCCTCAAATTCGTGCGAAAGCGAACTCGCAATTCGCAAAATTTGCTAATTTGTGCGAATTTGCGAATTTGCTGTTTTTGCCTGTTCGCGAGGGTTTTTTACAATTTCGGGAACGCGAACTTACTTGTGTGGTCGCAACAGTCACGACCATGTTATTTCTACGTGTCCAGCCTGTTTGCGACCCTGTGGTTCATCGCGGCCACCCTCCGGTTCATCACTGCCAGCCTCTGGTTCACCAATGCCACCCTCTGGTTCATCACTATCACCCTCTGGTTCACCACTGCCACCCTCTGGTTCATCACAGCACCCTCTGGTTCACCACTGCCACTGTCTGGTTCACCACTGTCACTCTCTGGTTCACCACTGTCACCATCTGGTTCACCACTACCACCCTCTGGTTGACCGCTGGCACCCTCTGGTTCATCACAGCACCCTCTGGTTCACCACTGCCACCCTCTGGTTCACCCCTGCCACCCTCTGGATCATCACTGCCACGCTCTGGTTCATTACTGCCACCCTCTAGTTCGCCATTGCCACCCTCTGGCTCGCCACTGCCACCCTGTGGATCATCACTGCCACCCTCTGGTTCATCACTGCCACCCTCTGGTTTGCCACTGCCACCCTTTGGTTCATTACTGCCACCCTCTGGATCATCACTGCCACCCTCTGGTTCATCACTGCCACCCTCTGGTTGATTACTGCCACCCTCTGGTTCACCACTGCCACCCTGTGGTTCATCACAGCTATCCTCTGGTTTATCACTATTTAGTTCACCACTGCCACCCTCTGGTTCATCACTGCCACCCTCTGGTTCCACACTGCCACCCTTTGGTTCAAGGCTGCCACCCTCTGGTTGATCACTGCCATCCTCTGGTACATCCCTGCCACCCTCTGGTTCTTCACTGCCACCCTCTGGTTCCGCATTGCCACCCTCTGGGTTACCAGTGCCACCCTCTGGTTCATCACTGCCACCCTCTGGTTGATCACTGCCACCCTCTGGTTCAAGACTGCCACCCTCTGGTTCATTACTGCCCCCCTTTTAGATCTCCACTGCCACCCTCTGGATCATCACTGCCACCCTCTGGTTCATCACTGCCACCCTCTGGATCGCCACTGCCACCCTCTGGTTCATCACTGCCACCCACTGGTTCACCACTGCCACCCTCTGGTTCATCACTGCCACCCTCTGGTTGATCACTGCCACCCTCTGGTTCAAGGCTGCCACCCTCTGGTTGATCACTGCCATCCTCTGGTTCATCCCTGCCACCCTCTGGTTCATCACTGCCACCCTCTGGTTCTGCACTGCCACCCTCTGGGTTACCAGTGCCACCCTCTGGTCGATCACTGCCACCCTCTGGTTCATTACTGCCACCCGCTGGTTCGCCACTGCCACCCTCTGGATCATCACTGTCCCCCTCTGGTTTATCACAGCACCCTCTGGTTCACCACTACCACCCTCTTGTTCACCACTGTAGATTATGGAGGGAAAGCAAAGCACACCTTCCCAGCCTCACCTGAGATGAATTCATTTGGGGCTTTTTAATGTGTCACTGTATTTGAGCTTTAAGTCTGGCACCTGCTTCCTTAGCTGTAAGTGCTTCCTGTTACAGTTTAATTTTTTTTACAGGAGCATTGTGCCATACTTGTAACTATTCCCTGACCCTGCTTTGAGGGTCAGAGCAGGGTCAGACAATAGTTGCAAGTAGGCAACTGAACTCTGGAGGGGCCCCTCAGGAAGCACTACAGGGAATGGTGACAAATTAGCTTGAACTTTTGCACCTTTCAGTTTTGCAAAATTCATTTTTCTGCAATTTCGCAAGATTCGCGGGGCGCAAATTCGCTCGAAATCGGACTTGCAATCCGCTAATTTGTACGAATTTGCGGTATTTTTTTGTGCGTGTTGGCCCGGTTTTTTGCTTATTCGCGGACCGCTTGCAGCGCACCGACCGCGAGGTTGCCCATGCGGTCGTACATGGGCGTGGCCATCTTGTGCGCATTGCGTATTTCCATTTACGGGTGCTATTGACAATGTCACATTGTGTGCGGCGCACTATTGCCAGTTCGCACGCGTTTTTTGCATACTCGCACGGGAAAAATCGCGCAAACTTATCGGTCCTCAATGGGCGCGGCCATCTTGTTTTTCATTCATTGCTATGGTTCTGTGCGTGCTTTCTAATCCTCCTTTCTTCTGTGCAATCCCTTGTTTCTTTGGACTTTTTTTTAATCTTTTCTACTCTATATCTATCCCTCTTTTTTTCTAGATCTATATTTTGTGTTTTTTTCAACTTTTCGTTACTTTTAAAGCTACTTTTTTAAACTTTTTTTTTTACTTTACTTTTTCCCTATTCTTCCCTTTTTTTTTCTTTCTGCTGTACAGGACCATGGCAAAGGGAGCCGGGAAGGAGAAGGGGAAGGGTCCCGCACCCCGTACCCGGCTCCCATGCGGGCGATTGCGGGGGGAGCTAGTCACAGCCCGGGAGATCTTCAGCGCGGAGGAGGAGGCCGCACTTGTTTACTATGGCAGCGCTGCCTCCCCAAGACCATCGCAGCAGGCGGCAGGATCGCTAGCGGATACTGGCTCCGGGAGCATCGGAAGCGGTGGGAGAATGTGTGCCGGGCCATGTATCAACACTTTTGGGTCCGGCGCACCTACAACCAGGCCACGCACTGGTGGTCCGACCTCCTAGACCGAGAACGCGACCTGCTCGACCTGCTAGGCGTCGAGATTCCCGGGCTTGGTAAGTAGTAGTAGCTATTTAATCACTACTCTGTTTTCTCCTGCTCTATGTGCTATCATATTGCAATTTTTTTTTTTTTCCGAAGAGCAATAATGCTGCCGATTTGATTGTAGGTAAATTATGCTCAGGTGCTACTATGCTTATTTGTTTTCGATTTTTTTTGCTCATTTCATTGGCCTGAGTAATTATGTATGAGTGTACTTTACAGAACTGCGTAATGCTAAACACTAAGGGGCAGATTTACAATTACTGGCGCATCCCTGCAAATTAGCAGGGATGCGCCAGTAATTGTGCACCACGCCTCCACCACCCATGGTGCGCCGCATTTACAATGCGGCGCACCATGGGCAAAAACGACACAGAAGCGTCACGCATCTGTGCCCTAAGGGCAGCGCATTGCTGGAGTTGCGTAGCAACCAGGACGCACCTCCAGCAATGCTCCGGGGTGCCCTATCTCCCCAATGCTGCGTCAAGCCGTACGTCTGCTTCAAGCAGGCACAGGGCTTTGACTGAGTGACGCTGCATTGGCCTAAAAGTGACTGAGTGAAATCTTGTAGATTTCACTCAGCCACTTTTAGGATGCGTTCCTGCGCAGGAACGCACTCACTTGCGCCGGAACGCCCCCTGATGGCGCAGGGCTTTACAACGTGATGCATCTCACAGATGTGTCACGTTGTTAATATGCCCCGCACCATGGCGCCTCTTTAGCGCTGCCGCTGCATCACAAAAGTCACGCAACGATGGAGCAAAAGAGCAAAAGAGCCGCAAGGGACTTGTAAATCTGCCCCTAGAGACTCAAGTCCAGGCCTTCCTTTGTACACCGGCCACTAAGAAGAGATAGTGGTGGTGGATTGATAGTTTGAGTATTCCAATGACTGGTTATGTAGTAGGAAACTTACTTTTTAGTGTTCTCACTGGTCTGCAATCACGATGGACTTTGTCTGTCACTTTGCGTGCTGCATAGTGCTGCCTGCCATTCCTAGTCGAACATTTTTGTAGTTTGTTTAGTGAATACATAACTTTCCAAGTCGATGGTCAGCGAACCCAGCAATACTAATATCCACATCAGAAAGGTCAATAAATGTAGTGCAATTGTTGTCTATTTGCTATTTCCCCGAAATAATTTGTTATTGTTCTTTTGAAATGTTTGATTTGGTTGACAACAATCATCCATGTTTGGGTCTTTCTTTCATGTTGTACATCAGCTCCCCCCAGGGGCAAGAGGACAGCGGAGGAGGTAGCGGCGCCGGCGGACGAGGACCAGGAAGGCCAGGATCGGTCAGGCGAGGGCTCCTCTGCTGGCCCCAGTAAGTTTTCATGTTAATAATTATACTTCCCTATCTTTTAGAGTACCTAATTTTTACTAACGTTCCACATTCGATTTTTCCTACATCGTCTTTTATCTTCTTGTAGACTGTTTCTAAATTGTTATCCTGCCTCTACTATGACCCCCTGTGGTACTACTAGATTATTATTATTATTCTGTCTGTGTAGCTAACTAAGCTTGCACAGTTGGCAAAAGGTGTTAAACGAAACTCCCATTCTATTCAGCAATAGCTCTATGCACTGACTGCAGTCCTCTGGGTTGTCCATAATGTCTTTTGAAGTCTTCTAAATGTTTATGCTTTGACAATTCCCAACAATAAACTGTCAATGACCACCAAGAAAGAATAAGATATTAGTTTACTTTTTGATTGGATTGGAGGACAATCCATACTACTATTGTTGCAGGGACAATTCTGCACAAACAGAACTATGGACACTAAATAGTGCATTGTTTATCAATTATAATAGGCGCAGTTAGACTTTCCACATACCTCAGTCATAACCGAATTAGAACCCCCAATCTCCTTACTGACTAGCTAGTGTGACAGAGTCATTTAGCTCCCTAATTCATCGTTGATTGATCACCAATGATGATTTTCCAACCCAGGACATAAGACTACGGACTCAGAGTCCTGAACTGTCAGAGCCACGGACTCATGTTTGCAAATTGCAAACCGTTTCGCTCACTCACTCATGACTAAAAACCACAGAGTCTTTGTAAGTTTTAAGTAAAAACATTTATTAAAATCAAGTTCATCATACAATATAAACGGTGGATTGAAAATGGAAAAGTGCTTAGTGATCTCACACATTAATTGTGGGCGAGCCCTCACCTGGTTGGAACTTCAAATCTTCTTTGTGGTGCTGAATCGTTGCTGACTCCGTCCTACTGATGATGATCTGATGTTGCTCTTGTTCTTAGAAGGGAAGCTTCTGTCTGTTATGAGAAAAACGGTGCATGTTAAAAAAGCAAGCATTCATCAGTTGTGCCAAAAAGTGTAGCAAGACAACATCCTTCCCTGAAAAAAAGTGCAATTTTTAGTTTGGACTAGACAGTCACAAATTATTACATTGGTTTGTGTAGTTGTAGTGAAATTTTTCCATTCCTAGACAACATACTAGGGAGTGGTGTATATGGCATCTAGGAATCTGAAATGTATTTTCTAGGCGGAACATCAGCACAACCATCCACCGGTGCCGGGGCCAGCGTGGAGGTGGGCACTCCTGGGGCAGAGGTGGTGCAACAGCCAGCGAAAGCTGCTGTGGGGATGCCACTGTAGTAGCGGACAGTGGTAAGCTATTCTATTCCTTACTTATTGAGATAGCAGGCTGTAGAGTGTGCTCTCTGCACGGGTGTAGTATATGTTGTACAGTACAAGTATACTATACTGTTAAGAAGACTTACAAATTTAGAACTAAGTTTTTATTAACCAGGTAGTAGCCTCCTCTAAATTGACTTCAACTCAGCTGTGAAAGTTTTTTCGAGAATCCAAGTCAGATCAGAGATGAACTTAATGGATGGTATGAACGAAATGGAAAGAAGGGTGTAAGTAAGTGTGGAAGGACAAGCGAGTTAAAAGTAATGATGACGGGCAAAGAATGATACATGTTTTTGAATGCTGCCCAAGGTGGCTGGGAATATGATGCATGTCCGGTTGAAGGATGAAGCAAGGATGGGTGGAAGGAGAAAGGAAAGAGGACTGCCTGGGTGGGTGAAACAGAAACTGTATGTGTGCACAATATATTCTTTGGTTGAAATTCAAAAGCAAGTCAAGCACGGATGCATGGCTTGCGGTTTCCAAAATAAAATGGAAAATGTTCTTTTCCCATGAGAAAAAGTAAGGTTTGTCCACTTGAGACAATAAGATGAATGATTGACATTTACTTTGAATGGATGGATGCCTGGATCATGGTACTATCTGACTCATAGATAGCATATGTGTATGTAGAGAGAGTAGACGGTCACTGGATGAACTAAGTGTTACTTTGAAGAGCATGTAACACCACACCCGCTCGTCCGTTCCAGTGTAGGAAAGGCAAGGAAAAGAAGTTGACATTTTTCCAAATACTACCATGAATAGTAGCAGTACTTTGTATTGCAAGCACATCATATATGCGGCGATTACGGGGGCCACTCACTACCTCTGTTAATAATTTTAGTACAACTCTGTCATTCATGTGTGGCTTATCAGTGTTCACTCAATAAAAAACAAAGCACCTAAAGTCACTCCATATGTAATCAAATACATATCCTGTGAAGGGATAGATAATCATCTTATTTATCTTCTTCATTTTCCTATTCTAGTAGTCATTGGCACTGTAGGGCTGGCTGCATGGCAAATGGCGATTAAGGATGGCAATCCTGGGCGGTTGAAATGGCATCATTGCGGTGGTACAAGTGGTAGTACACAGTGGCAGTTGCAGCATATGAAAAAAAAGAAATTGAAACCTTGATTGGCCTGAGCAGAGCATTAGAACGGTACGATAGATACTATAGCATGTGACAGTACACTAGAACAGTGCCAAAATGTAGCCTTACAAATGCTAAAGTATTGAAAGTATAACTACTACTTGCGTGGAATTTGACATTGGCTACTACTACAAGAAATAGTACGTAACAAGAACACAGCAGCGTAATCATTTGCCACGTGTAGGAGTAGGATGTTCTTCATGATCAATCCAGTTGATGGCACCCATGAAAATCTGCTTTGATTTGCCAATAGTCATGGGTCTGTTTCAAGATGACTAAGAATATATCCTTCGATTCCTTCACCAGCCTTGAAATGTAATTCATTTTCAGTTGCTATGACCTTATCCTCCCCAGCAAGTGTGTGGAATTATTGCTGTCATTTACTCACACAACAATGAAAACCACACAACCCGGGGGAAGAGGGTTAGGGTTTGGAAATTGGATGGGAATGGGGTTTTTTGGGAAAGTTTTGTTGAGAGAGGAAAAAAAAACACAGCATGGAGAAACAACAAATGAAGATAAACAAATCTTTGGATATCCTTAAATATTTTAAGGGACATAAAGGAAGTGCATGCACTTCTGCAGGCATGAAGTTGATTGCTCAATGGATGGTTAGGTTACTTAAACTAAGTAGTACTTTCTAATGAATACAAGAATGCAACAGTACAGGCCTGCAGTAATTATGCGCTTTTGCCTATCTCAGCACTCAGAGAAACACTTTGTTCATTAAATTAGTTTGAAAAATAGCAAAGTAAAACTATACAATGGCTGGAGGGATGAATTTAGAAGCAGAGAGCAAAGAAATGTAGAGTCACATTCATAGAAGTTCACAGCAATAACATTACTTAAAAGATAAGTAGAAATGAATGGATACTGTTGTATGTTGTTATACTTGTCCTGTTGAATTTGGGAAGTTTCATGCATCAAGCCATTCCTCTTATTTGCGGTACTCCTCCATTCCATCTGACGCTCCGTTGATCAATGTTGGTGACCAGAAGACACCCTGTCCACTGCCTGCCTGGCGGATGCTGAATTGCGGGTTGCTAATGTGAAGCCTGACTTCATCCTTTTTTCCATTGCACAGGGTGAAAGCCGCCCTGTAAATGTTGATGCAAAAACAGGAAGTGATATTAAAACACCACTGAGAAAAAAATATAAGGTACGTACGCTGTGTAGTGCAAAAAGTCACACTTTCAGTTTCAGAATCGACAGTACAATAGTTTCGAAAGGGTGTACTCTGAGTCTCCTTTTGAAGGATAAATAAGTATGGGCGAATTTTGCGGATCTTTCCCCTCAAGCTAGGTGTAGTGTAAACTACGATTTTAGAACAAAATTACACCTTCCCAGCAGTGCTCCCAGATCCTTAAACACAGATGCTAAAATGTAGAATACCCCTAATCAGACCACAAAAAACGTGTGATACTGCTACCTGTCTGAGGCTTAGTGGAAAATTAGTGGAACATGGTGACAAAACGTACTTTCAAAGTAAAGTAGGCCCAAATCCCCCTTTCCCACCATGGATTTTCTTCAAACCACTTGCAACCAAAATTCGACATTTCTCGACAAGTGCTCCAAGAGTAGACCCCAGAACCCAGTTGCCAAAATCTCGAACACCCCCAAACACATGCAATACTGCTAACCCTAACGAGCCCTAAGTTAAAAATAGTGTCAAACGCTTTCTTCAACTAGGCCCTAACTCCCCTTTGCCACCATGGATTTCCATCAAACCTCTTGCAATCAAAAGTATCCATACCCAGTGTTGCTTCAAGACCCAAAACCCACCCACAAACACCGGGAACCCCCCCAAACAGCCCCCCGAAAACGCTAAAGTGAGCGAAATTCCTGAAAATGGAAAAACATTTTCACCTCCGATTTTCTCCAAACCACTTTTATCCGATATTAGACCTTCACAACAATGCCCCCAGACTCGTCAACTCAGGCGGAAACAAGTTTGACACCCCCAAACAGGCAAAAAGCAAAACTGGAAAAAGTGAGACTTAGCAAATTTCGGGCCTACCTGGAATTCAGTCCAAATGCGCTGTGCAGCTAGGCCCTAACTCCCCCTTTCCACCATGGAATTCCTGAAAAACAAATGCAATCAACATTAGACTGTGCCAGCAGTGCTCCCAGACCCCAAAACCCACCCACAAAAACCTGGAAGCCCCTCAAACAGCACCCCAAAGGCAGGCAAGTGAGCAAAAACGCAAACACTTTTTCACCATGGATTTGGTCCAAAACACTTGATTCCGATATTAGACCTTCCGAGCTATGCCCCAAGACCCCTGCAGCCACCCGCAAAAAAGCAGAACACCCCAAACAGGCAAAAAGAAAAAATGGGCCTACCTTCAATTCAGTCCAAATAAGCTGTGCAGCTAGGCCCTAACTCCCCTTTTCTGCCTGACTGACTGAAATATTTGTAGAGCGCTCTATTGCCGAGGCGTCTTGGCGCTATAGAACAGAAACAGGCAGCAATTCTGAGTTTATGGCATAGAGAAAAGCAAGGTTTTCAGTTCCTTTCTGAAGCTCATTTTGGATTTGTCAGACCGGAGCATGGTGGGCAGAGAGTTCCATAGTTTGGAGACCTGGTGGGTAAAGGATTTCCCACCCCAGCGGGCTCTACATATTCTGGGCTGGCACACCAGGTCTTGACTAGATGAACTTAATGTGCGCTGCGGGGCATAGCGCGGAAACAGATTGGTGAAGTTTGCCGGCCCATTCCCATATTGGGATTTATGGACTAGGCAGAGGGCCTTGAACTGGATTCTACGCCTAACCGGGAGCCAGTGAAGTTTGCGAATGGTTTTGGAGGTAGGGTGTTGTTTAGGCAGATTCATTAGAACTCTAGCAGCCGCAATTTGGATTGCCTGTAATTTAGCCATCTGTTTTTCCCCCATACCCAAATAGAGAGAGTTACAATAATCTACCCTAGACATTACAAGGGCTCCCATCACTGTCTTTCTTAGGGTGAGTGGGATATGCCGTAGGATTTTTCTGAGCACCTTAATGGTGTAGAAACAGGCCGATGTCACCTGGTTTATTTGTGCGGTACAGGAGAGTTCTTTGTCGAACATAAAGCCCAGGTTCCTAACCTTATCTGCTGGGACAGGGCAGGTGCCGGCTTCCGGAGGCCACCAGAGGTGGTTCCAGATAGATGGTTTATGGCTGAACTCTATTACCTCCGTCTTTTCTGTGTTAATTTTTAAGAAATTGTGGCTCATCCAATTTTTTACATCTAAGAGGCAGTTCCTGAAGCGTTCTGCTGTCATTTCCACCGACTAAGAAAGTGACACTACAATTTGTGTGTCGTCGGCGTACGACACCTGATGCAGACCATGAGATTTTATTAGTGCTGCAAGAGGTGTCACGTACAGGTTGAATAACGTCGGCGACAAGGCCGAGCCTTGGGGTACCCCCGCAGGGAGGGAAAATTCATTGGATTGGAGACCTCCCCAATGGACTTGCTGAATTTGTGCCTCAGGGAAAAACGTAAGAAGGGTTAGGGCTGTGTCTGTGATTCCCAGGGCGGTCAGTCTGTTCAATAGGACCTCGTGATTGACGGTGTTGAACACCACTGTTAAATCCAAGAGGATCAGGGCCGTTCTACCACCTTCGTCCATTGTCTTGCGAATGTCCTCGGAAGCTATTATAAGTGCAGACTCTGTTGAGTGACAGGGTCGAAATCCATGTTGTGAGGGGTCTAGTAGGTTGTTGTGGTCTATATACTTCATTAACTCTAGATTCATAGCTTTTTCCAGAATCTTAGCTGGCAGAGGTAAGCACGATATCGGTCGGTAGTGTTTTGGTTCCGCCGGATCCAGGGACTCTTTTTTAAGGATGGGCCTAATACAGGCTTTCTTCCAACTACAAGGAAATTTACCAGAGCCAATGACTTCATTTAACAGAGGTGTCAGGGCTGGGCTTATTGTTTCGGGAATTAGATGCAGTATATAAGGAGGGCAAGGGTCTAGGGGTGACCCTGATTTCTTCTGAATGAGTAGGTTCCTGACCTGTGTGTCTTCTAGCAGTGGATACTGAGAGTAATTAGCGACAGTCGGTGTTGTATTCTCTTGATAGGTAGGAGATTTGTCAACTACCAAGGCTTGGAGGTCATCATCATATACTGTCTGCACTTTTTGTTGAAAAAAAGTAGCAATGTTGTCAACAAAGTTTTGATCAGGTACTCACATCCACCATGGATTTCCTGAAAAACAAATACAATCAACATTAGACTGCACCAGCAGTGCTCCCAGACACCAAAACCCACCCACAAAAACCTGGAAGCCCCCAAACAGCACCCCAAAGACAGGCAAGTGAGCAAAAACGCAAAAACGTTTTCACCATGGATTTGGTCCAAAACACTTGATTCCGATATTAGACCTTCTGAGCTATGCCCCCAGACCCCTGCAGCCACCCGCAAAAAAGCAGAACACCCCTAAACAGGCAAAATGCAAAAATGCAATAACTCATACTTAGAACGTTTTCAGCCAACCAGTCAACATCGGTCCAAACGCGCTCTGAAGCTAGGCCCTAACTCCTCTTTCCCACCATGGATTTTCTTCAAATCACTTCCAATAAAAATTATGCTATCCCAGCAATGCTCCCAGACCCCCACACCCTCCCCCACAAATCTAGAACACCCCCAAACAGCCCCCCAAAAACATGCAATACTGGTATATTCAAAACATGGCAAATTACGCTGTTCACAAAACATTGCTGTTTTCAGCACTTCCACTACTTTGATCCTCTTGAAACTCACCTGGGCAGTCACTTGTTCCAGCGATTTACAAGAATCTCAGCAAGGCAGAACAAAATCGAACCACTGCGCTCTTTGAAGAAGAAGAAGGTCTACGACTAGTTTTCAGTTAGTTTTCATCCAATCACACGCGCCCGCAAAACACCTGAAAAGGCCAAAATTCTGCCAATTCTGGACCAAAGAACACCAAACCCCCCTTAAAACATTGCCAACATCATTATGAACGAGCCTGCATTGGGCCCGAGCCCTAGAATCAGCGTGAACCATACCAACTTAAAACCAAAAACCCTAGTAAACCGTAGAAATGCTTTGTCTGTCTGTGTCAAAGAGCCTAGGTATGCTACATCAGGAGGATGCTTCACTCAGTGGTGCCTGCCTTGACCATCTGCATGGCTCTGCGGCAAGCATGGGCCAAAAATCCGTTCCGCTCAAGAATTTGCGATTTTTCGGTACTTTTGCGAGATTTGTGAAATACCAAAAAACAGCAAATTTTGCAAACATAACGGATGTTTGGACCAAGCTTGAGGCAGTGCCATGCAGGGGGTCAAGGCAGGCACCACTGAGTGAAGCAACCTGATGTAGCATACCTAGGCTCTTTGTCAGACAGGCAAAGCATATCTAATTTTATGCAGCTAGCCACATAGCCCCAATTTTACATGAACTGCTGTCTGGAGTGGACTCTGCCTGGCATAACAACAACAGTACACTGCCTCGCCCTCGACCAATACATACCAAAAATAGACAGACATGTAGTCCTGCTGTAGTAGTTGTTGTAGAATGGTTTACCTGTTTGCCACTCACGAATTGGCCATCGTTCTTCCGTAAAACGATGCTGATGATCCATCCATCCCAGTGAGTGACTGTAAAGAAAAAGATATATTATTTAATCAATCATCATGGTATATTGGTAAGTGAGTCCGCTCCAAGGACATTTTGCATATTTTGTGAAATGCAATATAGTGGCCCCTGAATTTGAAGTACATTTTTAATTAAACAAGGTAAAAAAAAAAGTTGTTGACATGAGTTATAATTACTGTGTGAAAGATTAGATAACAACTAAGACAAGAAGACATATGAATCATCATTTCATGCACAAAAAACAAACAGCAATTGGTTTCATCAGAGCCAGAGAGCCATTGCTGTCCAGTGCATGCCATCTTCTCAATTATTCATTACCTGTTCTACTTTTTGTCCGCATCTTCTTCGGAAAGTGAGGGCCCATAGGGCAGCCTCTCCTGTCAATATCAAAAGTAACTCTGTCAGCAATCAGCAAACATGTAGTCAGTCAGTAATTTCGGTCCCACTTGAGGGGACTCTTCGTAATCCATCCATCTGCCTTGAGGGAAATGGATGGGGGGAGTCTGGAGGAGGAGTATAAAGGAGCATGATTGAGTTGTGAACTTGTGAACCTCAGGAATGCAGACTGCGGCTCCTTCAAATCAATAAGGAATATAAGATGAAGACAGTGCTGCTGATGGACTTGTGATTAGGTGATTAGAGTTTTGTTGTGGTACAAGTTGCAAAACAAAGAAAGACACACAGGAATAAAGGTGAATAAGGACGAAAAAAAGGAAGTCATTTTCAGGGCTCGGTGTCAGGGAAGTAGAGCTCGTCCTCCAACTCCATGAATTGAGACGGGAGTAGGTCAGGTAACAGAGAAGAACTTCCGTCACCTAAGTCGGTGTCCTCTTCTTCCTGCGTGCATTCACGTACTTTGTAATCTGGTGGTATCAAGTGCTGATTCATCTTGATCAGTGTTAACCTCTCCACATTTTTGGCCAAGAGGCGAGGCCTTTTTGAAGTTACAATGGCACCAGCAGCACTGAAAACCCGTTAAGAATATACGCTTGCGAGTGGGCAAGACAAATAATTTAGAGCCAGGTTGGTGATCAGTGGCCATAGAGCCATTTTCCTGTACCAATACAGCAATGGGTTCATATGAACAAAGACCTGTGTTGGCTCATCCAGATAGGCCTGCACCATCAACTCAAGGTTCTCCACGGTTGCTCCACTTTGCCTACCATCTGTGGCCTTCTCAGCACTGAAACGAACAAACCCTTGATCAGTTAGCCAATCCGCTTCTGACAATATTATAGCTGGGCCTGGTGCAGGTGAGGATGATGATAGGGTTGCTGCTGGTGTCGTTAACGGCTGTGAGGGAAAGTTACTCCCTTCGCCCACAGATTCAGAAGTGGAACTTGACGCTGGATCGCCTGCTGATTCAGTTCGACTTCTGACGGCTCCTTGAATTCTCTGCCGATCTTTTTCGAACCGACTGGCTGACACAGCTATCCAATATTTGTACTTTGAAACATCTGCCTCATCAAAAGGAATGAATGCTTTGCTGGCCACTGCCTTTTTGTACCGTGGATCCAGAATAGTGGCACAAATGTAATGTTGTTCTGTATGTATCTTTTGAAACCTTTCATTGGCAACTAGGTGGCTTAATAAGTTCTCCGCCAACAGATATGCAGCATGCTTTCCACCATCATCTCTCAACGTTGAAGACACCGCCTTCAGTTGGTGCTCTAGCATGCGCAACAATGGGATAGCTTTGCTCAAAGAACAGTCCTCCCTGCTGACTTCACGTGTGAAGACCTCAAAAGGACGAAGCATGTCTGTCAGGCTTTTAACTAGCTGCCATTCCTCCAACTCTAGCCTCAGGTCAATAGAACCTACTGTAAAGATATAGTCATTGATTACCATGCACTGCTCAAACAGACGCTCAAGCATGTAAAAGGTTGAGTTCCAACGTGTTGCCACCTCCTGGATGAGTCCTTTGACTGGCACTTTACGTACATGTTGAATGCTCCTCAGCTGCTTCCGGGCCTTAAAAGAATGGCTGAAATATGTGCAGATTCTTCGGCAGGTAGACAGTAACTTCTTGACTTGGTTTTCAGTTTTCAAGAAATCTTGAACAACCAGGTTTATACAGTGCCCCAAACACGGCACTCTGAAATATTCACCGTCCTGCATGGCCTTAACTATATTACTGCCATTATCGGTGGAAACATAACCAACCATGTGATTTCTTGGTTTCAGCCAGAGACCTTACTGTTAAACTCATCCAAAATGTTTTTTGCAGTATGAGTTTTCTCCATGGCAAACATGGCTAATGTTGCATGTTTCCGAGAAGCTTGAAAAACTGTGTTCAGGTCAACAACTGCACTTGACTTGTCTCTAACCCCTGCAAAAGACCCTGCAAAAGAGACCCAGTGTGCAGTGATGCACATGTAATCAAGGGCTTGGCAACTGGTCCACATGTCTGTTGTCAAGTGGATAGTGTGAACTGAACAGCACTCTTCTGCAAAGCTGCCCCAATCACCTCCAGCACATCTTGATGTAGTGCTGGAACCGCAACTCTGGCAAAATAGGACCGGCTAGGAACCTTCCATTTAGGGCAGACTGTTGCCACTAATTCTAGAAACTCCACCCCTTCCACGAAAGAAAAAGGGAGAAGGTCCAGCGCTAGCATTTTAGCCAGCTTTGAGTTATACAGACGTACCGTTGGGTGGTTGCGTTCAAATGGCGCCTCCGACCGGATCATTCCATGGTGGGCTGGATCATTTTACGTGATGATGATGATGATGACGTCTTCAAACCAGTTAGGCCCACTGATGTAGTTTTTCGCATTGGTGTCTCTACAACACTCTTAGTGTGCCTCATAGACGTTGCAGGGGTAGAGGGTGATACCACTGCAGTGCTGCTGCCAGCAGAACTGGGTGTACCAGAAAAAATGTCTGTCGCTTCTTTACTTCCCCCCTGCACGATCAGATTCTCGTCATCATCAGATGCAATATAAAGGGATACATTTGGATTTGTTTTTATTTTGCCTTCCTCGATCTTCCTCATGTGTGCTTCCCACTCGATAGTGTGGTGTTGCTTGAGATGACCTCTCTGGCCTCCGGTACCATAGTTGGTACCAAGCTTACCCCGACTAACGAATGCTTTACAAATCGAACAAACAACCATGTTTTCCGCCTTTGCGCTAACAGTAAAGAAGTCCCAAACTGGAGACTGGTGATGTCTGCTGAAGGTGGAGGTGCTACTTTGACTTTCAATGCCAGATGAAGTGGAGGATGGGCGTGGCTGAATTCGTTTCTGTTGATCTGTTACAGCACCACTACTTGGGTCGAGCTGGATGGAGGTCCATGCCGGCCCTTCTGACTAAAAAAGATGGAAGCTGTAGGTCGTGTTGGTGTTGTAGTTAACGGTGGTGATACCAGTGCCACGCTGCCCATATCCCGCTCAGCAGCCATTCGGGCTAGGGTGAAAATGTCTGTCTGCTGCATGCCTGCTGGGGCTGGAGTGACGAATGTGATGACTGGGTCATCGTCAGACTGTTCATCAGTAGCAGAAGACACCACTTCTTGTTCGTCATCATCAGCCATAAGTCGAAGCTTTGCGGGAGCCTTCCTTTTAGGCTTAGCTACCTTTGTCGACTCATCATGGCGTGTCTCACTCTCAGACTGCATTTGTGGGTTCCAATCAGGATCAAGGTCATCAGAAGGAAGGGGGTTTGAAGAAGAACTTGTAGTAGTAGTAGCCCTCCTTGACCTTTTTCTTGCTGGGGATATGGAAGACAATGAATCATCATCAGGAGGAGTGGCTTCCTCGGGTGATACCTCCTCTTGAATAGCAATTTCCTGATGTGCCCCTACTTCTGGAGGAACAAGCGTTGTAGGCAGTTGTGCCGCTCCATGAACCTCTAGTCGCACCTCTCCATGCACCTGTCTTTGCGCCTCTCCTTGCGGCTCTCCTTACGGCTGTACTTGCGCCTCTCCTTGCGGCTGTACTTGCGCCTCTCCTTGTCCATGTACTTGCGCTTGTACTATTTGCACCTGTGTTTGTGGCTGTGGTTGTTGAACACTCGTCAGCTGAGTTACACCCGGCGTTGATTGGATGGTACTTTCTTGTGATGAGCCAAGATCACTGGTCGATGGTAATTCAACAACCAAAGTGGCTGCCACAGAAGCACTCATGGTGGTCTTGGACCTAACTTGGCTTGGTAGCACTGAGCCCAATGAAGCGTAGGTGCTGCTTCCAGCTTGGTCCCCGGCGGACACCGCTGCTACTGCAGGCGCAGTTTTTTTACCCAAAAAGGTTTTGGTGGGCACACCAGTCTCCTTGGTAGGTGGTGCCACTTGCTTCTTCTGCTCCTTCTTACTGGCAGTGACACTATCAACTTTTTTCGCTGAGGGGCTACTGCCAACTTTCTTTGGGGCCATCTTCTTGAGATGTCAGAACAGCAGGCCGCAGTTGCACGAGTTGCAGAGTTGTCTTGTCTGTGGCCACACGTGACGTTGTGCTGCACACACCGCTGCAGGACTTCTTCCTGGCACTGGTGGTTCTCTTGTGCACCTAAAAGCAATGGAAGCAGAGGAACATCAGTTATACATCCCAAAAAGTCGAAAAACACTCATAAATCATTACAATCCCATGCCTTCCATGCTCTCAATGATGTTTAAATTCAAGACACCCCAGAGAAAGACTAGGCCCATGCACCACTGAGTACCCCTGGGCATAATAGTTGAAAGCAAGGCAAACTGGGTGCAGGTCTGAGCACACTGCCTGGTTTCAAAATGGCCCCTTTACCCCCACCACGTGGCCAGGCCTCAAGATGGTCCCCACTCACATGGCTAGGCCCCAACAGCACGCCAAAAAGTCGAAAAACACTCACAAATCACCATAATCCCATGCCATCCATGCCCTCAATGATGTTTAAATTAAAGACACCCCAGAGAAAGACTAGGCCCATGCACCACTGGGGACCCCTTGGGCATAATGTTTGAAAGCAAGGCAAAGTGGGTGCAGGCCTGAGCACACTGCCTGGCTTAAAAATGGCCCCTTGACCCCCACCACATGGCCAGGCCCTGCCTGTACCAGGCCTCAAAATGGCCCCCACCCACATGGCCAGGCCCAAACACACCCCAAAAAGTCAAAAAACACTCACAAATCACCACAATCCCATGCTATCCATGCCCTCAATGATGTTTAAATTCATGACACCCCAGAGAAAGACTAGGCCCATGCACCACTGAGTACCCCTTGGGCATAATGGTTGAAAGCAAGGCAAACTGGGTGCAGGCCTGAGCACACTGCCTGGCTTAAAAATGGCCCCTTGACCCCCACCACATGGACAGGCCCTGCCTGTACCAGGCCTCAAGATGGCCCCCAACCACATGGCCAGGCCCCAACACCACCCCAAAAAGTTGAAAAACACTAAAAAATCACCACAATCCCATACCATCCATGCCCTCAATGATGTTTAAATTGAAGACACCCCAGAGAAAGACTAGGCCCATGCACCACTTAGTACCCCTGGGCATAATGGTTGAAAGCAAGGCAAACTGGGTGCAGGCCTGAGCACACTGCCTGGCTTAAAAATGGTCCCTTGACCCCCACCACATGGCCAGGCCCTGCCTGTACCAGGCCTCAATATGGCCCCCACCCACATGGCCAGGCCCCAACAGCACCCCAAAAAGTTGAAAAACACTCAAACTTACCACAATCCCATGCCATCCATGCCCTCAATGATGTTTAAATTCAAGACACCCCAGAGAAAGACTAGGCCCATGCACCACTGAGTACCCCTTGGGCATAATGGTTGAAAACAAGGCAAACTGGGTGCAGGCCTGAGCACACTGCCTGGCTTAAAAATGGCCCCTTGACCCCCACCACATGGCCAGGCCCTGCCTGTACCAGGCCTCAAAATGGCCCCCACCCACATGGCCAGGCCCAAACACACCCCAAAAAGTCAAAAAACACTCACAAATCACCACAATCCCATACCATCCATGCCCTCAATGATGTTTAAATTGAAGACACCCCAGAGAAAGACTAGGCCCATGCACCACTTACTACCTCTTGGGCATAATGGTTGAAAGCAAGGCAAACTGGGTGCAGGACTGAGCACACTGCCTGGCTTAAAAAAGGCCCCTTGACCCCCACCACATGGCCAGGCCCTGCCTGTACCAGGCCTCAAAATGGCCCCCACCCACATGACCAGGCCCCAACAACACCCCAAAAAGTCAAAAAACACAAAAAAATCACCACAATCCCATACCATCCATGCCCTCAATGATGTTTAAATTGAAGACACCCCAGAGAAAGACTAGGCCCATGCACCACTTAGTACCCCTGGGCATAATGGTTGAAAGCAAGGCAAACTGGGTGCAGGCCTGAGCACACTGCCTGGCTTAAAAATGGTCCCTTGACCCCCACCACATGGCCAGGCCCTGCCTGTACCAGGCCTCAATATGGCCCCCACCCACATGGCCAGGCCCCAACAGCACCCCAAAAAGTTGAAAAACACTCAAACTTACCACAATCCCATGCCATCCATGCCCTCAATGATGTTTAAATTCAAGACACCCCAGAGAAAGACTAGGCCCATGCACCACCGAGTACCCCTTGGGCATAATGGTTGAAAACAAGGCAAACTGGGTGCAGGCCTGAGCACACTGCCTGGCTTAAATATGGCCCCTTGACCCCCACCACATAGCCAGGCCCTGCCTGTACCAGGCCTCAAAATGGCCCCCACCCACATGCCCAGGCCCCAAAACCACCCCAAAAAGTCGAAAAACACTCAAAAATCACCACTATCCCATGCCATCCATGCCCTCAATGATGTTTATAGTTAAGACTCCCCAGAGAAAGTCTAGGCCCCTACACCACTGAGTACCCCTTGGGCATAATGGTTGAAAGCAAGGCAAACTGGGTGCACGCCTGAGCACACTGCCTGGCTTAAAAATGGCCCCTTGACCCTACCACATGGCCAGGCCCTGCCTGTACCAGGCCTCAAAATGTCCCCCACCCAAATGGCCAGGCCCCAACACCACCCCAAAAAGTCGAAAAAACACTAAAAAATCATCACAATCCCATGCCATCCATGCCCTCAATGATGTTTAAATTCATGACACCCCAGAGAAAGACTAGGCCCATGCACCACTGAGTACCCCTTTGGCATAATGGTTGAAAGCAAGGCAAACTGGGTGCAGGCCTGAGCATACTGCCTGGCTTAAAAATGGCCCCTTGACCCCCACCACATGTCAGGCCCTGCCTGTACCAGGCCTCAAGACGGCCCCCAACCACATGGCCAGGCTCCAACACCACCCCAAAAAGTTGAAACACACTCACAAATCACCACAATCCCATGCCATCCATGCCCTTAATGATGTTTAGATTCAAGACACCCCAGAGAAAGACTACGCGCATGCACCACTGAGTACCCCTTGGGCATAATGGTTGGAATAGCAAGCCAAACTGAGTGCAGGACTGAGCACACTGCCTGGCTTAAAAATGGTCCCTTGACCCCCACCACATGGCCAGGCACTGCCTGTACCAGGCCTCAAAATGGCCCCCACCCACATGGCCAGGCCCCAACACCACCCCAAAAAGTCGAAAAAACACTCACAAATCACCACAATCCCATGCCATCCATGCCCTCAATGATGTTTAAATTCAAGACACCCCCGAGAAAGACTAGGCCCATGCACCACTAAGTATCCCTGGGCATAATGGTTGAAAGCAAGGCAAACTGGGTGCAGGCCTGAGCACACTGCCTGGCTTCAAAATTGGCCCTTGACCCCCACCACATGGCCAGGCCCTGCCTGTACCAGGCCTCAAAATGGCCCCCACCCACATGGCCAGGCCCCAACAACACCCCCAAAAGTTAAAAAAACACTCAGAAATTACCACAATCCCATGCCATCCATGCCCTCAATGATTTTTAAATTCAAGACACCCCAGAGAAAGACTAGGCCCATGCACCACTGAGTACCCCTGGGCATAATGGTTGAAAGCAAGCAAACTGGGTGCAGGCCTGAGCACACTGCCTGGCTTCAAAATTGGCCCTTGACCCCCACCACATGGCCAGGCCCTGCCTGTACCAGGCCTCAAAATGGCCCCACCCACATGGCCAGGCTCCAACACCACCCCTAAAAGTCGAAAAACACACAACAATCACCACAATCCCATGCCATCCATGCCCTCAATGATGTTTAAATTCAAGACACCCAGAGAAAGACTAGGCCCATGCACCACTGAGTACCCCTTGGTCATAATGGTTAAAAACAAGGCAAACTGTGTGCAGGACTGAGCACACTGCCTGGCTTAAAAATGGCCCCTTGATCCCCACCACATGGCCAGGCCATGCCTGTACCAGGCCTCAAAATGACCCCCACCCACATGGCCAGGACCCAACACAACCCCTAAAAGTCGAAAAATACTCATAAATCACCACAATCCCATGCCATCCATGCCCACAATGATGTTTAAATTCAAGACACCCCAGAGAAAGATTAGGCCCCTACACCACTGAGTACCCCAGGCCTGAGCATACTGACTGGATTAAAAATGGCCCCTTGACCCCCACCACATGGCCAGGCCCTGTCTGTACCAGGCCTCAAAATGGCCTCTATCCAAATGGCCAGGCCCCAACACCACCCCAAAAAGTCGAAAAAACACTAAAAAATCCCCACAATCCCATGCCATCCATGCCCTCAATGATGTTTAAATTCAAGACACCCCAGAGAAAGACTAGGCCCATGCACCACTGAGTAGCCCTGGGCATAATGGTTGAAAGCAAGGCAAAGTGGGTGCAGGCCTGAGCACACTGCCTTGTTTAATAATGGCCCCTTGACCCCCACCACATGGCTAGGCCCTGCCTGTACCAGGCCTCAAGATGGCCCCCACCCACATGGCCAGGCCCCAACACCACCCCAAAAAGTCGACAATCACACAAGAATCACCACAATCCCATGCCATCCATGCCCTCAATGATGTTTAAATTGAAGACACCCCAGAGAAAGACTAGACCCATGCACCACTGAGTACCCCTTGGGCATAATGGTTTTAAGCAAGGCAAACTGGGTGCAGGCCTGAGCACAATGCCTGGCTTAAAAATGGCCCCTTGACCCCCACCACATGGCCAGGCCCTGCCTGTACCAGGCCTCAAAATGGCCCCCACCCACATGGCCAGGCCCCAACAACACCCCAAAAAGTCGAAAAACACTCAAAAATCACCACAATCCCATGCCATCCATGCCCTCAATGATGTTTAAATTCAAGACACCCCAGAGAAAGACTAGGCCCATGCACCACTGAGTACCCCTTGGGCATAATGGTTGAAAGCAAGGCAAACTGGGTGCAGGCCTGAGCACACTGACTGGCTTAAAAATGGCCCCTTGACCCCCACCACATGGCCAGTCCCTGCCTGTACCAGGCCTCAAAATGCCCCCCACCCACATGGCCAGGCCCCAACACCACCCCAAAAAGTCAAAAAAGACTCAAAAATTGCCACAATCCCATGCCATCCATGCCCTCAATGATGTTTAAATTCAAGACACCCCACAGAAAGACTAGGCCAATGCACCACTCACTACACCTGGGCCTACTGGCTAGTGAGGCTTTACAGGCACCCCAAAATTTTTAAAAAAATCAACATATGACAGTGGGCTAAAATTCCATGACATAAATGAGAATTAAGTTAAAAAACAAATCACAGAAACAGTTGTATCATGCACCCATGATTAACCCTGGGCCTACTGAATACTGTGGCTACCCACCACAATATATATTTTGTTAAAGTTGTGAAAAAAGTTTTAGAACTGTAGTTGTCTCAACTGCAATGCCCCAAACAAACAACACCAACTTACTTGTAAAATCTCAAGTCCAAAAGTGATCCAAACTCCAAAGTCCAAAAACTCCTCAAATACAAATCCAGCAGCAGTCACAGAAAGTATTCCTTCCAGCTCAACAGCCAAATGAAAAGAGATCAGTACATGCACAAAGCACTGGGAGGAGCCTGCTGGACAGGAACAGGAAGTTGGAGACTCTGAGGCACTTCCTTCCTCCCACCCCACCCAAAAAATGGACTCCTGCACCAAAAAGTGCAGTCAAATGTCAATCTGAGGAGTTATTCTGATCAAAATCATCATTTTCACAAGGTTCATGCTTCCTGCAGTGGATTTCTTGTGCAGAATTGCAATTTTTGCAATTTCGGGAACGCGAGCTGTTCAAATCTCCCGCCGGAAGTCAGCTGCGCGCCGTCGCGGGCTTTTATGACGTACTCACGTTGTCAAACCCTCGCCGTGCAAGATGGCAAGCCGCGATAACGTAATAGCGTTCGAAAAACTCTCGCGCGATCACGCAGCAAGATTGAAAATGGCGCAGCCCACGCAAAACCTGATGAAAAACAACTCGGCGGACTCAGAATCACGGTAAGACAACGCCGCGCGCACGATGATGGATTTTTCAAGCGCGACCAAGCAAAATAATTTGTGGCTTGCCAATTTGCGGATTATTGGGTAAATTTGCACGATTAGCGGATCGCGAAATCATCAAAAATCCGCAAATTTGCCCGCGAAACGGATTTTATGCCCACGCTTAACATGAATACATACACTGGAGCTCCATCTCACACACACAACTGAGGTTGGGCAGAAGATCAGCATGGCATTTTAAATAATAGTAGTCTCACCAGCATTATTTTTCCACTGAAAAGGCGGGCTCCACTGAGCTTGTTAAAGAAATCATAAGCCTTATTATCACGATTTCTTTATTTTAACGAGCTCCGTGAAGCCCGCCTTTTTATTGTAAAAATAATGCTGGCTTTACTGATTACGACAGACCAAACTCAATGTTCCATTTTCTCAGAGTGGGTCTTAGAACCAAAAGCAACTGAAAGCAGCAGCTGGCATAAATAAGGGTTTGGGACCAGGCAAACAGTTTGCATCACTAGAGCATGTGTGTGTTCTCTGTTGAATCTGCTGCTTTTCATTGACTTACATGTGCTACACTGCACTTTTGCAGTGTTGGGGGATGGTCGAACAGTGTCCCATTTGAATGACTCTAAAAGACTTGTAGTCGTCAAACGTAATAAACAAAAAAAAACTTGAGCCCTCAATGTAAATAAATTGGACATACAGTACCTTAAGTAGGAGCAAAATTCCGGCAGCAGAATGAAGCAATGGAAGGTTAAAAACAATTGTATCCCAAACTTGTTGCCATATTTGAAGTTGGTCCCCTGGTTGTCATCAAAGGTCTTCAATCTTTGTAAGAGACTCACCGGGGATCTTCAGTAGTTTTTTAAGGTTTTATTGAATGATACAGGATAAGTAAGGTACAGATGAAATGAGGGCTCAGGATGGCTGCACCAACTGACACAGCAGTGTTCCATACCATCCCCCATGCATTCCAATAGTAATAATACATGGAATACATGCATAGGTAGAAAGTAGAATTTCGTAAGTAATCTGTAAAGCAAGAGCAATGACAAAATTACACATTTAAATAATGAAACCCAAACACCACAGGTCCTTTCCTCCAAACTTGATAAACTAACAAATGATCCCAAACAGTCCCCTCTATATCCTCGGTCGCCAAAGGAAGTAATACATGTTGGGCCTTTTTTCCATGTCATATTCTGCATCACTGATTCTGGTGACTGCAGAAACATTTCAGAATCATCCACATTTATTTCAAGGCGCACTGCAATCTGAATTTTCAGGTGGAGCCACAACAGTTTGTCTTTGGCCAAGCTAAGGTCACAAATATGTTACCATATCTAAGTGAGGACTCCTTGGCTTGAGCTATGTCTTTAAAAATAAATTAAAATCCTTGGATTTCTGACTATGTGAGCTTTGTACAACAATTCACAATGATCTTTTAAGAGAAGCAGAGTCAATGTACAGCTCACAACTCCCTATTTACCCTTCAACAAAGGAAGGAGTGGTTGGCATCTGTTAATTTGAATGTTTCACTGACAAGTAAGATGTAGACCTGGATTTTTTTTTTCTGGCAAGCGAAGGTATAGACCAGGAAATAATTTTGTGTTCTGCCAAGATGAGAGGTTTAACCAGTTAACAGTCCTCAATCTATACCTGGTCAGATTTAATTGGGAGATTGTGGAGCCTTGTTCCCCACCTTCTATCTCTCACTCCCAAAAGATCAACCTACCTGCATTCAGAAAGGCTTTGAGTAATACTCGCCCTAATTTGAATTTGCCCCTGGGCGATGCGGTCTGTGAATTTAACGAGTGGCTACAGCAGGCGGCAACCGCCTCTATTAGGCAGACCACGCTTACCAGATCCAGACGTACCCCCTCCCAACCTTGGTTTTCCCCAGAATTGAGGGAATTAAAACTGGGGTGTAAAAAGCTTGAACGAGCGTGGAGACGAGATTATAGCCCTGAGGCTAAATCCACTCTACAGCTGGCGCAAAAAGAATACCACACAGCCATCAAGGGTGCGAAGGGGAAATATTATGCTGGGCGTATCGCCAAGGCAGACAACAGTAGCAAAGAGATCTTTGCTATTGTGAAAAGCTTCGTGGCACCCGTCGCTGAGGCCGTTTCTCATCCATCCTCGATGCAATGGTGCGAGGAACTGTCCTCCTTTTTTATTAATAAAATAAAGAGGATTCAGCAAGACCTTGCAGCAGCCCTCCCCACCGACTACGCAATAGAGGGCCCGTGCCCTTCCCTTTGCCCTAGTTCGGAACAGCAGTTCACGATCTTCGAGCAGATTGTGGAGGACACTACTCTCCCTTTAATTCAGTCCCTGAAATCTGGCTCACCCGCCGATCCGTGTCCTGCCCGGGTGCTCTCGGAGGTGGCGGAATTAGTCTGTACTGAGATCACGCAGATTGTGAACCTCTCCCTGAGGACGGGCGTGGTTCCTACTGCTTGGAAACAGGCTAAGCTTCTGCCTCTCCTAAAGAAACCAGGTCTAGACTGGACGGCCCCCGGGAATTATCGACCAATTTCCCTTTTACCGGCACTCACAAAGATCTGTGAGAAGGTTGCATTTCGACAACTAGAGAGATTTGTTGAAACTTCCAATGCCCTCCACCCGGCCCAATCGGGCTTCAGGGCTGCTTACAGCACCGAGACAGCCCTCTTGGAGATGAGCGAGGCCATCCGGGACTGTTTAGACGGTGGCGGCAGAGCGGTCCTAATTCTTTTGGACCTCTCTGCCGCGTTCGATACCGTCCCCCATGAGCTCCTTCTTGGCCGGCTGGCGGATATAGGTATTGGAGGGGTTGTGTTAGACTGGCTGTCCTCCTTCTTGTCTGACAGGACCCAGCAGGTCTGGCTGCCTCCCTATGCCTCCGAGCCTGAACCTCTGCTTACAGGTGTCCCGCAAGGTTCCACCCTCAGCCCCCTACTGTTCAATGCCTACATTACACATTTGGTTTATCTAGCTGAACAGTTCGGGGCTAAGATTATAGGGTACGCAGACGATACCCAATTGCTGTTCACCTGGCCGGATGATAACCTTGATACCTCTATAGTTCATCTATGTTTGTCCTCTGTATTTCGCTGGTTGACGAAGGCCCAGTTGAAGTGCAACGAGGACAAATCTGAGGTTCTTTTTTATGGCTCCTTTCCCCCCTCGTTCATGAGCACCCTATGGCCTTCTGACATCCCAGGCCCGAGAGAGATGGGGAGACCTGCCAAAAATCTGGGCATCTGGTTTGATGAGGACTTAAGATTCAAACATCATATTAAAAAACTTACTGGCACCTGTTTTGCAACCTTAAAAATGCTTCGCAAATTCTTTCCCTTGCTTCCTAGAGAGGCAAAGGAGTCTGTTGCGCGAGCGCTTATACTGTCCAGGTTGGACTATGCCAATGCATTGTTCAGTGGAATCCCCTCTTACCTGGTAAAACGCCTGCAAATCATCCAGAACGCGACAGTCCGTCTTTTATTTAACATTCCTAGATGGAAGAGCGTTCGCGCGGAGATGCGCACACTCCACTGGCTCCCGGTTGCACAGCGCATCCGGTTTAAGTCATTGGTTTTGGCGTTTCGTGCTATTCATGATCAAGGCCCCCAGTACTTGAGAAAAAGATTCATTAGTTACGTTACCACACGTACTCTGAGATCCTCCACTCTGTTTCAACTATCCCTCCCCCGTTTCAAACGTGCCAGACTTGGTGGTCAGTCGATTGCGGTGGTCGTGGCTCGCGCCTGGAATGCTCTTCCTTTTCACCTGCGCTCCACACCAACTGTAGCCGCATTCAAAAAACATCTGAAGACGTATCTGTTTAACAGTGCTACTTAAGAGTCCTTTTTTTGTGAGGGTCTGCTTTCTGCTTTTCTTTCTCCCGCGCCAGGATACTCCCCAGTAGCAGAGCGCGCTATAAAATGGTTTATAATAATAATAATAATAATATTAGCACTGTATAAAAGAACCATTATTCTTACCAAGAGCTTCTACTGAAATTATTACAAGGCTATCAAGTTTTTCACAGGATTGACTGGGTAACAAGATTTCTTCAGCGTAGTAAAGACAGTCAAGATTTACTATGACATGGTCAGAAAGTGTTCACTGCTTGTCAAGATCTCTGATAACACATTATAAAATGGGTACATGATTCTCATGTTGCAGAACACCCAGGAATTAAAACGACAAAAACTCTCTTAGCAAAATCAATTTTGGTCACCTCAAACAAGGAGAGACATTGAGAAGTATGAGCAATAATGAACAGTTTATGCTCAAGATAAAGTTTTCAGAAAGAACCTTAAAGAACTATTACACCATTATCCACAACCCAGCAACCATTCATCTTACACGCATCCCCTAACAATAGCGCAACAATTTCTGTGCTGAAAGGGACCAGTAGAGAAGCAACCTCCCTGGGAAATGCAAATATAAATATCAAGTGTAGGGTGGATGACCAGCATGGCAATAGGTCTGTCACTGCGACCAATATTAACAGTACAATCCTTCACCCACCATGTTCTCCAAATTCAGCATACTGGGTATGGGTCGATTCCACCATGGCCGACAAGACACAGCCTTGACCCTAGCATGGACTTCCCCAGCCACAATAGTACTGGGGCAAGCACTTGAACAAAAAACATCCTCACCTGGAACGTGGCAAGAATGCACAAGACCGTATAAAGCCCAATGACGATCACGCTCCTTGAAGAGGCAGACCTCATTTGCGTGCAAGAGACTTGGGCAACCACATCCAACCCCCTCACTGGCTACGTGGAATTTTATAAACTTGCAACCAAAACGTGTCTATTCGGAAGACCTTCTGGGGCATTTCATCATACATAAAGCATTCCTTGAAGCTGAGCTTCATGTAAATAAAAAACCCCTCTGACATGGTTTTAACTGGTAGCCTCCTACCACCTGAAACCAGCTCATTTTAATCCACCAATAGAAGGAAATAACTCCCCAAGAATGGGTAAAAGCAACAACGCTGGAATCCCAAACTCGGAGTTGCTATGGGTAACAATCTTAAACACCCTGCAAGACTCAGCTGCAGCGCTACATTTTCAATCCCACAAAATTGACCTGCAGCTTAATGTCTTACAGACAATGGCTGATTCCATTTCAGGAATCGACTCGAAAATATCAGAACTTAATGGCCTCATAAAGAGAGGACAGGAATCGGCCTATACGGTCCAAGCAACACCATCATCAAGCTCAGGTGAACCGATCAAAGACAAGTTACTAACCCTGCCATCGATGATAGGGGACCTAATAGTAGATCTAAAAACAAGCATGTTACAGACCTCTGCAAAGAACACTGAACTCCCTGAACCACGAAAAAGAGCCTCGGACGTATTAGAAATAGCACAGATAGCAAATAGAAATTTGCATATGACAGGCAGGGACGGCCTTCTGCCATTGTCAGAGATCACGGATGCTGAGCTTATGGCTCAACTATCAGCAGTTGGTACAACTACAGCTGACTGTGCAACAACCAACGTCCAGAGTCTTTGTAAAACTCAGAGGAAGAAAAAAAGGAAGGGAAGGAACAAGCTCCCAATTAGCGGAAGACCCCGTAAAGAATCACCAACATATTTGTCCCCAACAGCAACTACCCATAGTCCAAAATATGAAATTGTAAGACAACCCATGCTCCAGCTTTCACCCGAAGATTCGGAGGATCCCCCCTCCCCCCGACATTTATTGCCAAGCCGTTGGTGGCTTTAAGCACACCACCCAGAGACACATCTCATACATCTCCACCTCTTGGAAAGAAGGAGGGACTTCCCCAAACAAAAACAACTTAAACTGTAAATAACTCTGACTTAATAAGGACCATTAAAACTGAACAAAGTTTAACTGCAGAAATCTGCAACAATATTCTGACTAGCAACACAGAGTTGTCACAGATACAAACAGGGAGAATACAAAATATCACAAGGGATACATGGAGAGAAAGGCACGGTAGGACACAACAAACTTGTCCCACAATTACCAGTTTAAGCCGCTCACCACATCATGGCGATACCGGAAGCGAGGCTACTCGAGCAAAGCAAACTGCAGTGCATCATGGGGATAGCACAGCTATTATTCTGCTTACCCCAGAATATACATCCTGGGGTAGTGATGATATATTGAACAGAAGAAACATACTGAGATTCTTACATTCAATCAAAAACCTAGAAAACATTGGCTCCTCTGATCTGCTTCGAATACAGTTTCATTTATTTTAAACAAACAAGGGAACCTGAAGAGTAATTAATGATCCTGGGAATCAATTTCTTTTTTGGAACAATGGTCCTTAGCAAAACATATATAAAAAATAGATGCAAGATAGACCTTAATGGGTACTATAGTATTTTGATGCCCAGGCAGACAAAGAGTTTTAATTTCCAAAATAGAGGTAAATTTGTTACAGTAGAAACAAGAAAAATACAATGGGACACAGTCCTGCAACAAATATTTAGAAAACAGAAGAACGAGTAAACATTATGCATACAACACAAAAGAACACAGGCAATAGTTTGAGCATTGGGAGCTTGAACTGGTCATACAATGAAGCAAGCTAACCCACATAGTGACCATATTAATCACATGGAAATAGAAATAATGGCATTAATCAGTATGCAGACGACGTTTCGATCCCAAGCTCATAATTATTAGGGATCATCATCAGGACCACAACAATAGATTTGCCTGGTATTTAACCAAAAAATGCCTGTTGGGATAAGAAACAGGGAAGGAAGAAGACAAGGGAACCGGTCAGGTAAAGTTTTGGAAAGCATTTACCAGCATGTTGACAACATGAGCACCATTAAGTTGTGACTATCATGTGGATTAAGGTGTTTTTTTTGGCAAACATTACCATCCAATTGCAAAGAACGCAGGAGAAAAGATTTCTCCAAAGGATGAAACTGGTGGGCATGATTTTGTACACAAATAAAATGCTACATCGGTGTGCTTGCATGCTGCATCGTGTGATGCAATTAGCGTGGGTGGTTATAACCGTGATGAAACCATACTAATGTTTCACTATTGAGCGTGAAATATTTGCGCGTGATTTTGTAATAGCGGTCGAATCAATTTTAAATTGGTGAGTGTTGCTACGTGAGTCGGCGCAAGGTTCGGGCGTGTAGAAGACTATTTGCAGAACGAACGGTGATTCCATGACCATACGGGCGGTGATTACGTATGAATCATTTAGCGCAAATCATGCATACCGAAAAGATTCTAAAACAACTGATGAACCTTAAGGACTGAAGTATGTGTTCCTCAAGGAGGGAATAAATGGAGGGTTTACAAGTTGAGTGAATGGGTGGAACTGGTATTAACCCACGGGAGGTTTGCACAGTGTGATTGTTCTTGTGACAATGAATGTGATAGATTACATTGCGAACTGTGGTTATGGATGAAATTATCCTTAATAGTGCAATGGGCTTTCTTCGATAGGCTAAGAGAGCCAAGTATCCAAGGATGCCATAATGGGCTTGATACTCGAGTCCGCTGTGTGGGGATGAAGAGACAGAGAAGATTTTTAGGATTGTGCAAGTATCGGTAAAGGAGATGGTAAAGTGGAGGGGAGGGGTGACCTGCTTACCGTCTAGTCCGTCGGTGATGATGCGCCTGTGTTTCCTAGCTAGATGGCAGGACTGGTATGTGTAAAAAGGCGGAAAGTGTGATAAAGGGAAACGGTGGGGCGCCATCTTGGTTGAGTCAATAGTAAGCCTGGGCGTAGTCGCGTAGCCGCACTCCGCGAGCTACGCGAAGATGCACTTGCACTCCGCGAACTACGCATAGCTCCGCGAGCATGCGTAGTAGCTTGCTTGACTGGTTCGCGAGCCATTTTTCGTCTTCGGGAGCGCCGTGGAACTCTGGAACCTGCTCGACACCACATCTCCAGACGTTGCCTTCCTCACGGAAACATGGATGAACGCCAACTCAGCGCCCGACATCGCCGTCGCCATCCCGGACGGATACAAGATCACCCGGAGAGACCGCGTCAACGAGACAGGAGGAGGCATCGCCATCGTCCACAAGAACACCATCCGCATCACGACCAACTCAGACGACACCCTCACAGCCGCTTAACATCTTCACTTCCAGATACACACCGACCCCAAGACCACACTCAGAGGCACCCTCATCTACAGACCCCCAGGACCTCGCACACAATTCAGCGAAGACATCGCAGACTTCATTAGCCTGCACGCCCTCGCCTCCGCTGACTACATCCTCCTAGGGGACCTCAACTTCCACCTGGAGAACAACAACGACAACACCACCACCACCCTGCTGGACAACCTCGCCAACCTCGGACTCATGCAACTGGTGAACACCCCCACCCACTACGCCGGACACACGCTTGACCCAGTCTTCTCCTCCAGCAAGTACATCTCCTTCAGCCACTCCACCGGACTCCACTGGACAGACCACAGCTGCGTCCACTTCAGCTTCAGAAAGACCACGACTCACCACCACCCGCAACAGGTTCCCCGCAGGAACTGGAACAAGATCACCACCAACCAGCTCACCACTTCACTGAGCCAGAACCCTCCCGCCAGCTCAACGGACCCCAACCAAGCAGCCAACAACCTCACACAGTGGATCACCAATTGCGCTCGCCCAACCAGCCTCGACCACTCGCAGTCCGGCTTCCGCGCCAACCACAGCACCGAGACCGCCCTCACCGCAGCCACTGACGACATCCGAGCCCTGCTCGACAACTGGGAAACAGCGGCCCTCATCCTCCTGGACCTCTCCGCAGCATTCGATACGGTCTGCCACCGCACCCTAGTGCAGTGCCTCAGGAACATCGAAATCCAAGAGAAGGCACTGGAGTAGATCATCTCGTTCCTCACCGGAAGAACTCAGAGAGTCCGCCTCCCCCGTACAGATCTAAGGCCACCGAAGTCATATGCGGCGTACCACAAGGATCATCACTCAGCCCCACCCTCTTCAACGTCTACATGAGCCCCCTCGCAGCCATCGTACGCCAACACAACCTCAACATCATTTCCTACGCCGATGACACCCAGCTGATCCTCTTCCTCACCAACGACCCAGGAACCACCAGAACCAACCTACACGAAGGGATGAAAGACGTAGTCGAGTGGATGAGGAACAGCTGCCTGAAACTGAACTCAGACAAGACGGAAGTCCTCATCCTTGGATCATCACCCTCCGCCTGGGACGACTCCTGGTGGCCCCCTGCCCTGGGCAGCGCACCCAAACCAACGGACCACGCACGCAACCTGGGCTTCATCCTGGACTCCTCCCTCTCGATGACCAGACAAGTCAACGCCGTCTCATCATCATGCTTCAACATCCTACGCATGCTCCGAAAGAACTTCCGATGGCTCGCCACCGAAACCAGGAAGACGGTCACACAGGCACTCGTCACCAGCCGACTGGACTACGGAAACACCCTCTATACCGGAACCACGGCCAAACTCCAGAAAAGACTCTAACACATCCAGAACACCTCCGCACGACTCATCTTGGACATCCCCCGACACAGCCACATCTCCGGACACCTGAGAGACCTTCACTGGCTCCCCGTCAGCAAGAGAATCACGTTCCAACTCCTCACCCACGCACACAAGGCCCTCCACGACCTGGGCCCCAGGTACCTCAACAACCGCCTGACCTTCTACACTCCCACCCGCCAGCTACGATCGACCAGCCACGCCCTCGCCGCCGTGCCACGCATCCCAAGATCCTTCTCCTACCTGGCAGCCAAGACTTGGAACTCCCTCCCCATCCACCTCCGCCTGACCCAAGACCACCTCTGCTTCAGGAAGCAACTCAAGACATGGCTGTTCGAGCAGTAACGGACCCCCCTCCCCCAAGCGCCTTGAGACCCTCTAGGTGAGTAGCGCGCTATACAAATATCCTGATTGATTGATTGATTGATTGCCTGCATGCTCGGGATGTGTAGCGCGCAAAGTTACCCATGAGGTTTGTCCCGCCCGCTCGCGTCCCCTTATTTCCGGTCACTACTAACGTGTTCGCGAGTTATTCTGTGCCAGATTGCAGTTTCTGCGTGTTCGGCAACTCAATCTTACCGACAAGCATGCTCGCGCTCCCGAAAATGCTATTGAGCGCGCGAGAACTACGCTACGCAGCAGTTTGCGGAGTATTCGACAACTTCGCGTTCTCCGCGGAGCGCGGAGTTGCCGAAACTCCGCAAACTCCGCGAACGGAGCGTAGTTCTTCGCCCAGGGTTAGTCAATAGTGAATGTAGAAGAGAGACTATCATACAATAGAGGTATTGCGGTGAGGCATGGAACGTGTAGTGAAGTATAAAACGGCCGGTCGAGTGATTAGAGTTGCGGAATTATGATGCACTCAGGTTTAAGTTGGCCCCATTAAAAACAGTTGTAATATGGCAAATTTTGCTTTGAATGCTTTACAACATAAGCAACCACATTTGCAAGATAATTCTATAATATAAATATAATTGACATGTTATACAGAAAAAAAAGTTTAGGCGGTTAAAAAGGCAATGGTAGAGGACATTTAGATTGTGGAAAAGCTCAATAGAAATAAACCTTTCCTTCATGGCAATCTCAATAATCATATTTCAATATAGATCTGCTAACACAAATAAACAAAGTTATTTAAGCAAAAATAAATTGGGGATACCCACTTTGCTTACTAATGCATGGAACTGTATTGTGAGTGTAGCGCTATGTACAAAGTGTAGATGCGTGGGAAGTGCCATTCCGTTTTTAAGAAATTACAATCAGGGTATGATTTTTCAGAAAAATGCGAGGAGATTCCATGGGTCAAGAGCAATCAGATCAACGCTGTCCAATCCTCATTCCTGTTCAATCCGCTTCTGATGGTGTTGAAGAGGATTATTGACTTCAGCTCCTCTCTGTTCAATAGTACAGCCATATTGTTCCCTCTTGGTGGGAGTTTCAGTACTTTCAAGACTGTCCAGCGGATATCGTTCTCCGAGTGATTTGCCAATGTAAAATGTTCCACCAGGTCCACCGGTTTTCAAACTATTGCCTGTGTTCTTTTGTGTTGTGTGCGTAATGTTTACTTGTTCTTCTGTTTTCTAAATATTGGGTGCAGGACTTCGTCCCGTTGTATTGTTCTTGTTTCTACTGTAACACATTTACTTCTATTTTGGAAATTAAAACTCTTTGTCCGGCTGGGCATCGAAATACTATAGTACCCATTAAGGTCTATATTGCATCGAATAGAGTTCCAGACAAATATTAATTTAAAATGCTCAGAATTAACCAAAGCAACCTGGAACTACAAAGAGACAGTCCAAAAAATCATAAAGGAAGTGAGTACGTTTAAGCAATGGGGGATAAAACTTGAAATTGAAAAACTGCCTCCCTATCCGACACCCTTTATACCCCTCACTGGGACACCCTTATGGAAAGACACCAAGTCAGTACTAAAGGGAGCAAGGAGCACCTCGCCAAGAGGACATTCCCAAGACACAAAGATCTTTCTATCAGCACAAGACTCAAGGGACGTACATCAGACTTGGTCACCTGCCTCACAAAACTGGAGGCAAATTCAGCGCACCATTTATACAGCAGACCATACAAACTGACAAAGGGAGAGTACCCTCAATCAAGTCTTGAACAACTGTAGACAAATTAAGATATGTATTTGGAATATCAATGGTCTATCTAGCAAAAGTGAGGACACAGAGTTCCTACAATACTTAAACACATTTGATTTGCTACTGCTGAAAGAGACCTGGGAGGAAGAGACCTTTGAACTCCATGGATACACATCTTGCTGCATCCTGGCAAAAAAGTGTTTTGATTTTGGTCACCGATCAGGGGGCCTAATGATTATGGCCTCCATGGCAACAATAGGAGAGATCTCAGCAATAGCATTTGAAATAACACCCCCAAGGATTATGCAGATGGTAATTAATGCTAACATACATCCAAAATGGAAATGGAAAGCAGCTAAAGAATTGATTGAAGCCATAAAAAAGATAATGGATGAAGAGAATTCTGATTATATTATTCTAGCAGGCGACCTTAACATGTATCTTTTTAGCTCCAGGTAAGGTGAGGCTCTTGACCAAGAACCTAATGCTGCATGGGAGGTGCCCCAGTCAGGGCTCCCCAATCATTAAAAAATCCACAAACTGCTTAAATCACCTATTACGGCAGCTAGAACATCTTCATTTAAGAGCCTTAAACGGGAAATTTCCGGAGGACGACCCAGCAACCGCAATGTTCCACCCAAAACAGTAGTCTTCTCATTTGGATTACACATTCACATCCCTATGCTTGGTACTGTATCTGCATTCAAGATTGGGACCAGCAAATATGGTGACCACCTGCCTCAAGAAATAACAATAAAAGTCAATCCACTTCTTATTATCGTACCATTCACAGGCATTAACATCGAAGTGGCCGCAAATCTTAAGCGTATCCTATGCAACCTCTGCAATATCAATACTATATTTCAAAAGGCAAAAACTCTTTAAATGCATCAGAAAAACGTATGACAAAACCGGTAGAAGCATGGCAAAACTTCATCTTGGCTGTTGATGAGAAACTATTGAAAGGGCCATCAAACAGATTAATGCATCAAATGAGAATATCAACCCACTGCAGAAATGAAAATCCAAAAGCAGATCATAAACCAAACTATTATACAGATGAGGAAAGACCCAAATAACCAAGATTTACAAAAAGTTTTACAGGAAGCAAAACAACTGCTAAAAAGGATGAAATGGAAAAACAAGAAGCGGAAAAATGAAGAATTATGGGTTAAACTCCTCTGTGACGCTAAACGGTTTTGGCATATGATCAAGAGATTAAAGAATCCAGACCATCTTGCTTTAAATTCCAATATAACGGAGGAAGCATGGATAAATTACCTTTTCAAGCATTTCAACAACACATTTTCTGACAACAGGGAGTATCTTGAAGAAGTAGGGACAATAGGGCCCAGTAAAGTAGTTTGCAGAAAAAAAACAAGAAACAACTCCATAACGGTAACTTTTCAAGACTCAGACCCAAGAAGAACCGAACAACCTCCCTGCGTAGGTAATTTATGACTAGATTCAAGTTTTTCTACCTCTGCTGAGATTGACCACTCCACTCTCAAATCAGCGGAAATCAAGGAACAAATAGCTAGGGGCAGACCGACAGGTGTCCCTGGTCTAAATGGTATCCCACCAATGTTAAATAATTCAGATGCTGAATTTTGGTCCGTAGCACTAAACCCGGTTTTCAAAAATATAAAGGACACTTTGACATTACCGGAGTCCAGGTTTGGATCAGTACTAAGCCCAATTTTCAAACAGGGCAGTAGGAAACTTCTGTATCACTACCGCCTTATTGCCCTCATAGACGTGGAGGCAAAGTATTTTGCAGGAGCTACATTGGAGGAGTTAACAACATAGGCGTCTGTCAAATCCATCCTCCCTATTAATCAAACAGGTTTCTGCCAAGGTCAAGGGACCGTTACAAACATCATGGTCTTGACCCTGTTGATGGATGCAGCAAAATAGACCAAAACTCCTCATTACCTGTGTTTCATTGATTATACTGCCGCTTTTGATCACGTTGATCGAAATATACTTTGGCGGAAATTGGCAAACTGGGGTATACCAAAAACGACTCTTAGACCAACTGATACTACTGCACACAAATGCCTGGATTAGGGTTAAATTAGGAGCAGGAACACATCTGTCCAAACAGATTCCAACAGCAAAAGGGCTACACAGGGATGTGTTCTAGCAGCATTTTTATTTAACCTTTTCCTTGCGGACCTGTCAGGAGGACCTGACAACTGCCCCGGTCACGCACCAATACTAGGGAAAACCACACTATCCAATCTGTTGTACGTGGACGACCTGGTTTTATTCAGTCAAACTCCGATCGGCCTTCAACATCTTTTGAATGCAACTCACACCTTCTCAAAATGAACCGGCTGCAAATAAATTTTGCCAAAACTAAAGTCATTTTACAAAAGGGGGTGGTGATGAACAGAGTGTCTGAATTGAGCAGACCACTCTTACCCAGTCCAAAGATCAGGGCTTGATCCATCACCGTTATTTATCTCACTGCCCCATCCCAGCTCAGAACCTGGCTATATGCAAATCAGTCTGTCCCTGGCCCAGTGCATCATGGGAACAGGGCAGACTAAACTACCAAGCCAATTCTTTACCAGAAAGGAGACAAGCTACCGGGGACCGGTTTCTGGCATTTCAGCCTCTTCGGCCCGGCTTGCTTGAATCCTGATGGAGCAGTGAGAAAGGGACTCATGTCTGAGTATACCCTGCCACACCTATAGTGGCCAAAATCGATTTACAAAAGGGGGTGGTGATGAACAGAGTGTCTGAATTGAGCAGACCACTCTTACCCAGTCCAAAGATCAGGGCTTGATCCATCACCGTTATTTATCTCACTGCCCCATCCCAGCTCAGAACCTGGCTATATGCAAATCAGTCTGTCCCTGGCCCAGTGCATCATGGGAACAGGGCAGACTAAACTACCAAGCCAATTCTTTACCAGAAAGGAGACAAGCTACCGGGGACCGGTTTCTGGCATTTCAGCCTCTTCGGCCCGGCTTGCTTGAATCCTGATGGAGCAGTGAGAAAGGGACTCATGTCTGAGTATACCCTGCCACACCTATAGTGGCCAAAATCGATTTACAAAAGGGGGTGGTGATGAACAGAGTGTCTGAATTGAGCAGACCACTCTTACCCAGTCCAAAGATCAGGGCTTGATCCATCACCGTTATTTATCTCACTGCCCCATCCCAGCTCAGAACCTGGCTATATGCAAATCAGTCTGTCCCTGGCCCAGTGCATCATGGGAACAGGGCAGACTAAACTACCAAGCCAATTCTTTACCAGAAAGGAGACAAGCTACCGGGGACCGGTTTCTGGCATTTCAGCCTCTTCGGCCCGGCTTGCTTGAATCCTGATGGAGCAGTGAGAAAGGGACTCATGTCTGAGTATACCCTGCCACACCTATAGTGGCCAAAATCGATTTACAAAAGGGGGTGGTGATGAACAGAGTGTCTGAATTGAGCAGACCACTCTTACCCAGTCCAAAGATCAGGGCTTGATCCATCACCGTTATTTATCTCACTGCCCCATCCCAGCTCAGAACCTGGCTATATGCAAATCAGTCTGTCCCTGGCCCAGTGCATCATGGGAACAGGGCAGACTAAACTACCAAGCCAATTCTTTACCAGAAAGGAGACAAGCTACCGGGGACCGGTTTCTGGCATTTCAGCCTCTTCGGCCCGGCTTGCTTGAATCCTGATGGAGCAGTGAGAAAGGGACTCATGTCTGAGTATACCCTGCCACACCTATAGTGGCCAAAATCGATTTACAAAAGGGGGTGGTGATGAACAGAGTGTCTGAATTGAGCAGACCACTCTTACCCAGTCCAAAGATCAGGGCTTGATCCATCACCGTTATTTATCTCACTGCCCCATCCCAGCTCAGAACCTGGCTATATGCAAATCAGTCTGTCCCTGGCCCAGTGCATCATGGGAACAGGGCAGACTAAACTACCAAGCCAATTCTTTACCAGAAAGGAGACAAGCTACCGGGGACCGGTTTCTGGCATTTCAGCCTCTTCGGCCCGGCTTGCTTGAATCCTGATGGAGCAGTGAGAAAGGGACTCATGTCTGAGTATACCCTGCCACACCTATAGTGGCCAAAATCGATTTACAAAAGGGGGTGGTGATGAACAGAGTGTCTGAATTGAGCAGACCACTCTTACCCAGTCCAAAGATCAGGGCTTGATCCATCACCGTTATTTATCTCACTGCCCCATCCCAGCTCAGAACCTGGCTATATGCAAATCAGTCTGTCCCTGGCCCAGTGCATCATGGGAACAGGGCAGACTAAACTACCAAGCCAATTCTTTACCAGAAAGGAGACAAGCTACCGGGGACCGGTTTCTGCATTTCAGCCTCTTCGGCCCGGCTTGCTTGAATCCTGATGGAGCAGTGAGAAAGGGACTCATGTCTGAGTATACCCTGCCACACCTATAGTGGCCAAAATCGATTTACAAAAGGGGGTGGTGATGAACAGAGTGTCTGAATTGAGCAGACCACTCTTACCCAGTCCAAAGATCAGGGCTTGATCCATCACCGTTATTTATCTCACTGCCCCATCCCAGCTCAGAACCTGGCTATATGCAAATCAGTCTGTCCCTGGCCCAGTGCATCATGGGAACAGGGCAGACTAAACTACCAAGCCAATTCTTTACCAGAAAGGAGACAAGCTACCGGGGACCGGTTTCTGGCATTTCAGCCTCTTCGGCCCGGCTTGCTTGAATCCTGATGGAGCAGTGAGAAAGGGACTCATGTCTGAGTATACCCTGCCACACCTATAGTGGCCAAAAACGATTTACAAAAGGGGGTGGTGATGAACAGAGTGTCTGAATTGAGCAGACCACTCTTACCCAGTCCAAAGATCAGGGCTTGATCCATCACCGTTATTTATCTCACTGCCCCATCCCAGCTCAGAACCTGGCTATATGCAAATCAGTCTGTCCCTGGCCCAGTGCATCATGGGAACAGGGCAGACTAAACTACCAAGCCAATTCTTTACCAGAAAGGAGACAAGCTACCGGGGACCGGTTTCTGGCATTTCAGCCTCTTCGGCCCGGCTTGCTTGAATCCTGATGGAGCAGTGAGAAAGGGACTCATGTCTGAGTATACCCTGCCACACCTATAGTGGCCAAAATCGATTTACAAAAGGGGGTGGTGATGAACAGAGTGTCTGAATTGAGCAGACCACTCTTACCCAGTCCAAAGATCAGGGCTTGATCCATCACCGTTATTTATCTCACTGCCCCATCCCAGCTCAGAACCTGGCTATATGCAAATCAGTCTGTCCCTGGCCCAGTGCATCATGGGAACAGGGCAGACTAAACTACCAAGCCAATTCTTTACCAGAAAGGAGACAAGCTACCGGGGACCGGTTTCTGGCATTTCAGCCTCTTCGGCCCGGCTTGCTTGAATCCTGATGGAGCAGTGAGAAAGGGACTCATGTCTGAGTATACCCTGCCACACCTATAGTGGCCAAAATCGATTTACAAAAGGGGGTGGTGATGAACAGAGTGTCTGAATTGAGCAGACCACTCTTACCCAGTCCAAAGATCAGGGCTTGATCCATCACCGTTATTTATCTCACTGCCCCATCCCAGCTCAGAACCTGGCTATATGCAAATCAGTCTGTCCCTGGCCCAGTGCATCATGGGAACAGGGCAGACTAAACTACCAAGCCAATTCTTTACCAGAAAGGAGACAAGCTACCGGGGACCGGTTTCTGGCATTTCAGCCTCTTCGGCCCGGCTTGCTTGAATCCTGATGGAGCAGTGAGAAAGGGACTCATGTCTGAGTATACCCTGCCACACCTATAGTGGCCAAAATCGATTTACAAAAGGGGGTGGTGATGAACAGAGTGTCTGAATTGAGCAGACCACTCTTACCCAGTCCAAAGATCAGGGCTTGATCCATCACCGTTATTTATCTCACTGCCCCATCCCAGCTCAGAACCTGGCTATATGCAAATCAGTCTGTCCCTGGCCCAGTGCATCATGGGAACAGGGCAGACTAAACTACCAAGCCAATTCTTTACCAGAAAGGAGACAAGCTACCGGGGACCGGTTTCTGGCATTTCAGCCTCTTCGGCCCGGCTTGCTTGAATCCTGATGGAGCAGTGAGAAAGGGACTCATGTCTGAGTATACCCTGCCACACCTATAGTGGCCAAAATCGATTTACAAAAGGGGGTGTAATGCCAGAAACCGGTCCCCGGGAGCTTGTTTCCTTCCCAGTGTAAGAATTGGCTTCTGTAGTTTGGTTTGTCCTGTTCCCATCATGCACTGGGACAGGAACAGACTAATTTGCACACAGCCAGGTTCTGAAACTGGGATGGTGCAGTGAGCTAAAAAACGGTGTTGGATCTAGCCCTGATCTTTTGACTGGGTGAGAGCTTTCTGCTTAATTCAGAGACTCTGTCCCTCACCACCCCTTTTTGTAAATATTTTTGTCCACCCTAAGCGTGGAAGGGTATTCTCAGATGTGAGACCCTTGCTCATTGCACCATCAGGATTCAAGCAAACCGGGCCGAAGACGGCTGTAATGCCAGAAACCGGTCCCCGGGAGCTTGTTTCCTTCCCAGTGTAAGAATTGGCTTCTGTAGTTTGGTTTGTCCTGTTTCCATCATGCACTGGGACAGGAACAGACTAATTTGCACACAGCCAGGTTCTGAAACTGGGATGGTGCAGTGAGCTAAAAAACGGTGTTGGATCTAGCCCTGATCTTTTGACTGGGTGAGAGCTTTCTGCTTAATTCAGAGACTCTGTCCCTCACCACCCCTTTTTGTAAATATTTTTGTCCACCCTAAGCGTGGAAGGGTATTCTCAGATGTGAGACCCTTGCTCATTGCACCATCAGGATTCAAGCAAACCGGGCCGAAGACGGCTGTAATGCCAGAAACCGGTCCCCGGGAGCTTGTTTCCTTCCCAGTGTAAGAATTGGCTTCTGTAGTTTGGTTTGTCCTGTTCCCATCATGCACTGGGACAGGAACAGACTAATTTGCACACAGCCAGGTTCTGAAACTGGGATGGTGCAGTGAGCTAAAAAACGGTGTTGGATCTAGCCCTGATCTTTTGACTGGGTGAGAGCTTTCTGCTTAATTCAGAGACTCTGTCCCTCACCACCCCTTTTTGTAAATAAAACTAAAGTCATGGCAGTGAATTATCGGAAAAAAGGAAACACATCTGGCATCTAAACGGACAAGGGCTGGACTTGGTAACCACCTATAAATATTTTGGTGTAATCTTGGACCACAAGAACACGTTTAAGCCCCAACTGGAATCCTTGCGAGGGAAGGGAACCGTGACCTGTCTGGCAGTAAAATCTCTAAAGGTAAAGCTCCACGACTTACCGCTTCATCCGCTGCTCCAGGTCTTGTGAGCAAAGCAACAACTGACCCTTACATACGGGAGTGAACCCCTTCAAGGAAAGGATGCAGTGCTATTGGACATAGTGATAGCAAACTCATACAGGGCACCCTCGTGGAAGCCGTGTACAAGCCCTACCTGCTGTTGGTGTGTTCTCCTGCGCCCCTGCGTGGTTCTGACTTGGGAACTAAACAGCGCCTCGCCGGACCCGCTTCGCGGGTCCCGCAGCGCCTTGCTTTTTGTACTGTTGCTGCCTTGGAACTGGTGGAGAGGAGCGAGGGCAGGCATTAGCGTCAGCGGGGCTGCGAGCAAAAACGATGGGACTCCAGTGTCCAGGAGTCCCTGCGAGCCCGATTGGAGTCACCTGGGCTGCTCTCCCCACTGGCCACGCCCCCGCCAACGGAGTGAAAAGGAAACCGTGTTACCGGCTTGTTGGGACCCTCGTGGAAGCCGTGTACAAGCCCTACCTGCTGTTGGTGTGTTCTCCTGCGCCCCTGCGTGGTTCTGACTTGGGAACTAAACAGCGCCTCGCCGGACCCGCTTTGCGGGTCGCGCAGCGCGGGTCCCGCAGCGCCTTGCTTTTTGTACTGTTGCTGCCTTGGAACTGGTGGAGAGGAGAGTGGGGCAGGCATTAGCGTCAGCGGGGCTGCGAGCAAAAACGCTGGGACTCCAGTGTCCAGGAGTCCCTGCGAGCCCGATTGGAGTCACCTGGGCTGCTCTCCCCGCTGGCCACGCCCCCCGCCAACGGAGTGAAAAGGAAACCGTGTTACCGGCTTGTTGGGACCCTCGTGGAAGCCGTGTACAAGCCCTACCTGCTGTTGGTGTGTTCTCCTGCGCCCCTGCGTTGTTCTGACTTGGTAACTAAACAGCGCCTCGCCGGACCCGCTTCGCGGGTCCCGCAGCGCCTTGCTTTTTGTACTGTTGCTGCCTTGGAACTGGTGGAGAGGAGCGCGGGGCAGGCATTAGCTGCGAGCAAAAACGCTGGGACTCCAGTGTCCAGGAGTCCCTGCGAGCCCGATTGGAGTCACCTGGGCTGCTCTCCCCGCTGGCCACGCCCCCCGCCTATCAGCCTATGAGTTTAGGGTAGTTGGCTTAAAAGTGACTAGTGCTACCGCTTCGCGGGAGCGAGCAGGAGCGCGCCGGGAGAAGCCCGGGACAAGGGCGGGACCGTCTGTGGCCGTCAGAGGCCGAAGGAGGCTGGGCTGGGCCCACCTTCTTTCGCCTGCACCTTCCTGATCCTAGCTGGACTGTGCTACAGGACATAGTCATGCCTTCACCAGCCCCAGGTGAAACTCCATCAAGGGCAGGGGGTAGCAATACTGGGACTCTGGATAACTACTTTAAATCAGCGAAGGGGGAAGGGGGAAAGGAAAGCTCCCTAGAGAAGCGTAGGGTAGAGCGCCGTCGCTCCATTGAAAACATGAAAAACAGACCTCTCAGTGAGATAATTCCCTACCCCATCTCCCAAGAGGAAAGCCCCCGTCATAGTAGTCAGGATTTATCAACCCAAGAGGGTGTCCCTCTACTATTACGGGATATTATCCCTAATCCCGGTACACTCCCTGAACAGACCATGCAGGCCATCCCACCCCCAATTGATAGCAGTATGACTGTTGATCTGGTTACCCAAACACCCCCGGCAGCCAAAACCAAGAAAAACAAGCCTAAGCAAACTGTTGTGGTGGAGGTACATGGCCCTCCACCCAACAAGCGCAGAAGAAAGACGAGGGGTGGGCAGGGGAACACTAAAATTCCCCACTCAGACTTTGGGAAAAATTACAAGCCGGTACACACCCCAGATAGGCCCAGAGATAAGGTACCTGCAGCCGCCTTCCCCAAGGGTACTAACATGACTACTGCTGTCGCCAATAGTGACCTAGGGATTAACCCTCCCAATATAGTACCCCCTGCTACATCCCTGGGGAACATAGAATTCCTACTAAGATCACTCCTTTTGCCTATTAGTGAGAGTTTAAAAAAAGTAGAGATCAGGCTCACTATCCTAGAAGCTACCTTAACCAGTTTGAATGCCGCGGCTAGTAAGCAGACCAAAGCCGCTGGGCCCAATTTTTCTCTAGGGACCCTACCCCACTCACAAAAACCTCCCCTCAATGCAGGACCCACACAGGGTGCCGCCGTTGCTCCCCCTTTGCAACCACTTATGTCTATCCAAGTCCCAGTTCCATTGAACATTCCTAATATTATGCCCCCCCAGATAGCAGCTCCAGCCTCTCATAGTTCAGTTCCAGGCATAAATCACAGGGCCCTGCCAAACGTTTGTATCTCCCCTCCTCCGTCGGCAAAGCCCGCTCCCAGACCCCGGAGACCAGACTTGCCTCCGGAAGTTAACAGCCTTATGGTGGTACTGGCGGGTGCCCCCCCCTCTTGAAAGGGGCGAAAATGAAAATTTCCAATCACTCAAGAGAAAAGTCATTAAGTGGCTCAATTGGAACAGACCCTTACCGCCCCATTTCAACAACGAGATCATCATGGTCAGAATGGTACCATGGCTGGGGAGGACGAAGAAAACAATAATAGGGGATTGCATTATGGTGTCCTTCCGAGACCCTGGCACTGTTTTACATATCTGCGCAGGGTCAAACAGATCACTGGACTCCACCATACAGTCTTTGCCAGTCTCCTTCTTCTTCCCCCCCACTCGTATGCACCACGAGCCAGCACAAGGCAACTGGACAAGGGTAGAACGGAGACCCAGATACAAGGAACATGCTGCACGTCCAGTCTACCAACCGCCTGACACACCCTTCTTCCACTACAATCGTTTTAACTGTTTGGGTGGGTTGGAAGGGGTTGATTGACTGTCCTCAAATTCAGCCCCCAACCCTGTGACCCCGGACAATGGCCCCTGTGTTCTCTCTGAGCCAGTTGGATCTACTGTCGACAAGGTCCCCGATGTAGCAAACGTTGTAGCATCTGGGACTGCCCCCCCCGACACCATTGAGCACTTGAGACTTATCTGGTGGAATGTGGCCGGACTTGCTAACAAGTTGATCACTCCAGACTGGATAACATACATTGAGACTGGGGGCGTTTGCATGTTCCAGGAGACCTGGGCAAGGGAGGAACACACGCGCCAGGGATACCAGTCATTCTTTATCCCGGCCAGGTGGGAGGGCAAAGGTCGCCCTTCTGGTGGACTAACAACGTGGGTGGCATCCCACTTAGGCTGCGAGGCCCTACGCTTACCGGTGCCATCTGACGATATACTTGTGTTTCTACTGTCCTGGCCGAATCAAGCAAAACTTGTTCTGATTAATATCTACTCGAGGCCGGTGGGAGTTGCCAGGGAGTCACCCACCATTGATGAACTCTCAGCTTATCTTGCCGAAATACCAGGAGATCTACCCTATATAGTGGGGGGGGATCTAAATTCCCATTTTGAGCCACTCCCTGGCCTCTTAGAGGGTTTCTCGATGGAAGAAGAGGCTAGGTGGTCAGTACCTTCGGTAGAAGCCACTCCCCCGAAGGCATGGACCCCCGTAGCATTGCAGATCACAGCCCTTACCCTGAAATTCGGAATCAGAGCCTGTAACGGGTGCACCAATTCAGATGTACCTAGTAGAACTACCTATATAGAGCAGGAAGAAAATCCCGCTTGGATTATGTCTTGGTACAGATAGCGAACTGGCCTACTATTAAGGATTTTAGGGTTACCGAAAGGCTAGATAGCGATCACAATGCTTTAGAACTTGATCTCATCCATCCTGGCCCTCAAACCCCTGCAACAATGAGTGAGGAAAACAAACCTGAACTTCTACTGGCTAATAATAAAAGAAGAATCAGGTGGGAAAAAATAGCCTCGAGCCAGGAGAAACTCCCGAAGCTTTATGCAGGGTTAATCCCTATCCTAGAGAGTGTAGGAGATTTAGCCATTGAGGTGGGCAATAAAGACACACTGGGCAAACTATACCAGGCACACGAGTACCTCATAAAGGGTGCGGCCCCCATCCTATTTAGTAACGCACAACACTCGAGGAGAGGGCAGCCACATAAATCCTCGTGGTACAACATAGCCTGTAAAAAGGCAAAAGGAGAACTTCTTAGAAATATTAAGGAGGGCCTAGGTGGAGAGAAGGTAAGAGAAAGCAGACGGCATATAAAAAACTACTTGTCCATGCTAAAACTGAATGGGAGGAGAATCAATGGGAGGAGCTTAATAATTCCCTTGCAAAAGGAGACCACAGAATGTTTTGGAGAGTAGTGAATAGGGGGTCGGGAAACCTCCACTCAGCCATTGAGCCTAACATCGCAGCTGGGGTGTGGCAGGCTCACTTCCAATCCCTTTATAGGTCGGAGTTGGGAGAAACCACGAACGAGATTGGTTGTGGTCAGGCGGTATATGAGGGGGAACCAATAACAGTGGGAGAGGTTAGGGCAGCAATAGCAGGTCTGACCTCGGGCAAGGCGCCAGGATTGGACGGCCTACCCGGGGACTTGTTCAAGCATGAACCCGACGTTTGGGCCCCCTACCTTGCCGTTCTGTTTAACGGAGTTCTGAGCGGCATGGAAGTTCCGAGTACTTGGCTGGGGGCAGAGGTGGTTCCCATATTTAAGAAGGGCTCGCCCCTGCTCCCAGCCAATTATAGACCAATCAGCTTAATTGATGTACCACAGAAGCTGCTTGGTAGGGTACTGTTGAATCGACTTCAGGACTGGGCAGAAGAAATGGGTGTCCTTAGTCCCTATCAGGCAGGATTCAGAAAGGGAGTTTCAACAGTGGACCAGGTCTTCCGATTGAACATCATCTATTGGAGGACAGCGATATTCGAAGGCGGCAGCTTATACACAATATTTGTGGATCTGAGGGCCGCCTTCGATCTGGTGCCCAGAGGTAAACTTTGGAGTGTCCTGTCTGAGATGGGTGTACCCGCGGACATCTTGATAATCTTACAGAGATTACATCACAATAACTATGCCCGAGTGAGGTGCGGGAAGTCAGGGGAACTGACGGATAGATTCCCCATTGACAGGGGGGTTAGGCAGGGCTGTGTGCTCGCACCGACCCTGTTCTGCCTCTTTGTCAACGAGGTAATCGCCCAATTGAATGGCACTGAACACACTGACGCCCCAAAATTGAACGGTAGCAGGGTGCCTGCAATTATGTTTGCAGATGACACCCTGCTGCTGTCTAAAACCCCAATGGGGATTCAGCGAATTCTCAACTCTTTTGTACAGATAGGGGCCTAGAAATTAATGCCGCAAAAACTAAATTCATGGTCCTGAATCCAAGTCAAAAATTGCGCCCGAATCCACTACTGGGAGTGTCACGGCTGGAGAGAGTCTCCACCTTCGAATATCTAGGTGTAACCCTGAACGAGACTATGTCATGGGGGCCACACCAGACTAGGGCCAACCTTAAATTAGTACAGACCACTGGGGGCATCGCGCGGATGATGAAATGCTCGACACACCGGCCGTTAGGACCGCTCATCCAGATCTATTAGGCACAGGCCAGGGGCGCTACTATGTATGGGGCGGAACTGTGGGGACATACATCAACTCGCAGTCTGTCGGCAACTGAGAACAACTTTATTAGACAGATAGTTGCACTCCCGCCCAGCACTCCGCTCCTTCCCCTGAGGCTGGATCTGGGACTGAGACCAATAGCTGATGAAGTAGGTCTCAGACCCATAGTCTTCTGGCGGAGACTATGGAGTAGCGAAGAACTCTCTGCTTATAGGGCGGAACTGAGGGAGCTTCTAACTCATCCTAAAGCGTTACAGATCCCTTGGGTAAAATATATTCAAAAATCATGTACGATACTGGGGCTCCCTGATCTTTGGCCTGATCCTGCTAACGCCTCACTAAACATCTCACGCAGAACTTTGGTCAATGTCTATCACGACCAGAAACTATCAACTGCCACGGACTGTCAGCGGGAGGGATCACTAACATCTGTATTTATGCTAAGCAAGGACTCATATAGGTTGGAAAGGGTTCTGGACGCCATGTCCCCCGTGTTGTCCAGGAAGCTGTTCCTCCAATGGAGATACGGCACATTGCCCCTGCGATCTTTCACCAGCTCCTGGACAACCCCGTCCTCCTCTAAGCAGTGTCCGACATGCTCTTATGCTGAGGAAAGTGACCTACATGTGGTCCTGTTTTGCCCAACCTACACGAAAGCTAGAAAATATTGGCTTCTCCCACTTATCAGAAACCTTGGTTGTAGGGAGTATCTCCCGATGTACAGAATTCTAAAAACCGATGTTTCGAGTCTAACCGTGTTTGCATTAGCAAAATTTCTCACTAATGTCTGGCATACCCGCATTCGTATCCTGAAGTCGCAGGCCCTGATTTAATTTTAAGTCATTTCAACGTAACCTTGGTAGTTTTAAATTTCAGAAATGAATGATTTTATAGTGTATAAATATGTACTGTTTGCTATTGTCGGTGATTTTATCATGGTTGTATATGTTTTATTGCTGTTGTACATCTTTGATGGTCACATGGCCGAAATAAAGATTGAAAGTTCTGTAAGTTCATACAGGGCAATCTTCAATCTGCCAAGATACGTTTCTCCAGCACAAATCCTGCTTGAATTTGGTCTGCTAAAACAAATACCGGAAAGACGGGGCTTGTATGTTACTACCTGGCGCAAGATTCGGAGAGCCGAGGTTGGTTCTTTAAACTCAAATTTATGGAAAGAGCTGCTTCGCAAACGAAAATCCTCTGCCAGAGAATACTTATTTGAATCACTCCAAATCTTGGGACTGTCAGACTTCTGGGACATCTCTACTGATCTTTTGACTTTTAAACAAATCACTAAAAAATCAGTACGTATCATCCCCTCTATTGAGGATAAGAAGACACTATCCAAAAGAGCACACGGTTGGATTACACTCGGTGACTATGCAGTACTGCAGCCTCAAGAGTATCTTAACATCGGAATGTATCTGAAGACAAAGAAAACATTTTAAAACTACAGCTAGGTGTAATTCCAGCTGCCCCCCCATCTCCCGCCCTGGGAAAGAAAAAACTCTCCGCAATACTGTCGCTTGTGCAAAGCTGGCAAGGAAGATATCATCCACATAATCTGTCTTTGCTCCAAACTAAAGGACCTGAGGTACGATTAATGCCGTCCATCATTCAAACTACATTGTGTCCGAACATGTAGGAAGGTGTTCAAACTGTGCTTTAACCCCAGCAAAACAAAATGAAATTGTCAGGTTACAACATTTTTGGAACTAGAGGCGAAAAGACAAAAGAACATGTTCCCAGCGGATAAATAAAAAGGCCTGACTGAAAATCATAGACAGGTTGCCTTGCAGCCATGAACCTTTAAACATAATGATGGCCATAAACTGACATTAAGTAAATTAAAAAAAAAAAGTTTCAGAAAGTTATATAAAACTAATTTTAAGTTAAAGTTTAGCAATGTTAAATCTGTTTTGTAAATGTTTTAATTAACCATGTACAAATAAAATTATTTCCTTACCTTACCTACGTACACAATCCACGCCAGGAATAGTCCACAGACCAACTTACAACAACCAGACAACCATTTACTATATCCTATTGAGCCAGCGTTTAGGGAAGCTTATATCAAGCTATGAAGTGCTCCTTCAGAGTGAAAGTAACCATGCAGACCTTGTGCTGAGTTTAAAGACCTCAGCAGACAACCACTATATTCTTAGCCATCTCTGGCACTCAAATGGAGAGGAACAGTACAGACTCATGAGGAGAATCAAATGGGCGAACATCACCATCAACAAATTTGACTCATGGAAACCCTCATGAATTAGCTGGGCAACTAGTTCTACTGTTCTGGACACCATAAGGGAATGGGGGCATCTTGCTCCAGAACTAGCCACTCTGCTTCTTGAAAGCTTCCCTCGTAGCAAAACAAGCGCAGGAGCCCACATTAAAGGCTCAGCTCTACAGATCAAACAAAGTGCACAGCAACTAAAAAGAATCCAAAGAACATACAATCAAAAAGAACTGAAGCCTCTAAGAAGCAGCTGCAACTAGCAACAAAGGCCCACAGGAATCCTGTCTGGAACCTCAAATGGGAAATGGAAAGACATTTTCGGCCTGCTCATACTGAACAAAGGCCGAACTATTCTGGGGGTATTTAAACAATCTAATCCAGGTGATCCTCTAATTGAGGAAACCCGATACCAGCAGGGATCTGGGAAGTGCACATGAAGTCTGTATATACCAGTGAACAGAAGCTCACACCTGTAAAGAGCCACTGCGCACAGAGTGATCCAGAAATCACCAGGATTCATCAACCCACGCACTCTGCAGAACTTACAACTCCAAGCATGGCAGCTGTCCACACTGTTCTTAAAAGTATCTGGAAAAACAGGGTTGCCAGGGCCAATGGATTGCCCGGCTCTCTTTTCAGGGAGGATGTAAACCTATGGTCTTTAAATCTTGCTATGTTGTACGCAGAATGCAGGTTCTTAGAAGAGGTCCCAGACTTTTGGAGAGGCTCATTGCTGCAACCTATGTTAAAAAAGGAGCAAGCACTGGAACTATCGGATGATTGCTTTGCTGAATACTGAGTGGAAGGCATATGCAAGGAGCATTCTACAGGAACAAGCGAACTGGGTGGACTCAGGTCTATTGCCATTTTAGCAGACCAGGGTCCGACCCGGGGCGTCCACTGTTGACAACTTCAAAGTCCTGTCATAACTACCCCAAGAAGCAGTCACTCGCCGCTCTCCCCCAGTATTCACATGCTTCATAGATTACTCAGCAGCATTTTATGGGATTGATAGAAACATACTTTGGTAGAAATTAGTGCACTGAAACATCTGCCAGAGCCTAGTGCGTGCTATCACATTTTTGTACTCGAGAACCTGGGTAAGGATAAAACTCACCATGGAGTCAGCTACAAAAACAATTGCCACAGATCAGGGGTTAAAGCAGGGCTGTGTCTTGGCACCTATTCAATCTGTATACCACCAACCTGGGCCAGGCTCTACAGGGGGCCTCCTTTGTCACCCCAAATACCGGGGACAAAAAATCAATTTAATGCAGTACGCCAAAGACCTAGTCCTTTTGGACAACACAAGAACAGGATTCCAAAAAGCCCACACCGCCCTAGCTGAAAATAACATACAAAATATGCTAACAGCTAATGTGAGTAATCCAAAACCATGAGCTTTGCTAGTTATCCAAAGAAAAAGCTTATCAAGTGACACTTGGGCACTTTGAGCCTAGACTGCGTACAAAGCTACAACTACCTAGGCACCTGGCTAAGCGAGACTTGCCACCCTTCGGCCCTTTACACAAACTGCGGCTGACAGGAAAGATGGTCATCCACTCCCTATTTAAGCTGCATGCCACGCTAGACATCCCAACAAATATGGCTATACGAAGGGTAATGCGGGCCAAACTGCTACCGTCAGTTAACTATGTGCAACAGGCATTTCCAGAAATGCTTGTGGAAGACCTGGAGAAAATTTAATGTGCAGCATACAAGAAATATATTGCCTGCCCACATCCACAAGAAACACCTTGACCCATCTTGAGTACGACTTCACCCAACAAAATTTAGACAAATTGGCTACATTAGCAAAATACCTTCACCTGGCAACCATGGCCCCAGCTAACTCTATGAAGGATGTAATAAAAAACATTTTTTCAAATCCAAACAATCCCTGGTCCATTACATTCTCAGCCTCAAAGGAGAAACTACAGCTAGCCATTATGAACTGGGACCTGAGTAAAACTGGCTATGCTACCATATAAAAAAAGCAGCTGCATCTTTGCTCAGCAAACTGGACATTGAAACTCTTGCTGCCAGGGACTTTCATGAAACTCTGCCTTCCACAAATTCTACAAACAACCAAGCACCATCTCAAGCAGGCCATGGGGAGCCAGGCATTGTATCAGATTTTAGCTACAAGACTACAACCTCTTACCATAAAAGAACTGAACCCAACTTGGAAAATGCTTACAGATATTACTGCATGCCGACTAGGCTATGGTCGAAGGGAGTCCCTGGGACATATACTCCTAGGCTGTCCATCTCTGCAGCAATCCCGCCGAATCTACCTCAGGCCCATACTTCTTTCTCGGCCACACGTATTGCAAAGGATGCTATCCACCACCTTTACACCATAGACACAGTGAAGAATATGGCAAATTTCGGCAATTCATCTACCAAGCATGTTCACTCCTGAAAGAAAAAATGCCACACAGAGGGAACGATCAACAGTTTGATGTGCCCCACCAAAACAAAACTCTACTCCGCACAGATTACTTTTTCCACGGACTCAAAGAATGAACTATGGTGAATCATATAGTCAGCACCAGCTGGCTACACACCCTCTTGCTGCTATGATTTTAAAGTCTCACCACTTTTTAATTTACGACATATGCTTTTGATTTCATATTGTAATGATTTTAAGTAATTACACAATAAACGTATTCATCCATTCATTCGCATCCCAGCAGCCATGATCCCAAGTTTTGATGGACATTATCACTGACTTACCACCCTTGGAAGGAAAAACAGTACTTTTGGTTACCATAGACTATTTTATAAAGAGTGCATGCTTTGTTCCCCTTTCCAAATTGTCTACAATCCCTTTGGCAATTTATTTCCCAAAAGAAGTAATGAGTTTATATGGGTTACTAGTAGTTTTAGTAATGGACAGGAGGTCCCAGTTTATCGTCCAATTTTGGAGAATTTACCATAATGATTGGGCGGTATACATTCTATGTCACTCAGTTATTATTTACACACTCACAGACAGAGACTCAGACATTTGAACAGTATTTAAGATGATTTTTGATGAGTCACTCAGATCAGTGGGCACAAAGTTTACCTGTAACAGAATTCTCATACAACAATAGACTACATACTTCTTCAGGGTACTTAATGTTTTTCTGTTCTACTGATTTACATCCCAACATTTGGCCTCCTATACTTTCACCCTGTACAATCTCCTCAGTTCAGTAACTCCTGCAAGACATGCAAGAGATTATAAGGTAAACCCTCAATCATTTTAGACATGCACAACAAGATACAAGGCTTTCATTATCAACTTTGCACTCCTGTTCCAACTTTTAGTGTAAGGGAACTAGTTTGGCTGTCTACTGACTATCTTGTAGTTCTTTTTCCCCTTATTAAAATCATTGACGAGCAGCTATCTGGTCTGAACTTCCCAGTCATTGGGGGATACATCCATTGTCCCATATTTCTCAAGTTAACAAGGCACATTCTCTAACTTCACCCATCCAGCTGTCCACCTTTTTAGGTGCAAGCCTAGAGTACAAGGTAAAATATTTTTTGACCTCCCAATGACACTGAGGACAGCTGCAGTATCATGTTAGCTTGAAAGGGTATGACCCTTCTGGTAACTCATGGGAACAAGCCTAATTGAAACTGGTCTCTCAATATCACAAGACAATCCATTCCAAGCCCAAATCCCAGAGGCAGGTTGATCTTTTTGGTAGGGTACCGTTAGGTCACCAGAGAGATTAGGGCATAAGAAACTTAGAAGACAGGGAATATGGAGAAGGTAGAAAAGGGAATCATTGCAATTAGGGAATAACATATATCGCTAAGATATCCCAACCCCATGCACTATAGGAATTGTGTGAGATGTAAGACTCCAACTACCAGGTACATACCTGTAGTGTAAAAGACGACAGAAGTAATATTTAGATGTTTTTGAAGCATGGAACCCTTGAAGAATGTCTGACTTTGGAGCATGCACCCTCCCTAATCCAATGTGGACTAATATTTAGGGGCTTAGGAAAATACTATTTGTGTATACTATACCGGCTAAGTACACCAGCATGGTACCCTCTTAGCTTTTCTCCATTTGACGTTTAGACTGTTAAGGAAAGGACGGATGCTACTGACTTATAGGAATTAACAGTGAGGCCTGATAAATGGTGTGGACCTATAGAGGCAGATAATCATACCGCTGATAATAAGCAGGATACTTGGGTAAATATTATCCTGCTGCATTATCCATACCAGGGACACCCAAGAGAGAGGGATCCTGGGGTAGCCTTGAGGTATTTTAGGCTACTTCAGATCCCCCTACAACCAAGCATTATCAATGTACTCCATCCAACAAAGCAAAGCCTTTCCTTGCATTTAAAATGCCAATATGAGATCCATTGATAAAGCATTCCACTAATATATTCTGTGAGGTTCTTTTACACAATAGGTGTGTACCTTTAAGTTGCAGTCTTGTATATCTCACATAATTCCTCAAGAACACACGTTTGGTGTACCTTAGTGATTTATGATTGAGTGGGGAGGATATATCTGCAGACCATGATCTTGCCTCTCATCCGTCATTTGGATTAATATATGATTAGTGAATCACAGCATCTGAACTACAAATTCATAGTCACACATTGTAGGAAATTGGGTTTTTGATTGAGGTGATGAAGACCATTCTCAAGCAAAAACCACAATCCCTGTCAGGGTGAATCATAAAAGTCACTAAACTATCCTGTGAGTAACCCTCCAGTAGCTTGGCACTAAAACAGTCAGGGTAAACTTAGCGGAAAAGTGTTATGATTTTTTTACAGCACTCAAACTGCAATAAAGTAAAAACACAACACAAGACAAATCCCACACCAATTTGGACAAATAGGGAAAATTTTAATAAATAGTTTGACACCTGAATGGCAAAAATCTAATCTGTAAAACTGGAGTAATTAATTTTTTTAAGTTATGATGCAAAACTAGGGCCTAAACAATCAAAGCGTCAAGAACAGGCATATAGTCGTATGACATCAGGGAAAAGTCGAAAGTAAGGCCGACTGTGATGGGGACCAGATCAGATATACGCAATGTATTTGGCTCTGTCTTGGCTTAACTATGGACGTGAAAGAACATGTGAAAAAAAAGTTTGAGTAGGTAAAGGTCTGCTGGTCAAGGAAGCTGGCTGTGGCACCATCATCAGGCACCCAAGGAGGAGGTGTCATCTATAGGGATCCCCTGGACAAATGTTGGTGAAGATTTCTTCGTTTAGACTTTGTCACTTTTTTTTTACACTCTGCACAATTCTGCGGAGTTACTGAAAAACGCAGCGAGATTCCGTGGAGTTTCATGACCAGGTAGAGTGACTTGAACTGAGATGCAAACCTTAAATTGAATTCAGTCCTTTGTTGTAAAATATTTCGCTGAAATATTTCACAGTCAGTAAAAGCTACTCCACACTACCTGTTGCCAGTAGATGGTGCCATCGAGCTCAAAAGGAATCAAGAAATACATTATTCTCAAAAGCAATTGTCTGCATATTTATTATCAGATAAGCATCTAAGGGGCCCATGCATCAATGTAGGCTTTTGCGATTCCTTAATTGCGATTATTAAAGAATCGCAATTAAGGAATTGCAAAAGCCTATGCATGTAGGAATCACTATAAAATTAGCAATTCCTAAACATTCCTTAATTGTGACGCACAAATTGCGAGTCGCAATTAAGGAAGGAATGGTAGATTGCATTTGCATGCAATTTCAAGGGTGCAAGGGTGTCAAAAGGACAACCGGTTGCACCCCTCAAATTGAACTGTGCAAACATGTTGCGCACACACATGCCCCATGGCATGTGTGTGTAACCTACAACTTTGAAAAATGCACGGTAGTGCATTTTTCAAAGTTTTTGCAAATTACCATCAAGTTCAAATTGATGGTAATTTGTTCCCTTTATTAGCAACTTCGCTATGTGCGATTTCATCATGCATTGCTTTCGCAATTCAAGAAATCGCAATTAATTGCTATTTCTTAAATTGTGAGAGCCTTTCAGTTCCATGCATCACAGAGGCCCTTTTTGCGGGCGCAAACGGCCAATTTTTGCAAATCAAACCATTTGCCCTTGTAAAAAAGGTTGATGCATGTGCCTGTAAATGTGGAGAAATTGCTATTACCACAGCAAGAATTTGCTCCATTTTTATCTGCTCGTGTCCTAAACCCAAGCTACCCGTTTCACTGTTCACTTTGTCAATGACAAGAGATCAACATAATTACAGTCTTGTAGTTATACATATAAATAATATTACAATATTAATTATACAATTGTAGGTGCCAATTTGTTTGGTTGTTTCTCTTATTCCCATTTCCTGCCTAATTTGATGTGCTAATCAAAGAATGCACCTTTGTTCCATTCTTTTATTCTTGTACTAATACTTAGTTTAAGATTGTTTTCCTTGATGTTTCTCTTTATTTATAAGTAATGACCATAACCTTGCAGTGTTAATGAACATGTTCCCAAATTAAGGCTGTGGTCTTTGAATGGAAGTACTATGCCTGCTCTCATTATTATAACTAACATTATAGAGAGGTGCGCGGCAGCGGTTCAAGATGGCCACTACATGTAGCGCTCCATCACACCGAGCTCCGGTCGGCGCTGAACGGGTCCTTCATAGATTGCAGTACTGCATTGGAAGCATGGCCCCCTGTTTAGGAAGATACTGGGCACATTGAGGCACATTTTTAGACCTGCAAATGGTCTTTTTTGGTGAGTTTTTTTCCTGAGCCAGCCTCAAATCACTGACCCCATTTTCTTTGGCTGCCAATTCTGTGCGCCTTGCTGTCAGCAATTTTTTTCTTTTACAGAAATGTTTTAACGCACATAAGTTTGAACTTTTTTGACCAATGCCTTCTTTTTACATATCCTAGATTACTAGCTGTCACCAGAAGACATTAACAAATGCTGTATATTTGTTGGACTGAGTGATTTTCCCCTTTTTTCTACTGTCATTTGCTGCATAATATTTGATGGCAATTTGTCATACTGGTGTGTGCGCGCATGGTCTCCTCTTTTAATAGTGGCCCCACTTTTGAAACCTTGCTCCCTACCCTGATGGCCACTAAGCTTGCTGAGGCAAGTTTATAAATCTGCTGTTGATCTTTCTCAGTGCATCTCCTTCATAATTACTTCTGTGTGGCCACCATTTTGTGTGATTGCTATCAGAGTTTTCTTTACGCAACATGTATAAAGGAGAATCATTTTTGGTTTTACGGAGCAATGTCCGCATATAATTGACTTTATTTTATATCGGCTCATCAAAATTGTTTAGCTATTGCCACACACTTGTTGAATGGTCCAACCCCTCCAACTCGTTGTTCTGCTGTGAGGTGCTTTAGTCTTTCTCCCTGTTTATTGAAGCACTGAAGCTATTCTGCAATTTTCAGTTAAAGCTCTGCATGTGGTTTGTAGATAGTTTCTCTACTTGCTGGTACTAACTGTGACCTTGGAATTGTACACCCCAAGAGACTCTACCTATTGCTGCATTGTGCATTTCGTCCAGCCATGGATTCTCCACACCTAAACAAGCCACATGGAGCTACTGGGTCTGGTACTGGAGGTCATAAGGAGTCTGTAATTAGCACCAACAAACGGGCCAAAAAAGACCCGCCCGCTCCATCAGAATCACCTCTTCCTCTGAGGTTAGAGGATATTATGGATGAACTACGCCACATTAGACCTTTCATGATGGACATCACTGCTACACTTCAGAGAACTGAAGACAAATGGTCCAGACTTGAGTCAAAACTTTCTGATGTGGAACAAAAAATAAGCGATGTTCAGGACATTGCTGCCAGAGTCGATATCCTCACTAGAAAAGTTACTCAACTTAAGAAGACTACAGAGAGACTACAGAAAATCAAAATAGGCACAGCAACCTACACATGTAAGGAATTTGGGAGGGCTCTGAGGGTTCAGACATTATCTCCTTTTTGAAGTCCCAAGTCTTGCAGATCGTTGGCCCCCCGAAACATATGGACCTTAATATCCAAAGGGCGCACAGGATGGGTCCTCGGATGCATCTTCCTCAACAAAACCTAGAGGTATTATCGTCTACTCCCTCCTGTACTCTGACCTCATGGCTATCATTAACGCTGCCAAACAACACAAACAGATGCTTTGGTCTGGTCACAAAGTCTTTTTCAAGCAAGACGTGTCCAAGCCAACCGGCATAAGGAATTTTTTGACCTAAGACCATCTTTTAGATCCATGAATGCCCGTTATCGTCTTATCCACCCATGCTTCTTCAACGTGACTTATAAAGACAGATCTTTTACATTTGATGACCCAGCTGATCTTTGGAAGTTCATTCATGTTCACAAGTGAGAAAGTATGGAACTAAGAAAACCTTAAATGTTTTCATGTTTGTTTTCTTTCCTGTTTTCAGGTTTTGTGCAGTCCTGATGATGATGTTCCTACACACGTTCTCCTTATGTTTTGTCATATATTTACTTACTCCATTGCCTTGTCTCCCCATTGTCTGGTAAGTTGCCTTCCAGTTTGTTTCGTATGTTTACCACTTTGTCCTTATTTCTTCCTTTTTGTTCCTCGGTGTCCTCCCCCTGTTTTTGTGGAGTGGCCGCCTTGTTTCCTGGCCCCCTCTCCCTCATTAATGTTCTTCTTGTCTTTGACAACTATGACTAAAACCTTCTGGCTTTATGTCATCCTTTCTTTTTTGTCTCTTTCTGGGCGATTATGCTCCCCTTGTAATATCCTCTTCTTCTCATCTTTTTTTCCTTTCTCCCCCTTTCCTTTCCTTGCTTGTTCGCTCTATTTTTCACTATACCTCCTTTTTTTCTATTTTACGTTTATGGTTCTTCACTGTTTTTTCACTCCTTTGCTCTTATGGATACATCAAATTACTAACTCTATTTTCCTTCCATTTTGTTATCTCCTATTTTTTGCTCCTCTTCAATTTCTATATATATATATTTACTTATTTCTGTCTCTTTCCGACACTGGCATGCCTGTCTTTTGATTGGTCTCTCTCACCTTTTTTTGCACTCATTCTTTAAGTTTCATTTACCTTCATGTTTAATTGTGCTTCAGTAGTATTGATGAATGGCCTTGGTGTAATCTCATGGAATGTTACAGGTATTCGCAATCCTGTAAAAAAACATCAAGTTTTATCTCACCTTGCTAAATTGCAATGTCATGTTGCATTATTACAAGAAACACACATTAAGTTACAGGATTTGTCTTCACTGCGCAAACAATGGGTAGGAGAAATGTTCTGCTCTCTGGCAGTGAATAATAAGAAAGGTGTTGTTATTTTGTTTCATAAGTCTCTAAATGTTCTATTTCAAAATGAATTTCATGATGCTAATGGTAGATGGCTTTTTTTGAATATCAAATTAAACAGCACTCAACTTTATTTTTGTAATGTTTATGGCCCTAATGGCATTGACTTATCTTTTTGGAATTAATTTTCTACGCTTCTTTCCTCTCATTCTGATGATAATTTGATCGTGATTGGTGATTGCAATCAGCGTATGGATGCCTTCTTAGACCGGAAATCTCAAACTAAATATATCCCTAACAAGATGCAGAAGACTTTTCATAAGGCCATCACCTCTAGAGGACTGGTAGATACATGGAGAACCTCTCATCCTGATGGCTAAGAATTTTCCTTTTGCCAGATCTCATTCCCGCATAGATGATATATCTCTCACACAACCAGCCCTCTAATTCATGACAAATGCAGAGATTTGCTCCATTCTTATTTCAGATCATGCCCCGTCATTTTAGATATGGACTATCCTTCCCCTGCCTCTACATTCAATCGATGGCGTTTCAACAATTCCCTTCTCCTGGACTCTCAATTTATCAAACAATTCACACCTTCTATACAGGAATTTTTTAGCATCAATCTCTCTTCTGACTCTCAATGCCATTTTATTTGGGATGCCTTCAATGCTACAGCCATGGGCTTCATACTTGATTTTGTGTCCCGAAAAAAAAAGAAAGCACTTATGGATTCATCTTCCATCCTAAAGCAAATTAAAGCTTTAGAACATAAGTACTTCACCACCGACTATCCTGACACATTATCAAATATTATCAAAGCAAGAATGCAATATAACAAACAATCTTGGGATTCAGCTTGCAACAATCTCCTCAAATTCAATGCCAAGATGTACAGTGGCCGGAATAAGACAGGTAGATCTCTAGCAAACTATCTTAAAATTAAAATAAAAAAATTGTGGCCATCACAGATAACTCCGGAGTTTGGCATACTACAGATGTTAAGATCCTTGATCTTCACTGATTATTACACTTCCATTTATACCCCAGAGCCTTCCCCTTCTTCTGAACAAATTGACACATTTTTTCAGACTATCCCCAGATCTCCTGAAAATCATATTGATCTCACATCTTTGGATGTTCCTATCTTCGAACAAGAAATCATCAATGCCATTCATTTCTTGCCCAAGGACAAAACACCTGGCCCTGATGGCTTTACTGTCCAATTCTTTCCCCATTGAAACAACTTCTGGTCCTTCAATTATTTTCATTGAGAAGTCATTTTCTTACTATTGGCGAGTCACATGGTTCTTTTACCCAGGCGATGTTACGTTTGATTCCTAAAACAGATAAAGCCCTCTTTCTTTGTAAAAATTACAAGCCCATCTCCCTCATTAATACAGATTGTAAAATCTTTGCCAACATTCTTGCCCTTCGTATCAATAGGATAATCCCAGACCTCATCAACAGATATCAATCAGGGTTCATCAAAGGACTATCCATCATGGATAATTTTAGAACCTTCCTTAATATTATCCATCTGGCTTCTAAAATGGACTCACCAGTTGCTGCTTTTACATTAGACTCTGAGAAAGCATTCAACAGAGTAAATTGGGATTTTATTTTTGGTGCATTGAAATGGCACATCTTCAGCCCCCCTATTAGTAAATACATCCAGTTGCTATACTCTGCTACCTCTACCTCAATTTGGGTGAATGACTATCAATATAAATATTTTCCACTACTTAGAAGGACTAGGCAGGGCTGTCCTCTTTCCCCAATCTTATGTATTCTTGCTTTGGAACCATTTTTAGATAAACGTAGACGTTCATCGCAATATACAGGTTTCCAATTTAAAAATCTCATAAAATGTACTGCATGTGCAGACGACATTCAGTAATATATCTCCAATGCGTGTACTCCTTTGCCAGCTTTTTCTCCTTATTACAAGATTATTACATAGTCTCTGGGTATTGATTGAATATCGATAAATCGGAAACTATGCCTTCAAATACGTATTGCCTCTCTCATATGTTTCATGACACAGGGATTGAATGGAATTCCAAAAGTAGCAAATGCTTAGGTATTCTATATGCCAATAGCATTAGGGAAACTATTAAAGTCAACCTTGCGGACATGCTTAAAAACCTCTCTGTTCTCACTGAAAGCTGGTCCCAACTTGTCATATCCTGGTGGGGTAGATTAGCTACAATTAAAATGATGCTTCTTAAAATTATACATTTTTATCTTTCTATGCTCCCGGTCTCCCTCCTACAATTTTTGTGGAACAATCGCAAGCCCAGGATTTCATTTTCTAGTCTCCAGCAACCCAAAGAGTTAGGTGGAGTCAATTTCCCTAATCTCGGATGTTATCACTTCGCATTCACCTTGAAACAAATTTGGATTTTCTTAACCGAATCCGCATTGACGCCCATAATGGCCTGAAGCTCTCTAGAACAAGCTCAATATTCACCTTTTTTTTATCACAGCTACCCGTCTATCTCAATCCCCGAAAGTGTTTCTCCTCACCTACCTTTACTCACTCCAAAGCACTTGCAATCTCTCAGAACTCATCTCTCTTGTGCGAATCAAATTTCATGCACTCCAATTTGGTATAATGAACATTTTAGGATTCATAACAGAGCTCTATTTTGGAAGGAATGGATTGAAAAAGGCATTATTACACTTGACTACTTGTTGAAGGATGGGTCCTTTATGGACTTCTCAGACAAACGATAGTCCTACCGTATCTCTACCACACACACCATTCATTACCCTTTGCTTAGGGAGTCTCTGATTTGTTTCTTTTCTCAGGGCTGTTCCTCTGATACACTTGACCAGACCTCCTCCTCACCACTTGACATTTCTATACAATTTAAAGCAGCTGTCATCTACAAGATACTATCCAGTCCTGTTGATACTGGAATCACATCCACCTTAGAACTTGTATGGGAAAAGGACTTGGCCCAAGACTTTTCATTTCCCACATGGGACTTCATTTTGTCAAAAATACATACTTCGTTATGCTCAGCTAGCACCACGCAGACTTTGTATTACTTTTATAATTTACCTTTTTTCACCCCTTCTGACCAGTACAAATTCAAATTGTTAGACTCCAAAAAATGTTGATCAAGTTCCCATGAGAACAGTGATTTTCTTCATATGTTCTTCCATTGTCCTTTGGTCAAATCATTCTGGTCTCATATATGGTCGAAATTGAATAAAATACTATCTACCAATGTTGCTTTTGATATTGTACATGTATTTTTTGGTAGTTCTTCACCTATTTGGGTTGCTCAGAGCAATGTGAGTAAATGTATCGACTTTTTTTTAGCTATTTCTTTTCAGATCACCACTAACTGGAAGGACACCTCTAAAATTTTATATCAAGCCTGGTGGAATTTGCTTTGTTATCATCATAGGCTTGATCATGCCCACACCACTTCACTACCTCTGTTGATCAAAAAAGATTTGTAGTGGTCCCCACTAACCTCTTTTCTTTCCAGGATGGCTACTTGACTACTCTTGTATTAACGGTACCATTTTATCCCTTTTTTCAAATTAATCTTTAATGTATAATTGTTTCTCATTATTCTACATAACTGTTTTAACTTCTGATGCAGTCCCCTCCCCCTCTTTGCCTCTTCCTCTTTTCTTTCTTTTCTTTCCTCTCTTTTAAAATTCCAAAATGTTAAATGGGTTTACTCTACGTACCGGTTTTTCCCTTTTGAGATCTTCATTACATTGTAATCATATTTACTTTTTACTTATACTTCAGGCTACTTGTTTATGTACTGAAGTTCTACTTTGCTTATTGTCTCAATAAAGCATTCTAAACTTATAACTAACATTATATCTATTACTATATGCCAAATGCTCCAGGCCAAAGGTTTTGACATGATTCATTGCTGTGACACACAGTCACGCACAATTCTGCACTAAAGAAATCCCAGACACGAGTGCAGCATGCACCAGCTGTTCGTATGCAAATTCTGTACTCACAAGTGCAACCACCCGTGTTAATGCATTAGATTCCCAATACCTGCAGGAGGATTACCATACCCTCACATGGTGGTGATCCACGGGGCGGCAGACTCATGCTTAGCCTTCTCTGCAATCCTGCTGCATGCTAATAAGAAACCTCCCCTGTTCGCTACTGCTTGGATTCACTCCGGAAGTGCAGCTAACGTCAAGGATGGCAAGAATTGCACATTTGAAACTGCTGGTAAACTCCACTCTGCCCTGGGTGCCGGAGTATTTACAAAACTTTGTGCTGCAAGTGTAGCGCAGAGTAGTATAAACACCACAATCTCCGCTGGCAGAGCGGAGTTAACTGACCATCCCTAATTTATTTATCTTGGTTCATTTATTTAGGTTTTATTGAGAGAAAGTTCCTCTTTTTGTATGTTTATCCCAATATTTTTTGTGGACTGATGCTGTTTTTCTTTTAACTCTTCACACTGGGGCACTGCTATCCAGACCCCAGTGTATGATCTGAGACATTTAAAATATGACAGAAGTTACTAATTACTAATTGGCATACTTAACTTTCAACTAAAGCCATAGTATATGGTATAGAATAATACACCAATGGCATGGGAAGTTAAAGTTCACCTGTGGAATACAGCAAGTTATATCGTCCACTAGATTGGCAAAGAAAACATGGCATCAAGTCCCCAAGTATGCTGTGACATTTGTACTTTTGTACCTGCATGGGACCTTGTTCAAATGATTGATAGTAGGGAATCCTACTTTTATTTATTGAATATACTATCTTTAAGAAGCCCTTGTAGCACACATTAGAGGGTGCTTAGCATTTAAAAGTGGTACCTGCATGAATATAGTGTTGGCATGTGCCTACAGTAACTAGCCTCTAAAAGTTAATTTGACTGTAAAGGGCTGTGGCTGTTCCTTTAAGAAAAGCTAATTTTCAGAATGAAATTCTATTCCTCCTAACTCACAGGAATGATTCAACCATTATTTGTAATACTTATTTGATAAATATTTAGGAAAAGTAACTTTTTAAATGTTAGATTTTGTGTGTCTGAACTTCCATTTGGCTAATTAGCACTAATCTGCTAGCAGCTGGCCCCTGTTAGTGCTTCCCTTTAATGAAGTATGATAATTGCTCCCAGAGCAGAAATAATGGCTTATGCATTTTGTCTCAAAGACCTGGGTGTGAGATATATGACTCCTCTCAGCAAGTGCCACTTCAAAGGATTCAGGTGCTTCATTAAGTTGAAAAGGACTAGGGTGAGACCTGACCAGTCATGATTAATGTAAGATGGTGAATTATCAATTTGGGTTCATGGTAGTATTCCACAAGTTATAACGTTGCTAACCTGATATGGGCAGGCAAAAGCTTCAAACAATTACAGCTGAACTGAAACCCTGGTAGAAATGTTCCAGTACAGAAAGACTTAACTTAGCAAAATTGTGTTAATCCTTTACAGGTACCAAAACAGGTAAAAAGTCAAAAATACAACACTATAAAAATCCCAACTCCTAAAAAAAAAAATAGAGAAAAAAAATAAAATAAAAATAACACCAGAATGGCAAAGATCGCTAAAGGGAACTGGAGATATGCATTTTTAAAGATTTCTTTAAAAAACTGCCTTGAAAAAGTAAAGTGCTAGTGAGAAGTACTGTGCACGGTTAATGTGAACCTAGGTGTGGTTTGAGGCCAACTGCAATGAAGAGCAGGTCAGATATGCCATGCAGGTTTGCCCCGGCAGTGATTTTACATTGGGACTTAGTATGTGAGATGAAAGTAAAAATCCTTTAGGTGACAAGGTGACAGCCTGGAGCCACCAAAGTCCCCTAGAAGTCAAAAATACCTTGGATGAGGTCCCACTGAACCTGTTGTTTTTGGTGTGAAAGACAGAATGGTAGAAATGCAGATTTTGCAGCCAACAAAGTCCTGATGCTGGGCAAATTCATTTTGTGCCTTCGCCCAGTCAAGATTCGAAGCTAAGCCTTTCTTGTGGAGCTCAAAATCCTCCAGTGGGAGAAGCTTGAAGCTGTATATGACAAAGTTGTGGGACACCTTTGACATAAGGACCCACTGAGGTTTCAGATGTCTTGGAAGCTCAAAAAGTTTCTAAATCCCAACATTTCAGGCTTTCTGGGGCAGCTCCTCTTGGTTACTTTTAAATCTCCTAGGACCTCAGGGCTGCATTTAGGGGTCCAGGCCAGTTGCGGCTGCTGCCGGTCAGCTAGGCACTACAGAAAGAAAACTCTAGCATCTAGTTATATCCCTGTTCACTACTTTGTCCTGAGTTCCAGTAGGAGGAGGACCAGCAGTGTGGCCCTTCATCTGCTCTTCCACAGGTCCAGAAATAGCTCTGAGGGGCTCGTGGTTATGTATACTTTGTACAGTTGAGTAGCTAGTGGATGGGGGTGACTCCTGGCCATTTCTTAGCAAATGAGAGAAAGGTTCCTAGGGACAGCTCTTCCCACGTTTGCAGCACATCCTGTTTGCGTTACTACAAACTAGCCCAAAACACTACTCTAAGGGAGCTATTCTATTAGGTTGTTTCACAAAATACCAAATTGTAAAGAGCAGCAATTCGACCAACCTCATAACCATTTATATGGTGGTCACAAATTCTGACCCACAATGTTTGGCTGCAATTACACGCATGGTGGCCTGCTGGGCTCAGCAGACTCCCATGTCTGTTGTTGCTTTTAAATAAAGCAATCTTTAGCTTTTAAATGCAGCCAGTTTTCATGGAAGGAAAAGTGGATGCATTTGAAACAGAAAATGAAAACGTTTGCAAACATTTTCAGGAGTAGTTAGTTCTCCAAAGGATCACAGCTTCCTCTAAAAACATTTGTGATCACATTCACGAAGGGGTCCCTTGGCCATCCCATCTTGTATATGAATGGGTTACCACCTCCTTTGAGGTGGTGGTGAAATTTTATTATTTTGTGATCAGATTCCAGTTGCAAAACATTAACACAAGGAGTCAGTATTTGAAAGGACCTCCAATAACAAACACATTCCAAATACAGATTCCTTATGGTTTTATAAACCCATTTAATGATTCAGAAAACCTTTGCCGAATTGTTAAATGGGCTTAGTACATTTCAAAAGGGTATTAACATTTGTAAACCCACTGATTTACTGAATCAGAGTGTTTGCAAATACAAAAACCATTTGTACATGAGACTTGTTGTCATCAAAACACTGATGTATGGATATTTCTGTAATGAGACTATTTTTATGTACATGCTCACTGAGGTAGTGAATTCAGGATTGTTTTTAATTTCTGTTGGTCTAGCTATTTTTTGCATACTTACCTGGCAGGACACTTGTCTAGCCTGTGTAAGAAGTGAGGTCAATGTGTAAGCGTACTGGCATCTGAATGAGGTTAGAGAATAATTTCACTCACACACTCACTCACTCACTCACTCACTCACTCACTCACTCACTCACTCACTCACTCACTCACTCTCTCCCCTGCAACAGTGTAATCACAACATAACAAGCTAGAACCCCATGCCTTTTTCACCAAAACCATTTTTTACCAAATACTCAGTATAGCATTCTCTCTGGCTCACATGGTGGTCACAGTGAAATTCTAGATGATATGGTGCTAGATGGACTTTGTAGCATAGATATATACACAGACGGATTGCTGAGAGGTTGTCAGAGGCCATACCACATTTTTCCACCACTCTGCAAACGTGCCTCCTAGCACACTACTAGTTGGGAAATGAGGTCCCTTGCCTCTTGAGGATCCTAGGGGACCAACTCCCCCTCCTGTTACATCAAGGAAGTCCCATACCGCCTGAATACTGAGAAGACTTTCTCCATCACTCTGCAAACACACCTCCTGGTGTACTACTAGTTCGGAGAAGAAGTCCACTTTAGTCCTGAGGCCCTTAGGAGTAAAGTGGATTTCATCCTCCCAACCAGTAACGTGCCAGGAGAAGTATTTGCAGAGTGGTGCAGAAAGGGGGCAGGGCCTCCTGCAAGTTGGCAGCTTTAAAAAAACACATTTTTATTTCTACTTTTTAGGAAGGGAGCTGCATGCCCCTGGTCTGGCATTTGGAATTTTTAATAAAAAAATACATTTTAAAGCTCTTTGATTGAACCACAGTGCCTTCTACGGATCAACAGTCCCCTCCCCAGTGCCTGGAGACCCTTATGGGTGAGTAGTCATACTTGGCAAGACACTTGATTGATTGATTGGTTGATTGATTATTTGAATAGGAGCTTACATGTACCTCCATGGGCCGTCTCTGGCTGGATGGGAGGGCAGATCTGGGCACAGCCTAGATCACCCTGGAATAGGCTGTGTCCTACCCCCACACAAAGGCCAGCATAATCCATGTAGTTAGTCTGGTCTCAGGACAGGTAATGCAGGATGCCTGTGGATGTCAAAGGTGAACCTCTAGAAGCTTCTCCCATCATCCAGAGGTACAGTGCCAGTAATTAATACTGGACCTCAGACACCACCTCTTCAGTGCATTTCTGGGCCTGTGAATGGTCTGACACTCTGCTGGACTGCTGCTTCGATGGACTGCTTTCCGGCTGTGCTGACCTGCTGCCTGCTTCCTTCTTGTCTAGGTAAGAAGGACTGGAGCAGTATCTGTTGAACCCAGGACCCCAAAAAGTGACTCCAAGGCCTTGTTGGCTAGTCTCCTGACTAGCGCCTTAGGGATAGAAGGCTCCAACAACCTTAAATACAGCACTTGGAATTAGCCAACTGTGAGTCCTTCTCTGCCAAGTGATACCACCCCCTTAAGCACGTCATGGGCCCAATGCGTGTAAATTGGTAAAATAAGGAGTTGGGCGACCTTCGCGCTCTATCAGTAAATTTCTGGTAGCAGTAGAATGGTTAGGACTAGTTAAGATAGGTAGCTAAGATAGTTTTTTTTATTGTGAAAATAAAATGTGCTGCTAAAATTTATTGCTGCTAAAATAAATTTCTATTATTGCATTTAAATGTTATAAAGGTTTTTGAAATAAGATTTATGAATTGCTACTATATTATTGCATGTGATTAACATAATTGTGAGTAATTGTTTGATGTTGTATGGAATCCCCGGGGAAATAAAATAGGAAGTGGTGAGTAGAATCCACTTGGCTGTGAGGTCACTGGCTGGGAGAGAGATTAGTGCATGGTTAGGCAGAACTGGAAGCACTAATTAGGATTTTCCTGAATGAATTATTGAACAAATGATAGCTACGAGTCCACTGTTGAAACTCCCGTTATGATATCATCTAGTAAGGGTCACATGCGGAAGGAGTAATAGGTTCCTCAGAGCTTGAGTGATAGCAGAGGAGTCCGCTGGTGAAAGTTTGACTTAGTATATATCCCGAAAAGAAGTGGATGAGTCAAAGTGGTCCGGAAGGTTCTCTCTCTGCCAGCCCATTTGTAGATCCAACAGAACCAAAGCCCCTTCCTCTGCTTTGTGGTGCAAACCCGAGCAGGACTGATACACTGCCTGTGCTATGAGGGTTCTCCTGAGGCAAAGGACTCCACATTGACAGGTGTATTGAAACCGCTGTCTGTGGAAAGCAGTCATGATGCAGGACCTTACATCTCTCATCAATGGCAGCCTCAACATCAATGCAGGTTCTTGCATCGGAGCCTCATAGCTCCCCAGAGCCAACACATCACCTCGACTGCACAATTCATCCTCGACAACTAGATGTCGCATTGTAAGTCCTCATCAGTGGGATCCTTGATAATGACGCAGAATCTCACTTCACAGCTCTGCAGCACCTCAGAACCAATACATTACCTCTGATGCACAGTGCATCATCTGCACGGAACCTCACAACGCTTTGCAACCAGGACCTAAGGTGCTTTATTCAGCAGGCCTAAATGGGTTCCCTTAGCCGACCCGCACTACATTGCGGTTTTACTGAACTTGTGACTTTGCCCTGGTCTGGCACGACCAGATATCCACTGTTGGCGCTTTGTGCTTTTGGGTGCCACTTTTTACTGAAATCACTCAAATTGAATATTTCTGGTTCAATTGATTAGATTTTTGTTGTTTCGGTCTAGTTTTATTTATTAAAGAATACTTTATACTAAAAGTAGCTGAAGTCTGATTTGTAGAAAAATAGTAAGTTTATTGCAGCACGGCAAAAAGGCATCCACCTATGTCGATGTCCAGATGCAACACTGGCATAACCTGGTGGAACGGTTCTTTACAAGTATTCCAGAAGAATGAGGAATCCTTGTAGAATGAAAACATGTTGCATGCCATTAAAGAAACACAACAATAATGAACACAGTGAATGTACATAAAATATTTCATAACCTAAATGCAACACATCCCCCTCATAAGGAAAAGCAAGGAAAAAAGTAACAAGACATTAAATAAAATCATTATACAATTTAGGGACACTTCCAATACGAGAATTGGTTTTAACTCTTCAAGCTACAGATTCAAAACAATGTCCATTACTGTGGTTACAATTTTGGTGTTCAACATTTTTAGAATCGGGATTACATGGGATAAATTGAACAGCACATTTAGCAACCTTTCTGGTGTTCCATACTTTTCCATCCTCAGTGACTGTAGTGTTGCTAAAAACTTTCTTGACCTGTATGGCTTTTCCATATTTATTAGAACCTTTATTCAGAGAGCCAGGTTTTAAAATTCTTACCCAATCACCAACACAGATATTATGGTCCTTTGTTCTCCACTTTTTATTGAAGCATAATTTGGTTTTGTTCTGCTTATCTTCTAACCTTTTTGCAGTATCATGTACGCATTCTCTTTCTTGTAGCAAATTCTTGTACTTTTCTCTGAACCACCATGGACAGACACTGGAAGACGGTTTTCTACCTTTGAGTAATTTAAATGGACTAACTTCAGTAGTAGAGTGTGGAGTAATGCGATACACCCACAAATGTTCTCTGAGAGCACTTAACCAATTTTCCCCTTGTTTGAGAGAATCAATGACAAAAGCATTAAGAGCACGGTTAAAATGCTTCACTTAACCATTCTCGTGTGGTTCATAGAGTGAGGTAAATATGTGACTAATGCCACAACCTTTGAGAAAATTTCCCATTTCAGATTATGTAAGTTGCACCCCATTGTCTGAAACCAGTGTAGAAGGACATCCTTCTTGTGCAAAAACTTCTTTAAAGAATAAAGAAACAATTGATGGCAGTGGTTCGTAACAGGCAGAACCTCTGCATTTGTTTGCCACAAAGTTATAAAATTACACAACTGACTCAAACAAGTCAGAATTTAGTTAAGCAACAATAGCACATCTCCAATGATATGAACAAAAAAGGGTTTATTCGCAGATCTTCACCAATGTTGACACGTAGAAACAACAAAAGAATAGCCGACACATGTTTCGTCTTGAAACAACTTTTTCAAGGTTGTTAGTGAGATAATACAATTTCATTTTAATGTATTGTTTTCTTTTTAGACAATTAGAAAAACGAGGAGGAAAAATAAATGTTTAGTTTATTTCAACGACATTCAAATTACTAGCAGTGTAACCTGGTGTGAGAGAAAGAAAATCACCCAAGCGTGTTACTGAAACAATATATAAAAATCTAAATTGGCAGGTGGTTCAAATTGCATGTTGTGCAATTATGGGGTTAATAATAATATGTATTAAAAATAGTACTTTTTGTACATGGAACTACTTGACATGGCGAACATTTATGGAAATAGCTGCAATTAATGTAATTAACAAAAACAAAAAATAAAGCAACATAAATTACTTTGTTAACTCCTTAACCACAGCGCAAATTCTGCCGCAGTGTGGGAGTTCTATTGAGTGGGGCCACATTGGCCAACGGACGTGCGCAGCACTACCGAGGTAGTGCTTGTGACGACCATTGGCCGACGTGCGCACCCCACGAATAAATATTTGTGGGTTTTGTAGTACTATGCTCCCGTGCTGAGTTTAGGCAGGGGTGCAGGTCCCGCTCGTCGCCAATATTAAAAGTAGCTGAAGTCAGATTTGTAGAAACATTGTTATTGCAGCTCTGTAAAAAGGCATCCGCCTAGGTCGATGTCCAGATGCAACTGGCATAACCTTGTGGAACAAGTATTCCAGAAGAATGTGGATTCCTTGTAGAATGAAATCACATTGCATGCCATTAAAGAAACACAACATTAATGAACACAGTGAATGTACATAAAATATTTCATAACCAAAATGCAACACTTTATTTTCTAAATCTGGTGTTGGATACTTTTTGAGTGTGTTTTTACTGGGTTACTGTTTGGAGTTTTGCACAAATACTTTACACATTGCATCAGAGTTAAGCCTGATTGCTCTGTGCCTAGCTACCTGAGAGATGAACACAGGTCAATTTACGGTTTGCTTGACACTTCACCCTGAGAAGAATTGTGGTTGCTGTTTTAGAAGGGTTATACACCACCTCAACCAGAAACCCATTTACTTACAGGGGGCACAGTAGAGATGCCCCCCTAGGCAGGTAATGAGATCCCAGAGGCACCTGCTTCCTAGCTAAAAATTGCAATTTTATTTAATCAGCATCAAACGAATGCTGAGGTTCCTCAGATATATGGCTCTGATAAAAAAAGAGGGTGGTCTCTCACTTTTCAATAAAACCCACCTCTGGGTGGGCCAGAGTCTGGGGGGACATTAGAATTAGGTTTTTTGGAGAGAAGTGCATGCTGCTCCCTCCCCAAGCCTCAGAGAGGCCCCAGTGACAACATCTCTCAGGGCCATATATCATACAAAAGGGGAGGAGTCATGCACCCCCCCTCTGAACCACTATTGGGTCCTGTGACCCTGTCGCCTAGCAGTATTTTTTTGCAAATGAGGAGGGCACGTGTCCCCCCATCCCCTCCCCAAACCTCAGTGAGGTCCCGGGTACCCCATCCCTCGGAGACGACATTTCCAAAATTGAAAAGGGATGTTCAGCCTCCCTCTGAGGGCCAAGCTTTGGCCCTAGAGACCCTATCCTCGGGTTTAGCTCAATAACGATGTTCCTGGACCTATACCCAGGTACATAATCTTATCTCTGACAGCTAGGGCGGGCAGTGAAGTGTAATGTGCTTCTATACAGTGGCTGCAGACTGCTGCTCATGCGAATGGGAGCAAAACATGTTTTCCCTGTGTATATTTTCAATCAGAGGATCAGAAAATGACTACTGCCTGGTAGGAGCTAAAGAAAATCTGCTCCTGCGAATTGAGAGTTGTGACTGTCACCACCACACCAAAATAGGTGCTGGCTGGAGAACTGGTAAGGATGCAAGCCCTAGGGGCTCCCCAGGCAGCCTCCAACATGGTACATGCTGTGGGATTCTCCTGGTGGGCACAGGGGCTTCATCTCTTTAAAAGAAAAATAATGCCAGCCCCCTCGAGACCCTAACAAAAATAATGGTATGGCACTCGGGCACACTACTTGAAAACAAAAGTAAAGAAAAATACCAGCCACCAACAGAAAGAATGATGTGTGCTGCCCCTGTTCACATTTAAAAACAAAAAAGAAGAAAAGGCTTGCTGGCTCCTTTATTTTTTAATGCACCCATAAAGACAAAACTTATTTTTTGTGCCTTGTGGTCTCCCTAGAAAGGGCAGGGCACCACCAAGCTATTTCTGTAATGATGCAGGGGCTGCAGTAAGTGTAGCCCTCAGAAACATCTGTGACGCAGCACCAGCATAAACCAAGCGCCAAGTTGCGCCTTATTTACAATGTGACGCATCTAGGGAGATGTGTCATGTTGTAAAGCCCTGCGCCACATGAAATCTGCGTTAGGTTTGATGTGGGCGTTCCGTCGCAGGAACGCCTTGTAAAAGTGACGCAGTGAAATCTACAAGATTTCACTGAGTCACTTTTACGTCCATGCTAGGTCACAACTCTGCGCCTGCTTGCGACACAACTCCAGGAATGCGCCGCCCTTTCGCCACAGGATGGGACACGCATCGCCCTATCCTTGGACCATGGTGCGCCACATTGTAAATGCGATGCATTCGTGGTGGTGCAGGGAGGGAATTGTGTGTTGCATCTTTTCTGGCGCATCCCTGCGGATTTGCAGAGATGCGCCAGAACTTGTAAATCTACCCCCTAGCTGGAGCTTTATGCTCATCAGCTGAAGTGCAAAACTCCCTTTTAGTTGGTTCTATGGATGCACTTCGGACACTGAAATTTTTTGAAAAAGTCTAAAAAATGATGCTTTGTTTTAAATAAAACTTTTTTATCACTTTTATTAAACACTGTGTGTATTAGTGAAATTGACATTTAATTATCATTATTTATGATTTTTCGACAAAGACAATCATGAGCTTTATACATGTTAATAGTCAGACCACCTAATAAAGCCAATAGGCCCACATTTTATATTTTGGTGTTATCAATCCATTAAAAAAGCCAATAGGCATGTCATACTTAATATGACACCCTTTATATATTAATTTGTGCGCCCTGTGGTATAACTCACACCGATGCCATGCACTGCTTATAAACTCACATATTATATCACTCATAACATGTTCTTTGACATCAATAAAAACATCATCACTACATCTGAAATTACATCATTGATAAAATAACTGTGCCTGACAGGGTTGTGATTTATAGTTCCTTTAGGTTTATTTGGGATAATTGTGACTGGTGAATTTCAGTGCGTTGTTAGTTTTCTTTAAAACAGCATGTTTTAACTGAGATTTTTAGCTAACTAAAGCATCCCTTTCACTTTTGTTTTTTAGTGAATATATTTGTATATTTGTGTGTAACTATACCTGAGTCAGAGTTCCATAAGAAGAACGCTTTTATTTTGATAATAACTTTGGCAGCATTTTCTAAATCTTTAAAAAACTTTCCCTAAAAGTTCTACCACCTCATTTCCTTTCTGTAAAGCTTGGGGGGAGGGAATATCTGTCAAGCCGGGGTTGAGTAAAAATGACATTTACTTTGAGAATATTTATCCATCTATAGAGAAAGAACTTCTGAATGCAATTACACTTAATTTGGTAGAAAACTAGGGGCCTCATTACAAGAGGCATGCGCCACCTGAGCGCAACTTCAAATGACAGTTCAGGGGTGCAGGCCTCTCAATCATATCTACGAGGCCACGCAAAGCCATCTTGCATGGCTTTTCATGGTCTTGTACATATGGTGGAAGACAATGCAGCTCAAGTCCCTTCATTGCCTCACACTGCATCAGAGAGGTATGCCAGGGGCATTGCTGTGGGTGTTCCCACACAATGCCCATAGAATTTAACACATTGCCAAATTTGCAACAAAGCGTGAATCTGTGAATGTGTCAAAACCATGTGCCTCCCCAGGGGTGACATAACAAGGAGAAATAACTTTATCTCTACTCCGTTTTTCCTGTTCTGTGTGTGCTGCATGCAGCACACACAGAAAGTGGAAAATACCTACATTGATTTATTTTTGTGGAGGAAGGTGTCAATTCATGCACAAAAACAATCATTCTAACAATGTGGACTCCCTTGCATCTCATAAATATGGTGTATTCCTGCCAGTTCATTTTGATGAAGGGCAGTGCAGCAAAGTGACTTACTACACTGTGTCAAAATCTTGTAAATGAGGCCCTAGATCGTTAGCCAGAAAATTTAATATTTGTGAGTTGAGAGAATTCCATTCTTCATTGAGGTTAAACGAATAGAAACATTTTGTCAGTTGTACCCTTGGGAGTCTTGCAAGACTAGGAATTTAAAAGTACCGCTGTGTTTGGCCCCATGGGAGAGAGCTATCTGATTGGTGAGCTGCAACATCAGAAGAAATGTTGTGGCCACCATTACAGAACATATGCCCCTGAAAATATAAAAAGAAAATAACATGTAAGGGGGCATAGCAATGGTAATCTAACCCCCTGGCCCCTTTGGGGGGTGGAGGGTGTACCCAAGTAAAAGAAACAATGGGGGAGTTGCACTGATCCCATGAGAGTCGTGCAGGAGTCCTATGGAGTCTTTTTAGACTCCTGCAGGATTGCAAGGAACCAGGAAAATGCATTACAAAAAAGGTGAAGTGTGTGCCCATGGAGGTAGGGAGAGTGCATTTCAGACTGCTGTAGAATTTAGATATCATCTCTGATATGGTCATAAGTAGTGCATCGTAGCTGTGCAAGTTATACCTATATAAGCTTTTTGGTACATCAGTATTTTTATTAATTTTAGAAAAAAAAGGCTTTTTCAGTGAATTTCTAAGATTTTTTTTAAATAAGTTAATATCCATTTTAACATTTGTTTTTTTCCAGTGACTTTCTATGTTTTTTGTAAGGTAAAGTAATTTCTTAACATAATATGTCTGCAACAAGTACTTGCACCCAACCCATCGGATGGGGCCAACCCTCTGCTTTCCTTGCCCATCTAGTGGAACAGTGATGGATTGGGATGTGGCCCAAGTAATTACCAGTGACTGAGATTAATTCAATGATTCTACCCATCACTTTTTTATGCTTCAGTATGGCACCATAAGTGGGACAGTTATACCCAAATGTGGGTCTCATGCACGCTGAGTCACTGGAACCAAAGAATACCTGGGTGATGAGCCCTGATAAAGGCAAAACCAGTCCTGTGTTGCTTGTGTTCTAGTTCAAAGAGGAGCTAGCCTTACAGTTCGGATGACAGTCAAGACTTATTTGCATGTGGCCAGGTCCAAACTAAGGTAGCATGGTGTGCGAAATAAAATGAATTGGGTTGTGACCCTGAATAATTACAAGTGGCTGAAAATAATGCAAGCATTCCTTCCATCACTTCTTTGTATACTTCATTGCCAGGCCTTGTGGCACACTATCACGGCAGACAGCCATATGCTTTGCGCAGTGGGAGTGGGACACCAGTAGAGGGCGAGCAGGTCCTAGCCAGAATCCAACCCCTCTACCCGCTCATGCAGAGCACACCCTGTAGCCTCTTAGTTTCAGCCCCACTGCTCAAAATTGAAGGCCATGAACTGTGGAGGTTGGATATCTGTGAAGGATGGGGGAGAGGGTCTGGCCAGAGCCCAAGAGTGGGCCCAACCCTCCACTGCACACAGCCACAGGATGCTCAGTTACATTGGGTCTCAAGTCATGGCTAGGGGTACATGTAACTTATGTAATTTGGTGTAGCGTAATTACGTGATATGACAGCAAAAGTATGCATGTTTATGCAAAATTATGCAAGAACAGTAACTCCACATTTAGCTCTATTTACATATTATGAAATGCCATCTTGTGTCCAAAATGAACCAGGGGATTCATTTTGCGCTATGAAAATAGTGCTACATGGAAAGGAGCAGGAACAGCAGCAGCCAGTCGCACTCTGATCCTTGACTCTTGGATAGGCATTATTGCCTCAAATTACTCCATATAATGCAAACGGGCATAATTCCATCAATTTCTGGTAATTTTGGCACAATAGTAGCTTGAAATTACCAAAATGAATTTCAACAACATAGGCATAATAAAATGTTGCCTAGTCCTGGCATGCCAAACTCTTCAGTCTACGTCAGATGCATAGATTTTAAATAAGTGAACATTGGTATAGGTTTGAGAACAGAGCCTACATTCATACACAATCCCAGGTATATTTAGTTAACATAAATCATATATTCAGTCAACTCCTTTTTAGCATGTCTTAAAGGTTTTTGCTGTCTACTACACATTTTGTATGTGACTGAAGACACCCTCCACTATTTACAGTGAAAATATGTGCATAGCAAGGGCTAGCTATAAACTGAAATTGTGGAGCAAAGAACAAGTTTAGGTTGAATAGGATCAAAAACCTCAGGAAATTGACGGAAACCTACACTGGTTAAACTGAATTTGTGGTTAGGCTAGCATATAACATGATAATACTTTTTAAAGAAAAACCTCAGAATTTCAATGAAAACCACAGTTAAAGTAAGGTTATGGTTATAAAGTAAAACCTAACATTCACTAAAAGGCACCAGTTATGTTTCACTAAACTAAGCATAACTTTCATCCCGATAATTCATTACCTAAACAAAAACCTAGAAATTCCCTGAAAAAAACAAAAGTTCCAGGAATTTTATAGTTAGGTTCATATCTTACATGCACAAAACCATAGAAATTTCAGCAGCTTTAGTTATACTGATCTAAAAAAACTATAACTCACGCCCCCGCCATGCACCGCTTTCTCATCAATAATTTTACTGCAAAAGCAAGAGTGATATTATTAAGTATTTCAAGAGATATAACTAGTGATGTAATATTGTGGGATAATAAGCAGTCCTTGGCGACAGTACAAGTCATAGTTACATTAAATCACAAGCTATAGTGTTTTTGGATAAGATTAACTATAACTGCTGAATTTCAATGGTTTTGTGCAGTTTTCAACCTGAGTAGGGGAGTCACACACTTCCCCTTAACCCCCTCATAAAATTAAATCAACTCCTCAGGACCTGGCCCATCTGGGGGGCAATTAGAAAATAAGCGCAGGACACCACAATTGTTTCCTTTTTCAACTTTGCCACAAATTCGCAATCCAATGTGATTTTGCTGCAAAATTAAAAAATAAAATGATTTTGGCCACTGCCAGGATTCCTGTGTAATGCATCACCACACCTAGGGGGTCAAGCTATACCTACACTTCCCCCTTTTGTATTTTTTCATCTTTTTTCTTGGGACACTTTCTGGTTGTAGTTTTTTAGGCAATCAAATCTCACAGTAAAATCTCTCGCTTCCACAGACAATTCACGTTTCTAGATATCTATAAATCTTTTTTCTTAAATAACTCTAAAATTACTAATTGTATTTACATCAAATCACAATAAACACAATCTGTGGACAAAGATCTAACTTTCTGCCAAATTGTTTGTAATTACATTTAGCAATGCGTGTTGTGGGGCAATAGCATGGGGAAAACACCTTCTTGGACCTCCCTTGTTTCTCAACCCCCTGCTTGATGAATCGTCCCAAAACCTTCCAAACAGCAGCTGAAGTGAGCAGCAAACTAATTTTGAAAATGTCATGAAGATTTGTCAAATGGAGTCCAAGTTATTAGGAAAACAAACAATACTTTTCCCATGGAAACTATGTGCTAACTATAACTTCCTGCCGTCGACCGGCAGTAGGTAATATGCATGTATGGACAAAATTGTCTGTACTGTGTTCTCAGTGAATGTTACGAGCCACTCCAGCTGACTTGTTTCAGCATAGTTTCTTTTATGGAGAATCCAACACGCAATGTGTTTTCGACCACTACCAGGTCTTGATCACATGAGCTGTAGTATCCTACAATGAAATGTAAATATTTCACTTTCCCAAACAGCGAGAATGGACTTATGAAAACAAACTCCATTCACTGTCTATATTTACAAATGTACTTTTTTCTCATATCATGAAGCGACAAAACATTAAATTCATTAAAAATCTTGCTTTAATTTATAAAACAACATAAAGCAAAATACAGCAAAATGAAGCAATCAACATAATATTCACAATTTCATGATTCTTGTGTGTATTACTGGATTCAATACGTTTATAGTTTGTCCAAATGCTGTCATCAACTAATTTCATTACTTTTTTAATTTAATTTCTGAGAACCAGCTACACAGATATACCTAATTTTTTACTTTGATACTCATTTCAAAGCTGAAGTAGCTGTCTACAAACATTTCATAATTCGTCTTCACTTTTCAGATAACATGCTACATATTATGCACAATAATGTTCACCAATCCACATAGCAATAATATACTAGTAATTTATGGTTTCATAGGTTTAGTAGGGTATTGGCCCATGAAATGATCTCCCTTTATAAAGTGGCATACAGGATCTCTCAGTGACACAGAGATACAGGCTATATACTAATTTCAAAGCTGAAGTGGCTATGTACCCCCACACACATTTCATATAACCTTTGTAAACAATTAAAATCCGAAATATTTTAACCAATCAATACGGGGGTGTTATATTCATGCTCCACATTTTCATATATTGAGTAGCGCATTGGCAAATGAAGTGATCTCCCTCTTTGAACTGGCATCCATGATATCGCAGTGATGCAGAGATAATTTCTTGGATCATACTGTTGAGGTACATAGATATTTACTTTTCCAGTGTATCTCGGTTTGTCTGTAAAAATAATCATGTGCATACTGTCAGTCACAGGATATTGAATATGTTCCTTGAAAATATTAATTTCATCATATCATTAAAATGATTGATCTATTATTAAAGGTCAACAATTTCTCAAAATATGGGACAGAACACCCAGAGGCTTATTTTCCTGCTTCTAGTTTTACAAGTGGACACGTAACTCTTCATATGCATTAATCCCCTCAGGGACAATGCAATCAGCTTTCAAGATCAACCTGGATTGCAGTCTTCTAAACTGTGATATCTAATCCTCCCCCAAGGATGTTTGGACAACGTGTCTAAGCCAAAGAACCTTGCCTGCATCCAGTGTCCACCATGTTGCTCATTGAAATGTTTGGCTGTACTGTAACTTGCATCATTATTAGTGATTGTGTGCAAGTGTTCCAAGATTCGCTTCTTCACTGGAAAAATTGTGGAACCGATATACCATTTGTCACAGGTGCAAGTAATAACATAGATTACATATTCGGTTTTACTTGTATTATTTCTAGGTATCTGCTACCTTTTCGGTATCTATGCTAGTGTTGTTTCTTTGATGTTAGTGCTAAACCTGCAAGCATTACTCTGGTCACATCATTTAAAACCCTTCCATTGTTGCAACCAATTACTTTGCTTTCGTGGCAGGTAACTATGAACTAGAGGATCTTTAAGTGATGTGTTACATTGAAAAATGAAATGCCAAAACTTTGCTTTGAATAATTGGATGATGGGACAACATTTCCCATCTCTTCTGTAACCATCTTTTTAGTTCAAATGACTTCTGTGTGAATCTAGTCATAAAATGAATGGGCCATCATATTTTTGCACTTCTTTGGTGTTAGGTCTGAATAAAGCTTTGTCTCTCTTAATTGTATCTGCCCAGTCACTAGCTGCCATAAGAACTCTGTTGGGGTAATCTCTCAGTTTAAATCTCTTAATCATCGATTTTTTCCCCTTTTTTAGCCCTCTTCAATGATAGAGTTCCACTTTTTCGAGGAGGAATTCACTCTATTGGCAACTTAGGGGATGGTTAACATGTTCCATGTTAGGTGTTACGTGTTCCATGTTAGGTGGAATTGCCTGCAATGTCTGCTCTGTAGAGATCCGTCAACAGAACTTGGCCCTGCACTTTTTATATATTACCCAAAAATTCAATGGTCTCTCTACCATGGTTCATAGTGAATCGTAGTTTCAAATTATTAGAACACAAAAGGCTACTGAACTGTTCTAACAGATACTCTGGTCCGTTCCAGATGCAAAATGCATCATCAATGTATTATAGCCAAATAACTACAGTGTCTGTCCCCTGTTCTTACTCAGACTCCCATAATACGTGATCTTTCCACCAGCCCATCATCAAGTTGACGTAGTTGGGGGTGAAGCAGGTGTCCGTAGCTGACCCTTGAACTTGTTTAAAATATATGTTATCAGGCTTGAAATAAGTATTTACACACTTGCAGCCCATCATAATGCCGAATACTCGTACATAAACTTTCTACATTGATACACTCCATAATACAGGTGTCTTCCCAAGGTAAGTTCTGAATCTTGGCTCTAAAATACTTTGTGCCACTCACGTAAGATGTTAAATTATGTACAAAAGGGAAAAGAAAGTAGTGCGTATATGTGGATGTATTTTTTAGCAGGTTATTCCTGGACAAGACTATTGCTTGAAAATGGGTCTCGGAGGCATTGTTTTGGACTTTAGCTAATAGGTAAAGTGTTGGCACTACCAGTGTGTCATTCTTCAAAAATTGCACCTCATTCCAAAAAATCAATTGGCTATACCAGTGGCTCCCAAACTTTTTTGACCCGTGGCTCCCTTGACCTAATTGGCAGTTGGCCGTGGCTCCCCACCATTTTTTTACCGGTGAGCGGGTGGAGCGGATGAAAGCCCGACCTCTGGAGTACTTCCTGTTGCCTTCCTTAAATTAATTGGGATGCAATGAAGGTATTATAATCATATTTGTAACAAAATAAAAATATAACAGTTGTTTATAAAAAACTTGTTAACCCCTTCGATGCTGATGACGAGCTCAGCTCGTCATCAGCCACGGGGGGCGTGTGCGGATGACGAGCTGTGCTCGTCATCTAACGCAGCTTTTCGAAAAAAGCAGCGTAGGGGAAAAATCACTGCAGCAGCGATGCGGTTAAGTGAGAAAAGATACAAGATTAATAGCCAAATATGTTTTCATGCAACTTTTTTTAACCACACAAAAATAGTTTCAAATGCTATAAATACAGCCCTGCACACATATACACACATACACACCATCGCAGCAAATGTAACAACACCCACACCAATTCAGCACATGCTGTGGAGTACACACACCACTGCAAAAGTGCAGTGAAGCACATGTAAGTCAATGAAAAGGCAGAAGATGCAACAGAGAGCACACACATGCTCCAGTGATGCAAACTGTGTGCCTGGTCCCAAACCCTATTTTATGGCAGCTGCTGCTTTCAGTAGCTTTTGGTACCGAGACCCACTCTGAGAAAATGGAACATTGAGTTTGGTCTGTCATAATCAGTATCCCCAGCATTATTTTTACTAACCCTGGGCAAAACACTTCACTACGCTTGCGTAGTTTGCGAAGTTTGCGCAACTTCGCACTATGCGAAGTGCACGTAGCACAGTGAGAACATGCGAAGCGTAGCGTAGTGCAGAGGTCATTTTTTGCTTGCTCGCGGTCCTCAACATTAAGTTGACAACCGTGAGCAAGCAAATTGACATCCTTGCGAGACTTTTTCCTTGTTCGCGATGAGCAACATCAAGTTGCCGATCGTGAGCATTGAAAATAAACCTCCCGGCGAGATTCTCAGCACGGGGAGGTCAGGTTTTTCATTGCGAGTGGTCGTGCATGCTTGCAACCGCTCGCGATGAGAAACTACCAGTCCACGTTGAGAAAGCTGCAGCTCGAGTCAAAATCTACTAGAGCCGCAGAAAAGTACTTTGCAAACTACGCCCACCCTTAATTTTTACACTAAAAAGGTGGGCTTTGTGGAGCTTGTTAAAATAAAGAAATTGTGATAATAAGGCTTATGATTTCTTAAACGAGCTCAGTGGAGCCCGCCTTTTCAGTGGAAAAATAATGCTGGTTAGACTACTATTATTTAAAATGCCATGCTGATCTTCTGCCCAACCTCAGTTGTGTGTGTGACGGAGCTCCAGTGTATGTATTCATGTGCATCTGTATTTGCACTATGGAGACGCTGCATGTGACTTATGTGATAAATAGGATCCTGTGAACTCCCTAACTGCCAAATTAAACCTTTTTACTTTACTAACGATCGTAAGGATATTATCATTCACTCACTCACAGTGTGCTTTAGTGGACTAAAGTAAACCTGATTGCATGTGTGCAAATAAACAGTGCACATGAAATACAAAGTATTGGTTTGGATACCACCTCACAGAACAATCTTTAATACAGACTTGGTTATACTACACCCTGGCAGGGTCTGTTAAAGGCACAAAGAGGGCGTGCATTGGTTACCAGGGCACCGCTCTCATCTGGTCAAATAAGTGAAACACGAAACGTGTGGGTTTATTTTGCAGAAGTGGAAAAAAAGGATATCTGCTCCGGATGTTAGCACCTGTGACATTATTTTGCAAATTCAAATATTGGAAAATCTTGAACAGATTTTGAGCTGGACTTACAAATAACCGCCCCTGGGAAAGAATAAGGATACTGCATTACTAAACATCCAACTCCGGATGATTTGGTGCATGGAACTGGGGTCCAGTGGAGGCAGCTGTGTTTTAAACCCTCTGAACAACCTAGCCCAGAATAATACACAGAGATTCGCTCATGAGTAAGTGCGCCTTCGAAAGGAGGGCTGGAATCCCTTCTGAACTAGAAAACGTACCTGCAGCTCGGTTTATCTGTTCTGCTTTCTCTCCTTCAGAAGCCAAAACTTGGGGTTCGTTTCTTGCATTCTGCCACGTTTATGGACGATTCTCTGCTAGACTGCTATATGAAAAACAGACACTAGATGGCAACACATGCCAAGAATTTAATGACAAACGACGTGTAGACTCTCGACTGGAAATGCAATAAATACAGAGGCAATTAGCGGACCAGAAAAGTGTTATTTTGAAACTGTGCTTGTTGCGCGGCGCCCCTGGCTAGATTTGATGGCGCACTGGGGTGCTGCAGCGCACAGATTGGGAACCACAGTGCGATAATGCCATTCATTCAAATGCTCTTGATACTTCTGTTGAAAGTCAATATAATATGCTTTATCAATAGATTCATGACACAAGATATTGTTGAGCTGCCTTTGTGCTTCTTTGACACAATTCACCCTGTACATCAGAAGGCTATTGCCTCCCTTATCTGAAGGTTTTATGATTATCTTGTTGTCCGATTGCAATGAAAATACTGTTCGTTATGCATTTTAGGGGATTTCCTCCTTCCCTTTAGTTGTAGGAAATCCTTTGATACCAAATTACAGAAAAAATCAATATTATCCTTTAGTAGTTGGTGCAGGAAGTATAAACTTGGTTTCTAACATTAAATCTGTCTCAATCCGATGCTCTTTCTGTGTGCCTTCTTTACAAAAAGAGAGAGTTTCCCTTGTGCCAGAAAGGACTGGGAAATACAAAACGTAAACACAGAGGGCCTCATTTATGAGAAATGACGCGTCGCTGCGTGAAAGCAGCGATGCGTCACTTCTCAGTGCGCACTCCTTGCGACATGATTGATGCGTCATATTTATAATATGACGCATCATGTCGCAAGGAGTTACAGATACGTCAGTATTTCTGATGTATCTGTAGGCGCAAAAGTGACGCATTGCTGGAGTGTGTCACAAAAGTGACGCAACTCCTGCAATGCGTCCTTTCACATGAGGCAAGCCCCATGTGAAAGGGCCTGCGTCAGTCTTACGCCTGCTGTGAGGCAGGCGCAAGATTTTGACGCAACGGCGTCCTAGAAGTGACGCAGTGAAATCTCATAGATTTCTACAAGGCTTTTTGCGGGGGAACTCCCCCCCTGCATACATTATACCTGACGCAGGCATAATGTAGCGCAGGGGTTTACAAAGTGACGCATCTGCTGAGATGCGTCACTTTGTAAATAGTGCGCAATAGGAGTTATGTTTTACGCTGCCGATGCGTCACAAAAAGTGACGCATCGGAGGCGCAAAACTGACGCAAGTCCTCATAAATGAGGCCCAAAGAGTTTCCTTTCTGTGCAAACCAACACTGTTAGACTCTAAACCTTATCAAACATTTAAAGTGGAACCTGAAATATATACCTCAAACACACAACTATTAAAATATTTGTTTCGATTTTATTAAAAGCCGGCACTGAATGCCAAAAATGTCATGATCATTGTACATATACAGTGCAAAATACAAAATTAAAAAGATTTTTCTTATTACATAAAATACAAAATATACATATCAATAATAAAGTAGTTCTTTTGTCGACGCGTTTCGGTGCCTTGATCTTTTTGTAAACACCTTCTTCAGGAGAGGTAAGTAAAATCTACAACATTTCAAATCTGCAACAAATACATACAGTTAATATCACTTAGAGGTTACTTTCTGTGTACCTACCACTGGGTCAGGGCCAAAGGTATCATACACTTCAGTCATGGCACTATCAGCAGATTGGTTACTTAAATCATAAAGAACATTGAGTATCTCAGTATCAAGTTTCAAAAAGCTTTATTCGACAGTGAGTCATAAAAGCACACACAATACATCTATCACACGACACAATAAATAGTACATAACCATACACAAGATAAGAAATTATTAAATTACAATGATTACTGTCGGGTAAAAAACAAGTTAAAATTCATATACGATCCAATAAAAATTAATTCATAAAATAAGAACAGCATTAATAGCATCATTCATTGTGCTAGCTAGCAGCGAGTGGCAGTAAAGAACGTGTACGTATAATCCAGGCCCACCTTAAAAATTTGGCTACAACAACAACTATACAGGGACAGGGAGTACAATCTGACTCTAATATCCTTAGGGCCTCTATGTGCCTCCGGGTGCCCAGGTTTAAGCAAGTGGGTCTCAGCCATTTGCGTCGGGGCCAGCATAGAGGGGGCATACAAAGAATAGGTGGGTTATTGTCTCAGCCATGTCTAAACACTTGTGACATTTGTCATCTGGGGGTTGCGCCCATTTGTAGGTAAAAGCTTTGACTGGTAGGGATCCTACCCTAAATTGCAAAAACAGTTCACGATCTAAAGGGCTCCAAATGATATCCCAATATGCTTCAAAAAAAGGCTGTGATTTATAGTTTAAAAAGCGGCCAGTGAAATTAGAGTTCATACTGGCTCTATGGGATGATGTCAAGACCATTTCCCAGTACATTATTTTCAATTGTTTTTTTGAGGGGAAGGTTGATGAGTCCGGTTCATCCCATAAGAGAGTCAGATTTAACTTTATTAAAAGAGACCTAAGCTCTTTGAGCCAATGGATTTTGTGGAAGCGATCTACCGAGATCACGTCCTTCAGAGCCTGAACATAGTGTGTGAGTTTGGGGCTGGTCCAGATTCACCTCCAGTACAAAAGTGGGTGTAACCTCGCGATATCGACAACATTTTTCCTACCTAAATCAAGTAAAAGCGGAACAGTTGGGGAACACCGACTAAGCTACATAAAATGTTATTCTCCCCTTTTGCTAGTTGACTCAAGTTGGTAAAACCCCATAACTCTGATCCATACAGGGTAGCACTTAACACTTTCATGTTGTATATCTCCAAAGCTGGTGTGATTGGCTTTGTGAGAGAGAATTTGTGTTTAGACAATAGGGCACCTGCAAGCTGGTGAAATTTTAAAGTGGCCATATCCGTGTGACGTTTCCAACGCATGTTACTCTGGAGTAGAATACCTAGGTAGGTGAAAGCCTCCACCTGCTCTAAGGGTGTGTTGTTCAAAAAAATTCTACCTTTGAAAGATTTGTGCTGATTATGGGACATGAACTTGGTTTTTGTTGTATTAATCTCAAGTCCGCACAGTTGGCAAAAGTCCCCAAAAGCGTTAACAGCCTTCTGCAGGCCACTTGGAGTCCGTGAGATAATCAACGTGTCTTCCGCGAACATGAGGACAGGTACATGAACCCCAGCTACAACAGGACATCGGTGGGAGAACTACAAAGATGGTCAACTATTCCGTTTATATCTAACGAGAACAGGATAGGGGCCAAGACACATCCCTGCCGAACACCACGCTCAACAGGAAATGAGTCAGTAACCTCACCCTGTGCCCCCCATCTAATTCTAGCAAAATTGCTCTCATGTAAGCGGATGAGGATGGTCAGTAGCTATGGGGCCATTCCCAATTCAGCAAGAACTTTTCAAAGTTTACAGCGGGGGACTAAATCGAAAGCCGATTTCAAGTCATAAAGTGACCCTTCAGTCAAGACCACGTTCCTCCAATAGAGTGTAATAAAATAGAAGACTTAGTCTATAGAGCTAGTGAAGGGACGGAAGCCGGCTTGAAATGGGGATTACATTTTGTGTTCCTCTACCCAAGCCTGGACTGTGTTTCGTACTAATCGACCAATGACTTTTTGTGCTGAGTCTATGAGACTAATGGGCCTGTAATTACTTGGGAGGGATTTATTACCTTTTTTAAAAACAGGAATTATTTCAGCTCCCTTCCACGAAAATGGAATGGGAGCACCCCTGGCCACTGAATTCGCTAGAAGTGCGAAATACTGGCACCAGGACGGTCTATCATGTAAAAAAACGTCAGCCGGGATGCCATCAATGCCTGGAGCTCTGCCGCCAGTCACACGATCTAATGCTATACTAACATCTTTGATGGTAAAAATCTGGCTTTGGTAAAAGATGGCAGGAGGTAGAGGGCACTCCTCCTCTTCTAAGCTTCGAGCATATTGGGGCTTAAAAACTTCTAGCCACTGGGACTGGGTAACATTGTTTTGAGGAGGTTCTGCTAGTCCTCCCCTGTCCCATTTAATAATGTTCCAAAATTGCTAGGAATCATTAGCTTCACAAGCGTATATTTCAAGTCCTGCCACCTATCCTCATCTCACTGTCTTTTTGCCACTTTCTGGGCATATCTATATAAATACCATGCCTCTCTCACTCTGGTGGGATTCTTTGTCCTTAATTCCACACTTAGTTTTTGGCGAGCAGATTTACATGAGTCGTTATACCACCTGGCCATTGGCGGCTTTGTGCTTCTATTTTCTGGGTTCAGAGCCCTCATAAAAAAGGGTTTAAGACTAGAAAAGATGTGGGACTGTGCCTCTAGCATAATTAGGGGAAAATCCGGGGTACTAGTTTGGGGATTAAGTCGAGCCAATTCGCTCACAACCTCAGCTTTGAGCGCGTCCAAATTTGCAGGGTTCTCAATACGTTTATTCCATTTGACATGGCGCATATTATTTGAAGCAACAATGTCTAGTGTAGTTATGCCTCCTCTTGGAGGCTCATCTCTGTCCCCCTTTTGGGCTTGGAATATCAAACAGAGAGGGTTGTGGTCACTTTCCAGCAGGGGTTTAATGACCATATCGACTAGACAATGCCATAGTCTTATGTCCGCCAGGAGATAGTCAATGCGGCTGCTGTTCTGTCCATTTTCAAATGTGTTCGCTCCCTGCAGGTCTGAGGTGGTTCTCCCGTTTGCTGCTCTAAGGTCTCTTTCTAAGCATAAGGCTTTTAGCTGAATAGCTGCAGCTGTCCATCTTTTTATAACAGAGACTTCAAGTTTAGGGATTCCCCATCTAAGATCCTGGTCTACCGAGAGATCCTGGTCCTCTTGACCAAGTGGTTCATAAGTGGTATTAAAATCTCCACCCACTATCGGAAAAATCTTCTCCGGGATAGCCTCAAGCTGAGTGTCAAGAGCGGCTATTACCTCAGAAGTATGCCCCCCTGTTAACCCCCTGGCATAGACATTAAAAATAGCCACCCTATGACCATGGGTCCGTTCAAGTCTAACCATCATGATATCATTCACTAGATACCCGATTTGTTGCACCTTGCATCGTAAGCTCTGGCAAACCCAAATCACCAGGCCACCTGCAGGCAGGCCTTTTGATTTTTTTGTTGCGGGAACATAGAATTTAAGAAATCCCACGCGAAAGACTGGGTCTACTGACCAAGACTCCTGAAAAAGGTTAATGTTGTGTTGATCAATAAAACTACACCATTCAGGAGACAAAACCTTGTTACCAATTCCCTCAAGATTCCATGAAAGCAGAGACAAGCCTTCCTTTTTTTGCAGGGTTATACTCGTATTTAAGGGACTCTCTATTCCTCCCAGCATGTCACCCTCCCTCACTAATGTGTGCTTGACAGTATTAGACTTTAGTAATTGAGAATTTAGCGGAATACTATTTGTTGTACAAAGTCCACCCTCTCTGATGGAATTCAAACATGTCACTAGGGGGGAATTAATGTCATGAGTGGTCCCAGCATTGGCCGGCAATCTTACAAAAGGACATGCAGGTGTCATGGGATCTTGACAGACAACCGCATTACCCTGTACCCGATGGTCATTCTCTCGGCCATTCGAAGGAATGTTTCTCAAAAAATTGTTAGAGTCACCCTGTAGTCAATCGCATTCCTCCATATCAGTGAGGGCCCCAAACCGGTTCCTCAGACTAATCCCGTCCAACAGGGATGGGGTCATCCTCCCGAAGGGCAGGTATGCGTGTGGGTGTTTTGGCCTAGACCTGCTGGAGCTCCTTGCACACCAAGATCTATCATAAAACAATTCTAGGGTTAGTAGTATTATCACCGAATACCTTAATGGGGGGGTGGGGATAGATTTCCCAGCACATTAGTCAGTACTTGGGGACTGGAGAAGTTCATAGCTATACAATCGCCCTCAAATCTTTTCTTGTGATTGCCCAACCATGTCACCCTTCTAGCCATTATAATTTCCCTGACTAGTTGCTGGCTGCCCCTTACAGATATCCTCATGTTATTAGTCAGCCAATACAGTGCTTTGTCAATTAAAGTGGCTGCAGTTTCCACTTGACCAGGACCCAGATGAGGAGCATTGGCCAAGACAAGTACTAATGGAAGGGCCTCAGGGATAAACTGGAATGCCTCTCTCTCTAGTAAGGGTTTGTGAATGGCTATAGGGACGGTCGGGCAAGTTGCAAGGGTAACAAGAGGGGCCCCTTTCTCAAGATTTGCTGGCTCGCTAAAGTGTTTTGGGGCAGCTGATTCAAGGGCTAGATCTTGGTGGTTAAACCCTCAGCATCAAGAGGGAGATCATATGTAGACTGAGTTAGGGGCATCAAAGGGACCTGCCCCTTTGGGATGGTTGCCTGCCCAACAGGCTCCTGGGGTACTAATATTGTTCTTGCAGAAGGGGCGTTATGCTGTGATATTGGCCCACTATTCTGCCCAAAGCAATCACCCTATCTTCAATAGAAGTTAGCCCGGACATGATGGGAGCCAGAGTAAAGTCTAATTTCTCTTTAAGAATTACCCAGAGTGAACTAGATAAATCTTCCAGTGATGGCTGGATGTTTGAAGGTAGCTGTCTGGATGATTTAGGCTTTGCTTTTGGAATTCTTACCCCCTTCTGTTGTTTAACCTTACTAAGGGGTACCAACCCACCTTCCCTTGTACATCGTCTCATGGGTGGGGCGGGCAAGGGGGAAAAACTGGATGAGGCATCTTCAGTGCAACCTAGAGGAGATACATTTTGGGGCTGGTCGTGACAACTCAGAGACATGCTGGGTGGTTCAACCGGGTCTATCAAATCCCGTGGAAGTCCTGGGGATGGAGTCAATAGCTGGGAGGCAGTACCCTCTGGAATGTCATGTACCATGGCAACAACAGTACTGCTTGGATCCAAGGAAAGCCTCCTTTCGGTTCTTTTGATTTCCTCATTGAGCATGCTAGAAACTTTCACCAAGTAAGAGTCCAGAGTCACCACTCCCCCTCCATTGGGTTTACAAACCTTGGTTCTCTTTTTTCCCATGATTACTTAACAAAATAATTGGTGGGAGACAGTACCTTTCCTTAAAGCAAATGTTAGAGGGGTGGCCCAGCCCGGCCCCCTCCGGCCCTGGATGGTCACAGATGGCCCGCCCTTTGCCCAGGCTTAGCCCCGCTTCCCGCGCGTGTCCCGCGACGCGGGGGCTGGCCTTGATTTTTAAGTGCCTCCAGGCACGGAAATCGGCTGGAGCGGCTTCCTGCCACAAGTCACCCTGGAAGTTGTAGTCTCCCCCTCTCAGCGGCCGCGCCGAGATAGCAGAGGCTTCGGCGGCGGGGGGAGACAGGTGCCAGGAGCTGGGAGCAAGACCAGCAGCAAACAGGTGAGGCAGGGAATCAAAGAAGGGCTGCAGGCAGTAAGGACTTGATTTTTAAGTGCCTCCAGGCACAGAAATCGGCTGGAGGGGCTTTCTGCCGCAAGTCACCCTGGAAGTTGCAGTCTCCCCCTCTCAGCGGCTGCGCCGATATGGCAGAGGCTGCAGTGGCGGGGGGAGACAGGTGCCAGGAGCTGGGAGAAAGACTGGCAGCAAACAGGTAAGGCAGGGAATCAAAGAAGGGCTGCAGGCAGTAATGTCCCGGCATGCACAAAGATCTCAATATCATCTATGAGTAAATTCAAGTCCATTGAACTACCACTTTTCTGTGTTCTCATCTTTTATAGAGCAGGTACTTTACACACTTTTAATGTGCGTGCAAATTTAAATAAGTCCATCCACAATTGAGCACAGTTCTCAAAGACATCAGGGTAAAAGGAAAGAGCAGATTTTAAAACCTTTTCATCAGTCTTAGTCTTTCATGAATGGAAAGATTCATTACCGCAAGTTGTTTCACTGGTACTTCTTCTATCACTGTTTCTTCCTTGCCTGCTCCCTTGTGTCCATGGTGCTCCCACTGATCGTCCTCTGTTCTTGTTTTGTTTCTTCTGCCCCTGTCTTTTTGCCCACTCTGATAGGACTGTTTGTTTTTTAATTCGACTAGTTGATACTTCTTGGAAAAAGACATCTTGCCCTTATGTGTCAAAGCTGCATCATCACCCGAATCCACTTCGGAACTCTGATCTGTAGTGGAATCCCCACAACTCTGGTTCATTGATTGTAGTGTGTTATCCTTTGCTATAATTGACTCCTGGCTTTGTCAAATTTCCATGACAACTATCAAGATAAGTCTTGTTTTATAATTAATTTTGTCATGTTGAAATTTATGTTGATTCTTTGTATGATATCTTTCTCGCAGATCTAAATTCCCTCATTCACCAACTTCAATGTATTGATTGCCCATTCTTGGTCTGATTCTACTTGAATTTCCAGCAGCAACTTATTGATTTGTTCTTTCAATTCCTTATGTTCGTCCCATGCATGTCTTATGAGGACTTGTAACAAGCATTGTGAGCAAGTGTTGGTTTTCTCTGCCCAGTCATTCAATAGGTGAGGATTGGGGTTCGATAAGGTGAGAATAATAAAGATTCAGAGGCTGCAAGAGATCTGTCGGACCTCAAGATATTTTTGTAAGGAGGTTGCCTCCTACCTTCAGCTAACTTTCTTCCATTGTAGTTTCTCCAATAGATTACGCTTCTATTTATATTTTAAAGAGTTTAATTTATTCTGTCCAATATATCTTCTTCATCACATTCTTGCCGTGCACAGCAGGGAATTGGCTACATGACCTAATCATGGCCGACTCACCATAGCTCACAAGCAGCTAACCCCATGATGTACACATCCTTTCGCCGTCACAGTGTATAGTTGGCCGCAAGACCTGGCTTACAACATCAGTGCCGCAAAGGAAAGTGGATTCAGTACATTAAATCAGTTTGATCCCTGCCACTGACAGCTTTGTGGGTGCTATTCCATGGCAAATCAATCCAGTCTACTAATTTTCACTTGTGCAAACAGCCCGCAGCTCCACATTTCCTGCGTTAGCATCCTCAACAAACATCGCCACGGCTGACTCCGGCAACTATCGCTAATGAGATACAGAGTAAGTATTCCCGAGCAAAAAGCAGTGACAACATCACTCCGCAACATTCTCAACGACCAGCCACATTGGCGATAAGAACACAAAACATACGATAAGGCACATTAGTGGCAGAAAATTAACAGCTGTTGTGACATGGTGTAAAGTCAGACTACAACCTGCACCACAAAAAGGAGCAGAGCCCAGAGCCACACCTGAAGACAAACAGATGCCATGGAGCAACTGAACATGCAGCACGGACACCCAAGAGGGCCAAAACACCCATCAACACCACATCCAGGACCACCCCTCCCTGGCATCCCCGAGCAAAGACATGCCACATCAGCTACACCTAAACATCTACAAAATAATCAATCTGATGTTGCACAATCACAACTGGTGAAATGCATGCGTCGTCACAGAAATGAGCATCACACATTCACTTTCGAAGCAACCAATAAAACTTCATTGAAATGAACACTGAAATGAAATGAAGACACTTGGCGACTCCCCTTGGGACAATCCGTAGGTCACAGCCTGCAAGACAAAAAACATGATGAGAAGGTGTGTCCTGCACATATCAAAGGCCAGAGAGAGAGCAAAGGAGAGAGAGAGAAGAAGAGAGGGGGGAGAGAGAGAGAGAAGAGATGGGGAGAGAGAGAGAAGAAGAGAGGGGGAGCAAGAGAGAGAAAAAGAAAGGGGGAGATGGAGAGAGAGTGAAGAAGAAGAGAGGGATAGAGAGACAGAAGAAGAGGGGGAGAGAGAGAGAGAGAAGAAGAAGAAGAGAGGGGGAGAGAGAGAGAGAAGAAGAGAGGGGAAGAGAGAGAGAGAGAGAAGAAGAGGGGGAAAGCAAGAGAGAGAGAAGAAGAGAGGGGGAGAGAAAGAAGAAGAGAAGGAGAGAGAGAGAGAGTGCCGCCCATGCGCACTCAGGACACATTGCTCACCTGCTGCCACCGGTGTGTCTCCAGCCACTTGCCGGTATGTATAGCAGTACACCAGGTCACACATCAGAGCCGTCATCTGAAACAGAGTTCAGACACATGTCTGGCACACTACACACACTTACACAAGACAGCATCACCCGCCCGCCCATGCACACCCGGGCACAGGCACCCTAGCCCCTCCTGCTGCCCATCGCAGGGTGCCTGCCCATGCACACCTGGGTCTCACTGCTCACCTTTTGCCACCAGTGTGTAGACAGGAGGTCCCACCATGTGCCGCTGCAAGCCGCAAGCCAGAGCCCATGGACATGGCACCTTCCACACCATGGAGCCAAACTGCGCAGGCCACCAGGTCTCATGTCTGGTGCTGGGTTTTGATTACTCCATGGCATAGGACATACCAATGCACCTGGCACCATTGCAGGCTGCACACCCGCTCAGCCCAATAGATGCCACTAACTCTGTGACCCCGAAGCGAGCCCACATGGTAGTAGACCCATGCTGCCCGCTGGCTCTGGCCTACACTGTGGTCCAGAAGGGCACACAAAACCTGAGCTGTCCGGACGCCGGGACGGGGCATCATCGCAGGCTGCACATCCACTCAGCAGCTTAAGGAGCCACTGACTCGGTGCACCCAAAGTCACCGTCTCATGGCAGGGTGCCCTTGCTGGCCGTAATACTCCATGTGCCACTAACCCTGTTCAAAGCAGTAAGTGTCCCGTGGAGGGGTGCCTGTGCCAGACGGGAAACAACCATTACATCGATGTAAATACATCGCGGTGCTATCACACCGCGACATTTACATCGGATGGTCGTTCACATCGCAGCCTATTAGTCCGCATGCTACAACGGCGCGATGGCATTGACATCTCGTGCAATTACAACGCATGCGATGTTAGAATGCCATTACATCACAAACGAAAATGAGCTTAATGGGCTTGAGACGTGATGAGACTAGTAAAAATGGGCGCATGGTGCAACTTTAAAAAATGATGCAAGTTGTTAATATTTAATGGGCTAAATGGGCTTGAGACGTTCTGAGACTAGTAAAAACGGGCGAATGGTGCAACTTAAAAAAATTATGCAAGTTGTTATTATTTTAACAGAAACGGGCGAATGATAACAGTGTGGCCATGCGAAGGCTTTCGAAGCACTGTTTATGCCCCAGCACTCCTGCCAGAAAAGAGAAGGCGACAAAAAACGAGGGAAACAGAGGGCAGAAGGGCTCGAAAATAGAGGGAAACAGAGGGCACAAGGCCACAAAAAACGATTGAAACGATGCAAGTTGTTATTATTTAATGGGCTAAATGGGCTTGAGACGTGCTGAGACTAGTAAAAACGGGCGAATGGTGCAACTTTAAAAAATGATGCAAGTTGTTATTATTTTAACAGGAACGGGCGAATGATAACAGTGTGGCCATGCAAAGGCTTTCAAAGCACTGTTCATGCCCCAGCACTCCTGCCAGAAAATTGAGAAGGCCACAAAAACGAGGGAAACAGAGGGAAGAAAGGCACGAAAATAGAGGGAAACAGCTGGCACAAGGCCACAAAAAACGATTGAAACAGAGGGCAGAAGGCCACAAAAAATGAGGGAAATAGAGGGAAGAACGGCACAAAAAACGAGGGAAACAGAGGGCAAAAGTGGATGGGTGGATGAATGGATGACGGATGGATGAATGGATGGATGGATGGGTGTATGGGTAGATGGATATGCATATCGGAGTAATTTGTCCTCCACTTACGTTAGGCTCTTCTCATATTCAGCTGAGTGTTCAAAGGAACTCTGAGTAGCACGGATTCCATTTTCCTTAATCGTCTTAGTGTTTTTTATTGCTGTCAGGACTTTTTCAACGGTCATACCCAGACCATTATTAAGGGAGCATAGAATATTATTGAGATCACATACAATTAAACTGTCACTTTGACCGAGAAGGGTCTCCATGTCCGTATTCGTTTTTTTATCAGCGATGTGGGAGGCTCATTTGTGAGATATGTGTAGAGTGGAAATAGTAGGTGGTTGATTTTTACTTCTTATCAAGTATGTTAAACAGGCTGAAATGGTGATATGACTTTGCTATGGGCTTTACATTGGTGACCCGGAGTCTCCAAAGAGGCCCAGAAGAGGTCCTATGCGTGGTCGTTCCTATGTGTTGGTACATCTAGTAGTAGCCGCAGCCTAAGCACTTCACAACACTGGGTAAGGACTGAAATCTCCCATTATTGTTACATTATTATAGTCAAACTGCAATATCTCTAAATGAATCAGAATTAAGTGCCCTGAAAATTACGCCAAAAGTGAATGAATTTAGGAGGGATAATTGTATGGCACGAACTAGGATGCCTCATTCAGGTATCAAGACATAAGTAATGGGTGTAAGAGCCTAATGCTTTACAAAAATCTGTGCAAAACCTCCCCCCTTTATCCCAGCCCTGTTATTGAAAGCATATTGGTAGATCTCAAGATCAGCGTTATCCACAGTGGAATTATTCTCCTCCTGTTACCAAGTCTCTGTAAGAAGTAGCCAATTCCCACAATTATTATTCGTATACATGTGAGAGCGTCTGTTTTGGTGTGTGCTGTAGATGACTCTGGTTGGAGGTTTCAAACTCATTGTTGCTGGCCTGCAGCGGTGTGTGTGGATTGATTAGGAACAGTGGGTGGCAGGTGTTTTGCGGCAATAGAAGTCAGGGGTTGTCTTGAGCACCCCCATGTCATGTAGATAGGGGTACTTGGGGCCCTATAGCGATGTCTTGAACCCAGAATCCACCAATATGAGTGGCCGGTGGGTGTGCCAGTATTGGACATAGACAGGCCCTCGGCGCTGTAGCGTGTAAGTGCAGTAGCCATGTCTGAGGTGGAGTTCGTTAAGAACACGGACGGTGGCTTCAGAGCAGTGGACAGTTTCTGTCATCGAGCGGTTAATCAATCAATAAATCAGGGGTTTGTATAGTGCAACTACTCACATACGAGGGTATCAAGGCACTACTCAAGGCGCTACAGCCTAACAATATGGTTAGAGGCAGAGATGTATGCAGTAATACACCTTCCATGTTGCCATGTTTATTGGGGTTCATACAGTGAAGCCATGAGAAGGGTGTACATGTAAAAGCACACATCCATCTTGAACCTGCCCAAGACTTGGAAAATGTGCATGTAAAACGTCATGTCACATCGTTTGCAAGCATTAGATACAACGGCTGTAGTATCTCATGAAAAGATGCTGCATACTTGGAGCTGGAACACACTGGGTTCCAAAAGCACCCTGGGTTGCGTTAGCCACAACAATTTTGCATATTTAATACGATTGTTTCTGAAAAGTTGACCTGATATTTCACCCAATGACCATAAATAATGCAATATTTGGGTAGCAGGTTTGTCTGTGTACCATTCACTGCCAGTGCTCCTGGTCCGGTGGCAGCATTGCTGCAATAGATTGCATCTGATTTCAGACCTTGACTCGAGTGCCCTCTTGTTGGAAAAAACAAGGTTTGCACCATAGTTTCAGAAACTAGAAAAATCGTAGGTGAGGTGTAATAAAGGTGTGTGCGTGGTTTGAATGAGTAGAAATTAAAAACCAAAGACAGGAGAATTTGTTATGTCATATTAAATAGGTGTCAAGATTGAAAAGCGCTGTAAAAGTTGTTATTTTGCGATATAGTTAAGTGGTCGATTGAAGAGATATTCAGCAAAAAGTGACAAACACGAGCATGTCGTGCCAAAACAATTCCCACCATGGATTCATCTTTTGCAACAGCAAAAAAAACAAGTAAGAGAGTTCAATCCCACTTGTTATTTTATTCACAGAACTTTGTCTATGCTGCTGCAATCTAAACAAGCAGCGACCTCTGATGCAGTGCTCCCACTTGCTGCTGATGCATCATGAGTCGCTCAGTTTGCACACGAAATGGAGCACTTGAGTGGGTCCCTACCTCTGCTCCTCGGGGGTGGGGGGTGAGCATGCATTGCAATCAGAACATTGGCTTCCTACAAGGCACACAGAACTGGGATCTTGAGGTATCCACTGAGATCAGCACAGCACGCTGAGCTCATCGCGTTGTCATGTCACGCGATGTAAAGTTGCCCATGTGACACGCGATCCAATTACATTGCCGCATTTGCGTCGCAACAACGTGCGATGAGATAATGGCCGGCGTGACTGCCTTTGCCACAATGAGAACTGCCGCGATTACATTGTGGTCGACGGATCGTCATACAACCGTGCCAGACGCAATGCTCTGTGTGCCACTATCCCTGTTCAACCCCAGTCAGCGCCACGTGGTGGTAGGCCCATGCCGGCCTCAATGCTCAGTGTGCCACTAACCCTGTTCAACCCCAGTCAGCACCACGTGGTGGTAGGCCCATGTCGACCGCAAGGCTTCATGTGCCATGAACCCTGTGTGCAACAACTCATGGACCCTTTATGATTGAGAACCATGGGGAGTCTGTCATCCAGTCACCACAGGCATAGGGAAATGTGTTGTCGTCGGCCCCTTATGTTGGCAGAGTCACATGGCCTGTGATGCCTGTGCCACATGGGTGTGCTGTGCATGCAAACCTGCCCTCAGGGAGTGGCTGTGACATGCTGACAACTAGACCAGTGACCTGCACACCACCAGCGAGTATGCCTGCGATGGGTAGCAATGAGCCCCCCCTTGGAGCATTAGCGTAGTGGTCTGGCTTGCCGTACGCCAGACCAGCACAGGGCTTGCAAAATTGACTCGTGGGCTCTGGGCATGGTTCTGTCCATGTCTGGACAAGGAAGTGGCTGATGCGTGTGTCCCTGTTGAGGTGTCCATGGGACCCGTTACACAAAATGCTACGTAGTACCCTCTGACTGGCATCCCACAGGATGAGCATCATTGACGCAGTCCCTACATTCATCCACACATACACACATGAATGATGAAAGACATGACACAGCAGTGCATCACTAGATGGTTATTGCACATCCAGTGCAGTTATGCAACTGGAGTGGTACAGGGCAATGCCAAGGACACTGCACAATCTGGGCCCATGGAGGGCCAGTCAGAGTCCATCCGGGGATGACAAGTACTGCGGAAGAGGAAGGGTACAGTCTGTAGTCTGGTCGCTGTGTCATTGGTCATCAAACAGGATGTGGCAGTCCAAGGTGAGTGCATTTGAGTGAATCGGGGGTCAGTGGAAGGTCATGAGGCCATGTGCGGGACAAAGCAGAAAGAGGCCAGGTGGCAGAAATTAATGCTACTGGGTCCTTCTGATCACAGGCACATCCACGTCCTCACCCCGGATGAGTGCTCTGCCCCACCTGTGGGTGTTGCTGTATTGGATGAGGCACTTTGTGCCACTGGCACATCAGGGCCACACTGTGTCCCACTTACACGTCAGGTGCTGGAGTGGATTGGCCTGCCGCACTGGGAGGCACTGACACACCAGGGGACAGAGATATGGATGGTGTGGGGGCAGCAGCATTCATCATCGCCCTGACTTGTAGCAGCAATGCCATGATGAGGATCTGCAGGGCATGGTCGATCCCAGCTACATTCTGCTGATGTGCAGCGGTGGCTGCCATCCTTTCCGCCTCCCCCCGCACCATGCCCTCCATGAGCCTCCGCATTGTGCCAGGTCACGGCTGGTATGGCTGGTATAGCTGGAGCCCGTTTGAGCAGACAGGTGTTCTTCTCTCCGCGGGCTGACTCCAGCGATGTCAGTCAGGGCTCGTTGGAGACCATAGAGTGGGCCTACACACCCAAGGATGGCATCAAGTTTGGTTGCCATGATGCCGAAGCCCAACCGTAGCTCTGGCACTCCAGAACACGGCGTTGGAAGGCCATGTGTTGTTTCTGGGGGTCTTGGGAGAGTGCTGGGGCTGTGGGTGTCTCCTGCTGGGTGGTTTGGGAAGTGGTTGGGGTCTCTTAGATGCAGCTGGGCTGCCCTGATCCTGGAGGTGAGTGGCGGATGAGGTCAATGATGTCTAGGATGGTTTAGGTGTCAATGCTGGTGTTGTCCTCCTCGTCAGCAGTGAAGAGTGGCTGGGACTGGTCTGCAGGAGGGGTTGACAATTCTCCCTGTGATGTGAAGGGGAGATGGTGTATTACAATGTGTCCACATGTATGTAGCTGCATGGTACATGTTGACATTCAGACAACATGGCACTGTGCACTGTGACAGTCTGTAGATCTAGGCGAGGACCCAGAGTCATTGTGGGTCTACACTGTGCTCTGCTTGATTGTGCATGTGTGCCATTGTGCCCATCTCCACCCGTCCCCCAGTACCAGGTGGTCACTCACCCTGTTGTGGTTGTGTTGTGTCCTGTCGAGCAGTGTCTGATCCTCCGACTCAGGCCAGAGTCTCCACACTGATGACTGTCAACACAGGCTCCTCCATGTCATCCAGCACAAGCTGTGGCGCTGGGCCCCCACCTCTAGTTTGCGTTGCTGCCTTCTGGTTGGCAGAGAGTTTTTCCTTGGTCTTCAGCTTGATGTCATTGCATCGCCTCTTGACCTCATCCATTATCCTTTTGTGCTCTCCGACGGCATTCACCTTGTCCTCAATGTCCCGCCATATTCAATTTTTGGTGCCCAATGACATGTTGGAGGTGACGAACAGTTGTTGATGGTGTTCCATTCCATCACCTCTGTGACTATGATCCTGTTCGCCTTCGCACAGAACGTTGTCTTCCTCTTCTTCTCGCACTTGCCCTTCCCTATCCCCGAGGTCCACGGGCTGTTCGCCCGGGGGGCTTGTGGGCCTTTTCCCTCGTCCTCTGCGCCTGCTCCGGTTTCCTCCATGGTGCTTGGGTGTTGGTCAGTTTTTGTTTGGGTGTTTTCTACTTTCATGGTGATTTTTCCCACCTGCCAGGTGTGTGTTGCAGGCCTGGCGCTGCTTATTGCTGATTTCCTCATCGCACTTTGGCCCATCGCAGGTTTTTTGGTGTTGTGGTTTGTGTTTTTGTCTCCATCTATGTGGTTGTATCGGGGACATTGTCTGCGGTTTCGGCAGACTATCGCATGCTACCGCCTTGTTGTGAATTCCACATTGTGACTGGGTTATTTTCCCTCAATAGGCTGCGGTGTTGAAAGTTACACTACTCTTGCAGTGGATATCACATGTTCTTGTGAATATACCCCCATCTTTCGTCAAAAAAAGCTTGGTTTGAGGCCAGATGGGTTACAATTAATGTGGCTAGATTAAATAGCTCACACGGACATGCAAGGTTGCTCATGCTGTTCCTTGGGAATTGTAGTGAGCTTCTCTAAACTGTCTTGTTTCATTTGTGAACCTTTGTAACAAAACCAATATTGGCATTCATATGCGTGGTAATGCAATTAAGATGATCAAGTAGTAAAATTGGCAAGAAACAAGTTCGCCATTTGTAAACCTTACAAGCTGCAAAAATAAACGACGCAGTTTTCCACCAGGTGGCACCAAAACCTAGCGTAAAAGTATGTTTTATTAGTGACAACATTCTGTCTGTTTTTTCAGTCCTTCCTTAAAATTTTGCTTGATGTTATAAACAATTTTTATCAGATGCGCTTGTGGGAGTGATTTTTTTTTTTTTTTAACGAACAATGTTAAACACGTTCTATTTACTCATATCAGTTTGAAGATCTCATAATAGTGAAATTCTGGAGACAGCCATTAATGAGTCAAAGGCTGCCACATTTTTTCCATCTGAGACCCACTTCCTTCTATAATACGCCATATTGTTCCCCCTTCCTCATTCTGTAGTTTCTCTATCACGCACAATTTATGAATTAATTTCCAAACGCACCTCTCCTTTGTTAAAAAAAAATACACTCCACGCCCTTGCAGACGGAGCTAAAGTGACTTGCTCCACGTCTTTCTTTGCCTACTCATTTTGCTGCCACACTTAAATTTTTTTCCAGTCCCACAGCATAAAAGAGACGCTGCTCACCAGCCTCTCCACGTGACAAACGCTGCTCCTGAGGCGGAAAGCCGGGAGAGCGCACCGTTCTTTTAAAATTACTTTAGTGTGAATTTCTTGTGTTTTTAACTGAATATTCATTCACCCAAGCCTCTCTGAACTCAAGCGGCCCCTCCGCTGCCCAGAAACCGGCGTGTAAAACGCTCGACAGCGCCTCGGCCGATCGACAGGCCACGCCCCCTTCAGAGGCCACGCCCACCGCCCACAGCATAAAAGAGACGCTGCTCACCAGCCTCTCCACCTGACAAACGCTGCTCCTGAGGCGGAAAGCCGGGAGAGCGCACCGTTCTTTTAAAATTACTTTAGTGTGAATTTCTTGTGTTTTTAACTGAATATTCATTCACCCAAGCCTCTCTGAACTCAAGCGGCCCCTCCGCTGCCCAGAAACCGGCGTGTAAAACGCTCGACAGCGCCTCGGCCGATCGACAGGCCACGCCCCCTTCAGAGGCCACGCCCACCGCCCACAGCATAAAAGAGACGCTGCTCACCAGCCTCTCCACCTGACAAACGCTGCTCCTGAGGCGGAAAGCCGGGAGAGCGCACCGTTCTTTTAAAATTACTTTAGTGTGAATTTCTTGTGTTTTTAACTGAATATTCATTCACCCAAGCCTCTCTGAACTCAAGCGGCCCCTCCGCTGCCCAGAAACCGGCGTGTAAAACGCTCGACAGCGCCTCGGCCGATCGACAGGCCACGCCCCCTTCAGAGGCCACGCCCACCGCCCACAGCATAAAAGAGACGCTGCTCACCAGCCTCTCCACCTGACAAACGCTGCTCCTGAGGCGGAAAGCCGGGAGAGCGCACCGTTCTTTTAAAATTACTTTAGTGTGAATTTCTTGTGTTTTTAACTGAATATTCATTCACCCAAGCCTCTCTGAACTCAAGCGGCCCCTCCGCTGCCCAGAAACCGGCGCGTAAAACGGTCGACAGCGCCTCGGCCGATCGACAGGCCACGCCCCCTGCAGAGGCCACGCCCACCGCCCATTGACCCACTAGCCCATAAGTAGGTGCCTCCCCAGGAAGCGCAGCGGACGAGCGCAGCGGGCGCGCCGATTGCGCGCCGAAGGCGCGCCTAAGGAAAGCCCGTCTGCGCCCGTCCGCGACCGATCGAGACCAGAGGCCATACACCCTGCCTCACGCACTCAATATTCCCGCTCGCAACTCACCAGCCTCCAGGGTAAGTGGACTCCATCGGCTGCTACCTTAGCTCGCATCTCCAACCTAGGGCTATTAACCTCACAGAACTCCGTCCATATTAACACCTTGTCTACGCCTCTGAACACCAGTCCCTCTATTCGGCACCCTGATGCCCTTCCCCCCACAGCAATATCTGCTTTATACTTAAACACAAGATCGGCTGTAAAACATCAGCTCGATCTTTTCACTCTACTCGATGTTCATAAACCTGACTTACTGTTTCTTACCGAGACTTGGTTCTCGGACAGTTCCCTTCCCTCCCTGCTAGCGATACTCCCCCCGGCCTACTACGCCATTCGAGCTGATCGCTCCTCTGGCAGGCCCGGCGGAGGGGTCGCGTTGATCGCCCGCAAAGAACTCACTTTCCAGCCTCTGGTTTCCCCCTCCATGGGAATCTCAGACTGCCTAGTGATTCGCTCCCTTTCCTTTACCCCTCCGTTAACTTGTGTCCTGGTGTATAGACCCCCGTCCTCCCCTCAAACATTCCTCCCCTGTTTCCAAGACCTAATGGCGACCTTGGTGGTTAACCACGCCTCCATCTTAGTCTTGGGAGATTTCAACTTCTGGCCCTCCGACCCTGCGGAATGCGCCACGTCCAAGGAGTTCTCAGACTCTCTTGGGTCGCTCAACTTCACATCAGTTGTTAATACTCCCACACACAGGTTGGGACACATCTTGGACCAAATTTGGCAACGTGATTGCCCGGTCAACTCCCTTTCAGTTTCCCCATGTTCATGGTCAGATCATTCACTAATCACCTTTTCCCTATCCCCTGTTCCACCACCCAAACCTACCTCTGCGAAAAATGTTTGGGTACGCTCATGGAACCGAGTTGACATTGTAGCCCTATCGTCTCTCCTTTCTTCCTCCAGCCCTGAACTGACTGCGCTGCCTTCCTCTGGCCAGGCAGAAGCAATTACCAACTGGCTGCGGGTCGGGTGCGATGCTATCGCTCCGCTTAAACGCATCGCAACCAAACGCCCCAAAGACGCAAATCGTTGGTTCTCAGAGGATCTAAAAAACAAAAAACTCACTCTCCGCCAAGCCGAACGAAAATGGAGACGAATTACTGCCCCACTGCCAAAAATCGTTATACTGAACTTCTTACCCAGTACAAGACAGCTATACTTGACACAAAGAAAAACTATTTCTCCTCTAAAATCCAGCTTGCGGAAAATCGGCCCAGAGAAATCTTTTCTATCATCCAGGATCTTGCCTTTTCCGACAGAACATCGCTCAAACCATTACCCTCTCAAACATTATGTGACTCGCTCAATTTCTTTTTCTTGGACAAAATTAATAAAATCAAAAGTAAAATTCCCTCCCCATCCCAGACCTTCACTGACCCCAGCTGCCCTCCAGTCACCGCATATTTGGATTCAATTCCTCCTCTCTCGACAGACTCATTTCTCTCTATTCTCCCGTTGGTTAAGTCCGGCTCCCCGCTGGACCCCTGCCCCGCTTATATCTTAAAGCAGATTTACACTCACTGTCCCTCACCACCCTTAGTGCTCTTAAACAGTTCGCTGGCTCAGGGCATTGTTACCCCTGCACTCAAATCGGCTGTGATTGTCCCGATCCTAAAAAAACCTGGAGCGGACCCCTCCGATCCAGTCAACTTCCGTCCAATTTCCCTCTTGCCTTACCTGGCAAAGGTATTAGAACGACATGTGGTTAAAACCTTGAGCGAGTTCGTGGAAAGTCACGGCGTGTTAGCCCCTAGACAGGCCGGCTTCCGCCCAGCCCACTCAACTGAGTCCGTTATAACATCGGTTCTGGACAATCTCCGACAAGGAATGGATACCAACCAACATCAGGCCCTGATCCTCTTAGATCTCTCCGCCGCATTCGACACGGTGGATCACACCATCTTACTTTCACGTGTCGAAGCGGCGGGAATCAGAGGCACAGCGCTACTATGGTTATCCTCCTTTCTGAACGGTCGGACTCAAGCGGTTCGTCTGGGAGAGTTTTCTGCAGATTTTCAACCAATTCAGTGTGGTGTTCCCCAGGGCTCCTCTCTGTCCCCCCTTTTGTTTAACCTCTACATTGCCCCCCTCATTTTTGCGTTACAGCGTCTGGAGGTCTCTGTGTACAATTACGCAGACGACCTCCAGCTCATTTTTTCCCTTTCCTCCACCCCTGAGTCCATGTCCAATGTCCAGTCCATCATGACCTTTATTCAGGACTGGATGAACTTCAACCACTTGAAGCTCAACCCCGACAAAACGGAGTTGGTGCTAACGGGTGGTTGCTCCAGTCCCTGGACATCTTCTTTTTGGCCCCCTTCACTTGGCCCCCCTCCCACCCCTGTACCCTCTGTCAAAACCCTTGGATTCAAAATTAATAATCAACTCTCCTTACACTCTCAAGTTTCTGCTGTGGTTTCCTCAGCCTTCCTTTCACTTAGGACGATCCGCAGAGTCTCTCGATTCTTCGCCCCGGAAGCGCTCAAACTAATTCTATTAGCCATGGTAACATCTCGCCTAGATTATGGCAATATTCTCTACCATGGCATGCCTAACTACCTCTTGAGACGCCTTCAGCTTGTCCAAAACCAGGCTGCTCGGCTGGTTTTTAACCTGTCTAACTCACATCACGTAACCCCTCTCCTCCTTACCCTGCACTGGCTCCCTGTCCGACATCGTATCTTATTCAAGCTCGGTTGCACCATCTTTAAAGCCCGGACAGGATCTGCCCCCTCCTTCATCAATTCTACTATTCAATCCTACACGCCTTCACGAGACCTTCGATCCGCCTCTCACCACCTTCTCCTGGTTCCCCGTTTTAAACGGAAGAAGTGGGGTGGCTCTAAATTTTCTACCACGGGTCCAGTCTTCTGGAACTCTCTTCCATTGCACCTCAGAACCTGTACCCAGTACCCCCTCTTCCGTAGAGACTTGAAGACTTTCCTCTTCACCCAAGCCTTCCCATCTTAAACGCTCACCTTCCCCTCTCTCCGACCTGCCTAGTAGCAACTGTCAGTGAGCGCCAAGAAACCGCCAGGTGTACGAGCGCTATACAAATCCCTTCAAATTCAAATTCAAATTTTTGGATCTGAAAAAGCCTGTATTCAGTGTGGCTGCTCTGCTCCCAAGGAAATGTGTAATGTGGCCGAGGAATCACACATGACACTAGCAGATGCCGTCATATAAATGTATTCGAATAGATGGCCGAGTAGAACAGTCAGCTGTTTAGGAAGTGTACAGTCCAGTGTTCGTTCATTGGCCATTGAAACTCAAGACTGCTAATGTTCAGGACTCTTTTGGGGAGTATGTGAATTTAACAAATTAACCTTTCCATGTTCCCTGCAAACTTATCTGTCATTTCAGAGCGATCTCAAAGGAAAACCTATATCAATCACCATGCAGTCAGGCACTTTCACCCTGCACTCACTTACCAACCTTCATTCACGCACTACTCACCCTGCACAAAGAGCACTAACACCATTCTCCCTGCACTCATATATTGCTCTTACAGTTCTTATTATTAATCGCATAGGCGAAAACTAATGCATTTACCAGTGCTTGTTTGAACATGAAAGTATGCATTGAAAACAGTACTACATAATACTGCTGCATGGTTTACTATTTTATGTCGCTTTCTAGACTTCTCCTTGGTTGAACTATATATTTTACAGTAGTACTGCTACTTATTGGAAATAATTAATTGATAGGTATGACATAATTCCTGTGAAATATGGGTTTTCAAACCACTGGTAAATGCAGATTTCAATCATGATTTAAAACTAATGTTCACCATTTATGTTAAGCTATGGTACCAGATCACCACAAATTCACAGCTCCTGTATGCCTGGCATTCCAGGTACAAATATACTACTGCCACTGGTCATTACTCGACCTTGCAGTCATTTGGCACAGGGCATGGACTACACCCATACTCATTGACCAGTACTGTGGTTCTCCTCTTAAAAATTAGGCAGACCTTGGAGCTGGTCCAGTGGACACTGGGCATCTTCGACACACATATCATGCACACAGAATCTTTCCTTGCAGTTCTGCTCAAGTCTGAGAAAAGGAATGTACAATGGACCTAATTCAGTAGATGTTTCAAAATTAGAAAGACATAGGGGCATATTAGCAAGGGCAGTATCGCCTCTTTAGCGGCACTTTTTACCGCTAAAGCTGCAGTATTTTTTATCACCCTATCAGCAAGCTGTCGCTAACAGCAGTTAACTACAGCTTCCAGACGATAGCGACCGGTTTGGGGCCCGCTTTGCATGTCAGCGGTATCGCTAATGACATGCAAAGTGGGGGTACCCAAACTGGTAGCGACTGAAAGCAGTCTCTAACACAGCTATTGCCTATTAGCAATGCAGGCCAAGTGATAAAAAAAGTAGTAATTAACACCTGCTGAAAACCTCACTTACCTGTATTTCTCAATGGGAGGTGGATTATCAGTCAAAGTCCACCATGGCGTTAATGCGTGAATACCGCTGGATTTCCAGCGATATTCAGGCATTTCGCCGCTATCGCTGGATATTTTGTCACAGGGGAGATAAATGTTGCGAATAGCATGTTTTCTCCGCTAAAATATCCAGCGACAGGCAGCGATAAAAATAAATGAGCTAAGTGGGTTTTGCGATAAATAACGCAAGTTCTTGCACCTATGCCCCATAATTGTTCAAAACATCAGATCACCTGTAATCCTTCAGTGATCTTTGCCTGCTCACCAATAAACCCACTTGGCTAACCCATACTTCTTCCTGACAGTCCCAGAGCCAGAAACTTATATCCTGGCCAGTCACAAACACACCTGCTTCTCCTAAAATGTTACCTCATTGCTGAAGTCAACACCCACCTATAAGAAATTCGAGTATTAGCTGACAAAGATGACAGCCCACTTTAAATAATAATCACAATCCTTGATAAGGTAAGCTAAAAAAAGTCATCAAAATAAATCTATGCTTAACCCCCTGTTAGTTTGGCATAAAAGCAATAAGCCTTAACTTAGAGACAATGTGTAGATGATGTGTGCATTACTCAAACAGTAATAAAGCGACAACATAAGAAAAATCTCAAACAAATGTAGAAAAATAGAATACATTTTAATAAATAAATGAAACCAAAATGACAAAAATCCTAAAAGTAGTACTGGAGATATCAGTTTGTAATGTTTAAAGTGAAAAATAGCCCCAAAAAAACAAAGCATCAACTGTGTTAACTATCATGCAAGATCTGGTCAAAGTCAAAAGTTAAGGCAGACCTCGATGATACTGGAAACAGGTCTGACCTGGTGCAAAGTTTACCTTCCGACTTAGAAATTTTATGGAGAAAAGTGATCGCCGACAAGTCATTGCTGAGGCAGACTGCAAGCTGCACCCAAAGCAGGGCTCGATGACATGGATTGCTAGAGAGTACGATACCTGTTTTCAATCATTGAAGGTGAGAAAGATCTGAGTGGGTGAAGTTTGAAGACTATGCACAGTGTCTCATTGGTTCTTTAGAGGAAAAGTAGGGAAAACATTTTCGAAGACACAGCCTTTGTGGTTTTGACGAGAGGAGTGAACACTAACATCAGCCAAGTGTACAGGAACTGGTGGGCACTGCTTGGGGGTTCAGACTCACTCTAATAGAGGCCAGTAGCAGTGTTCAGGGCAGGTCCAATTAGTACTGGTTAGCTGGACAGTTGCAGGGAGAAGGCCACTGGAAGATTGTTATGTCTATGTTGCTCAAACAAGAGGCTAGCAAACTAACCCTTGGATTTAATTCTGGGGTCCTACATTCAAGGTAATTAGGTACAGTCTTCCTTCAGGATTCAGAGAACAGGGCAGTCCTTCTTCTGTTCTGCACAGGTCGAGGAGTGTTCTGAGAGGGCCACTGAGGATGCCACTTTTAGGCCCAGTGCCAGCCTGTGGGTGGGGGAAACTCCTGCCATCCACTAAATAAAAGGGTAAAAGTTCCCAGGAATGACTGTACTCACTTGACTGTACTCACTTATATTTAACACTAGCACGCAGTGCCCTTATCTACCTAAATCTAAGATTACATAACCATTCTTCCCCTGGTCAGAGCTTCTTGTTCCCACCCTGAGGTGTGGCCATGATATTGGACAAACCCTCCCATCTGGTCTCTCCAAACCCATTCTGGGGCAGCTTTCTCCTCCTACTGTGTCTGAGTCAAGCTAACTAGAAGAAAAATGAGAAGCAGTTCTAGGTGCGGGCTACATCTGCCAGTAACAGGGCATGCATCTTTGAAGCTCAGGAAGAGGTTGGGCACAATCCCACAGGCCGTCCTGGTGAAGGAAGAAAAACACATCACCACATCCAAGTCTTTTGTCCACTGTCTCAGAGCAGTACTCAGAAAACCACAGGAGAGTCATTAACAGTCAAGTGACACTGGACTATGGCAGAGAGGCAAATTTGGCTTAGGGAGAGAAATTACAATGTTTTAAAAGTGTCATTTCTAAAACAGCAACATAAAATCAGAATTGACCATTAAGTTGGATTTTAGACTACTATTAAAATGAGTCCTTGAATCATGGTTATAGCTGATCCCAAACTGTAGTTAAACATTATGAATTGTAATTGAAAGTATACCACAGGAGCAGAGTCACCAACCTTTCAAAGTTCTCGTTTTATAGTACAAGAAACAACCATAGACCGCAAATGTATTGAAAATGTCTCAAGTTTTATTTAAAAAAAAAATCAAAATATAAATCACCAAAAAGTCCCACCTCCAGCGTTTACTTTATAAATAAGTGGATGCCAGGAGGTTGATGCGTCAGTGCTTAGTTAGTAAAATAATGTGCTGGTCCCCCAAAGTTTTTCTTAGACACCCTCAGCCAGTACTGACAAATATCAGGATTGCCAAATGCCAACGTTGCATAGGCTTGTTTACACATTATCCCTCTTTCTTCCATCAGCATACATTCCCTTCCCCCTTATTTTGCTATTACAGCTTCTTTTTCATCCCTCCTTTCTCAATTACTTACTGAGCTTTTGTCGTTCTCTTCCTCCTCATCTACTTCTTTTGTGCTTTTCTAAACTGTTGCTTTAAACTTGTGTCAGATGGACTTGACTGTTTGAGGGTCAGAACCTACTGGTTAATTGGAAAGCCGAGATGGGTCATGATAATAAGCAGGGGTCTGGAATCGTTCATTATAGGCATTGTTTATCATTGCATGTACTGGTGCTTTCTTGAACTGTTGTATAGATTTCTCAGTCCTAAGATCTGCAACCACACGACGGTCCCATTCTGCAGTCTTCCTGACCACATGTTTGCTATTTTGTAGATCTCTTATGCAGTCGCGTCTGGTGCAGGTAAGAGTGGTGGGCGGTGTGGTGGAGTGGCAGCGGGTAGGGGATGGGGTAAAATTGACAGAGTATGACGAGGGAAAATCTTTTTTTTTTTAAGTAACCACCGAGCAATGTGGCGAGCGCAAGGTAAGTGGTTTTATTTTTTTTTCATTTTATTTTCCCTCATCGTTGTCTGTTGACTTCCCCCTCCACCATCCGGCAACCTGCCCCACCGCTCTTAACGGCACCGGCAGCGGCTGCTCTTCTGTATCCTGCTGTGCAGGTATTCACATGCCCTTCTGCCTTTCCTAAGAACAGCGCTAATTAGGAAGTGCCCTCTGCTTATCTTTGGGTTCCGAAATTATTATTGAAAACTGTTGTATTATAACAAGTGAAACAAAAGGGAGAGCCAAATGTTCCCCTTTTCAGCAACCACAAATAATGTCCCAAAGCAGGGTCAGACTGTGGCAGAAAGTAGGCCCTGGTTCAAAAATAATAAAAAAATTAGGAAGGTAAACAAATGGCCAACATTTGAAAATTTGAGCAGCTCACGACTTTATAAGACATGAAACCCGGGCGGTCTCTGAGAGGTGGGAAACTGCAGTTGTTTGTGGTTGCTGCAGGTAATGGGTGTAGTAATATATGCAGCAGTGAAATTCACTAGGGGGCAAATTTATGTGATTTTGCATAGGGCAGCACGGCATGTATCCTTGTTGGGCTGCCCTAAGTCAAACTGAAATTAATTAATACTGTGAATTCCTGTCCTTTCGCTCTATACTAGTGCTGTTTCAGCAGTCTAGCACCAACACAAGCAGCCTTGCACTATGGTGCAAGTGTGCCTGTGTTGCCGTCAGAATAGTTTTTGTGCAGGAAGAGACAACTTCCTACACAAAAACTATTAAGGGAGGGCTGTTCTGTTTTCTATGTGTGCTCCACAATGGAGCACACATAGAAAGAGAACAAAGAAGGAGAAATAAAGTTATTCTCCTCATTGCGCCTCCCCTGGGGAGGCATCAGACTTTGGAACGTTCCCAGGTTTTCATGGTCTTGTAAATCTGGGGCAGCGTCAAAATCATTTGGTGTTGCATGGGAACACACACCACTATGCCCATGAAATGCCTCCCTAGTGCAGAGCAAGACCACTGACTTATTGTCAGGGAAATTGTTCTCCCTCCCTCACAGTTCCGCCATTAAGTGAGGCCTTCCCCGGAGCACCTGCACTCTCGAGCATTCGGGTTCGAGGCCCTCCTCCACCCACAGTTTTACCTGCTCCTCATCCCTGGTGGTTCAGTGGACTTCTGTCTCATTTCTCTCGCTCCACTTTTTCTCTCCTTTTTCCAGTGCGAATGTACCGTGCGCATGAGCGAGGAGGAGTCACGATAGCCGGCGAGCAGTTTGTAGCTCCGGGAGAAGCAGGCAGGGGTAAATGCAGCGGCAGACGCCGAGGAAAAAACACCAAGAACAAGAACACAGCGAGCGCAGAGAACGCGGAGAAAATGCGGAGAAAAGTTCGGAGTACGGCGCGGACCAGGCCCGGCCCAGGCCAACCCAGGGTCGAGTTACCCTGAGTTACCAAGAGCGGTGAGCGGTCCGGTGGCGGTCTGGTGGCTGAACGGCGGTGGAGGTGGAGCCACTCAGGACGGAGGGTCTAGCAGCAGAGCATGTTGGTGCAGCTTCCCTGCTTCCCCGCTTTCTTCGTTTCACCCCCAGCACCAGTATCACTAAAGCCATTTCCCCCACCTGTGGCCTCTCCACATCTCCGCCTTTCTGCAGCCTGCAAGCTTTACCCACTCTCCCTACGCATCTCTGCTGCGGGGCTTTTTAACGGGGTTCCTTGGAGTAGTATCGGGAGGCTTGCCCTCCGGCCACACTGCAGCCACAATAAAGGCAAGCCTCTTCAGAACTGTATTGAATTGACTCTGGGCTGTTCAGTTAACCAGAGAGACTGCGAGCGCGGCTGCCGTTATAGGCAGCTGCGAAGTAAGAGCCCGGGGGTGGTGGTGTAGGCCGGTCTGACTAGGTCTGACTTTGCCAGTGCCCCCCCACCCCCCCCCCCCCTGTGTGCCCCGCTCGCTCCAGCTAACCCTTCAGTTGCTCTCCAACAGAAGGGCGCAGACGCCAGGGGAAAACGCCTGACTGATCGTCATTGAAAGGAAAGTGACCGGGCAGTGGACTTGTGCTGGCTAAAAATTGAACGCCCCAGTCACAAAAGTCAACATGTAGTTCGCCTTGAATTTGCATAAAAGCAAAAGCAAAACATAGTAACCCCGTACTTTGTGTGCGGTAGAGGTGTCAAACTGCCACATACCACAACCCCTGATGGCAGCTGATCCAACCTTCTGCGAGCAGTGCCCAAGTCGCCCCACTCCACCTCGTACAGCACTCCAGCTTGAAGTTGTAAGCTGTGAGCCCGCAACTTAAGGTCCCCTAAAGCCTCCTTCACTATTGCAGGCTTAACCAACTAATAAACTAAGCTGCACACTCCACAAGATGTCAACACGGATCCCAGTCACCAGGTCAAAATCAGCCGCAGATGCGAACAGCGGCGAAGCCTCAGTAGGACTCACAACGAACGGCTCAAATACACATTGCACAAACGCCTCGAACCCAGGCAACCTCCCCGGGGCCTCCAAGCTATCGACAAATCAAAAATCCACCAATACAGGCCTCATAACCAATTACTTGCTTCCACAGCCTTCAAACAACCTACCAGTTAACGACAGGACAGACCACTCAGGAAACAACTCAAGTGTCTGGGACGACTCCTTTCCTTCTGCAACAACTACTCGGGGCCCCCGCAAAACGGAGACCAATAGTCGATCGCTCTCTCACCATATTTTGGACATCATTAACAGTCCCACTCAACGATGCTCGGACTCCGACTTGGCCTTGAACACCAACACAGGCTCTGCCTCAGCAGCTCCCCACCACTTACTTGACACTGACAGCTCCAAACTGGCCTTAAGTGGGCACGCCAGAACTACAACAACTGAGGCATTAATACATCAACCTCACTCACCTACTAGGCAAGTCTCATCTTTGAATACAGTCACATGTTCTCCCGCTGTGTTAAAAAAACAAGACCCGGGAGAACTTTCAGCATCTTTTTTACAGCAACTCGAAATCAAAATCGAGCAGACCCTGGAGTCCACCCCACAGCTGTATAGACTATCCAGTGGGACGAATTATCAACATTACACCCCTGAAAACACAGAGAACTACAGTTTCATGGGCGCCCCTGAATCACCAAAATTCACTAATCCACAATACCTAACGGCTAAAGCTTTACTTTGGCAATCCTCTAAGATGGACCTACAAATGGACCTGCTACAGACAATAGCTACATGTCTATCTGAGCTGAAAGGAAAAACGGACCACATTGCAAACCAGATTTCCAATTTTCAAACTACTTGTTCATGCTCATGTGCGGCCATGATGGCTGGGTCCGAGGTGTAATGCATGGTGAGCATCAAATGATGGATTTAGGCCCATATCTCTGTACTGGGGAGAATGTATGACATTGTTCTGCTTTCTGTCCATCAATTGTTCTTTTTGCATTTGTCACCCCGAGTGGGACTGGTATGCCAAGACTTGGGTCCCCTGCTCTCCATGCCACTGGAGTCAAGCTATCCTGGCTGAAGAGGGGTGAAACCCCAAAACCGGTCCTAGGATGTTTGTTTCCAGTCCAGGGAGGACCTGGCCTGGCAGTTCAGGCTGGACTGTTCCCATTCGGCGCAGGGTCAGGACTGATTTGCATACGACTGGGTTCAAGCTGGAATGGCATGATGAGCAAAAAACGATGGATTGATGCACAGATCTCTGTACTGGGGTAAATGTATGAGATTGTTCCACATTCTGTCCATCCATTGTTCTTTTTGCATTTGTCACCCCGAGTGGGACGGGCATGCCCAGACATGGGTCCTGTTCTCTCCGTACCACTGGAGTCAACCAACACACTGAACCCTCATCAACCACCCCGACACCCTGAAGCCAGCACTCAACAATTGGACAATCCTCACCACCGAAGACACACTGAAGATGATGAAGTCAACCCACTCCGGGTCCCCACCACATTGTCAACAGAGCCTACGACACCATCGCACCCATGCTCTGCCGCACCATCAACCGCTCCCTGGCAACCACCTCATTCCCCGATGACTGGAAACACACTGAGATCCAACCCTCTTGAAAAAACCCTTGGCAGACCCCACCGACCACAAAAACTACAGACCCATCTCCCTGCTCCCGTACCCAGCAAAAGTAATCGAGAAAGCCATCAACAGCCAACACGCCACATTCATCGAAGAGCACAACATCCTCTACTCCTCTCAATTCGGCTTCAGAAAAAAATAGTATGGAAACCGCCCTCCTCGCTGCAACAGATGACAACCACACCCTGATCAAAGGAGAAACAACAGCACTCATCCTCCTCAACCTCTCCATGGTGTTTGACACAGTCTCTCACCGCACCCTAATATGCTGACTCCACGACAAAGGGATCTAAGACAAGGCCCTCAACTGGATCCGCTCCTTCCTCTCCAACAGAACGCAGTGGGTCAGACTCCCTCTTTCCTCTCGGATTCTACACAAACCACCTGCGGAGTCCCCTAGGGGTCCTCCCTCAGCCCTACGCTCTTCAACATCTACATGGCTCGGCTTGCCCCCATCGGCAGAACCTGCGGACTCAACATTGTGTCATACGCAGACAACACCCAACTCATCCTCTCCCTATCCAACTAACCCAACACCGCAAGACACAACTTTCGAGAAGCCATTGAATTGGTTGCCAAATGGATGAAAAACAGCTGCCTACAACTAAACACCAACAAAACGGAAGTACTCATCATGGGCCCAAACCCCGAACCGTGGAACGACACCTGGTGCCCCCCCCCCCCCACGGACCACGCACACAACCTGGGAATTATCCTAGGCTCAGAGCTCAAAATGGACTGCCAGATCAACTCCGTCTTGTCCTCTTGCTTCCACACCCTCTGCCTCCTACGTAAGGTCACCAGCAGACTGGACTACAGCAACACACTCTATGCCGGAATGAACAAAAACCTCACCTGCAAGCTGCAGAACTTCAAAAACGCCACTGCAAGACTGGTCCTCAACCTGCCAAGACAGTGCCACATCTCTCAGCAGCTGCGCACACTCCACTGGCCCCCCATCGAAGCTAGAGTCACCTTCAAGATGATCACCCATGCTCATAAGGCCCTTCACGACACCGGACCAGCATACCTGAACAGCCGACTAAAATTCCACACACCCCAAAGGACCCTACGATCAGCCCAGCTCTCCTACGCAGTTGTCCCCACACCAGAAAGACCAGGGCCCTTATTTATGAGGCCTTGCGTCAGTTTTGCGCCGCTGGTGCGTCACTTTTTGTGACGCACCAGCGGCATACAAAATGCGCCGTGTTGCGCCATATTTAAAAAGTGACGCATCTAGGTAGATGCGTCACTTTTTAAACCCCTGTGCCACATTATACCTGCGTCAGGTATAATGTATGCAGGGGGGGCGTTCCCCCGCAAAAAGCCTCGTAATAGTGACGCAGTGAAATCTATGAGATTTCACTGCGTCACTTTTAGGATGCTGTTGCATCAAAATCTTGCGCCTGCCTCACAGCAGGCGTAAGACTGACGCAAGCCCTTTCACATGGGGCTTTCCCCATGTGAAAGGACGCATTGCTGGAGTTGCGTCACTTTTGTGACACACTCCAGCAATGCGTCACTTTTGCCCTTACAAAATGCGTCAGAAATACTGACGTATCTATAAGTCCTTGCGACATGAAGCGTCATACATTAAATATGACGCATCATTGGTGTCGCAAGGAGTGCGCTGTGAAAAGTGACGCATCGCTGTTTTCACGCAGCGATGCGTTACTTTTCATAAATGAGGCCCCAGATCGGGAGGCCGCTTCTTGTCCTTCCTCGCAGCCTGAGCCTGGAACGACCTCCCGCTCACCTCAGACAGACAAAATTGCTCCCCATCTTTGCAGGAAACATCAAAACCTGGCTCTTCGATGGACCCCCAGCTTAATGGACTGTAACCCGGGTCCCCCCCCCACCAGCGCCTTGAGACCCCTATGGGTGAGTAGTCGTGCTTAACAAACACCTGATTGATTGAGTAAAGCAACACAGTGAGTTGTGCTTTCTTACCGTACTCCATATCTATGAGGCCATTCAAACCACACAAAGTGGCTTGGAGCAGTCTCATTAATATGATTTTGTGGTGTGCTCTGCCAGAGCGTTACAAAAAGTGATGCTATGGCGGCGCAAGGGACTCATAACTGTGTCCCTGTGTTCTATCAGATTGGCACATCCACTCTGGATGCAATGGCATAACATCATCCACAGCCTCCAGAGTGCTGCTTGGAAGTGCAGTCTAGACGTGTTTAGAGATGTTTAAAACACAAGTCCACACACAGACACAAAACCTGCCCACACACTGATCTGTCAATTTGGCCCAAACGGAACTTCCAAGTTGCTCTAAGGGCCAGTCTTACCCTTTCCTAAAGGAAATGTATTGAAGCAGCACACTATGTTGAAGCAGTACACTACACTATGCTTAATAGTGCTGTAGCTGCTCTTTCGTAATGCTTTATTGCCATCTACTGGTCTGAAGGGGGGGTTGTGTTTTTCTTTAGTTCATTAACGTCTCCAAAACCTTTATCATTCCACATCATCATCTTATCACAATTTTGATTACCATGGTACCTAAAAACAAACCATCCCCTCTAAACCTCTAGCCCCCTTTTCCTTGGTAAAGCAGTTCCCCTTCTAATATAAATTGTAAAAAAGGAATTGTAGCTGTCAGAAACCGACAGGAAAATGAGTTTGGATCTGGTGATTTTTTAGTGTCGTAGGGGACGATCTCAGATAGATGGGCACTGTCAGGCTGGTAAATCTGCATGTGAAAAAAAATCACGGTGCGGTAACACCACAGGAGCGCCATGCAAGTACTAGTTAAACCCCAATGGAATAAAAAATGACCATGTGGGACCAGATGTAGCAGTTCTAAAAACTCAGGAAATTCCCAATTCTGCTGGGTTTAATGCATTCTTTTACAACCCGATTTGGGAAGCTTTTTTTTCGCAAACACTAAGACACTTTTTTAATATGTAGTGTGCTCTGTAAGTACAATTAACCTAACATAACATAACACAGCATAGCATAGCTTCATATTATGGACACAGAAGGTTTCTGTCTCTTCATCCTTCTCGTCCAATCAACGACTATTGAAATAATGAATCAGTCCACTCTCCTGAATATCCTGAAAGAGAGAATGGCTTTGAATGGACCAATCCTCAGTTGTTTTTTTCATACCAGGAAAACTGGTGTCCACGCATAGCTGAAACGTCAAATCTATCAAACCAACCCAGATAGACCACAACAAGGAGTGGCATGATTACAACTCAATCTACTACAGCGTTCTAGATGTCAGTCAAGTAATGTAATACATGTTGCTGTTGTACTCTGGTAACTCCTTACACTTCGAATCACCCATCGTACACCCAGCTCATCATAAAGCAGCTATATATGCAGTTACCAAGTTGGCCACAAGCAAGAGAATGATCAATCACATCTAGCTAATTGTGACCTAACTGAAGTGGCTTCCTGTAGCGGCAAGGAATATATTAAATACAGCAAGTACCACACATAAACGATGCAACGTCCCTCTGCTGAAGAATTACATTAATGTGTGACCCGTACCTCTGTTTTTGACCGAAGATAGGAGATTCGTCGATTGTTCTTTTACCAAATTGACATGTCTCAATGTAAATAGCAGCCTTAAAGGTAACAAGACCTGCACATATGAAACTTGTAAATGTTATTATTCGGGCGTTTGACTAACAATAGCATTCCTTTAAAAGTGTTAGAGAGTTAAGAATACCTTCTCTGGATGCTACTAACAGCTTCTCTGTCCCTGTGATGTTTTAAAAACACCACAGAGTTTGCATTCGGGATAGAGTTGTTGTTAACAAAATGGTGACAATATTTAAAGTTTACAGCTATGTTTAAGAAGATAGCAACATTCTAGCGCTGCCATTTTTGGCTCACAAAAATTGTGTGTGTGTGTGTGTTTTTTAAACATTATCTGAAATGAAAGTTGTATTATATGAAATGTTATTATACATTTTCAACCTCCCAATAATGTTTGGTAGACTGAGGTTCTCCTCAAATTTTGAGTCATGCCTGCCTGTCCACTTTTGAGCCCCCAAGAGTGCAGGCTTTTATTGCAACAGAATAGGGATATTTCGTCAATTTTGAGGGTATTTGGGTGAAATCAATTCGAAGGCCTCAGATTCACAACTTCCAATTGTTTTACAAAGATTACACCATTAAACTATCCAGCTATCAAAGATTGTTTTTTAGAAGAGAAGTGGAGTGTGTTAAAGGTACTATGCATTCCTGCTACTGCAATGGGCTGTACAGGGCAGTGAATATGCCCTTGCCCTTGCAGCCCTCAGTGATCGTCCTATGCCCCCCTTATCTGTCCATCCCTACTCAAACTCAAAATAACTCCCTCTGCACTTATCCATGTCACAAACACATCCACATCTTGCCATTAACAGAAGTCCTAAGTGTCCTTTGATTTTCCCATCTCCCATTATCACAGGAAGTGACATCCCTGAATCTCCCATCATCAACCTACACAGGATGTGACATCACTGAATTTCCCATTATCCATCTAGACAGGAAGTGTCATTACTGGTTTTCCAGTCAAAAACGTCTTTAAAGAAACAACCCAAGCAAGAAGACTTAATTTCCCTTCATCCACCAACACAGGAGGTGACATCGCTAGAACTCCCTTTATCCACCTACACAGGAAGCGACAGCAGTGAATTTCCCATCACCCATCTGACCAGGAAAGGATATTAGTATTTTTCCTGCCAAAACTACCTTTAAAAGAAGAAGCCAAGCAAGAGGACTCTAATTTCCCTTCACCCGTCAGCACAGGAAGTGACATCACTGGAACTCCCATCATCCACCTACACATGGAGTGACATCACTGAATTAACCAGCCAAAAACATCTTTTAAAGAAAAAGCCAAGCAAGAAGATTTAATTTCTCATCACCTATCAGCACAGAAAACGACTCCACTGAAAGCTTGCATGTAAGATAGTTAAAAAAACACACACTATTTTTGTGAACTAAAAAGGGTAGTGGTAGAATGGATGTATGACGTTACCACGCATACCATTACCACGCATACCATTACAACGCGGTATTTACAACGCATACCGTTACAATGCATAGCGCTTTGAGGTGCTGGATAGTGGTAAGTATAATGTTATATTCCAACTCCAGTCCCTGTGGATACTAGGGAAGGTGTTGGATATAAAATTAAACTTATTCCCTATCCTAGAGCGCCCCCCAGCGCAATGTGTTGTAATGGTATGCGTGGTAATGCCTGCGTTGTAAGTGTAGTGCGTGGTAAAAAATGCGTGGTAACAGTTGTACACCGGTAGAATGTTCCTATCTTCTGAAACATAGCTGTACATTTTAAATATTGTAGAAATTGCATTTACAACTGCATCACGAGTGTGAACTGTGTGGTGTTTTTAAAACATCACAGGGACAGAGAACCTTTTAGTATCTCTCAGAAAATGTTATCCTAACTCTTTAACACTTTTAAAAGAACCCTATTGATAGTCAAATGCCCAAATAATAACATTTACACGTCTGATATGTGCAGGTCTTGTTACCTTTAAGTCTCCTTTTTACAGTGAGACATAGCAATTTGGTAAAAGAACAATCGACAAATTCCTCAGTTTTAGTCAAAGACAGAGGTACAGGCCACAAATTAATTAAATGTTTCATTAGTGGGACTTTGGATGTTTTGTGTGTGATACTTGCTGTCTTGCATATATCACTTGCTGCTAAAGGAAGCCACTTCAGTTAGGTCAAGATTTTCTGGATGTGCTTGAACATTCTCTTGCATGTGATCAGCTTGAGGACTGGTCCATTCAACATCATTCTATCTTTCAGAATACTCAGGAGAGGGGACTGATTCATTGTGTCAACGTAGTTGATTGGACAAGGAGGATGACGTAATAGACGTCTTATAAGTCCATAATACGAAGGTATGTTATGGTATGTTATGTTAATTGTGATTTTGGAGAAAACTACATCCTTAAAAGGAATCTTGGTGTTGACAAAAAATGCTTTTCATATCGGATTATAAATGTATCTATTAAACCCAGCAACATGGGAAATTGTTTTTTATAACTGTTACATCTGGTCCCCATCGTCATTTTTCATTCAATGAGGTTCAATTAGTACTTGCCTGGCCCTCTTGTGGTGTTACCACACCCTGATGTTATTTTCACATGCAGATGTACCCCCTGACAATGCCCAGCTCTCTGTTGTCGTCCCCTACAACATTAAAAAAGCAGATCATCGCACCTCGTTTTCTTATTGGTTTCTGACAGCTACAATCCCTCTTTTTACACTTTATATAAACATGGTGACTGTTTAATTAGGTAAAGGAGGCTAGATTATGAGAGGGGATGGTTTGTTTTGAAGTACAGTGAAAATGTGCGTGGCTTTGAATAGCCTCATAGATATAGAGTAATGCAAGGCAGTACAAATCACTGCGGTGCCCTACTCTGCAATAGAGAGACATTTGACGGGCATTGCGGTGTGTGTTCCCATGTAACACAATGGATTTATACACTGCCCCAAATTTACAAAACCATTTAAACCTGGGAATGTGCCAAAACCTTGCGCTTCCCCATAGGAGGCCCAACTAGGAGAAATAACTGGTTTTCCTCTTTCTATGTGTGCTGCATTCTGCAACACACATTGGAAAGGGGAAAAGCCTCCAAGGATTGTTTTTGTGCAGGAAGGTATCCCTTCCTGCACAAACAAATTATGCTGCCAACACAGGCACCCTGGCACCATGGTTCAAGGGTGCTTGCATTGGTGTTAGGCTGCCAAAATGTCGTTAGTACAGGGGGAAATGACAGGAATACGCTGTATTCCTCCCTAGACCAATTATGGTCCCTTGTATCCCATCCCCCGATACTACTTATTTTAGGCGAGGCCTGTATAGTACCCAGGAACTCCATCCCCAGGCCCCCAATAATTATTATGGAAGGGGAGCATACAGCCCCCCTGCTTGAGCCACCAATGTGCTTGGGGACCCCAACCCTCTGGGGTTAACATGTAAGTATAATGATGTTGGTGTGTGGTCCCCCTCCCCAAGTCGTTGAATGGCCTTGGGGACCCCTAGCTATTGCCATAGGTTAGGTTTATTTCAAGCAGCCTCCCATCACCTTCTGTGTGTTTCATGTACCACCCTAAGTAGCATGGCTATGCCCAGATGTGGTTCCCCTGCTCCCTGTATCACTGGAACGAAGTTGTAACTGACTGATGGGCCCATAACTAGGACAAAAGAGGTCCTGGGTTGCTTGTGTTCCGGTTCAGGGAGTACCTGACTTGGCAGTTTGGACTTTTCTGATCCAATATTGAGCAGGGTCAAGACTGATTTGCCTATGGCTGGGTCCAAACTGAGGTGGAATGATGAGCAAAAAAACGATGGTTTGGAGTGCCACCCTCAGCTATTATGAGTAGTTCGACTTCTTTCAAGAAACCTCCCATCACCCCCCTCTTAAACTATATGTTTTAACTCTGTGGGACAATGTTTCCCGGGCCACTGTTAGCTTGAGGATGACCGGGCCATGTGCCCTCTCCCCTTAAAGGCCCAGTGGGTGTGGCCCACAGGGCCCCATCGGCTACAGAAGGGGAGCCGCACACGCCTTCCCCTTAAAAATATTGTTTGCTTCTGAGGAATGGGGTTCCTGGGGTCCTTAGTTGCCCGACCCCAAAGTGGCTCATGGAAGTTCTTGCTTGGCAGTTCGAGCTAGACTGTTAACATGAGGAGCAGAGTCAATAATGATTTGCATATGGCTGTTTTTTAACTGTGGTGGCATGCTGAGCAAAACAACAATGGGTTGGAGTGCTACCCCAAGCTACTGCCAGTGGTTAGAATTATTGCAGCTGGCCTGCCATCATCCTTTGTGTGTTTCATGTATCCCACCAAGTTGGATGGCCAGACGTGTGCCCTGCACTCACTGTGTCACTGGAACCAAGCTGTACTCAATTGATGAATCCACAACTAGGGAAAAATTGGCCCTGGGTTGCTTGTGTTCCACTTAAGGGAAGACCTAACCTAGAATTTTGGGCTAGACTGTACCCATGAGGGGCAGGGTCAAGACTGATTTGCATATAGCTGGGTCCAAACTGAGGTGGCATGGTGGCCAAAAAACAATGGGCTGGAGTGCTACTCTGAGCTATTGCCAGTGGTTAGACTTATTGCGCAGCAGCTTCAGTTTTACATACCACCCTAAGTGGCATGAGTATACCCATATGTAGGTCTCATGCTCACTGTGTAAATGGAACCAACCTGTACGTGGCTAATGAGTCCATAGCTAGGGAGAAAGACGTCCTGGGTTGCTTGTATTCCTGTTCATGGAGGACCTGAAATGACAGTTTGGGTCGGACTGTTCATATTAGTAGCTGAGGTGCATGGTGAACAAAAGAATGATGGTCTGGAGTGCTACCCCCTTCCCTTGCCTTTGGTTATACTTCTTGTAGGCAACTCCCCATCACCTTTTGTGTGTTTCAGCAGACGTTTGTCTCCCAGCCCATGCTCTTGCAGGTAGTGAAATTCAGATTGCTCCCACCTGGCAAGAGCAAGCAGAAACAGTTGCTTTGGCCAGGCCCGAGCAATGCCAGCTCCCACAGCACCCAGGATGTTGTAGGCAACTCCCCATCACCTTTTTTGTGTTTCAGCCGACGTCTGTCTCCCAGCCCATGCTCTTGCAGGAAGTGAAATTCAGATTGCTCCCACCTAGCGAGAGCAAGCAGAAACAGTTGCTTTGGCCAGGCCCGAGCAATGCCAGCTCCCACAGCACCCAGGATGAGTGCATGATTGGAGCTGGCAGGGCCACGGGGCTCTGGGGCTCCACCCTTGCCTTCACATACTGTTTGTTGGGTGCCCTGAGTGGCACTGGTGAAGTGCCAAAAAAACACAGTTGCAATCGGCAGAGTTCCACAAGCAGCAGAGTGCTGTAAGTAATGCTGCTCGTGCTGATTTTTAGTGCCGGGAATTCGTCCCTTGATGTAAAATCAGCGCAAATACCATCCACCTGCAGCACAAGAGGACTTTGCTTCTTTCTTCTACTTGAGTAGATGTTCTACATGAGTGGCAGGTTCCTCAACATGAGCAACAGGTTTCTCAACGTGAGCGGTACCAACATACCACAACTATCTGTGTTCAGAAATATCACCAGGCGTTTTTGAGAACTCTGCACTCTACGCAGAACACGGAGTGGGCAAAACTCCATAAACTCTTCTGGCTCAGTGGAGTTCAATGCCCACCCCTATATAAAACTGTCCCACAGGCAGCCAACCGCACGCCACCTTTGGCCTTTGACTTTGTGTGTCCGGGGTCAGTCAGCGGGCCCTTTGGTGCACCCTTACTCCCTAAGCCACTTCAAGCCTTGGGAATCCCATCCCCTGGGGCATTTTATTTTATTATTGTGCAGCACTGTGCCCCCATCCAAGAAACTTCATGCCCTTAGGACCCCATCCCCTGGGGCCTCTTTTTTTGAGGGGGGGTGGACGGGGCACTCACCCCTCCTCCTCCATGAGTTGCATTGTGACCAGTGATCCCATCCCAGGGCAATCATCATCCAATCATCAACCCACAAAAGGCCCTGGGGACCCCATTCCACAGGACCAAAAGGTACTTTTTAAGAGGAGGGGTTGTGCAGCCCCCCTCCTGGTGCCACAGGGGATGCTATGGACCAAACCCACCAGCCCTTTAATGGAGGGGGCATGCAGCCAATCCCCAAGCTAATAGTGGCCATGGGGACCCAATCCTTCAGGGCCAAAATGTATATTTTAATGGCTGGGGAGCAAACCTCTATCCCTGAGCCACTTTTTTTTAAATGGACTTTGGTCCTATTGAGGTCCCTCTGGGACCCCCCTCGAATGCACTAGTGGCTAGGGGTGTCAGGGTATCCTTACCTTTCTCAATTTAATATATATATATTTTTTACAATTCATTTCAGTTCAGGGGACTAAGTCCCTGAGTCCTGTAATTGCTGCCTGCAATATTTTTCTTCATGATGCAGGCAGCCAATCAGAGCACTCACTCCTGCGGGAACGTGCCTTCCATGGAAGCAAATTGGCCCTAGGGAAAAATAGCCCCTTTAGCCAATCAAATTGCTTTTTTAAATAAAATTGGATTTGAGGGACTCTTGCGAGAGTACTTTCAAACTCAATTATCAAGATATACAAATGTTTTTTTACCTTAATATCACAAATACTACTGAACAGCTTTGCACTGAATCACAGAAAACAAATGTTGGTGTGGTTTCCCCGTGCCATTTTACCTTCGGACCTCTTGTTTTTGCTGACTTTGTTTTTTCTGGCCAAAAGATTCTGCACATTTTACCATTGCTGACCAGTGCTAAAGAGCTTATGCTCTCCCCCTAAACCATGGTAACATTGGCTTATAAACAAACACAAAAGGGAGGGCCAAAGGGAAATTAAAGACTAGCGGACTAAATCCCCTTATTCAATTTAGCACTCTCCAAAGTATTCCGAAGTCTATAGGACGTGTTCCTTAGTGTATGACTTCCAGTCTCAAGTGCTCAAAAGAAATATAGAGTACAAAAGACAAACATAAAGGATTTAAATAGAAGCCAGACTAGAGATGCAGAAGAAAAACAATTATTTGTTGGCAGTGACAAAGCTTATTTCTGTTTTGAAGCATCAAGGTCCTGAAGAAAGCTAAGGTGTTTTTGTACCCCATAAGCTGAAACATGTCGACAAGAAGAGCAGTGCTGTACTTTAACTGCTCTTGAGTTAATTTTTCACTGCTTTTAGATAGGAATACATCTGTGAGTTCATATTTAGAAATGCATTGTTATTCTGAGTATCCGGTGTGTATCCTGTTTTAATCTCACACTTTTTCCTTTGTTGTTTTCTTGAACTGCACTACATATATATAAGAGAGCTTCCCTCTTAAATTATTCTCTTGTAAAGATTCCTATAAGAGGATACAACTTTTGTCTTCTGCCCCCCTCCAAGATGGAGGTAAGGCGAAGTTAATTTGTTTTTGGCATCCCAGATGATGACACTGGACACGCAATGTGTAATGATGGAACACCAATGATCCCTTACGGTTTCTTTTTCATTTTTTTTAGGTCATACGAGTGTTGGCCTTTGCTTCTGCATCTCTAGTCTGGCTTCTATTTAAATCCTTTTTGTACTCTATATTTCTTTCGAGCACTTGAGACTGCAAGTGTTCATATACTAAGGAACACGTCCCATAGACTTCGGACTACTTTTGTGAGTGCAACATTGGCTCATACCCAATTGGTATATTTCTTTTACTTTTAAGTCCGTAGTAAAGTGCACTTGTTTTGCCAATAACTTAGGCGCCGCTTGACCAATCTTCACGACATTTTAAACAGTGTCCCCTTTTTGGTACAGCTCCTATGTTGAAATTTTTGGGGTGATCCGTCAAGTGGGGGCTGAGAACAAAGGGGGATTCAAAAACACATTTTTCCCAGGTTATATCAATGTGGATGTTTCATTTTTTGAACCAGTCTATAGCCCGAACCAGGAAGTGTTGGCAGCCATCTTGAGACTCGGCTTGAAGCTGAGTCCCACAAAAGAAGTTAAAAAAATGAAAACGGGGCAGGGTAGGAATACTCTGACCCCCAGACATGTTGGGGGGAGTCCCATAGGACCACGCCAGAGGCTAAAAGTCTTTTTTTATTTAATTTTGGCAAATGTTTTTTCAAAAAGGCATGCAGGCTTCCACACATCTTTTTTATGAATCCACTGGGTGTGCCAAATCCCGGGGTCAGTCTATAACAGGGGTCTTCAATCTGTGGGGCGCGACCCCCAGGGGAGGCGTGAAGACATACAAAGGGGGTCGCGCGTTCCCGATCGCACTCCTGCCTGGAACTGCCTGGATCCTGAATCCAAAACGTTTGTTCTTCGTTTTGGATTCAGAATAGTGCATCTCAATAGGTTCTCTGATTGGAGGACATTGTAAAAAAATTCAACGTCATCCACGACTGTCCACCAATCAGAGACTGCAGGATGAACATCAGGAAATGCCTCTGGGAACTGAGGCCAGAAATATGCAACTGCAGAATGCTCTGGAGTGCTTCGATATTATTTTGTCCCCGCTACCTTGCACTCCATCCTGTTGCCTTTCCTGGTCTTCCTAATTGCCGCTGATGCTGTGTTTTTTCAGCTGTGTCCTTTTCGTGCTACTTAGAAATATGGGCTTTCTATTTGTGGGAATACTATCACATTGTCTTAATAAAAAGTTGCCTCGAGTCTAGTGCCTTAACCCCTTTCTATCTGGTCACACACATTTCCCCTAGAGTCTTATCTACATTTCATTGATATAAACAATTGGAACATGGCGGCAGTTAGTCTAAATGTGTATTAAGTAAATGCAGCCTTCGATTTAGGTGTCTTGGATATTTCAAGTATTTTTTATTTTTATTTTCTGTGTATTTCGGTTGAAGGTTAACTCTAGCCTGCATTGCGACTTAGTTCCTGGCAACAACCCAAACTGGTGGATTGTTGTGCTCCTTTTTTAGAAGGGTAATGGCGACTTTCTCTTCAAAAGAAGGTAGAGATAACTACAGACCAAAATACATGTTGGTGTACTGTAAGGCTTATTAGGCGCAAAGCGTTGTATTGTTAGCCTGGTGTTACAATCTCACATGTTATTCTTCAGTTGCATCATATTATGTGAGTACACTTTGGTATGTTCCAAACACCCCCATGTTGATAAGGCACTTGGTATCTTCGATTATAGAGCTGACCTTAGAATGTTCATGTGAGGAGAGTGATTGCTGGAGAGCGGAGCAGAGAAGAATAAAGGCAGTTTCTTTCCAGCCTTTCGTGTACTTTCATCTTTATACCAGTGGCAACGATCTGTGGAAGGGGACAGATGTCTCTGCTCCTCCCCTTTTGAATGAACTCTGGTAGCAGGACATTAAAGGAAGGAAAATAAAGGAATTCCTGGTGGAAGGATAACGGGCAGTCTTGAAGTACAGCATCTTTAGGTTTACGAACAACGTCCCTGGTGAGGTCTTGTTTATTAAATAACTGGGATATACCTGATAAGTGATCATCGAAGGGGCATTTGGCTGGTATAAATATAAATATAACGTTATGAGCGCCCCCTGCTGATCAATAAGAAGAACTGTGAAGGGACGCATAATGACTGACAAATGGGTGTCTAACGCAATGCCTTTAAGTAATGCTTGGAAGTAACAAATCGACCCGACTTTCCAAGGGGGGTTGTGAGGAAAGAATCACCCAGCGCAGCATAAGCGTAAATAAGGTGCAGATCTTGTGGCCGTAAAGCAATTTTGAAGGTACCTCGCAATACCACCTTTGTCATCCGGTGAGGAAAATTAAACTGTAGTAATCAAGACGCCCATCTGTGCAGCGTGTGTGTAATCGCAGCGCCCAGGCTACAGTTTAGCTAGCAGCGATGTGGAGACACGGAGACAGTGAGCTTGAGGCATACAATGAACTTGAGGCATTTCGGGGACACTTGGTGTCAGATTCGTTAACCCATGGTGGCACCAATTAAAATTCTATGAGAAAACTTCAAATGTGACACGGCGAGCGCAAATCTAGCTTTCACTGGCAAACTCACTCAGCCGGCAGAATTCCTGTCAGGAATGCCCCCAGTGCATAGCCACAGCTGCCTCTTCCTACGCAGCAGCCTTTCAGGGCCGGTAAAGAACACGGCCAGCAGTACCTCCTCAAACGACGGAGATACGCACTCCAGTGTGTGTCAAACCGAGGATGGAATTGAATCCCCTCACGGTGACATGCACACCAAAATAATCAATAAATAAACAACGGAGATACGCACTCCTGTGTGTGTCAGAACTTCGGGTGGACTGGAGTTCGACCACAGTGACACACGCACCATATTGCGCACCTTATCTTACAGTGAACTGAGTTTAAGTCACATTTAGAATATAACGAACTTCGTGTCATTATAGCATCACTAGCAGCAATTTGAAGACATCTGTGCTAGCCTGGGAACTAGAGTCTTACTGGACATTCTAATTTGAATAATTCTGCCACTTATAAGTTAAATGCAAAATGCATAAAGTACACTGTTTCTTCTGTCATAAATTGCTAAGTGTTAAACAATAAAAATATTTAATATGAGAACCTTTTGCCTAGCTTAGTTATCCTAACCTTGGTTTGGAAGTAAATAGGATATAGGTGTACTAATATATAGATATATGATCATCAGTCATTGTGCTAAAGAAACCAGGTTAGCTTTCTACTGTGCATGAATGGTCCATTACTACTGTTAACAGTCCTGGTTGTAATTGGAGGTTCCCTTATGAATCTCTTCACTAAGTATAATTAAGGAATTGTGTATTTTCATCATGGCAGGAGCGAGTATGACACAACCTGCATCATTCTTGAATGAATGTGGGGATACCAACATGCCTTGGGAAGAATGGGAAAAAGGTTTTGAGTCATATCTGGTGGCAATTGGTGGGGGGAAATTCAGTGAGTTTAGGAAGCAACATATTTTGTTGCACAACTTGGGTCCCACAGGAAGAAAGGTGTTTGAGTCACTCCCAGAACCGGAAGAGGAGGACGACGATAACGATGATGATGAAGCAGTAAATAACATCGCACTAGTCAAATTACGAAATCATTTTGGCGATAAGATAAACATAGTCTTAGAGAAACATAAGTACTTCAGTCGTGCTCAAGGAAAACAAGAAGGTGTTTCAACTTATGTAGCTATACTGAGGGGTCCCAGTAAATTGTGTGATTTCAAGGACTTAAATGACTCATTAATTAGAGACCAACTCATACGTTGTACAAACAACAAAGAAATTCAGAAGAAACTCTTACAAACACAACCAGATCTGCAGGCAGCAGTAAAAATCGCCAAATCTATTGAACACACCGACATGTGCATCAAAGAAATGAACAACGCAGATAGCAAAGTTGCAGAAATAAAAAACATAGAAGAGGAAATTGAGGTGTGCAAGATCAAAGGCGAAGAACACAAAACTCAGTATAAGAAGGATGTGGAACAAAACCATGCAGGAAATCAAGATAGTTATAAGTTAAAGTGCTTCCGCTGTGGAAGCAACAACCACTTAGCGAATGACACCAATTGTCAAGCCAGGTCGGCGTGGTGCAGGAAGTGTAATAAGAAAGGGCACCAAGCAAGGTTGTGTGGATGCTTTCCAAAGAAAACATGGAGCAATAGACCGTGAGAAGACAAAACTCGAGTGAAGAAAATAATTCTACAAGTCAATGAAGTGGGTATGGAAAAACAGGAATATCCGGAGTGTGAAGTCAACATTGATGGGAGGAGTTTTAAGATGTTTGCTGATTCCTGTTCCCCTTTCACCCTAGTGAACTATTCAGATTTTGTATCAGTTATGGTCCAAGAGGAAATGAAATTGATTAAAGCAGACATTAATCCGAGTGGTTATAAGAAAGACCCTATTCCTATGAAGGGAATGCTCAAGCCATGATTGAATTTAAAGACCGCACTACAGTAGGCAAAGTATACATTGTGGAGAAGGGGGTCTAACTTATTAGGGTGGCAACATCAGAGAGAACTTGGAATCAAATTGGATCTTAATCATCCGGAACAAGTACTGTGCACCAATCTAGGAGGTGACTATGAGCTTATTGTTAAAGAATTCAAGGAAGTCTTCTCGGAAAAGCTAGGATTGCTTTAAGACTATTGTTGTGAATTTAAAATGGATAGTAAAGTAGTTTCTTGAAGCTCCTTTATTCAAGTAATATGGTAATAGGATATACAAGAGAAAACCCCACCAGGAACAGGATGGTTGCTGCTCAGCCCACTCTCTTCAACTGTCATTCCCCACACACACCAGGCACACTAACATTCTACTCACTCTGTCATCCAGCATTCAACATTCCACACAGACACCATATTCATACTGGCTGAGCAGCTAACAAGGAGATGGCCCAAGGTACAACATATCCCCTTTCCGTCAATAGCGATAAAAACACAATAATATACTACATAGATATTTAAAAATAGCAAAAGATAAAACTTGCAATATATTTTGAAAATAAGACCAGAATACCAATGATAATAGAAAGGAAGACTGAGTAAAAGATAAGCAGCAAGGAAAGAGTGCAAAAGAGAAAATGAGAAAATATAGCAAGACACATCCCCTTCCCTTGGGAAATACAGAGATGGTAAAATGCAATAATACCAAAATGTGTATATAATAATCAAGTGCAGAGTAGGTATAGCACAATAAAAGTGAGTACAGATAGATAAAAAGGCAAAGCTGATACTAAGCACAAAGGTTACATAGGGTGAAAACAGTGAAAAGGGTGTGCGCACACCCCGCACTGAAAACGTATAGAGACTAGCTCTCAACTACCCTACAGAAGAAAAAACATCTAAACTTAAAGTACCAGCAATTACAAGATGCACCCAATCAGGAGCTAATCTTGCTAAATCTGTAACACTAAATTTGTACCATGTAAGTAAAAATAATTAATTACTTAAATTGATGAATAAATCATTAAAAGTAACACAGACTTACTTGAATTGCTGTATATGTCATTGAAACATTACAGTCTTACTTAAATAGCTGTAATAAATAGTGTAGTATAGCAGTCTTACTAAATTGCTGCATGAATCACTTTACGTATAACAGACTTATATAAATTGCTGATTAAATCATTTTAAGATATAACATTCCTACTCAAATAGCTGTAAATCATCACCAACATAACAGTCTAGCTAAAATAGCTGCTAATAACATAAAATAAATCAGTCTCACCTAACACGCTGCATAGCTTAACCCAAATAGTACAATACCATTTAAATTGCTGTAAAACACATATAGCAGTCTTACTAAAAATGCTGAAAGAGATATTAAAAATGTATAAATATATCAACCCTACATAAAATTGCTGCATAACTTATCGCAAACAGTAGAATCCCATTTAAAATTATTGAAAGAATCATCACTAATAGCTGCTGATTTCATCACTAGCATATTATATAGTTATACTTAAAAATTAAAATTACTGTGTAAATGTTCAGTACTCGTGTGTATTAACCTGTAAAGAAAAAGAATGCAGTGTGAACAAAACTCAACATACTACAACCAGCCCCACAATCATAGCACTATAGCAATAAGTTAATTAAAATATAAAGTCTTTTCTCCGGTGAGCGATATCTCACCCGGGATCTTTGAAGCACTGAAACTCATTATAATGCCACCAGTGAGCGAAATCTCACTCGAGTTGGTTAAAGAGCCCAGAATATGAAGCAAGATAATTTAAGGTTCATCATAGTACCTCTAAAATCCAGAAGAAACTGAAGACTCCAATTTGATGTCATAAATCATCACTGGTATGCTGGTGACATTCCTAAACAGGTTATACGAACAACAAACTCAAGATGATGCTGTTCAGAAGATGGTGGCATGTTAACACGGTCGTGCTGAGTGGCTTGCTGTAAGTGCGTGCACCCCAACGTCGTTCAGCAGCTGATTGTGACATGAAGAAAGAAGTCGTCACAGAAGACTTCAGCTGCCTCGCACAAAGAGGTAAGGAGCATGTAGCAGAGTCCTTAATCAGCGCAAGGCTCGCATTCAAACTTTTAAAAATTGCATATAGCATGGCAAACTGCCAAATGTCAAACAGTCTCACCTGAGTCATCGTGGCTCTGAGCAAACATAATATAAATAAAACTTCTTCAATAGTCATGTTGCTAGGAAGAAACACACTCTGCAATGTGCTCTGTGTAAATCAAAATACCACTGCCAGATTTAATAGCTTGTGCTGCGTGCAGGTCCTGAATAAAAAATGGCGTAACTGCTAACATCCTCACTCGGTACACAAAAGTTGTGACACTCTCCCACCTAGTGGCTTTTCAGTATAATAGTGTTAGTTTTAAACAAGTGACTAAAATGACTGAAATGTAAAGCTTCACATAAGTGCAGGTTTTCGCAGCATCCAGCGTCGGTGCTGACTCCAAAGCACTAATAGGAGCGACACCTTGCATACGTGTGAATCTTGATTCTGGTACACAGATGTGAGGCTCGGGTGTGCCCCCGAACATGCCATTCAAATTTCACAAAGGATTGGGTTCACCGTATGTTAAGCAAAGAACGTCAGTTTTCAAACAGCTGGGAAATTTAACTGCAGACACCAGGGTTGTACAACAGTACCTTAAAGCTCAAAATCTCTCATCACATAACGCCAGTATTCTTTTGAGCTTGAGCTTGACCAAGAAAACCGGGAGCAGGATGGATGCTGCTCAGCCCACTCTCTTCAACTGTCATTCCCCACACACACCAGACACACTAACATTCTACTCACTCTGTCATCCAGCATTCAACATTCCACGCAGACACCTAATTCATACTAGCTGAGCAGCTAACAAGGAGATGGCCCAAGGTACAACAACTATCAACATAAAATCAAATTGAAACACAACGCTAAACCAGTAGTGCACAAAACTAGACCTATTCCCCACTTGATGTGGGAACCACTAAAGAAAGAACTAAACAGTTTAGAAGAGTTGAACATTATTCAACTGGTGGATTGCACAGAATGGGTGGCCCAAATTGTGATCGCAAGGAAGAATAATTGTCAAGACATTAGAATGTGCATCGACCTGCGGGACCTGAATAACACCATCCTAGTTGAGAGACATCCCTTGCCACGCATCCATGAAATGTTAAGCACCATGGGGAAGGCCACTCGTTTCAGCGTTCTGGGCCTATCCATGGCGTATCATCAGGTGGAGCTACATTAAGAAACTAGAAGACTCACGGCGTTCACCACCCCTTTGGGAGCTTTCAAGTTCTCCCGCATGCCATTTGGGCTAGCATCAGCAGCTGCTGTGTTTCAGAAAATTATGCAGTGCATTCTGGATGGGATACCTAAGATGCTTTGCTTCCAGGACGATGTCCTAATCTATGGTGCGGATGAAGAAGAGCATGACCGTATCCTAAGACGGGTCCTTTCCAAATTCAAGGAGGCGGGACTCACCCTCAAACAAGAAAAATGCAAATTGGGCGTGGAATCTGTGGAGTATCTGGGACATTGCATTTCCAGAGATGGGTTCAAGCCTAAGCTCTGCCTATTTAAGGCCGTAAAGGAAGCACCTGCACCGACCAACAAGGAAGAATTAAAATCATTTCTAGGACTGGCAGAATACATGGCAAAGTACGTCAATCAGTTTGCAGAGATCTCTGCTAACCTAAGAGAACTGACTAAAAGGAATGTTTGATTTCAATGGCTGGAAGAACACCGACACACCTTTTCAGAAATAAAAGAGCGCATTATTTCCGCCCCATATCTATGCAATTTTGAACATAACAGGAAAACTATCCTCACCACAGACGCAAGCGGGAAGGGGCTTGGGGCAATTCTGTCCCAAGTTGCAAAGAAAGAATTATGGCATTTGCCTTGCGCTCCTTAAGCAAAGCTGAATTGAACTACTCAGTGGTGGAAATAGAAGCTTTGGCTTGCTTTTGAGGCTTAAAACACTTTAAATTCTTCTTGTGGGGCATACAGTTTTGCATTTGTACCGATCATGGTTTTCATGTTCAATCCAAAGAACAATTCTTGTAACACCCCACGCATTGCTAAGTGGATTTTAGGGTTGGAAGGGTTTTGCTTTAGAATAGAATATGTGCCAGGTACACAAAATTCTGCAGCAGATTACCGTTCAAGGAGCCCACTAAGTAAAGAAGAACCATTTGATGTAAGTGAATACCCAAGCTTTCAAATAGAACAATCAGCTATTTCTTCAGAGGATTGGTTGGAACACATGAAATCTGATAGCACAATGTCACAACTCAAGTCATACACGTTACAGGGATGGCCTGTGTCTAAAGAACAGTTAAACAATGACACTAGGAAATTTTGGGAGGTACGTAATGAACTTTGCATAGATAAGGAACTGTTGTTTAGAAAGGACAAAGTAATCCCTCCTGAAAAGTTAAGAAACAAAATTATAGACCTAGTACACGAAGGTCATTTGGGAAGAAACTTAACTAAGGCAAGGTTATGGGAGAGCTACTGGTTTCCCAACATGGATACTTTAGTAGAGGAAAAAGTTAAGAGTTGCCAAGCATGCGGGAATAGTGATAAGACAAAAGTACCCAGGAAGGTCCCAATTTTCCCGCTTCCCATACCAAGCAAACCATGGGAAAAGATCGCTCTCAACATAATTGGTCCACTGAATCTACTGAAAGTGCTTAAGAAGTTTGCAATAGTCTTAACAGATTACCACTCACATTGGACGGTTGTTAAAATGGTTAACCAAATAACCACCGCCACAGTGATTCAATTTCTAAGAGACACCTTTGCTACAGAAGGTATACCTGCATCCATGGTCACAGACAATGGGGTCCAGTTTGTTTCCCATAGTAGGACAGAGTTTCTAAGCATACTTAACATAAAACACATCACTACACCACTGTACTTTCCCAGGGCAAACGGGTTGGTGAAAAGGATGAACCGCATGGTAAAGGGAGGTATCCAATTAGCCAGTAGAAACAATATTCCTATTGAGCACGGCATTCAAGAAATGTTATGGGCTTATCACACCACGCCCAACCAAATCACAGGAGTCTCTCCTTTCTCAGCATTAAGAGGGAGAAAACCCTGTACCAAGTTCTTTCCCAATTGGTTAGGGGGAGGATCTCTCATCACCAGGGACATGAGTGTTTGCAGTGACAGATCTCAAAACCATCAAAACAAATACAAAGAGCGTTATGACTCAAAGCATGGTACTAAGAGCCCCAAATGGAAGGTGGGGGAGTGGGTTTGCATAAAAAATCCAAGATGTAGCAATCCTGAAAGTAAGTTTTCAAAACCAATGTGTATAACAGCAGTCAAAAGAAACACAGTCATATTAGATGATGACCAATTGTGGAGCATGGACAGACTAGTCTAGGCTCAACAAGAACAAAATAGACAGACCCAAAACCATCCTAGTTCTGAGCACCCATCCAACCTTACCCCTATCCAAAGAACACACAAGACACCTGGTTGGCATAAAGACTTTATTGTGTACAAGTGAACCTCCTCCGGGAGACATGTTATTTTAGACTGTATCAATTGAAGTTATTTATGGCATTGGTTCCAAGGGGGGAAGATGTGTCACAATCTCACATGTTATTCTTCTGTTGCATCATTTTATGTGAGTACACTTTGGTATGTTCCAAACACCCCCATGTTGATAAGGCACTCGGTAGCTTCGATTATAGAGCTGACCTTAGAATGTTCATGTGAGGAGAGTGATTGCTGGAGAGCGGAGCAGTGAAGAATAAAGGCAGTTTCTTTCAAGCCTTTCGTGTACTTTCATCTTTATAACACCTGGCTTCCTAATTTGAACTAAAATCTGTGTCGGGAGATATACTTGGCTTATGGAGACAGAAACTAGCAGAGTCGTCATTTTTTTCCTTTGTTGCTCACGTACATCTTTAAAAAAAAACTTGAATCTTCATTAAATATCAATTTGGTCTTTATGGCTTGAGTGCTGTTGAAAGAGCTTAGACGGTAGATAACCAGCCAAAATGATGTATTATGTACTATTCTTAATCATTTACTGGCTTCCGGAGTAGCATGCTTCAACACCCCATCAGGGGTTACAAGCGCTATATAAATACAAACCTTTTTTCCTCCTCTATCCTTCTGTTATCATTCCAAATCCAAATAAATGATTAACATATCCACCACTTAAAATGTACTTGTATGTTTCACTATACTAATTTAACACTAATCCTCTATGTGTCCTGGAGTAGCGTGATACTCGCCGAAAAAGCGCTTCGACGCATCGTCAGGTGTAGTAAGCGCTATATAAATGCAATTACAATACAATGCAATACAATACTTCCTCGTGGCGGCCTTTGCAATCCTCTCTAAACTGTTTCCATGTTGGCAAGGCAAGCCAAGCTTTGTAGAACTTGTAAGTTAGCTGGCTTATCCACCATGCCCTGGCTTTTCACCCTGCAGACATACACACAAACATCCACGCACACTCATTCTTATCTATAAGAATGTTCCTGCCTGAAACTGTTTCCCACAATACTTTCTTCCTTCTTGAAGATCTCTCATTTATGTTTTTTTGATTAGGTAGAATATTACGTCTCAGGATTTCTTTTTTTGCGTGGACATTGATGCCAGCGGAAACAAGAGAGGTGCTTGGTGCGGCTCGCCCCTTCCCAAGGTTGAGTGTGCATTTGTGCTCTATCTTAGTTCAGCGTGCCGATCTCTCTTGATCAGTGGACTCTTTCATGCCACTCTCTCAGGACTGTCGTCAATCTTAATCTCACATGCTCTCTCTGTAAATATTTTGCCCGAATACTTGTCCTTTTCCTTCTCTTTAGAAAGTCTGGACCAGAAACCAGTTTCACATAACATTCATTAAAAAAACACAGCATTGTTAAAAAGATTTGTCCTGAAGCCAAAACAGAATTTTACTCGGTATGTGGATGTTGGTGCAGGCAGAAAAAGAAATTCTGCCACTACGAAAACAAGCATTTTCAATTATAGTTGTTTTGATGTTTATATATTTTGAAAAGTTGTTTGCAGCATTGAGTAATTGGGGCTTCATTTAAAGGTGTTGAGGAGTATAGGGTCCAAAGGATGGAGAACAGTGCAGTGTCCAGAGGGCAAAGTGCTGTGCAGGCTCGGTAGGTAACAGTGAATGGGCCTGGTTGAGCAGTGGTAGTTAGGCTCAGACTGCCCTATTTATAGGCAGGGAGGGACACTAGAATTATGCAATTTTGCTGCTGCTGTGTATTCTGCATAGCTATAGTTTTGGCGATGCACGTTCCACACTGCACGTTCCACACAGCTATAGATTAGCCTCAATTTTTGAAGAACATTAATGTTTTAGCCATCAGATTTATGTGAGATTGAGTTCTCAGCATTGGCAGTATTAAAGACGAAGTACAGTTCAAGACTTGAGGTGGAGCACAGAATACATCCACAAATTGACTGTTTCTCTGGAGAAAAACAGGCACACCCACTCATTAGTTCAGAAATTATCCAAATAATCTGTGCCAAATTATGTTGTGCTTGGGAATGTGTTCGGGAAAAATGATGTACCGTTGTGCGTTTTTGGGGTCATTCTTTTTGGAGACTTTTTCTATGAAGTGTGTAGAAGGCTCGGACTCCGAGCCACAGTCACCCACAAATCTTTGATTTGCTAAACCCGGTTTAAGAATATTTCCCCACAGTAAAAATGATTTGCCATGGGAACTGGGGGTGTTTAGGTTGTCCATGATGAAGAGTACCAAGTCTGAAATTTTTGTCATGAGGGGGTCCTTACGCCTGAAAATTTTGACAGGGGGGTCTCGGCATCCAAAAGTTTGAAGACCACTGGTCTATAATGATGTATGGTTGCCCATGCATCACCCCATGCCCCAAAGACCACCATCTCCCCGCGGCTAACTTAAAAAGTAGTGCAGGGGAAGCCTGTATGGCCTCCCCCGCAGCCCCGGGGGCTGCCACCTCCCTGTGGCTATGTAACAAATGAGTGCAGAGGAGGCCTGTATGGCCTTTCCTGCAGTCCTGGGTTCTACCACCTCCCCAGGGTTTTATATTCAAGTAATGTGGGGGTGCCACATGGACCCCTGGAGTCCTGGAGACAGCCACAACCCCAGGGCAAGCATATTAACACATGTGAACTGTTAGACCTCCCCCCACAGCCCCAGGAACCACCACCTCTCTGGGGCTGTGTCCAGCAAGGGCATGTGTATAAAACCTACTGGTTGCCAGTAGGTAGTTATAGTTAGGAAATTGTTTCCATAGGAAAAGCTTTTTTTGGCTTACCGATATTAATTTGTACCATTTGACGAATCTTCACGAAAGTTGCCAGAAAAGAGTGTGCCAGTGATTCCTGATGTGCATAGAAAAGTTTCGGGATGATCCATTATGTGGGGGCCAAAAGAAGGGCAGATAAAAAAAGTGGGTTGCCAATGTTAATTCCCACAGGAGTTTTGAACACAACTACAGCGCAAACAATTGGATTGAATTACACCAAATTTGGCAGAAAGGTAGATTTTGTTCCACAGATTATGCTTTCTGTTATTTGGTGTAAATCTGCTCAGTAGTTGCTGAGGAATTTAAGTTGAGTGCCAACACAGCAGCCAGGAATATGTTGGCAGCCTTCTTGAGCCTTGGCTTCAGACGATTCCCCAAAAAAGGGGGCACGGTTGGGATACCCGGACCCCCAACCTTGATCTTAGGGTCCCAGAGGACTTCATTCCAATTTTTGTTTTCAAAAACCAAGTGCGGGCCCCTTTGCTTGTTTTGAAAAAGACCCCTGGGTGGGCCAGGTCCTGGCTGCATTTTATACAAAAGGAGGTGGTCCCGTGAGCCCTGGGACCACCACCTGCCTAGGGCGTATTATTAATTTAGGAGGGGGGGCACACAGACCCCCTTCTGTGGGTTAAAATGAGCCCGGAGTAATATCTCATTCCCTTGGCTTTATTATTTAACCCCTTCGGGGCTAATGACGAGCTGGGCTCGTCATGGCGCTTACCTGCGGTGCGCTGATGACAAGGCCAGCTCGTCATCAGCCCCACCCTCAGAGGGTCTCCGATCCTCGTTGTTTTGCTTGGGGCGGCAGGGGAAGACCTTCCGCTGCTGCCCCCGCCCACCCCCCATGGGAATCCCTGATGACGTCAGCGCGCACAGCGCGCGCTGACATCATCAGGGATTCCCAGCGCTCGGGAAGCTATTTGCTTCCTGCGTGTCTGGGGAAAAGGTGAGTTTCTAGTGTCTGGCGGGGGTTTGGGGCAGCGAAGAGGCATCAGGGGAGAGGAAAGAGTTTTTCCTCTCCCCTGATGACTCTTTGCAGGGCATTTCTGCCTCACGATCGCGCACAGCGTCGCGATTGTGCAGCGGAAATGCCCCCACTAGCACCAGGGATGTAATTTTAGATTATAGGAAGCGACCCCTTGGGCAAGGGTCGCTTCCAGGCGGGCTGTGATAATGTTTTCGTTTTTCTGCCCCCCCTGGGGGTAAATCGGCCCATTTTTTCAGCCGTTTTGCCCCCAGGAGGGGCAGAAATTCCCCACTAGCACCAGGGTTGTTTTTTGAAGCCAGGATGGCGGCCATATTTTTTGTTTACGTTTTTCTGTCCCCCCTGGGGGCAAATCGGCCCGTTTGTTTTTGCCGTTTTGCCCCCAGGGGGGACAGAAAATGCCCACTAGCACCAGGGATTTTGTTTTTAGCTTTTAGGAAGCAACCCCTTGGGCAAGGGTTGCTTCCAGTTGGCCTCCCACTTAACTTTTTGTTTTTCTGCCCCCCCTGGGGGCAAATCAGCCTGTTTTTCGGCCGTTTTGCCCCCAGGGGGGCAGAAATTTCCCACCAGCACCAGGGATATTTGTTGGGGCACTGTGTTTGTTTTGGGAAGCGACCCCTTGGGTAATGGGTTGCTTCCAGGTGGCCATGATTGTGTTTTTGTTTTTCTGTCCACCCTGGGGGCAAATTGGCCCGTTTTTTTTGCCGTTTTGCCCCCAGGGGGGGGGGGGCAGAAAATACCCACTAGCACCAGGGAATTTAAAAATTAGTTTTTAGGAAGTGACCACTTGGGCAAGGAGTAGTGTTTGGCTGGCGGTGTGTGTGGAGTGGCGCTTGGCTTGCAGTGTGCGTGGAGTGGTGTTTGGCTGGCGGTGTGTGTGGAGTGGCGCTTGGCTGGATGGTGTGCGTGCAGTGGTACTTGGCTGATTGTGCACGGAGTGCTGCTTTGCTGGCGGTGTGTGTGGAGTGGTGCTTGGCTGGATGGTGTGCGTGGAGTGGTACTTGGTTGTCTGTGCACGGAGTGGTGTTTGGTTGGTGGTGTGTGTGGAGTGGTGTTTGGCTGGCGGTGTGTGTGGAGTGGTACTTGGCTGTATGGTGTGCGTGGAGCGGTGCTTGGCTGGCGGTGAGTGGTGCTTGGATTGCGGTGTGCGTGGAGTGGTGCTTAGCTGGCGGTGTGTGTGGAGTGGTACTTGGCTGTCGGCGTGCGCTGAGTGGTGTTTGGCTGGCGGTGTGCGTGGAGGGGTACTTGGCTATCTATGCACGGAGTGGTGCTTGGCTGGCGGTGTGTGTGGAGTGGCGCTTGGCTGGTGGTGTGTGTGGAGTGGTACTTGGCTGTCTGTGCACAGAGTGGTGCTTGGCTGGCGGTGTGTGTGGAGTGGTGCTTGGCTGGTGGTGTGTGTGGAGTGGTACTTGGCTGTCTGTGCACGGAGTGGTGCTTGGCTGGTGGTGTGTGTGGAGTGGTACTTGGCTGTCTGTGCACGGAGTGGTGCTTGGCTGGCGGTGTGTGTGGAGAGGCGCTTGGCTGGCGGTGTGTGTGGAGTGGTGCTTGGCTGGTGGTGTGCGTGGAGTGCTACTTGGTTGTCTGTGCACGGAGTGGTGTTTGGCTGGTGGTGTGTGTGGAGTGGTTTTTGGCTGGGGGTGTATGGGGAGTGGTACTTGACTGGATGGTGTGCGTGGAGCGGTGCTTGGCTGGCGGTGAGTGGCGCCTGGCTTGCGGTGTGCGTGGAGTGGTGCTTGGCTGGCGGTGTGTGTGGAATGGTACTTGGCTATCTATGCCCGGAGTGTTGCTTGGTTGGCGGTGTGTGTGGAGTGGCGCTTGGCTGGTGGTGTGTGTGGAGTGGTACTTGGCTGTCTGTGCACGGAGTGGTGCTTGGCTGGTGGTGTGCGTGGAGTGGTACTTGGCTGTCGGTGTGCGCTGAGTGGTGTTTGGCTGGTGTTGTGTGTGGAGTGGTGCTTAGCTGGTGGTGTTTGTGCAGTGGTGCTTGGCTGGTGTTGTGTGTGGAGTGGTGTTTGGCTGGTGGTGTGTGTGGAGTGGTACTTGACTGTCTGTGCACGGAGTGCTGCTTGGCTGGCGGTGTGTGTGGAGTGGCGCATGGATGGATGGTGTGCGTGGAGTGGTACTTGGCTGTCTGTGCACGGAGTAGTGCTTGGCTGGCAGTGTGCGTGGAGTGGTGCTTGGCTGGCGGTGTGCGTGGAGTGGTGCTTGGCTGGCGGTGTGCGTGGAGTGGCGATTGGCTTGCAGTGTGCGTGAAGTGGTGCTTGGCTGGCAGTGTGTGTGGAGTGGCGCTTGGCTGGTGGTGTGCGTTGAGTGGTACATGGCTGCCTGTGCACGGAGTGGCGCTTGGCTGGCGGTGTGTGTGGAGTGGTACTTGGCTGTCGGTGTGCGCTGAGTGGTGTTTGGCTGGCGGTGTGCGTGGAGGGGTACTTGGCTATCTACGAACGGAGTGGTGCTTGGCTGGTGGTGTGTGTGGAGTGGCGCTTGGCTGGCGGTGTGCGTGGAGTGGCGATTGGCTTGCAGTGTGCGTGAAGTGGTGCTTGGCTGGCAGTGTGTGTGGAGTGGCGCTTGGCTGGATGGTGTGCGTGGAGTGGTACTTTGCTGTCTGTGCATGGAGTGGTGCTTGGCTGGCGGTGTGTGTGGAGTGGTACTTGGCTGTCGGTGTGCGCTGAGTGGTGTTTGGCTGGCGGTGTGCGTGGAGGGGTACTTGGCTATCTACGAACGGAGTGGTGCTTGGCTGGTGGTGTGTGTGGAGTGGCGCTTGGCTGGTGGTGTGTGTGGAGTGGCGCTTGGCTGGTGGTGTGTGTGGAGGGGCGCTTGGCTTGCAGTGTGCGTGGAGTGGTGCTTGGCTGGCAGTGTGCGTGGAGTGGTGCTTGGCTGGCGGTGTGTGTGGAGTGGTGCTTGGCTGGCGGTGTGCGTGGAGTGGCGATTGGCTTGCAGTGTGCGTGAAGTGGTGCTTGGCTGGCAGTGTGTGTGGAGTGGTGCTTGGCTGGTGGTGTGCGTTGAGTGGTACATGGCTGCCTGTGCACGGAGTGGTGCTTGGCTGGCGGTGTGTGTGGAGTGGCGCTTGGCTGGATGGTGTGCGTGGAGTGGTACTTTGCTGTCTGTGCATGGAGTGGTGCTTGGCTGGCGGTGTGTGTGGAGTGGTACTTGGCTGTCGGTGTGCGCTGAGTGGTGTTTTGCTGGCGGTGTGCGTGGAGAGGTACTTGGCTATCTACGAACGGAGTGGTGCTTGGCTGGTGGTGTGTGTGGAGTGGCGCTTGGCTGGTGGTGTGTGTGGAGTGGCGCTTGGCTGGTGGTGTGTGTGGAGGGGCGCTTGGCTTGCAGTGTGCGTGGAGTGGTGCTTTGCTGGTGGTGTGTATGGAGTGGCGCTTGGCTGGTGGTGTGCGTTGAGTGGTAATTGGCTGTCTGTGCACGGAGTGGTGCTTGGCTGGCGGTGTGTGTGGAGTGGCGCTTGGCTGGATGGTGTGGGTGGAGTGGTACTTTGCTGTCTGTGCACGGAGTGGTGCTTGGCTGGCGGTGTGTGTGGAGTGGTACTTGGCTGTCGGTGTGCGCTGAGTGGTGTTTGGCTGGCGGTGTGCGTGGAGGGGTACTTGTCTATCTATGCACGGAGTGGTGCTTGGCTGGCGGTGTGTCTGGAGTGGCACTTGGCTGGTGGTGTGTGTGGAGTGGGGCTTGGCTGGTGGTGTGTGTGGAGTGGCGCTTGGCTGGTGGTGTGTGTGGAGTGGCGCTTGTCTGGTGGTGTGTGTGGAGTGGTGCTTTGCTGGCGGTGTGCGTGGAGTGGTGCTTGGCTTGCAGTGTGCGTGGAGTGGTGCTTGGCTGGCGGTGTGCGTGGAGTGGTGCTTGGATGGCGGTGTACATTGAGTGGTACTTGGCTGTCTGTGCACGGAGTGGTGCTTGGCTGGCGGTGTGTGTGGAGTGGCACTTGGCTGGTGGTGTGTGAGGAGTGGGGCTTGGCTGGTGGTGTGTGTGGAGTGGCGCTTGGCTGGTGGTGTGTGTGGAGTGGCGCTTGGCTGGTGGTGTGTGTGGAGTGGTGCTTGGCTGGCGGTGTGCGTGGAGTGGCGCTTGGCTTGCAGTGTGCGTGGAGTGACACTTGGCTGGTGGTGTGTGTGGAGTGGGGCTTGGCTGCTGGTGTGTGTGGAGTGGCGCTTGGCTGGATGGTGTGCGTGGAGTGGTACTTTGCTGTCTGTGCACGGAGTGGTGCTTGGCTGGCGGTGTGCGTGGAGTGGTACTTGGCTGTCGGGGTGCGCTGAGTGGTGTTTGGCTGGTGGTGTGCATGGTCTGGTGCTTGGATGGTAGTGTGGGTGGACTGGCGCTCGGCTGGCAGTGTGCGAGTACTAACTTTCTGTTGGTCACTACATACACTGCTAGTTGAGTGACACTCTACGCAGTCCATCATTTTGTGTAGTTGCTGTGGCAGATACGTAAGTAATGGGCCCTTGAATGGCGCTGTCTGCTGGTGTGAGTGTTGTAATGTGATGGGTCCGCGGCTGGCGGTGGGTGGGCCAAAGGCCTGTGACTAAGGCAGGGGAGCTTAACTTGTAAAACTTACATACTACTTTTTTCAAAATTCATTTTTGGCCTGTTCTGCTTTGGGGCACCAACACAAGTGAGGTATCCTTTTACTCGGGAGAACAAGCGGAACGCTGGGTGGTAGGACATTTTTGCCGGCACGGAGATCCCATGCAAAAAAGTTTGGAAAAGTGATATTTTTATCTAATTTTCAGGTTTGCAAGGAGTTCTGGGTTGGAAAACATTGGGGGACCCACGCATGCCATACCTCCTTGGAAGCCCCCGTGTGTCTACTTTTCAGAAATGTGTGGGTTTGGTAGGTTTCCCTCGGTGGCCGTCTCGCACGGGGCCAAAAACCTAGGTAACCCCTCTTGCAAAAGCTGGTGGTATTGACATACCCTTGCAAACCTCAATTTTTGCAGAAAAAAACAGTTTTTCACACTTTTTTTGTGTGGGAAAGCGTGGCGTCACTGGGCTCACACAAATTTCCTCCCACCCAGCGCTCCCCCAGGTCTCCCGATAAAAATGGTACCTCACTTGCATGGGTAGGCATAGTGGCTGCAACAGGAAAAGGTCCAAATTGTACGGTGGAGAAATTACAATAACCAATAGCAACATTAACTTCTTTTCTGGGGGGGTGGGACTGAGTTTTTGGACCGGAGCTCAGCGGGCATCTTTGGAAACTACCAAACCCAAACAGTTCTGAAAACTAGACACCCGGGGGAGTCAAGGGAGGTATGGCATGCGTGGGTCCCCCAATGTTTTCCTACCCAGAAATCCCTGCAAACCATAAATTTAGGTTAAAAAACAGTTTTCCCTACATTTTTGCGTGGGATCTCCATGTCGGCACAAATGTCCTACCACCCAGCGTTCCACTTGGTCTCCCGAGTAAAATGATACCTCACTTGTGTGGGTGGGCCAAAGGCCTGTGTCTAAGGCAGGGGGGCTTAACTCCCCCGGATGTCTACTTTTCAGAACTGTTTGGGTTTTGTACATTCCAAAGAATACCACCGAGCCCCTGGCCAAAAACTCAGGTGCCCCCCCCCAAAAATCAAGGTCGTTTTGCAATTGGGTATTGTAAATTCACCACCATACGATTTGTACCGTTTCCTGTTGCAGCCACTATGCCTACCCACGCAAGTGAGGTACCATTTTTATTGGGAGACCTGGGGGAACGCTGGGTGGGTGGAAATTTGTTGATCCACGCAGATTCCAGAACTTTCCACCACAGAAATATGAGGAAAAGTTGTTTTTTTTGTCAAATATTTAGGTTTGCAAGGGATTATGGGTAACAAAACCTGGGGGTAGGCAGACGAATCACCCCATCCTGAATTCCCCTGGGTGTCTAGTTTTCATAAATGTATAGGTTTGCTAGGTTTCCCTAGGTGCTGGCAGAGCTAGGGCGCAAAAACAAAAGGTAGTCTTTTTGTCCAAAAAGTGCAAGATTTCACGGGGAAATTGAGGTGCGACCATGTTGCGTTTTGCGCTGTTTCATGTCGCAGCCACTATGCCTACCCACGCAAGTGAGGTACCATTTTTATTGGGAGACCTGGGGGAACGCTGGGTGGGTGGAAATTTGTTGATCCACGCAGATTCCAGAACTTTCCCCCACAGAAATATAAGGAAAATTTGTTTTTTTTGTCAAAATCTTAGCTTTGCAAGGTATTCTGGGTAACAAAACCTGGAGGTAGGCAGACGAGTCACCCCATCCTGAATTCCCCTGGGTGTCTAGTCTTCAAAATGGTATAGGTTTGCTAGGTTTCCCTAGGTGCTGGCAGAGCTAGGGCGCAAAAACAAAAGGTAGTCTTTTTGTCCAAAAAGTGCAAGATTTCACTGGGAAATTGAGGTGCGACCATGTTGCGTTTTGTGCTGTTTCATGTCGCAGCCACTATGCCTAACAACGCAATTGAGGTACCTTTTTTTTCGGGAGACCTGGAGGAACGCTTGGTGGGTGGAAATTTGTTGATCCACGCAGATTCCAGAACTTTCCCCCACAGAAATATGAGGAAAATTTGTTTTTTTTGTCAAAATCTTAGCTTTGCAAGGTATTCTGGGTAACAAAACCTGGGGGCAGGCAGACGAGTCACCCCATCCTGAATTCCCCTGGGTGTCTAGTCTTCAAAATGGTATAGGTTTGCTACGTTTCCCTAGGTGCTGGCAGAGCTAGGGCGCAAAAACAAAAGGTAGTCTTTTTGTCCAAAAAGTGCAAGATTTCACTGGGAAATTGAGGTGCAACCATGTTGCGTTTTGTGCTGTTTCATGTCGCAGCCACTATGCCTAACAACGCAATTGAGGTACCTTTTTTTTCGGGAGACCTGGAGGAACGCTTGGTGGGTGGAAATTTGTTGATCCACGCAGATTCCAGAACTTTCCACCACAGACATGTGAGGAAAATGTGTTTTTTTTGTCAAATTCTTAAGTTTACAAGGGATTCTGGGTAACAAAACATGGTGGTAGGCAGTCGAGTCACCCCATTCTGAATTTCCCTGGGTGTCTAGTTTTCAAAAATGTATAGGTTTGCTAGGTTTCCCTAGGTGCTGGCAGAGCTAGGGTGCAAAAACAAAAGGTAGTCTCTTTGTCCTGAAAGCGCAAAATTTCACTGGGAAATTGAGGTGTGACCATGTTACGTTTTGCGCTGTTTCATGTCGCAGCCACTATGCCTAACAACACAAGTGAAGTACCATTTTTTTCGGGAGACCTGGGGGAACGCTGGGTGGGTAGAAATGTGTTGATCCACGCAGATTCCAGAACTTTCCACCACAGAAATGTGAGGAAAATGTGTTTCTTTTGTCCAATTTTTAGCTTTGCAAGGGATTCTGGGTAACAAAAACTGGTGGTAGACAGTCGAATCACCCCATCCAGAATTTCCCTGGGTGTCTACTTTTCAAAAATGTATTGGTTTACTAGGTTTCCTTAGGTGCTGGCAGAGCTAGGGCGCAAAAACAAAAGGTAGTCTTTTTGTCCAAAAAGTGCAAGATTTCACTGGGAAATTGAGGTGCGACCATGTTGCGTTTTGCGCAGTTTCATGTCGCAGCCACCATGCCTACCCACGCAAGTGAGGTACCATTTTTTCAGGAGACCTATGGGAACGCTGGGTGCATGGAAATTTGTTGATTCACGCAGATCCCAGAACTTTCCAACACAGAAATGTGAGGAAAATGTGTTTCTTTTGTCAAAATCTTAGCTTTGCAAGGTATTCTGGGTAACAAGACCTGGGTGTAGGCAGACTAGTCACCCCATCCTGAATTTCCCTGGGTGTCTAGTTTTCAAAAATGTATAGGTTTGCTAGGTTTCCCTAGGTGCTGGCAGAGCTAGGGCGCAAAAACAAAAGGTAGTCTCTTTGTCCTGAAAGCGCAAAATTTCAATGGGAAATTGAGGTGTGACCACGTTACGTTTTGCACTGTTTCATGTCGCAACCACTATGCCTAACAACGCAAGTGAAGTACCATTTTTTTGGGAGATCTGGGGGAACGCTGGGTGGGTGGAAATTTGTTGATCCACGCAGATTCCAGAACTTTCCACCACAGAAATGTGAAGGAAATGTGTTTTTTTTGTCAAATTCTTAGCTTTGCAAGGGATTCTGGGTAACAAAACCTGGTGGTAGGCAGTCGAGTCACCCCATCCTGAATTCCCCTGGGTGTCTACTTTTCAAAAATGTATAGGTTTTCTAGGTTTCCTTAGGTGCTGGCAGAGCTTGGGCTCAAAAACAAAAGGTAGTCTCTTTGTCCAAAGAGCGCAAGATTTCACTGGGAAATTGAGGTGCGACCACGTTGCGTTTTGTGCTGTGTCGTGTCGCAGCCACTATGCCTACCCACGCAAGTGAGGTACCATTTTTTTCGGGAGACCTGGGGGAACGCTGGGTGGGTAGAAATTTGTTGATCCACGCAGATTCCAGAACTTTCCACCACAGAAATGTGAGGAAAATGTGTTTTTTTGTCTAATTCTTAGCTTTGCAAGGGTTTCTGGGTAACAAAACCTGGTGGTAGGCAGTTGAGTCACCCTATCCTAAATTCCCCTGGGTGTCTACTTTTCAAAAATGTATAGGTTTGCTAGGTTTCCCTAGGTGCCGGCAGAGCTAGGGTGCAAAAACTACAGGTAGGCACTTTGCCAAAAAAGGGTCAATTTATAACTGCAAAATTTAGGTGTGACCACGTTGCATTTTGCGCCGTTTCCTATCACAGGCACAAAGCCGACCCACACAAGTGAGGTACCATTTTTATCGGGAGACTTGGGGTAATTCAGATTTGTAAATCAACTGTTGTTACCAATTGAGCTTTCATGCATTTCTCCCTTTCAATGAAAGACATTGTGTAAAAAAAAATATTTTTGAAAAATGACCAATAATTCTCATGCTAGTATGAGTATTCCCAATTTTGAAAATTAGCAATTATATACTGTTTCTGAACTCTATAATTTGTACCCAATTCAGAAATACATAGGTGTCTTTCATACAGATTTTTCCATGTATACATTTTCCAAGACAAAGTGCTCTATACTAAGTAATTAAAAAAATACCATTGCAAGTTGCTGCTCAGTTTTTGGATCTGGGTTCGTCGGGTTCTTGGTGAAACTACAAGTCCTATATATCCCCACAACCAGGAAGGTCTAACGGATGTAACGGCATATTGCTTTCCAAGAGCTGTCAAAATTAGAAAAAGTTATAGGTGAAAACTTTAAGACAAAAGGCTGTTTTTTTCAACACATTTTCAATTATTCCAATATTTAACTGTTAGTTTCTGTAAAGAAACCTTCATGGATTTAGACAAATGACCCCTTTCTGAATTTAGAATTTTGTCTACTTTTCGAAAATGTACAGCTTTCCAGGATCCATTATTGCTTTCAAACTCATTTCTACCATTAATTGGAAGGAGGTGGAAAGCTCTAAAAATAGCCAAAAATAGGCTATGTCCCAGAAATATGCCAAAACTGTGTGAAAAATGTCGGTTCTCTGACAAAAGACTGTCATTCCCTAAAAGCTGAGAAAAGGGAGATTTCAGCCCCACAAACCTTTTTTTGATAACTTTTTCAGGGAAAAACCCAGAGGCTTTCATTTGCAGCCCGTTTTTCCCATTTTTCTGAAAAAAACAAAAAAATCACTATATTTTGGTTATTTCTGGGACTCCTCCAAGGGAATCCACAAACCCTGCGCGCCTTTAGAATCCACATGATGTTGGAAGAAAAGGACGCAAATTTGGCGTGGATACCTTATGTGGTCAAAAAGTTACAAGGGCCTAAGCGGGCACTACCACAAAACGCCAAAAAAAGCCTTAGCACAGGAGGGGGAAAAGGCCTAGCAGCGAAGGGGTTAAAGAAGGGTGACCACATAGATCCCCATCAAGGGCTGTTCCAAGCCCTGGTGACCACCACCCCCCTGCTTCAAATACAACAAAAGTATGGGGGTCTGCATGGACCCCCCCCAAACCCAACGGACCACCACCTTCCCCGGACAAAAATAACATTCTAAAGATGGAGCGCAGCCCCCCTCCCAAGCCATGTACAGACCTGGGGATGACCACATCCCCTGGGGATGACCCCTGAACAACAAAGGAAGAGCGCTGCATGACCCTACCTCCTGGACCAATATATACCCTGGGGCCTGTCAGCCCCCAGGGCCAGCTCCTGCTATGTCTTGGGGTACCCACCGTTAGGACAGAGCTGTTTGCTTTTGTTTGGCGGGCTTTGACACCTCCCACCAAGCAAGCCCTCTGCTGCCAGCGGGCAGGAGCTGTCAAACTTCTTCTGCCTGCTGGAAGTGGAGGCTTCATCTCAATTGCTCCTGCACTGAAGTAGCTATATTTCCAGCAGCTCCCTGTCTGCAGCAGAAGTGCCGGCTTCCGCAGGAGGAAAGGAGCCATCTGAGACAGTGGGAGCCTTGAAGCTCTTCAGTGGTCCCCAGCTTGCACACTGGGAGCCCAGCATGTGAGCAGGGCACCCAAGGACACATTGCCAGGCCCCACAGCATGGGGTCCTGGGGACCTAATTCAGTCCAGGAAGGGGGCATGTGGACTCCCTCACCATTCAAATGTGGCCTGGTTCTGGGAGATGGAGTCCCAGGGATCAAAAATGGCCCAGGGACGGGGGCCACGTGGCTCCCACTCCCCATTCAGATGTTTTATGGCCCCAGGGCTAAGTATGGGTGGAAAATTCGTTCCGCTCGCAAATTTCCACGAATCACACAAAATCGCAGTAAAATCAACGAATTCGTGAGCGGGACGAATTTTGCTCAGGAAGCAATGACAGGGTTATAGCAGGTGCCCAAGTCGAAGCTAATTTTTTTGTAACCATTTACAAAATGGTTACAAAGAAATTAACTTCAACTTGGGCACCTGCTGTAACCCTTCAAGTGCTTCCTGAGCGGCGCCTGCTTGCTTACTATTCTCTGACCCTGCTCTGACCCTCAAAGCAGGGTCAGAGAATAGTTACAAGTAGACAATGAGGCTCCTGCAGGAAGCACTTAAAGATATAGATAAAGCAGGTGCCTGAGTTGAAGGTCAAATTCAGTAACTCCTTAATCAGCCCAAAAGAATGTGTGTTTTGTCGAGGCTGGGCAGGTGTGTGTTTTCCCCATATTTACAGTCGAAAATTAGCTATGATGCTTGATGGAGGCCTTTGCATCCTTGACTTTCATGAGCTCTATCCCTGTGCAGTTCCTGTGACCACAAGCTTCTTTCTCCTCATCTGCTGCTCTGAGTGGTGCCTGTCCTTTTATGCACACAAGGGGCATGTGAACTAGCATAGAAGCCCCCTCAGTTTGCCCCCCCACACACTAGTGGTGTGTACTGTCTTCCCGCCCTTTAGCCACTATGATGGACAGCCCACTCGAGGGACCCTGGCGCCCTTCAGCACGATGGCAAAGTTAATCAGCCCAAAAAAATGTGCGCTTTGTCGAGGATGGGCTGGTGTAGGTTCTCCCCATATCTGCCATCGAAAATAAGCTATGATGCTTGATGGAGGCCTTTGCATCCTTGCTTTCACGAGCTCTAGCCCCGTGCAGTTCCTGTGACCACAAGCTTCTTTCTCCTCATCTGCTACTCTGATCGGTGCCTGTCCTTTTATAAACACAAGAGGCATGTGAACTCGCATAGAAGCCCCCCCGTTTCCCCCCCCACATACACTAGCGGTGTGTACCGTCTTCCCACCCTTTAGCCACTATGATGTACAGCACACTCAAGGGACCCCGGCGCCCTTCAGAGCGATGGCAAAGTTAATCAGCCCAAAAAAATGTGTACTTTGTCGAGGCTGGACATGTGTTTTCTCCCCATATCTACAGTCGAAAATTAGCTATGATGCTTGATGGAGACCTTTGCATCCTTGACTTTCACGAGCTCTATCCCCGTGCAGTTCCTGTGACCACAAGCTTCTTTCTCCACATGTTCTGCTTTGATCGGTGCCTGTCCTTTTATACACACAAGAGGCATGTGAACTCGCATAGAAGCCCCCCTCCCGTTTACCCCCCCACACACACTAGCGGTGTGTACCGTCTTCCCGCCCTTTAGCCACTATGATGGACAGCTCACTTGAGGGACCCCGGCGCCCTTCAGCGCGATGGCAAAGTTAATCAGCCAAAACAAAATGTGCGCTTGGTCGAAGCTAGTCAGGTGTGTGTTCTCCCCATATCTACCATCAAACATTAGCTATGATGCTTGATGGAGACCTTTGCATCCTTGACTTTCACGAGCTCTCTCCGTGCGCAGTTCCTGTGACCATAAGCTTCTTTCTCCTCATCTGATGCTCTGATTGGTGCCTGTCCTTTTATACACACAAGAGGCATTTAAACTCGCATAGAAGCCCCCCTGTTTGCCCCCCCCACACACTAGCGGTGGTGCAAAATCGCCCAAAAATCCACGATTTCGTGGGGAAATCCGCAAATTTGCAGATTTTTTGCGATTTCGTGCGAATTCGCGAACCGCTGATTCGCAAAATTTGCCCATACTTACCCAGAGCCCAAGCCTTACAAAAGAAGTGGGGAGACTATTCAAGTTGAGTAGTATGCAAGTAACATTATGGTGCATGTCATAACAGCACATGATGTCAAATGTGTGACATCAGAAAATGACATTACACGAAGTGACCTCACTGGAAGGGAATCAAAAGAAGTGCCATCAGATATTAAGACCTCACACATATATTAATCATGGATATCATGATTACATTTAAGTGCATTATGAGACTTAACAAATTAAATTTGGTGTCTGGGTTGTGCCAAACAAGTGGCACGACCCTGATGCAAAATCTTGACCTCAACTTATACATTTTGTTCTTTAAACCCTGCAACAAAGAAATTAGCAACAAGGAGAAGCGTGGTAGATATAGTCTGCTTAATTGGTTTCAAAGACTGCAAAATATTCTATGGGGTCAAGGAACCTGCTGCAGCGATCTTTTTGTGTCCATTAAATCTCATGGAACATTGATAATGGTAAGATAACTCAGAAGGTTAACGCATTTGCTGGAAAGATCTGTATTTTGTGTAGTCCCAGATTTCAATCAAAGTAGTATAAAAGGTAAATGTGCCTCCTGCAAAATACATAATGTAACACACAAATGACAAATTTTTATTTTATGATCTTTTTGTTACATGCAATTTATAAATTGTAACTCTTCTGACATAGTACAGTGAGCTATAAAAGACATGACTTCTACTAATTGTAATCCTTGCTGATTTATGAACATATCTTGTACATTTATTTACACTCTTACTTGATGTATTGTAAATGTATAATATATATGATACTTAAAGCACTATGATTGGGATGATAAGCGCCTATAAAAGAAATTCAACAGTGCTATTTGAATTGTTCTTTTTGTAAAGACCAATACATCTGACATTTTTACAGAGCATGCACTTCTATACAAGTACTGAACAAAGTCAAAAGTACGCCTTTCTTAAGTACCTATGAAACAGACAATGTGCAGATGACCATATCCAGGTGGCTGAAAATTATACGGGACAAGTTGAGCATATTCCAGTAGTACCCACCTTCCTGGCAGGGTGGATGGCGTCCAGCCAGTAAAAATATAAAGTAAATGCTGTGCCCCTGCATGTACCTCTGACTTGTGCCCTGGCTGGGCCCTGGGGGTTGAGGTTCCCAGGGCTGAACCATTGATATTACAACAGCCTTCCTCCCTCATTTTAGAGGGAGAAAAATGAAAAGGAAAAAGGAAAAACAAAGGGCAGAAAAAGTGAGCAGAAAAGGCAAAACAGAGGGCTTATAAATTAGCAGAAAAGGCAAAACAGACAGCAGAAAAATGAATAGAAAAGGCAAAACAGAGAGCAAAAAAACTAGCAGGCAAGGTAAAACAGTAGGTAGAAAAACGAGCAGGAAAGGCAAAACAGAGAAGACGAGAACAAAACAGGGGGCAGAAAAATGAGCATGAAAGACAAGACAGAGGACAGAAAAAACAAGCAGGAAAGACAAAACAGAGCAGAAGATGGCAAAACAGAGCATTCAGACACTCACATACCCACTCACAGACCTACTCAGATACTCGTGCACCCACTCGCAGACCCAATGAGACAGTCATACAGCCAATCACAGACCCACTCAAATACTCATAACACCACCCACAGGCCAACTTAAATACTAATGCACCCACCTATAGATCTATTTAGACACTCAAGCATCCACTCACAGAGCTACTTAGAAACATATGCACCCACTCTCATGCCCACCCAGACTCACACCCACTCAGAGGCCAGCTTATAGATTCATGTACTCAGTCACTCACCCACTGAGAAACTCATGCACTCACTCACAGACTCACTTGGAGGCTCTTGTACCCCCACAGACTGAGGCACACACTCATGGATGCATTCACAAGCGCACTCACTCTCACACCTACTCACAGACCCACCGAGACACTCACTCAGACATTCATGCACCCACTCAGAAACTTACTCAGAGACTCACACACCCACTCATAGATCCCACCAGACACTCATGCACTCACTCACAGACTGACTCACACACACATGGAGGTACCAGCAAACCCACTCAGACACTTTCACACCTACTCACAGACCCAAACAGACACTCGCCCAGACACTCATGCACCCATTCAGGCACTCACATAGATAATTACGCACCCACTCATAGGCCAACTCTCTCACCCACTCACACACCCAATAGGACACTTATGCAGTCACACCCAGACCTCTCAGAAACTCATAGACACACCCACTGAGACACTCATGCACTCACTCACACACTCACTTTCAAAGGTTACAGCTAGGAAATAAAATTTAAAAATATTCAAAAGTCACTCAAAAAATCAAAGCTTACAGGGCTGTTATAGTTAGCAAAAAGAGTGAAAAAAAACATAGAAATTTACTGAAAAAAGCAAAGGTTACACTCATACAAAACCATAGAGATTCAGCAGTTAAAATTACCTGAGGTAGCTGTAACTTATACCCCAACAATGCACTGCTTAAGACTTCACAAATTACATCAATCATGACATGGTCAGTGATATCACTTGTGACATCACTGATGACATCTCAAATGACATAACTGATGACATCACCCACAGAACCACTCACACAGCCAAACACACCCAATATAACCTTTCATACACCCACTCCCGCACAACCCATCTCATACCCATTTATAGACCCATACCAGTACTCACTCAACCAATCCCTCAATCATGGAGCCGCTCACATAACCACTCACATATACTGTCATTCACATTCCCACTGAATTACTAATACCCATACATACTAGTACCCACAAATTCACCAACACAGCCACTCACACATCTGTCGTACAGAGATACAGACACTTACACAACCACACATACACCCTTACAGCCACTCACACACTCAATCGCGCAAACAGTAATTCATACAGCCACTTACTCACCTGTACAGGTACTCACACACTCACTCATACAGCCACTCACACTGCCACTCACTCACCAATATATGTACTCACTTACCCATACAGCCACTTACCTATACTTACACTCACTTATACTTCAGATGCTCACTTTCCCATATAGCCACTTACACACCCATACAGTTACTCACATACCCACTAGCACATCCATACTGCCACTCACACACTCACATATCCATACAGCCACTTAGACATCCACTCACACACTGACACAGATATTCTCACAGAGACTCAGTTGAGATATGTTAGAAATAGTATGGCTAATTACTAGTGCAGAAAGAATTGTAATTTAAGTTATGGTGTGTTCGCATCCATTTTTGCGAGCTTGCACAGAAAATGTCGAGCAAACTTACTCACGTGGTGGCAAAGGGCTCGGCCATCTTGTTTTTAATTCATTGCTATGGTTCTGGGCATGCCTTTTCTATCCTGCTTCAATCTCTGTAATACTTGTTTGAACTTTTTTTAAATCTTTTTTACTCATTATTAATCTCTCTATTTATGTACATCTATATTTTGTGTTTTTTTCTACTTTTCGTTGCTTTAATAACTTCCTTTTTTAACTCTCTTTTCTTTTATTTACTTTTTCCATATTCTTTCCTATTTTTTCTTCAACCCAGGACATGGCAAAGGGGAAGAGTCCTGCACCTTGAAGCCGGCTCCCTGGCGGGCGTTTAAGGGGGGCGTCTGTAAGTCCCAGGGAGATCTTCAGCGTGGTGGAGGTGGCCGCACTTGTCTTATTTGTGCAGCGCCACCTCCCCAAGACCATCGCAGCAGGCCCGGTACCAGGTACTTGCCTCCGGGAGCGTCGCCAGCTATGGGGTAAGGTGTGCCGGGCAATGTATCGGGAGTCAGGGGTCCGGCGCACCTACAAACAGGTGAAGCACCGGTGGTCCGACATACTGGACCAGGAACAAGACCTGCTTGACCTGCTTGGCGTTGAGAGTCCTGGGCTTGGTGAGTACCAGTAGCTATTTAATAACTACTTTGTTTTCTTCTGCTCTGTGTTATATTGCAAATATATGTTTTTCTGAAGAGCAAGAATGCTGCTGATTACATTGCAGGTAAATTATGTTTCAAAAGCTTCTGTGATTGCAGGTGCTCGCCTGCTCAGTGACGATGCTACTATGCTTACTTGTTTTCAATTTTGTGCTTATTTGACCTGAGTGATTATGTATGAGTGTACTTTACAGAACTGCGTAATGCTGAAGACTAGAGACTCAAGTCCAGTCCTTTCTTTGTACTCCTGCAACTAAGAAGAGATAGTGGTGGTGGATTGATAGGTTGAGTACATTATGACTTAATTTAGTAGGACATTTTTTAATGGTCTGCAATCATGACGGACTGTGTCTGTCACTTCGCGTGTTGCTGAGTGCTGCCAGTCCTAGTAGAACCTTTTTGTAGTTGGTTTAGCGAGTTACATAACTTTCCAAGTAGACGGTCCGCGAATCCAGCAATACTAATATCCTAGTAGACCACATCAGATAGGTCAATAAATTTAGTGCAATTGTTGTTTCTTTCCCTAAAATAATTTTTTATGGTTTTTTTTTTATGTTTGATTTCATTGACAACAATCATCCATGTTTGTGTCTTTCTTTCATGTATATCAGCACCTCCCAGGGGCAAGAGGACAGGGCTCTTCTGCTGGCCCCAGTAAGTTTTCCTGTTAATATTAATAATTATACCTACCTAACTTTTACAGCACTTATTTATTCCAAAGGTTCATCATAATTCTATTTTTTTCTAAATCGTCTTTGATCTTCTTGTAGACTGTTTCATAATTCTAATCCTGCCTCTACTATGACTCTCTCTTTGCTACTACTATTATAATTATTAGTCCGTCTGTGTAGCTAGCTAAGCTTGCACAGTTGGCAAAAGGTGTTAAACAAAACTCCTATTCAGCAATAGCTCTAGGCACTGAGTGCAGTCCTCTGGGTTGTCCATAATGTCTATTGAAGTCTTCTTAATGTTTATGCTTTGACAATAAAATGTCAATGGCCACCAAGAATAAAATACCAGTTTACTTTTTAATTGGATAGGAGGACATACTACTACTGTTGCAGGGACTATTCTGCACATACAGAACTATGGACAAGAAATAGGGCATTGGTGATAATAGGCGCAGTTAGACTTTCCACATACCTCAGTCATAAAAGAAGTTGAAGCCCCAATCTTCTTACTGACTAGCTAGTGTGTCAGAGTTATTATTTAGCTTCCAAATGCAGCGATGATCCCCAATTATTATACAACCCAGAACATAAGACTACGGAGTCAGAGTCCTGACCTGTCAGAGTCATGGAATCATGCTTGCAAATTGCAAACCCTTTCGCTCACTCACTCATGACCAAAATCCACAGAGTCTATGTAAGTTTTAAAGCTTTATTAAAAGTAAAACAACTAGCTCTGTGTGTACTCGATTTATTAATTTTCAATTGTGCATCATATAAAAACATTTATTAAAATCAACTTCATAGAAGAGAAACGGTGAACTCATGAAAACTGAACAGTGGCTGATTTACACATTAATTGTGGGAGACCCCTCACCTTGTTGGAACTTAAAGTACCGGTGGTGATGATGATGAGTAACATTTTGCTCTTGTTCGTAGAAGGGAATATTCTGTCTGTTATGAGAAAAATGACGCGCGCTAAAAAGCAAGCATTCATCAGTTGTGCCAAAAAGTGTAGCTTGTTATGGCTAATCATAAATAAAAACACCCTCCCCTTCTGAAAGGGCAAATTTTAGTTTAGACTAGAGAGTCACAAATATTTAAATTTGTTTATGTAGTAAAACATTTTTTTTATTCCTATACAAAATAGGGAGTGGTGTATATGGCATCTTTAAATATGAAATGTTTTTTCTAGGCGGAACACCATAGGCACAGACAACCACCAGTGCCGGGGGCCAGCGCAGACGTGGTCAGTCCAGGGGTGAATGCGGTGCCACCAGTGCCAGCAGGAACTGCTGTGGGGGATGCCTCGGTAGTGGTCGGGCAGTGGTAAGCTATTATATTCCTTATTTATTGTGATTTCCGAGTAGGCTCGCTGCTTTGATGTATGTTGTACAGTACAAGTACACTTTACTGTTAAGAAGACTTACAAATTTAGAACTAAGTTTTTGTCAACCAGGTAGAAGACAGTCACCCTTGACTTCGCATTAGCAATAGCATTAGCGGCGGGAGTTGACGAGTAACCAATGACCTCCTCTAAATTTGACTTTAACTAAGCTGTGAAAGTTTTATCAAGAAGCCAAGTCAGATCAGAGATGATCTTGATGGATGGGATGAACTGAATGGGAAAGAAGCGTGTAAAGAAGGAGGAAGGACGAGCAAGTTAAATTAATGACTGCCAAAGAATGATACATGTTTTTGAATGCAGGCAGAGGTGGCTGGTAATGCTGGGGTGGCGCTGAGTGATGCTGGCGTGGTGCTGAGTGATGCTGTGGTGGTGCTGAGTGATGCTGTGTTGGCGCTGAGTGATGCTGTGATGGCGCTGAGTGCTGCTGTGGTGGTGCTGAGTGGTCCTGAGTTGCCATACTGCTTGCAAAAAACTTGAAAGGGAATGGCGCCTAAACTTTTGTCCGGATAAAAAAATCCATTATAAAGCCGCACAAAAAGAATATAATAAATTGATACGTGCGTCTAAAGCCTCTCACTATAACGACCGGATTCAAGAAGCCGAGAACTCCTCTAAGGAGCTCTTCCAGATATTTAAGGAAATATCAATAATTGACTCCAGCCCTGTCTCCCACACTGATTCTGTGGAAACCTGCAACAAAATCGCAAATTACTTCTCTGGTAAAATCGAGAAGATATATGCGAGCTTTTCTGGTAGTAAAATGTCTGGCTCTGACTTTGTAGAATATAAAGATCGTACTAGCACTCAATATTGCTTAGACGCCTTCTCTGTTCCCTCTGCCGACATTCTAATATCTACTTGCAAAAGCATTAAATCCGGCTCTCCTAGTGACCCAGCCCCTCCTAAAATCTTAGCAGCTAGTCTGTCAGTTCTGGAGCCCCATTTTAGGCACATCCTGCAACTTTCCTTCTCCACTGCCTGCCTACCCGCAGCCTGGAAGAAAGCCATAGTCCTCCCCATCAAAAAAAAACCCAATGTTAGTCAGGATCTGTTAGAGAATCTACGTCCCATCTCCCTGCTACCTTACTTGGCCAAGCTGGCAGAGAAAATTGCCAATGTCCAACTTATGGCACATCTGGAAGCCCATAATGCCTTTCATACATCTCAGTCCGGTTTCAGACCCAGATTCTCTACTGAAACAGCTCTCCTGAGAGCCACCGAAACTATGAGGGAAGGAGCCGATGATGTCAAAACTATGGCCCTCATTATGCTAGACCTCAGTGCCGCGTTTGACACTGTAGCTCATCACATCTTGCTACAGTGTCTAAACCGAGCAGGTGTCATCAAAGAGGCTCTGGGTTGGTTGAAAGCTTTTCTTACCAACAGAAGCTTTCAGGTCCAAAGAGGGACTTTCCTCTCAGATAACATGACACTTGCACAGGGGGTACCTCAGGGCTCTGCCCTGAGTCCCACCCTGTTCAACCTGTACATGGCTCCGCTGGCAGAGGTGGTACAATCGTTCGGCGTAGAGCTGGTCTCTTACGCCGACGATACCCAACTACTGATCTCCCTCTCACAATCCCCATCCGCAGAGGCTGAAAACTTCAAATCTTGTATGAGTAAACTGGCTGTCTGGATGAATGAAAATTGCCTCAAATTAAATGGCACTAAAACGGAGGTACTGGTAATAGGTGGAGGAGACTCTCTGTGGACAAAAGATTGGTGGCCCACTAGTTTGGGACCTGTACCTACTCCTAGTCAAGAAGCTAAAAACTTGGGTGTCTGGATAGACAACAAGCTATCATATGACAGCCATATCAAAAAAACGGTGGGCAAATGTTTTGGAGTTATGAAAACTCTTAACCGCACCCTAGATCTGCTTCCCCTGAATTCCAGACGCACAATGACTCAGGCACTTATCACTTCCCGTATAGACTACGGCAATGTACTTCTGCTGGGAACATCGGATAAAAACATTAGAAAGCTGCAAGTCCTGCAAAACTCAGCGGCTCGCCTTGTGCTGAGACTTCCTCGCAGGGCTCCGTCTAAACCTTCCCTTGCCTCCCTTCATTGGCTACCCATCCGACATAGGATACTATTTAAAGCCCTCCTATGGTGTCACAGGATCATCCATCTAAAAGCCCCGTCTTATTTGTCTGACTTAGCCATACCATATGAGCCGAACAGGACCCTACGCTCTAGGGGAATGGGGCTGCTTAAAACCTCGCGCATAAAAAAAGCCAGGATGGGTGGAAAGTCCTTCCGCACCCTTGCGGCTAGGAAATGGAATGCCCTCCCTGCAGCCATAAGATTAGAACAAAATGAGGCTTCCTTCAGGAAGCTGCTGAAAACTCATTTATTTACTTTATAATGTACAGTCTCTCTGATCTCTGGCCAAGACTCTCTCTCCACACAGCGCGGGGACACGCCGGGAGGCGTCACCAGGCGCTTTATAAGCCCCTTTAAAAATAAATAAATAATAATAATACGAATTCAAAAGTGGGAGGTAAAAAAATTAAAAGTACACTTCACAACCTTGAAACTTGGAAATAACTGGTGATGCCAATATTTTTTACTTATGGAGGAAAGGTAATGAGCACCAGGTCAAGAATAACAGATCAAATTAGGAGACAGTGATTCAATTCAATAAAACAAAGAATTTAGAGTCAGCTGCAGAAATCTGGAACAAGAACAGCCCACGATTCACAGACACATCTTAAACCAAATACATCAAAGGAGATAAGATATCTGAATTCTGTGACCAGAGCTGTGAGAGATCACAGTCAAAATTAAGGCCATGCTTGACTGGATAAGGAAAGAGAGCAAGTGAAGGATTGACAGCAGGATAACAGCTCTGTCTTACCACAAACTCTGATGCAAAAAAAAGTACTGCTACTCAGAACCCTTAGAGCATTGCCCCACAAACGCCTATGGGGAGGGGGGGCAGCTATATTTAAGGCAATAGGAAAAACAATTCATGTAGGGACGTTCCTTTTTTGGGGGGTGCGGAAACTGGCCAACGCTGTAGTTAACACTGAACAATTACCATAACAGTACTTTATGAGCTTCAAATGGCATATACACAGTTGAAAATGGTCTATGCGTGATTTATCTCCAGATGAGGCTGTGGCTGATAAAAGCATACATTTAGCTAAATTTACCCTGACAGCTTATGGTATCAAGTGCGGAAGCCATTCAAAATGCCAGCTGAAGGGAGATGTGAATGTCCCAGACAGATCTCAGCTGTTTGTACAAGCATCAGAAAATCCAAATGGCATATACACATTTGAAAAAGGTTTATGCGCGATTTGTACAAGCATCAGAAAATCCAAATGGCATATACACAGTTGAAAAAGGTTTATGTGCGATTTATCGTCAGATGAGGCTGTGGCTGATAAAAGTATACATTAAGCTTTTATCATTTTTTTGAGCTGGTATCTCAAGTTCGGAAGCCATTCAAAATGCCAGCTGAAGGGAGATGTGAATGTCCCAGACAGATCTCAGCTGTTTGTACAAGCATCAGAAAATCCTAATCTCACGACGGAGGTGCTCCTGCAGCGGATCGAAACAAGAGTACTCAGCGCCTGTTGGTCTAGGGTCCGCAAAAACTGCAAATGACGGCGAGGATAGAAAAAGCTAAGGTAAATGGAATTGCTGCCAAATAAGTAACGCAAAGTAAAATGTTTTGGCTTGTCAGTGAAGGAGGAAATTGCTAGGCATACACAGATTAGGACGGCGATTATATGTAGAGAAGTCTGAAAAGAAATCCTAATACTTCTGTGCAGTATTCACAACAAATCAACTATAGTGCGATGCAGTAGATGAAAGCAAGATGGAACTATTTATAAAAGGAAAGCATTGCTGAAGGCTGCAAACATAGGGGTGGATAAATTAAAAAGCGCAGATAGGAAAGATTCAAGAATTGTAAATGCAGTTTTGTGAGAGGTGGTAGCACCAACAACCGTGTTAGGCAACAGGCAGAGGCCACGCACTGCGGACATCAAAGGAAGGGTGGGAGGGGAAAAAAACCTGAATAGCAGCGAGAAAAGCCAGAAACACCAGGGGGGCGGGGAAGCAGATTGCCTTCAAGCTTTAAGCAAGCCCCTTTAAAGCTCTTGTGTTTGATGTGGCCAGTGAGTGGGGGGTAGGAAAGGGAGTGAGGGGAAGCAGAAGCCTTTGATGGTGGTGTGGCAACAAATGGCTTTCATGTCGTGATGCGAGGCAGGCAGATAGAAGCGCGTTCACAAGACCACATACACTTCTGAAAATCCGCATTTTTCAGAGCTTAGTTTAGCTCTTAGTTTAGCCCCAATAGTCTCGCCCTATTTGTTACTTGCGGAAGGGAATAGGATGAGACCTAAAAATGGTACATCACTTGTGTGGGTGGTTCAAAATTGCCTATCAGAAAACGACCTGGTTTTGCGGGGGGCACCTTGGTTTTTGGCCCCGGGCAAGCGGTCATCTAGGGAAACATACCAAACCCACACATTTCTGAAAACTAGACACCCTGGAGAGTCCAGTGAGGAATGGCTTGCATGGATCCACTAGCAATTTCTTACCCAGAATCCACTGCAGCCCTCAAATTTTATGGAATAAATCACTATACCCATACATTTTAGTGTGGGATGCCTGTGCCGGCACAAATGTCCTATCACCTAGCGTTCTCCTTGGTCTCACGAGTAAAATGATACCTCTGTCTGCAGCAAAGGGATTTAGTACTCCTGTACTTATGACGAAGTGGTCCCATCATACGCGCAGGAGCACTGGTGCTCATGACTGAACCATTCCATCATGAGCATCGAAAGAGTTAAGTTAGTATCATGACCCAGCCAACACACTTCAGACTATATGTAGAAGTACATAGTAGCAGTCAGACATTCAAACTTCTCAGGGTACGTTTTCAATTTAAAGAACACACCTCACTACTACGCCTAATTGGAATGTACCTTTGCTGAGACTTATATTGACTAGAATATAGGTGAATACATCTGCCAACATGTTCTAAACCTCACTTTTCTCTTGCAGCTTGGTTAGAAAGTAAAAGATGACAATGCCAGGCCTATAACAAAATGAAATGTCAACACTTCTCATGCCACTCTAGTGAGTCTCTGCATCTTTCTAAACACCTCAATAAGTGTATCCCTACATTTTACAAGGGAGATGAGACATTTAAAAAAGCCTATAAATATTAGACTACATCTGTTTCACACTGCATCCTCTCAACATATTTGTAAAAGAAGCTGTATGGATTACCTTGTGCTCAATAAAAAGTACTGAGGCATATTGAACTCTGTATTCGAGTGCTTCTGTGACACCTACTTAGGTAAGGGATCTCTGTTTCTGAGACTGAATTCTGTAGTAACTTTGACAAGATTTCTGCAGCTTTATGATAAGCTACACAGTTCTTAAGTTAGGATCATCAGCTGCACAACATGTGTCAGAATACATGTAGAATTAGAGCAATTCCTCAGACATCATAGCAAGCAGATATTCGAACTTGACAGAGTACATTTTCTGATTAAAGCAGACACCTAAATGTGTACAGCCTACTTCAATTGTACCTTTACAGAGACTCAAATCAACTAGCATGTACAACAATCCAACTGCCAATATGTTTTAAAACTCACTTTTCTCTTGCAGTTTCATTATTGAGTGACAGCTCACAATGTCAGGCCTAGGCAAATATGATAGGCCGACTCTTGTCATGTCACTGTTGTATGTATCAAGACGTCAATGTGTGTGTCTCTGCCTATTTGTGGTGTCATGAGACATTAAAAGAAGCCTACAAATACTAGAATACCACTGTTTCACACCACATGCTCTCTAAATTTGTGTAGAAGAAGATGTATGCATTACTTTCTCCTCATTATAGAGGGCAGGTGGGTATTGAACTCTGTATTTGAGTGCTTCTGTGATGACTACCTAGGACCTAGGAAAGACATCCGGGCTTCTGCAACTGAATGCTGTAGTAGGACTGACAACATTTGTCCAGCTGTATGATAAACTACATCATTTTTAAGTTAGGGTCATCAGCTACACAACACAATACATGTAGAATTAGAGACATACCTCAGACATGACAGCAAGCAGGTATTCAAACTTGACAGAGTACACTTTCTGCTTAAAGCAGTTAACTACATTCATATGGCCTACTTCAAATGTACCTTTCCAGAGACTCATATTACCTAGCATATACAATAATCAATCTGCCAACATGTTTTAAACCTCACTTTTCTCTTGCAGCTTCATTATTCATTGACAGCTCACAATGACAGGCCTAGGCAAAAAATGAAAGGCTGACTCTTCTCATGTTACTGTTGTAAGTTTCAGCATCTTTCTCAAGACATCAATATGTGTGTCTTTGCCTTTTTGTGGTGACATGATACATCAAAAGAAGCCTATAAATACTAAAATACCTCCGTTTCACATCACATGTTCTGTAAATTTGTGTAGAAGAAAATGCATGCATTACTTTCTCCTTATTATACAGGCCAGGTGGGTATTTAATTCTGTATTTGTGTGCTTCTATGATGACTTACTAGGCAAGAGATCCAGGCTTCTACAACTGAATGCTGTTTTAGCACTGACAATATTTGTCCAGCTGCAGGTGGTGGTCCCTGGGACTGTGGGGGCCAGCGCAGCCTGCTCATTGTTAATTAAATTGTTGCAGGACCTAGCCCACCCGGAGGCGTAATTAACTGAAGCGCGGCAGCCCACTCTGAGTTTAAAAAAAAATAATTTGGCTGGATTCACGGATCCACTGCGAATCCGGCTGAAAAAAAAATGCTTTTTGTTTGGTCCCAGGGATCTCTGTAGGACCCCCTGAAGAGTCCTAAGGGGGTCAGGATGTTTCTACCCTGCCCCCTTTCTTGTTTTTTCACCTTTGTTCTATTGTCTCAGTTCAACTGAGTGACAAGATCGCTTCCAACTCTTCCTCGTTTGAAGTGTTGGCAGCCAATCAGATCTCGGGCATGAGATCAGGAGGTTTTGCGTGTCCACCACGGGCACAGTGGTATATCTGGGAAATCTTTAAATTTCTCAGGAACTACTGAATGGATATACACCATTTAACAAAAAGAGTGCTGTCTGAAAAACAGTTACCTTTGCCAAAGTTGATGTAATTTCGTTCAACAGTTCAGGCTGTAGACATTTCTAAAGTTTACTATGGAAGTTAACATGGAGAAAAAGCATGTTGGGTCCCCCCTTTTTCTTGGCCCTCGCGTGACGAATGAATCCAAATCTTCAATACAGCAGCTGACCTGACCACTTTTTGAAAACTTTGCGAAGATTCGTCAAACGACGCCAAAGATATTAAGAAAAGAAAAAATGGTTTTCCTATTGAAACGAGATAACAAGATACTATCTATAACTGACCTATACAAATATATACATAAACTCAAAATAGCCAAAGTCCATGCACGATGGCCAAAAGAAATGTTGAACACAACTAGCGATGACTCTCAAAACAACAATCCTTACTGGCAGATTGAAGAAATACCTGATCTCCAGAATTTATTCGGACTACTGTATGACCAGGAGACCTCTGAAATTTCAGGAACTCAGTTGTTAGAGGATGTAAATATTAGAACTGACCGGAGGGTCAAAAGCGGACTAAAGAAAAAATCCAGATTCTGCCCCAACCTGTCCCTGGGCAACAGAATTAATATGTTTTCAGAAGCTATAGTGGGAGAAATAGAAAAGCTCTCCAACACAAGAAAAAGAAATAAAAGAGAGAACCTCAGTAAAAGAGAAAGTCAAGCAATGAAAACATTGAACAGTGACATTAATCTGACTATAAAGCTTGCAGACAAGGGGGCAATATCGTCCTAATGGATACTCATAACTACGTAAAAGAAGCTAAACGACAACTGGAAATCCAAGAAAATTACAGTCAATTAAAAACAAATCCTATAAATCAGATGATGCTGCAATTAAATGGATTAATACATGATTGGCAAAAGGAAGGGCTATTGGATGAAGATGAAAAGAAATTTCTTATGAAGGAATTCCCAGTAATCCCCACAATTTATTTTGTGCCGAAAATACATAAGACACTCATTGATACACCAGGCAGACCTATTGTGGCATCATGTTTAAGCCTCTACGAAAACATCTATCAGTATGTGGATCTGTTTCTAGCGCCAATTGCAAAGAGCATGAGCTCATACATCAAAGACACTTGTGACTTTTTAAGAATTCTAAAGGATATCATGTGGTGTGAAGACTACCTATTGGTAACTATAGATGCAGTTTCACTGTACACGTCAATAAAACATGAAATTGGCTTGGAGGCATGTAAATATTTTTTGAGACAGCGTAACATTGGAGAACGAAAACATACAGAAATGCTAATGAACATGATCAGGTTATGTCTTACCAACGATGTATTCCTACTTAACAACCAACTATATAAGCAAGAATGCGGAACTGCCATGGGAAATTCTTTCTCACCGAATTATGCCAATATTACAATGGGATGGTGGGAAAAAAGGATCTCATGGAACACCACGAATCAATCAGATCTCGACAAAATAATACTATGGGTCCGTTACATTGATGATCTGTTTTTAATATGGCATGGTACCGAAACTGATTTCAACATGTACTTCTCTAAACTGTGTGACAATGACATTGGACTACAATTCACACATACAACCAGCAAATGATAAATTGATTTCCAGGATTTGAAAATAACCTGTGCACTGAAAAAACGAATACTGGAACACATTAGAGCTGTGAATAATAAAGACATGTCATACGCCAAAGCTAAACATATGTCAACGTGTCAGAAAAGTGATTGGAGGGCAATGTCGTACTATGGTATACATATGGTCAAACTAGATGAGCGAGGAGGCAACAGACTACGCAAATTGTGGCAAATTGAATCCAAATTCATAATCAGACTTAAAACCAAAACCCCCCGTGGGAGAGGAGCTTTATGTACATTTGGACTAATGACTGTAATATGTGGACTAATATTACAAACTGAGAGACTTTGCAAGAATAGGGTACTATACCCAATACACTAATAGACAATGAACAATCAATTTACAAGAGTGTACTATACGTGGCAAATATGTAAACACGATTTCTACATATTACTATAATATGAGATGGAGACTGTTTTGTTGCGCGCAAAAATGCAGCGTCATAAGAATGTTAAAAAACAAATTGATTCAGTCAAGTGATTGCGTTTAAAAATATTGCATGCCCTACATGATGTGAATGTAAATGTATATTGTAACTACTAGTCGCACAATGCACCTTAATGCCAAATTGGGATATATAGTAGACATAGAAAAAAGCTCACCTACCGTGAACAAAGCCTGGTAAGGCTGAAACGCGTTGGTCCGAGCTGGAGAAATAAATGCTGAATGTTTAACTTAAACCCTGAGTGCCGCATCTTTGGTGAAAAATTGATATTGGGCCAGGATCCGGCTCCTTTGCAGAGCACCCACAGTTGAGCGCACGGAGTCGAAGGATCACTTTGGTGGAATATATATATATATAAAAAAAAAAAATATATATATATATATATATATATATATATATATATATATATATATATATATATATATATGCCACGAACACCTTCTCCACAGAAAGTCAGAAGCCACAGTAGGGGAATACAACGGAGTCTCTTTATTGACGTTGAAACAGCTGAGCATGGGCGTATGCATTTCAGCCATGTGGCCTCTTCAGCGCCCCAGGTGTAACAGGTGAGATTTGCCGCCCAACAGTTCTGCCCCAACTCAAATAGTTCTAGTTGGCTCCACCCACAAGCGGAGATCAGTGTCACCTACTTCAATGTAACGGGGTGAAACAAACTACACGTCCCAGCATGCAGTGGTTCTTGCTAGGATTGTCGCCAAAGTGCGTGTAGGGCAGAGTCTGCAACCAGCTTTCACCCGATGTCTCGCACTGTCTTTCCACAATGTTGAAGCTTTTTGCGCCCCCACATGCACAACCGCCACAAACAGGTAAACTTCCATGGGGGAAAAAAATGCGGCAGTGCGCTTCTCCCAATGCAGAGTTGCACCACTTCTGTTCCTCCTGAATGCAGTGGTGAGCCTGGTACTTCCGATAACTCGGACTAAAGAACGTTCTGCCAAGACAGAACAACGCCAGTGATGACCAGGTCAGTTTGCGTGCAGGGGCTTCTGTTGAACGTCGCCGGCTAGCAGTGCAGTTTTATGCCACAAACACCTTCTCCACAGAAAGTCAGAAGCCATAGTAGGGGAATACAACGGAGTCTCTTTATTGAGGTTGAAACAGCTGAGCATGGGCGTATGCATTTCGGCCGTGTGACCTCTTCAGCGCCTCAGGTGTAACAGGTGAGATTTGCCGCCCAACAGTTATATATCGCTGATAAACTACAGGACCCGTAATGCAACATCTACATGGAAGTGATTCCAAAATGGGCGGGATCACGGGAACAAAAATAAAAAAACATTGAAAGCTCACCTGTGGTTAATCAACGTTTGCTGTTTTTGGTGGCAGGCACACCTTGGAAGAAGTTTCGAGCGGAAACGAAACATGTTGGTACTGATGCCGTGTCCCGTTGCTCTGCACAGAATAAATTGATTCAGGCAAGTTCGTGTGCGACTCATTTTGTCTCCTGATGGGGATAGTTGTTGGAATAAAAGTCGGCCTGGTTCTGCCGAGGAGAACACGCACAGCCAAAACAGAGCACCAGGCATCCCCGCACTGAACCATACTGTTGAAACCGGCAATACGGATTGAAGGGGTTTGCGGTGCTCCCGGGGACTGGACTCCGGTGCTTGGCCCTCAGTCAGCCCTGAAAGTTGGCTGACAGCGAGGGAACTTGCATGCAAATCTGTAGCGGAATGAAAGTGGTTTGTGACCAATAACGGGACATTAATGCACCACCCACTGGAGGGTAAAAATTAAAACTTTCGCTGATAAACTACAGGACCCGTAATGCAACATCCACAAGGAAGTGATTCCAAAATGGGCGGGACCACCGGAACAAAAATAAAAAAACATTGAAAGCTCACCTGTGGTTAATCAACGTTTGCTGTTTTTGGTGGCAGGCACACCTTGGAAGAAGTTTCGGGCGGAAACGAAACATGTTGGTACTGATGCCGTGTCCCGTTGCTCTGCACAGAATAAATTGATTCAGGCAAGTTTGTGTGCGACTCATTTTGTCTCCTGAGGGGGATAGTTGTTGGAATATAAGTCAGCCTGGTTCTGCCGAGGAGAACACGCACAGCCAAAGCAGAGCGCCAGGCATCCCCGCACCGAACCATACTGTTGAAACCGGCAATACGGATTGAAGGGGTTTGCGGTGCTCCCGGGGACTGGACTCCGGTGCTTTGCCCTCAGTCAGCCCTGAAAGTTGGCTGACAGTGAGGGAACTTGCATGCAAATCTGTAGCGGAATGAAAGTGGTTTGTGACCAATAACTGGACATTAATGCACCACCCACTGGAGGGTAAAAATTAAAACATTCGCTGATAAACTACAGGACCCGTAATGCAACATCTACAAGGAAGTGATTCCAAAATGGGCGGGACCACCGGAACAAAAATAAAAAAACATTGAAAGCTCACCTGTGGTTAATCAACGTTTGCTGTTTTTGGTGGCAGGCACACCTTGGAAGAAGTTTCGAGCGGAAACGAAACATGTTGGTACTGATGCCGTGTCCCGTTGCTCTGCACAGAATAAATTGATTCAGGCAAGTTCATGTGCGACTCATTTTGTCTCCTGATGGGGATAGTTGTTGGAATATAAGTCGGCCTTGTTCTGCCGAGGAGAACACGCAGAGCCAAAAGAGAGCGCCAGGCATCCCCGCACCGAACCATACTGTTGAAACCGGCAATACGGATTGAAGGGGTTTGTGGTGCTCCCGGGGACTGGACTCCGGTGCTTGGCCCTCAGTCAGCACTGAAAGTTGGCTGACAGCGAGGGAGCTTGCATGCAAATCTGTAGCGGAATGAAAGTGGTTTGTGACCAATACTGGGACATTAATGCACCACCCACTGGAGGGTAAAAATTAAAACATTCGCTGATAAACTACATGACCCGTAATGCAACATCTACAAGGAAGTGATTCCAAAATGGGCGGGACCACCGGAACAAAAATAAAAAAACATTAAAAGCTCACCTGTGGTTAATCAACGTTTGCTGTTTTTGGTGGCAGGCACACCTTGGAAGAAGTTTCGAGTGGAAACGAAACATGCTGGTACTGATGCCGTGTCCCGTTGCTCTGCACAGAATAAATTGATTCAGGCAAGTTTGTGTGCGACTCATTTTGTCTCCTGAGGGGGATAGTTGTTGGTATATATATATATATATATAAAACAGAGGAATTTTTATGGTATTGTAAGAGTTATGTGTCCAGCTAACAATAACACACATTAAACCCTATATATATATAGGGTTTAATGTGTGTTATTGTTAGCTGGACACTTAACTCTTACAATACCATAGAAATTCCTCTGTTATAGTTAGTTGTGCTAACTATAACTCGCGCCCCCGCAATGCACTGCTGATGATGTCACATATTACATCATTCATGACATGGTCAGTGACATCATTGATGACATCTCAAATGACATCACTAATGACATCATGAGATGCTAAGAATCCGCAGGCTATGTAGTGAACCGGATGAGCTACAGAAAGCTCAAGATGCTTGCACTCAGCGATTCCTGGAACGAGGGTATAGTAAAGGGACCATAAAACAAGCGATCCAAAAATCCATGGTCAAGGACCGTATGGAGTTACTAGGTATCAAAGATGTCTCGGCTGAGGCATCGGATACTCGACCCACTGTAAACACCACCCGCACCAAACAAGCAGAACCATTTCAAATAATAATGGGATACTGTAATCAGCACCAGGAGGTGCGTAAAATCATAAACAAAAACTGGCCAATAGTCAGTAGTGATCCCATAATAGGTCAGAGTCTCCCTAAAAAAGCTTCCCTAACTTTTAGCAAAGCATCAAACATGAGGCAAAGAGTGGTGGTTACTTGTCCAAAAATTCTTGATAGCAGCTCATGGTACCAAAATAATCAAGGTTTTTTTAGGTGTACGACCTGCAAGGCCTGTGTTCATGCTGTCAATAAGAAAACTTACAAGGACGGATTTAGTGATCAAGAACACCGTATCACTAAGGTCTTAACATGCAAAACGGACTACGCCGGTTACGTACTTGAGTGCCCTTGTAAATTGCAATATGTGGGGAGCACAAAGCTCCCCGTTCACAAAAGAATCTTACAACATTTGAGGGCCATAACCACGCAGGATAACACCTATCCCGTGGCGAGGCATTTTAAAAGACACCACCAAAGCAACAACAAAGAGCTAAAATACTATGTAGTGGATGCTGTAACTGCGAGTAGGAGGGGAGGCAATAGGGAAAACAAACTGCGTAAAATGGAGACCAACTACAAACTCAAATTTAACAGCAAACAGCCAATAGGGCTCAATGTGACTGAAGATTTGTACACATGCCTGCACAAATAAGATCGACGAGAAAGGATTGGAGTACATGCTTTTTAAATTGAAATAAGCGGATACTGTGTAAATAGGATGTATATATATGAAATGAGATGAGAAAATGGTTTGATAAGAGAATTTTAGGGATTGTTTTATACACACATGTACATATCTCTATATATAAATATTTTTGTATATATGAAAACGGTGTATAATATTGTAAATAGAATGAGTTATGTAGAAGAATTTTGGCATGTAAGATGTGACCTAGTCGATGGTAGTACAAATCACAACACATATAGGAGTATAAGTAGGAGGAATAGATCAAGTATACCTAGTACTTTGTCTGATAACCTGAGGAACAAGTAAGAGAATGGGTTTACTGCATATCCATGTACTTAATATGCGTAGAAAGAAAACAGGACTCAAGTAAATTGGTATAATCACACGGTATGAAATAGAGGGAGAAATTTTGGATCTGGGTACAGCCTAATAAATAATGAATATGAATTAATTTAAAAGAAATTATGCAAAAATAGCTCAGTCCATGCATATTGTTTTTAATTCACTTTTTACGCACAGGAGCACTTTACACGGGTTGGGTTAAAATCATGAGGGAGGAAAGTAGTACTGAATAGAACATATTCACATACCATATACTGCTGCTGACAAATTGACAAAATGTTCCAATGTTTACATTTAGGGATTTAACCCAGAAGTCTATGTTTACATTAAGGAGTGTGACAATGTTTCATGGTTCACAAACAGGGATTCAACCCAGTATTTTTTGTCAATATCCAGGGATTTATCCCGATATTATAAAATGGTCGGCAAAATGCAATAATTATAAATGTTTCTGTGAATAGTTGAAAACATCGTACTATTTCAAAAGTGTAGTCCGTCAACTATGTTTGCCTAAATGTTGGTAATTTTAAATGAACCAATCACTAAATAGCACTATGCACTTTAAATACGCTTGAAAAATGTGGTTACGCTGTCATGTGATCAAGGCTTTGTGCCGAAACGTTATGGCGACAGCTGAATAAACTCTAACAACCAGCATCTCATGTTTGGTCCGTGTCTGTTTCCAGCGCGATCGAGAGCTAAGGCGATTGCGACAGGAGAACGGAGGTTGGTGTATATATATATATATATATATATATAGGGTTTAATGTGTGTTATTGTTAGCTGGGCACTTAACTCTTACAATACCATAGAAATTCCTCTGTTATAGTTAGTTGTGCTAACTATAACTCGTGCCCCCGCAATGCACTGCTGATGATGTCACATATTACATCATTCATGACATGGTCAGTGACATCATTGATGACATCTCAAATGACATCACTAATGGCATCATCCAGTAAATGTGGTTTTGTTTGAAATTTAAATATCTATTATATATATACCAATCTGTATTGAAGATTGAGTGGATATATAACTGTCTGGATGGAGAATTTAGTAGCAGTTTGACTGTTTGTTTAAGTGAGTAATTAAATGTGTCTCACTAAATATATGGGTTAGTAACCAAACTATGTGAATGTGTGTATCACTGTCTCTGTTGTTGTATAACCTGTTGCATCAATTGGTCACTTACTACATGAGTGTCTATATTAGTTATTGATTTGTTGGCTGTGTATTTGTAAGGAAGACTGAGTGTATCTGTGGTTGGGTGGGGGAGTTGTAACTTTATGCATAGATGCGTGAGTGATTGATTGTCTAGGCATATGGGCAAAGGAGTGTTTATGGAAACAGCTGTTTGGGGTCTGAGTATGTTTATTTGTGTGTTGGTAAGTGACTATATGTGTCAGTGGTACATCTCCAATAAACTAGAAAAATAAAAGGCATTGTATATGAGAGTTGGTGTATATAAATAAGTATACGTAAGAGTCAGTAATTGCAAGAGTAACTGTATGAATGAGTGTATAATTGTAATAGTGATTTTTTAACATAGTAACTATGATTTACTATGTTTATGTATAAATCAGGTGTTGTGTGTAAAACTGTGTAGGTGAGTAAATGTAAGTGTGATTAATTTTTTTCATGAGTAAGTAGCATCACTGCATAACCGACTAGGATGGCTGCGGATGTGCCAATGTCTATATAGGTGTATGCCTACATTTGATAGTGTTACCAATGATCAATGACTGACCTAGGAATCAGTGAGTGTGTATGTAGTAACTGGTATGTGTGTGTCAATGCTTTCAAATATGGTACTCTGTTTTTTCCAGTGAGTGATCAAAGATCATACTAGTGTGTGATGAGGTGTATCTGATTGTCACGTGGATGATGTCATCAGTGATGACATCGGTGATGTCATTTGAGCTCTCATCAGTGATGTCATCAGTGATGTAATTGACCATGTCATGAAAGATGTAATATGTGACATCATCAGCAGTGCATTGCGGGCGCGCGAGTTATATGTAGCACAACTAAGTATAACGGAGGAATTTCTATAGTTTTGTACGAGTGAAATATCCAGCTAACTATAACACTCATGAAACCTATGGTTTTTTCAGGGAATTTCAAAGGTTTTTTTAAATGCTAATTCCTAACTATAACGTCTCTGAAACTTATGGTTTTTTCAATGAATTTCAAAGGTTTTTAAAATGCTAATTTCTAACTATAACGTCTCTGAAACCTATGGTTTTTTCAGTGATCTTCAGAGGTTTTTTAATTGCTTTTTTAAGTGCAATAGTAGTTATATCTATTTTTTTGTACTGAATTTCTACAGTTTTTAACTGTTTATTTATGAATATTTTATTTATTAAACAGCATTATATATTTTTCTGAAAATTAAAAAAATAAATAAATACATGTAAAACTGAAACATTTTTAATTGTATTTTTTTGTATTTTAATATATTAATATCATTTTCCAAAGTGTACCTACCGCAGCGGGTTCGCGTATTCTAGCTGCCATTTTGGAAAAGTCGTGAAAGATCCTCTTATAGTGAGCGGCGAGTGCATGTTTTTTTCAGGTACGTCATATACGTACAATGTTACCTGGTGTGTGCGACCGGTATGCGACCGGTCCGCGACACCTGCGCATTCGCATATTACGGTATGCAACGCTTGTGCGGTGGGGGCCCCACGTGACGTCAAATACATGCTGGTGAGCGCTGGGAGAGCGACTCCTGCGACAATTTTTATGTTCTAAAATGACATGTATGTGTCTTGAATGTACATATTAGGGCAAAAGATTATCTAAGGTATTCCTAAAAATAATATATTTCTACTTGTAATAAACTTACAGTATTTTTAAATATATTTTCGCAAAGTCGCGTCGGGTGCACGCTTCATGAGCGCACGGTGAGCGGCTCCCCTGTGACATAAAAAAAAGATTTGATTGGTTCAATACATTTCCCACTGTAACTATTGAAGGACCCCACTCATTTAAATTAGTCTGTTTGGAGCAGTTGATGAGAGACATCTCTTTTTCTTCCAGAGCTGGTTTTGGCATTTTTTGGGTGTTTTTAAAAAATTGCATTGGTGAAATGGCATCTGGTTCGCAAGCTCCTCATCATTCTTCAGATGAAGATATCTTGGAGGTAGATCCACCCATGCAGAGGCCTGAATCAGCAGTATGGAAATGTTTCACCTTTCCTACCAGACAAAAAAAAGGTAAACGCAAGAAAAGTCACATGCTTGCTGTGTGACATGGTTCTGTCGCAAGGCAGCGACAAGAAATACTCCTGTGGAATAGCGACTATGTATAAACATCTGCGGACCATTTCACCAAAGAATCTGGCATGAGAAGAAATTAGGCATGCAGCAAAAAATCCACCACCAGGCATGCTAACACCTCTAGAGCGTCCACTTCAGAACGCCCAGGAGACATTCGCCCAGAATTAGCTTTTCTGCAGCAGCACTGCAATAAGTGCAAAACCATCATCTGTTATGGTGAACAGTCAATGGACGCTATTTGTGCAGCTCAACTGAACCACAAATTACATTTTTTTTTGTTTGTTTTTGTAATGATGTTGAATTCCAAAAGCTAACTGTTTGCTTAGTTCCTTTTTTGTTAAAGTTTTAAAAAACACCCAAAAAGTTTAAAATTGTTAGAAAAACTACAAACAAAATAGAAAACAAAAAACAGAAGAAAACAAAAAAGTTCAGAACCACCTTATCGGGTTTAAAAAAAGAACTATAATTGCATGGTAATGTCTGAAAGTTTGGTTGAATGTATGTGTAGAGCATGATTGACTGAAAGAATGCATTAGAACTGCATGGTGAATTTATAGGGGCAGATCTATGAGGAAGTGCTGCAGCATGACACTGCAAGCCCTTTAGCTGCACTGCACTGCAGCACTTCTGAAGCACAGGGATGTGACATATTTACAAGAATATGTTGCAATTCTGAGCTCCCTCTGCGCTAGCACACAAACTGCAGTCATGCAGTGCCGTTGGCAACCTTGCACCATGGTGCAAGGATATCTGTGTTGTGGCGAGATTGTTTTTGTGCAGGAAGGGACTACTTTCTGCAAAAAAACAATAACTAAAGACATTTTCCTCCTTCAAAGTGTGCTGTGGAATGCAGCATGCACGGAAAGAGGAAAAAACGAGGAGAAATGAAAACATATCTCCTTGTTGTGCGTGCCTCGCTACACCACCTCTAGGGTGGTGCATAATTCACACGTATCTCCAGATTTAAACTTTTTCGTAAATCTTGAGATGTGTAATTCCATGGGTGTTGTGTGGGAACAGACACAGCAACACCCATGGAATGCCCCTTCAATTCAAATGGCTGCGTTTGAATGGGCCATATTATCAAGGAGGGAAAAAAGCCACGCAGGGTGGCTGTTCCTCTACTTGTAAATATGGAGGAGTCCCTAGTGCCATCACTACATTACAAAACGTGAAGGACTGGTGGCGCAGGGGGCTTGTAAATCTGCCCCATAAGTGCTTAGGTATTGGAAGGGTGATACAATAAGAACATAGTGCTGGATGGGTGATTGACGAACTGCATGAGACTGACAGGAGGTATCCTAGGCTGCATGAGCACTACTTCAGTATTTAGTGGAGTGTACCAATAGTATGCATCTGCTTAGAGGTTTGTAGGGATTGTGCACAGAATAATAAACGTGCACTTGTGTTGGTGCCTAGGTCATTCTATAAGAACATCACTAGTAACTAGAATGATGACAGTGCTGCAAACAGAGTGCTCAGTTAATTTATAAGTGCTTATGTATTGTCTCAAAGAATCATTCTGCAAGTGCACAGACAGTGACTGTGTTTCTGTAGTAGTTGACAGCAGGATAAGTTTATAAGCGCTTATGTTTCAGCAGAGTGATTAGATAAGGACATGCTTCTGTCAGGATGATTTTACGAGTGGGCACAGACTCATAGAGTGATTCCAGACAAGCATGACTATTACCTGGACTTTTGCAGGACCGACTCAGTAGTCTGCTAGGGGTTAAGGGACCGCATACATTGTGCACATATCACTGTACCACTGCTTGTCCCAATGCCTGAATCATTCTGCAAGTGCATAGACAGTGACTTGGTTCCCAGAGTGCTAGTAGTTGACAGCATGATAAGTTTATAAGCGCTTATGTTTCAGCAGAGTGATAAGATAAGAACATGCTTCTGTCAGGATGATCGTAGGAGTGGACACAGACTCACAATGTGATTCCAGACAAGCATTACTATTACCTGGAATTTTGCTGGACTGACTCAGTAGTCTGCAAGGGGTTAAGGTGCCACATACATTATGCACATTTGACTGTACCGCTGCTTGTCTCAATGCCTGAGTCATTCTACAGGTGTATAGACAGTGAATAGGTTCCTAGAGGGCTAGTAGTTGACAGCACGATAAGTTAATAAGCACTTATGTTTCAGCAGAGTGATTAGATAAGGACAGGCTTCTGTCAGGATGATTATAGGAGTAGACAGAGCTGCTTTAGAACCATAGAACAGGTCAGCAGAGCTGCTTTAGAGCCAAAGAACCAGGCCAGCAGAGCCGTTGTAGAGCCGGAGACCAAGGTGAGCAGAGCTGCTTCAGACCCATAGAACCAGGTCAGCAGAGCTGCTGTAAAGCCAGAGAAATCAGGGGCCTCATTTATGAGGCCTTGCGTCAGTTTTGCGCTTCCGATACGTCACTTTTTGTGACGCATCGGCGGCGTAAATCAAGCCTCCTTTTGCGCACTATTTACAAAGTGACGCATCTAAGCGTCACTTTGTAAACCCCTGCGCTACATTACACCTGCGTCAGGTATAATATATGCAGGTGGGCTTTCCCCCGCAAAAAGCCTCATAGAAGTGACGCAGTGAAATCTATGAGATTTCACTGCGTCACTTCTAGGATGCCGTTGCGTCAAAATCTTGCGCCTGCATCACAGCAGGCGTAAGACTGACGCAGGCCCTTTGACATGGGGCTTGCTCCATGTCAAAGGACGCGTTGCTAGAGTTGCGTCACTTTTGTGACACACTCTAGCAATGCGTCATTTTTGCGCTTACAGATACGTCAGAAATACTGACGTATCTGTAACTCCTTAAGACATGATGCGTCATACATTAAATGTGACGCATCAGGTATGTCGCAAGGAGTGCGCACTAGGAAGTGACGCATCGCTGCTTTCACGCAGCGATGCATCATTTCTGATAAATGAGGCCCCAGGTCAGCAGAGCTGCTTTAGAGCCAGAGATCCAGGTCAGCAGAGCTCTTGTAGAGCCTGAGAACCAGGCCAACAGAACTGCTCTAGAGCCAAACAAGCAGGTCAGCAGAGCTGCTCTAGATCCAATGATCTAGGTCAGCAGAGCTGCTCTAGAGGCTGAGAACCAGGTCAGCAGAGCTGCTGTAGAGCAAGAGAAACCAGGTCAGCAGAGCTGCTTTAGAGGGAGAGAACCAGGTCAGCAGGGCTTCTTTAGCAGCAGAGAAACAGTTCAAAAGAGCTGCTCTAGAGCCAGAGAACCAGGTCAGGAGAGCTGCTTTAGAGCCATAGAACAAGATCAGCAGGGCTGCTCTGGAAGCAGGAATCCAGGTGAGCAGAGCTGATTTAGAGGGACAGAACCAGGTCAGCAAAGCTGCTTTAGAGCCAGAGAACCAGGTCAGCAGAGCTGCTCTGGAGCCAGAGAAACAGGTCAGCAGGGCTGCTTTACAGCCATAGAACCAGGCAGCAGATCTGCTTTAGAGCCAGAGAACCAGGTCAGCAGAGCTGCTCTAGAGCCAGAGAACCAGGTCAGCAGAGCTGCTCTAGAGCCAGAGAACCAGGTCAGCAGAGCTTCTGTAGAGCCGGAGAAACCAGATCAGTAGAGCTGCTTTAGAGTGAGAGAACCAGGTCAGCGGAGCTGCTTTAGAGAGAGAGAGTACCAGGTCAGCAGAGCCGCTTTGGAGCCAAGGAACCAGGTCAGCAGAGCTGCTCCAGAGCAGCTGGAGAACCAGGTCAACAGAACTGCTTTAGAGTCATTGAACAGGGTTAGCAGAGCTGCTTTAGAGCCAGAGAACCAGGTCAGCAGAACTGCTCTAGAGCCTAGGAACTAGGTCAGCAGAGCTGCTCTAGAGCCAGAGAATCAGGTCAGCAGAGCTGCTGTAGAGCCAGAGAAACCAGGTCAGCAGAGCTGCTTTAGAGTGAGAGAACCACGTCAGCAGAGCTGCTTTAGAGTGAGAGAACCACGTCTGCAGAGCTGCTTTAGAGCCAGAGAACCAGGTCAGCAGAGCTGCTTTAGAGCCAGAGAACCAGGTCAGCAGATCTGCTCTAGAGCCAGAGAACCAAGTCAGCAGAGCTGCTTTAGAGCCAGAGAACCAGGTCAGCAGATCTGCTCTAGAGCCAGAGAACCAAGTCAGCAGAGCTGCTTTAGAGCCATAAAACCAGGTCAGCAGAGCTGCTTTAGAGCCAGAGAACTAGGTCAGCAGAGCTGCTCTAGAGCCTGGGAACCAGGTCAGCAGAGCTGCTCTAGAGCATGGGAACCAGGTCAGCAGAGCTGCTCTAGAGCCAGAGAACCTGGTCAGCAGAGCTGCTATAAAACCAGAGAAACCAGGTCAGTAGAGCAGCTTTAGAGGGAGAGAACCAGGTCAGCAGAGCCTAGAGCCAGAGAACCATGTCAGTAGAATTGCTTTAGAGCCATAGAACTGGGTCAGCAGAACTGCTTTAGAGCCAGAGAACCAGGACCGCAGAGCTGTTGTAGAACCAGAGAACCAGATCAGCAGGGCTGCTCTAGAGCCTAAGAATTAGGTCAGCAGATCCGCTCTAGAGCCAGAGAACCAGGTCAGCAGACCTGCTGTAGAGCCAGAGAAACAGGGTCAGCAGAGCTGCTTTAGAGGGAGAGAACCAGGTCAGCAGAGCTGCTCTAGAGGCTGAGAACCAGGTCAGCAGAGCTGCTGTAGAGCAAGAGAAACCAGGTCAGCAGAGCTGCTTTGGAGGGAGATAACCAGGTCAGCAGTGCTTCTTTAGCAGCAGAGAAACAGTTCAAAAGAGCTGCTCTAGAGCCAGAGAACCAGGTCAGGAGAGCTGCTTTAGAGCCATAGAACAAGATCAGCAGGGCTGCTCTGGAAGCAGGAAAGCAGGTCAGCAGAGCTGATTTAGAGGGACAGAACCAGGTCAGCAAAGCTGCTTTAGAGCCAGAGAACCAGTTCAGCAGAGCTGCTCTGGAGACTAAGAACCAGGTCAGCAGAGCTGCTCTAGAGCCAGAGAACCAGGTCAGCAGAGCTTCTGTAGAGCCAGAGAAACCAGGTCAGTAGAGCTGCTTTAGAGTGAGAGAACCAGGTCAGCAGAGCTGCTTTAGAGAGAGAGAGTACCAGGTCAGCAGAGCCGCTTTAGAGCCAAGGAACCAGGTCAGCAGAGCTGCTCCAGAGCAGCTGGAGAACCAGGTCAACAGAACTGCTTTAGAGCCAGAGAACCAGGTCAGCAGAGCTGCTCTAGAGCCTAAGAACTAGGTCAGCAGAGATGCTCTAGAGCCAGAGAATCAGGTCAGCAGAGCTGCTGTAGAGCCAGAGAAACCAGGTCAGCAGAGCTTCTGTAGAGCCAGAGAAACCAGGTCAGTAGAGCTGCTTTAGAGTGAGAGAACCAGGTCAGCAGAGCTGCTTTAGAGAGAGAGAGAGTACCAGGTCAGCAGAGCCGCTTTAGAGCCAAGGAACCAGGTCAGCAGAGCTGCTCCAGAGCAGCTGGAGAACCAGGTCAACAGAACTGCTTTAGAGCCAGAGAACCAGGTCAGCAGAGCTGCTCTAGAGCCTAAGAACTAGGTCAGCAGAGATGCTCTACAGCCAGAGAATCAGGTCAGCAGAGCTGCTGTAGAGCCAGAGAAACCAGGTCAGCAGAGCTGCTTTAGAGTGAGAGAACCACGTCAGCAGAGCTGCTTTAGAGTGAGAGAACCACGTCCGCAGAGCTGCTTTAGAGCCAGAGAACCAGGTCAGCAGAGCTGCTTTAGAGCCAGAGAACCAGGTCAGCAGATCTGCTCTAGAGCCAGAGAACCAAGTCAGCAGAGCTGCTTTATAGCCAGAGAACCAGGTCAGCAGATCTGCTCTAGAGCCAGAGAACCAAGTCAGCAGAGCTGCTTTAGAGCCATAAAACCAGGTCAGCAGAGCTGCTTTAGAGCCAGAGAACTAGGTCAGCAGAGCTGCTCTAGAGCCTGGGAACCAGGTCAGCAGAGCTGCTCTAGAGCATGGGAACCAGGTCAGCAGAGCTGCTCTAGAGCCAGAGAACCTGGTCAGCAGAGCTGCTATAAAACCAGAGAAACCAGGTCAGTAGAGCAGCTTTAGAGGGAGAGATCCAGGTCAGCAGAGCTGCTCTAGAGCCTGGGAACCAGGTCAGCAGAGCTGCTCTAGAGCATGGGAACCAGGTCAGCAGAGCTGCTCTAGAGCCAGAGAACCTGGTCAGCAGAGCTGCTATAAAACCAGAGAAACCAGGTCAGTAGAGCAGCTTTAGAGGGAGAGAACCAGGTCAGCAGAGCTGCTCTAGAGGGGGAGAACCAGGTCAGCAGAGCCTAGAGCCAGAGAACCATGTCAGTAGAATTGCTTTAGAGCCATAGAACTGGGTCAGCAGAACTGCTTTAGAGCCAGAGAACCAGGACCGCAGAGCTGTTGTAGAACCAGAGAACCAGATCAGCAGGGCTGCTCTAGAGCCTAAGAATTAGGTCAGCAGAGCTGCTCTAGAGCCAGAGAACCAGGTCAGCAGACCTGCTGTAGAGCCAGAGAACCAGGTCAGCAGAGCTGCTCTAGAGGCTGAGAACCAGGTCAGCAGAGCTGCTGTAGAGCAAGAGAAACCAGGTCAGCAGAGCTGCTTTAGAGGGAGATAACCAGGTCAGCAGTGCTTCTTTAGCAGCAGAGAAACAGTTCAAAAGAGCTGCTCTAGAGCCAGAGAACCAGGTCAGGAGAGCTGCTTTAGAGCCATAGAACAAGATCAGCAGGGCTGCTCTGGAAGCAGGAAACCAGGTCAGCAGAGCTGATTTAGAGGGACAGAACCAGGCCAGCAAAGCTGCTTTAGAGCCAGAGAACCAGGTCAGCAGAGCTGCTCTGGAGCCAGAGAAAGAGGTCAGCAGAGCTGCTTTACAGCCATAGAACCAGGCAGCAGATCTGCTTTAGAGCCAGAGAACCAGGTCAGCAGAGCAGCTCTAGAGACTAAGAACCAGGTCAGCAGAGCTGCTCTAGAGCCAGAGAACCAGGTCAGAAGAGCTTCTGTAGAGCCAGAGAAACCAGGTCAGTAGAGCTGCTTTAGAGTGAGAGAACCAGGTCAGCAGAGCTGCTTTAGAGAGAGAGAGTACCAGGTCAGCAGAGCCGCTTTAGAGCCAAGGAACCAGGTCAGCAGAGCTGCTCCAGAGCAGCTGGAGAACCAGGTCAACAGAACTGCTTTAGAGACATAGAATGGGGTTAGCAGAGCTGCTTTAGAGCCAGAGAACCAGGTCAGCAGAGCTGCTCTAGAGCCTAAGAACTAGGTCAGCAGAGATGCTCTAGAGCCAGAGAATCAGGTCAGCAGAGCTGCTGTAGAGCCAGAGAAACCAGGTCAGCAGAGCTGCTTTAGAGTGAGAGAACCACGTCAGCAGAGCTGCTTTAGAGTGAGAGAACCACGTCCGCAGAGCTGCTTTAGAGCCAGAGAACCAGGTCAGCAGAGCTGCTTTAGAGCCAGAGAACCAGGTCAGCAGATCTGCTCTAGAGCCAGAGAACCAAGTCAGCAGAGCTGCTTTAGAGCCAGAGAACCAGGTCAGCAGATCTGCTCTAGAGCCAGAGAACCAAGTCAGCAGAGCTGCTTTAGAGCCATAAAACCAGGTCAGCAGAGCTGCTTTAGAGCCAGAGAACAAGGTCAGCAGAGCTGCTCTAGAGCCTGGGAACCAGGTCAGCAGAGCTGCTCTAGAGCATGGGAACCAGGTCAGCAGAGCTGCTCTAGAGCCAGAGAACCTGGTCAGCAGAGCTGCTATAAAACCAGAGAAACCAGGTCAGTAGAGCAGCTTTAGAGGGAGAGAACCAGGTCAGCAGAGCTGCTCTAGAGGGGGAGAACCAGGTCAGCAGAGCCTAGAGCCAGAGAACCATGTCAGTAGAATTGCTTTAGGGCCATAGAACTGGGTCAGCAGAACTGCTTTAGAGCCAGAGAACCAGGACCGCAGAGCTGTTGTAGAACCAGAGAACCAGATCAGCAGGGCTGCTCTAGAGCCTAAGAATTAGGTCAGCAGAGCTGCTCTAGAGCCAGAGAACCACGTCAGCAGAGCTGCTTTAGAGGGAGAGAACCAGGTCAGCAGAGCTGCTCTAGAGGCTGAGAACCAGGTCAGCAAGCTGCTGTAGAGCAAGAGAAACCAGGTCAGCAGAGCTGCTTTAGAGGGAGATAACCAGGTCAGCAGTGCTTCTTTAGCAGCAGAGAAACAGTTCAAAAGAGCTGCTCTAGAGCCAGAGAACCAGGTCAGGAGAGCTGCTTTAGAGCCATAGAACAAGATCAGCAGGGCTGCTCTGGAAGCAGGAAACCAGGTCAGCAGAGCTGATTTAGAGGGACAGAACCAGGTCAGCAAAGCTGCTTTAGAGCCAGAGAACCAGGTCAGCAGAGCTGCTCTGGAGCCAGAGAAAGAGGTCAGCAGAGCTGATTTACAGCCATAGAACCAGGCAGCAGATCTGCTTTAGAGCCAGAGAACCAGGTCAGCAGAGCTGCTCTAGAGACTAAGAACCGGGTCAGCAGAGCTGCTCTAGAGCCAGAGAACCAGGTCAGCAGAGCTTCTGTAGAGCCAGAGAAACCAGGTCAGTAGAGATGCTTTAGAGTGAGAGAACCAGGTCAGCAGAGCTGCTTTAGAGAGAGAGAGTACCAGGTCAGCAGAGCCGCTTTAGAGCCAAGGAACCAGGTCAGCAGAGCTGCTCCAGAGCACCTGGAGAACCAGGTCAACAGAACTGCTTTAGAGACATAGAATGGGGTTAGCAGAGCTGCTTTAGAGCCAGAGAACCAGGTCAGCAGAGCTGCTCTAGAGCCTAAGAACTAGGACAGCAGAGCTGCTCTAGAGCCAGAGAATCAGGTCAGCAGAGCTGCTGTAGAGCCAGAGAAACCAGGTCAGCAGAGCCGCTTTAGAGTGAGAGAACCACGTCAGCAGAGCTGCTTTAGAGTGAGAGAACCACGTCCGCAGAGCTGCTTTAGAGCCAGAGAACCAGGTCAGCAGAGCTGCTTTAGAGCCAGAGAACCAGGTCAGCAGATCTGCTCTAGAGCCAGAGAACCAAGTCAGCAGAGCTGCTTTAGAGCCAGAGAACCAGGTCAGCAGATCTGCTCTAGAGCCAGAGAACCAAGTCAGCAGAGCTGCTTTAGAGCCATAAAACCAGGTCAGCAGAGCTGCTTTAGAGCCCGAGAACTAGGTCAGCAGAGCTGCTCTAGAGCCTGGGAACTAGGTCAGCAGAGCTGCTCTAGAGCATGGGAACCAGGTCAGCAGAGCTGCTCTAGAGCCAGAGAACCTGGTCAGCAGAGCTGCTATAAAACCAGAGAAACCAGGTCAGTAGAGCAGCTTTAGAGGGAGAGAACCAGGTCAGCAGAGCTGCTCTAGAGGGGGAGAACCAGGTCAGCAGAGCCTAGAGCCAGAGAACCATGTCAGTAGAACTGCTTTAGAGCCATAGAACTGGGTCAGCAGAACTGCTTTAGAGCCAGAGAACCAGGACCGCAGAGCTGTTGTAGAACCAGAGAACCAGATCAGCAGGGCTGCTCTAGAGCCTAAGAATTAGGTCAGCAGAGCTGCTCTAGAGCCAGAGAACCAGGTCAGCAGACCTGCTGTAGAGCCAGAGAAACAGGGTCAGCAGATCTGCTTTAGAGGGAGAGAACCAGGTCAGCAGAGCTGCTTTAGAGCCAGAGAACCAGGTCAGCAGAGCTGCTTTAAAGCCAGAGAACCAGGTCAGCAGAGCTGCTCTAGCTGACATTGACTGACTGACATTGACTGACTGACACTGATTGAATGACACTGACTGACTGACACTGACTGACACTGATTGACTGACACTGACTGATTGACACTGACTTACACTGACTGGCTGACACTGACTGGCTGACACTAACTGACGGACTGACACTGACAGACACTGATTGACTGACACTGACTGACTGACACTGACTGATTGACACTGATTGAATGACACTGACTGACTGACACTGACTGACACTGATTGACTGACACTGACTGACTGACACTGACTGACACTGATTGACTGACACTGACTGACTGACACTGACTGACTGACACTGACTGACACTGATTGACTGACACTGACTGACTGACACTGACTGATTGACACTGATTGACTGACACTGACTGACTGACACTGACTGACACTGATTAACTGACACTGACTGACACTGGCTGACTGACACTGACTACTCTCTACTACTCTACTACTCACTCTCTACCCCTCTTTCTCTACTACTCACTCTCTACTACTCTCTACTACTCACTCTCTACTACTCTCTACTACTATCTCTCTACTACTCAAACTCTACTACTCTCTACTATTTACTCCCTACTACTCACTCTCTACCACTCTCTCTCTTCTACTCTCTCTTCTACTCACTCTCTTCTACTCACACTTTACTACTCTCTACTATTTACTCTCTACTACTCACTCTCTACCACTCTCTCTGTCTTCTATTCGCTCTCTACTACTCACTCTCCACTACTCTCTAATGCTACTCTCTACTACTGACTTTTTACTACTCACTCTCTACTACTCTCTACTACTCACTCTACTACTCTCAACTACTCTCTACCACTCACTATCTACTACTCTACTACTCACTCTCCACTACTCTCTCTCTACTATTCGCTCTCTACTACTCACTCTCTACTACTCTACTACTCTCTACTACTCACTCTCTACTACTCTACTACTCTCTACTGCTCTACCACTCTCTACTACTCTACTACTCTCGACTACTCTCTTTACTACTCCCTCTCTACTATTCTGTACTACTCACTCTACTACTCTCTGCTACTCTCTACCACTCACTCTCTACTACTCTACTACTCACTCTCTACAATTATCTACTACTCACTCTACTACTCACCCTCTACTACTCTCTACTACTCAATCTCTACTACTCCATTACTCTCTAGTACTCACTCTTTACTACTCACTCTCTACTACTCTACTTCTCTCTTCTACTCTCTCTCTACTACTCACTCTCAACTACTCACTCTCTTCTACTACTCACTCTCTACTACTCTCTCTCTACTACTCTCTCTACTACTTGCTCTCTACTACTCACTCTACTACTCACTCTCTAGTACTCTACTACTCTCTACTACTCACTCTCTACTACTCTCTCTAGTACTCACTCTCTACTACTCTCTACTATTCACTCTCTACTACACACTCTCTACTACTTGCTCTCTACTACTCACTCACTTCTTATCTCTTACTCACTCTATTACTCACTCTCTACTACTCTCTACTACTCACTCTACTACTCACCCTCTACTACTCTCTCCTACTCACTCTCTACTACTCTCTACTACTCACTCTCTACTGCTCACTCTCTACTACTCTACTACTCTCTTCTACTCTCTCTCTACTACTCACTATCTACTACTCAGTCTCTTCTACTCTCTACTACTTACTCTCTACTACAATCTACTACTCACTCTCTACTACTCTCTCTCTCCTACTCACTCTCTACTAGTCACTCTCTACTACCCACTCTCTACTGCTCTCTCTCTCTACTACACTCTACTACTCGCTCTCTAGAACTCATTCTACTACTCACTCTACTATTCTCTCTCTACTACTCACTCTCTTCTACTCACTCTCTACTACTACTCACTCTCTACTACTCTCTACTACTCACTCTCTACTACTCTCTACTACTCACTCTACTACTCACTCTCTACTACTCTCTACAACGCACTCTCTACGCATTAAAGGTACTGGTATTTTAAATTCCAGCCCCATCACTTCCCTTCCACCTCACATGGGCCAGTCGGCTCACTTCTCGCCCTATGTCACGGCTTCTGTGCCTTCTTAGCCCTCCTTGGCCCAGCCCCCAACCCCCCCCCCCCCCCCCCCGCACGACAGTGTCAGTGTATCTCCTCAATACTCGCTCGGCAGTTAAACATCAGCTTGAACTTTTCACTTTTCTGGATACTGCTAGGCCTGACTTGCTGTTTTTTACTGAAATGTGGCTTTCATCTGATTTTTCGCCTGACATATTAGCGGCAATTCCGGAGCCTTATTACACTCTACGCTCTGACCGTCCGGTTGGGAAAGCTGGAGGTGGCGTCACAATAATTATCCACTCCAATTTTCAGTTTCTGTCTATGCCCTTCCCTGCTATTGCAGCGGTGGATTTTCTCGTTGTCTGCTCCACCTCCACCACTGCTCCTCTAACATGTGTGCTTTTCTATCGCCCACTGCAGTCCATGCCTCTCTTCCTTCAGGCAGTCGAGGAACTGCTGGCTACGCTGGTCGTTAATAACTCTTGCTTATTGGTGTTGGGTGACTTTAACTTTTGGCCCTGTGACCCACGGGAGGATCCTCATTCTAAAGAATTTACTGACCTGCTTTGTAATATGAATCTTTCTCAGCACTTTCACTCCCCGACTCATATTCATGGTCACATCCTGGACCAGGTTTGGTCAGTCAGTTTGCACATGGCTACCCTACCATTAGCCCTTGCCCTTGGTCTGATCATTTTTTATTTCATTTTCCTTTGATCTTGCGGAGGCTAGCAAACCCTCGCTCCCCTCTAACACCTGGGCCCGAAATTGGGGACGAGCGGACATACCTCATCTCTGCTCCTCCCTTTCATCTTCATGTACTAACCTACTTGATCTTTCTCCCCATTCTCAGGCTACCGCAATCAACAACTGGCTTTCTTCAGCCTGCGATCAGTTGGCCCCCTTAAAACGGCTCAGGACCCGCCGCCTCCATGATGCCAACAGATGGTTCACCTCCGAGCTAAAATCTAAAAAGTTGGCTCTCAGGCAGGCTGAACGTCATTGGAGGCTTAGGTACTGCCCTATCCTAAAATCACTGTACCTCACGCTGCTACAGGATTACAAGAAATCCATCCTCCAGGCCAAATCGGATTATTTTACTTCAAAAATTCTTCTTTCAGCTAACAAGCCTAAATATTTTTTTTCGATTGTCCACGATTTGTCCACTCCCGCAAGAGCCACTCTTAGACCTTCCCTCTCACAAGCCCTCTGTAATTCTCTTAATCAGTAGTTTATTGACAACATTAGCATAATCAAAGCTAATATTCCCCTTTCCTCTCCTAATATCCCCTGCCCGGATCTTCCTTCTAACTCTTGTTGTCTAGAAAATTTCCCCTACATATCTAGGGAAATTTTCCTTTCTTTACTCACCAAGGTCAAATCTGGCTCCCCCATCTGACAGCTGTCCTGCTCATATACTAAAAGAGGTTTTCTCTGCTTGTTCAGACCGCAATATCACTTCTTAATAACTCCCTCTCACTGGGGATGGTCCCCGATTTATTTAAATTGGCTAAAATCATTCCCATATTGAAGAAGGTAGGAGCTGACCCATCCTCTCCTCTAATTTTTGCCCCATCTCTTTGCTCCCTTTTTTGGGGAAATCCTGGAGAGTCATGTGTCAGCCTGCCTTAGCTCCTTCATCGAGAATACACATCTTTTAGAACCCCATCAGGCAGGCTTTCGCCCTGCGTATTCCACAGAGTCTGTCATCCTCTCTATGCTGGATGAACTTAGATGCGGTGCGGATGCCAACTCTTTCCAGGCCTTGGTCCTCCTGGACCTGTCAGCTGCCTTTGTCATAACATCCTGATCAACCGTGTAAAGGGCGGTGGCCTCCGGGGTTCTTCCCTGGCCTGGATCTCCTCGTTTTTGGAAAATCACCAGCAGGCCATCCAGTTGGCCGGCCTCTCTGCTGCTGCTTGTCCGATCGCCTGTGGTGTCCCCCAGGGGTCTTCTTTCTCTCCTCTTCTTTTCAATCTGTACATTCTTCCTCTCATTATGCTCTTCAAAAATTGGACGTCATGGTGTTCAATTACGCCGATGACCTCCAACTCATTTTCAATATCTCCTCTTCTTCTTTTTCTGTATTCAACTTTAAATCAGTTATGACTTTCATCAGTGACTGGATGGGTGCTAACCACCTTAAGCTCAATCCTGATAAGACCGGTTTAGTGCTTACTGGGGGTGTCTCCAGCCCCTGGTCGTCTTCTTTCTGGCCTTCCTCCCTTGGTCCTTCTACTTCTCCCTCAGCTTCTGTTAAAAGCCTCAGCATCCGAGTTAGCAGTGATCTCTCCATGCACTCTCAAGTTAGTGCGGTGGTCTCATCTTGTTTTCTCAATTCACTTATCTTACGTAAAAAATTTTTTTTTTTTTTCTAATGCCGCATTGAAACTAATCTTGTCTGCCATGGTCACATCACGTCTGGATTACGGAAATACTCTGTACGTCGGTATTCCGGTGTACGAGCTTCGCCCTCTTCAACTAATTCAGAACCAGGCTGCGAGGTTAGTTTATAAACTCCCTTTTAAAAGCACTACATTGGTTACCTCTCTTTGAATGTTCTTTCTTTAAACCAGGCTGTTTGATATTTAAAGCTTTAGCTGGCACTACTGCTGCCTTCAAAGCCGCTAAACTCAAGCCTTACATTCCCACCCGTGACCTTCTGTCCTCTTCCAAACATCTCTTGTGCATTCCCCATTGCAGAAGGAAGAAACATGGCGGCCTGAGCTTCTGTTTCCTGGTCCCGTCCTTCTGGAATTCATTACCCCTTACCATTAGGATCTCTGCTTCCTATATGGATTTCCGCAGGGTGCTGAAGACCTGGCTCTTCCTGCAAGCTTTTGCCGAGTAGTCTGCTTCCCTGTCTCCTTTGGTACGTCCATCTTTAGCGCCAAGAAACCGTTTGGTCTACGAGCGCTCTACAAAACCCTTAACTTTAACTTTAACTTTACTACTCTCTCTCTACTATTCTCTACTACTCACTCTCTTCTACTCACTCTCTACTACTCTCTCTGTACTACTCTCTACTACTCACTCTACTACTCACTCTCTACTACTCTCTCTCTGATACTCACTCTCTACTACTCACTCTCTACTACTCCTTACTACTCACTCTCTACTACTCTCTACTACTCACTCTCTACTACTCTCTACTACTCACTCTACTACTCTCTACTACTCACTCTCTGCTACTCTTCCACTACTCTCTATTACTCACTTTCTACTCTCTACCTCTCTATCTCTCTCTACTTCTCTCTCGACTACTCTCTACCTCTCTACCTCTACCTCTCTACCTCTAGCTTTCTACCTCTACCTCTTTACCTCTACACCTCTACCTCTTCACCTCTAGCCTCTCTTCCTCTCTCTACACGCACACATATGCACACATATATGCATATATATGCATTTATATATATGTATGTGTGTGCATATATATATACATACATATATAAACATATATATAATATGCATATCTATATAAATACAAATGTAAATGCATGCATACATATACATAGACATATATGCATACATATGCATGTTATGTACATGGAGGTTTGAAAAACATTATTAAAAGCAAAGCTAAAAAGCTACCTAATTACAAACAGAATTGCTTTAACTTAAACGAGGGCGAGGCCTATTGCATTTTCAATGCTTGTTTAGTTTGGTTCCACCAAGAGAGAATTCAGATGTGTCACACATTTGCCATACATTGTGAATAATGGCACTCTAGTTGCTCATTAGATCACTGTAGTACAGCTACTGCTCACCAGGGAAGTCTGCTGCTGGTATTCAAAGTGCATGTTTCAGTCTGCATGTTAGAATTTTTTAATGGAATAGAAGAGGATTTGAGAAGTCACTCAAAATGTGCACTAATATTTCTTTCTGTAGCACTAATCATACTTTCTATGGCAAAAGAAACCCCCTCATGTTGTTCCTTTTTTAAATTAAATGTTTTAAAAGTTACCTCTTTCTTCCAAACAAGATGGCTTCAGGTGTGCTATACTTTTGTCAGAAGTAAGTCTGTTAGCACTCTAGTTGTTCCTTAGAACACTCTGGGAAGCAGCAGTAAAACACAAAGGAATCAACTGACAGTCTCTGCCTTTGTTGGATGTACATGTTTTACTGAGAATGTCAGACTTCATTCTCACATGACTGAGAAAGATAATGTGAATTTACAGAAAATATGTTCCCAGTTTAGCTTATAGATTACCTTCCAAACCTCGGTGGGAAAAGCATGAGAAACAAGTTTTCTCTCAAATATGATTCATGATATCCCAGCAGAAGGCTTTTTCACATTGTAAAATCACCTTAGAACACACCTCCATTCCTAAAATGAGTATGGTACCATCAACAAATGATTTATAATGTAACTAAAGTCTTGAAACCTTCTATTAACTGCAATGCTTTTTAATGAGGTGCTATCATGTATATTGATCCCAAGATGGCTGCCAACACTTCTTGAATGACGTGCTGACAGCCAATCAGATCTCACAATGAGATGTACAATGAGATGTGTGGTTATGGTCTGCCCATATATATATATATATATATATATATATATATATATATATATATATATATATATATATATGCGACAATCCCTGCTTACTCTCGCCTGGAGCCCAATCCTGGATACCACAGCGCAGAAGAAGAGAGGAGACCCGGGTGCAGGTGAGCAGTGTTTTTTACTTTATCGGGTAGACGGCACACCTCAGCATGACGTTTTGGCCTTCACAGAGGCCTTGATCACATGATATATATATATATATATATATATATTTCCTTCAATATTTAAAACACTGCTGAACAGAGTTACACCATTCAACAAAAAGGCACAAGTCTGAACCAAGGACTACCTTTTTGCCAAACCCCTCCATATCATGCAGATATCATCGATAAATCTCCAAAACTGAACCACATTAGAATCAAACATAGATTTGTGTCCCCCCCTGAGGACATGCTCCTCCCACCACCCTACATGTAAACATGCATAGGTTGGGGAGAAGCATGCCCTCATCGCAACTCCCCTCTGCTGGTGGTAAATTTCCCTAATAAACAGAAAAAAAGATTTTAGTGAGGCATAAATGGATCATCCTCAAAAGCATGGCATTGTGTTGTCTATATACAATACTACGTTGATCTAAAAAATATTTAACAGCATTGAGACCATCTGCATGCTGAATACTTGTGTAGAGGGTACTTATATCTAAATAAATGATAACATAATCTGTTTTCCATCGTATGTTAGTGAGTTTGGATAGAACATTTTCAGTGTCTTTTATAAAGGAAGGCAAGTCCTTAACAAAGTCATGCAGGAAATGGTCAACATATCTGGAGACCACCTCCAGAATACTCCTCCGAACAGGGATAATTGGTTGCCCAGGGATTGGTGTAACTCGTTTGTGAATTTTCAAAATAAAATATAGGGTGGGGGTCACTGGAAAGTCCTTTTTGGTCAGTAAACCCTCCCTCTTCCATTGATTTAGTTCTTTGTGCACATTTTCCTTGAGGCATTTGATGTCATTGAAGGTCCTTTTTGTAACATTTCTCATCACTCAGATGCCGGTTTGCTTCTTCCATATACATTAACCGGGGCCAGATAACAATATTTCCTCCCTTATCCGCTTTATTTATTATAAGGTTGGAATTGCTGCGTAGTTTCTTCATAAGGGCTGCATATTGTTTCTCCATATATTTTTGTCTTTTCACTTTTCTTGTGGTGACACATTATAGCTCTTTTAGGTCCTCAATTACAATATCATTAAAAGCATCTATTGTGTCCTTCAGCATGAGCGGAATAAACGTGAATGATGGTTTAAAGTGGCTAACACAGGGACCATTAGTATTGATGCCCATATTTAGCAGATCCTCCTGTGTGGAGATGCCCTCATTATCATCATTGGTGGCTAAAGCCTGAGCCACCCTTAATGCGTTCGTATCTGCTACCTGGAATTTTCTTGTTAATTGCACCAGTTTTGTTGTTTTAGTCGCTTGATCCTGTGCTTCCACTAATTTGAAATGTTTCTTCTATTTTAATTTTCGAATGAAATTAAAAACATCAATGCAAGTTTGCTCATAATTGAACGAATTCTTGGGGCAAAATGATAAACCAAGAGTTAACAGATGTAATTCGGCTTTGGATAGAACTACATCCGAGAGGTTAACCACTGTATTGTCCATTGACACATCTGTGGGGGGTTCTACAATATTCGTGGTATTGATCCCTTTAGCACCTCAATTTCCAGTTGGAACTGATTCAATTACCACTTCTTTCCCCTGACTCTCTTTGTAAATCCTCACCCTCCTACATTCCCTCCTTTCTTTGCGTCTTTTGTTGTTTTTGGTTCGCTTTTCTTTTGTTGTTGTGAAATCCGTGATCGGAACGTTTTGCGCCGGTCCTCTATTAAAAAACCGAGCTCTTTTGATGGAGAATAATTTGTTGGTACCACAATTCGACTGGTTGTTGCCACAGTGTCTTCATCTGAACCGACACTGCTTGCAGCCAAACTCAATTCAGTTTTAGAGTTTTCCATAAGGGGTCTATCCATAGGGGGCTGTGCAATGTTCTTGGGTGCCAATGCTTGTCTTTTTACTGTGTCGTATTCGCGCTTCCACACTAAAGGAAAAGACCAGCACTCATGTTGGGTTAATCTTCGTTATAGATTTATTGCACACACAAAATTACAATAAACAGAGGCATTTTGGCGTAAGGCTTCGTTAATGTCGATGGGCGCCGTTTCTGTCGCCATATTTGTATTAAGCTAATTTCTTTGAAGGGGTAGGAGGACGACCACATTACCTACTTTTTAGGTGCCATATTTAAATGTGCAAACACTTTATCAAAACATAGAACAAAGTATTAAATCATTATTCATGCTGCTTTGTGCATATACTTCAGAGGGCATAATTTGTTATTATTGACATTTACTTAACTCTGTATCAACAGTTTTCGCTATATTACAAATCCGGCCTAAATGCCTACATGATATCAGACGTCATTGTGGTATGAATACCCACTCTGAGTGTATTCATGTGTATATCACAATTCCTCAAAATTACGCCTTGTATGAGCATTAGTCCCTCAAGTTGAGTATAATTATCTCGCCTCAATACTAATTCAACTATAAATGGTAAATTATTATATATCAGCTCTTAAACAAACCCTGAATGGGCCACCCTGTGTTGTCCATCACTATTCCGTAATTGCATACCCTGTTGAGGCCTTCTGGTGACTTAGTTTGCAGATCATTTATATATCCTGATTCCAATCGCCTCAGTTTCTTCTTCCTGTCACCTTCTGTAACATCCCTAAGTACATGGTCTAAACAAAAAATATTGCAAGAGTGCCCTATTCTTGTTGTGATGGCTCACAAAATGATGTGCAACTGGATAGTTCACGTCATTAATATTTATCGCCCTTCGGTGTTCTAGAATTTGTGTCTTAACTGGATGTATTGTGCTGCCCACGTAGTGTAGGCCACATGGGCAGACCAGACAGTAGACCACTTGTGTTGTGCTACAGGTCTTGAATTTTGTTATTCTCTTCTCCTTTGTAAGGCCATTGATCTGATATGAGAACACTTTTCTGCTGTTGACACAGGCTTTACAATTTCCACATGGGAAAGAGCCCTGGAGATATTGTAAAGTGAACTGTTGTTTTACCATTGGTAAATGACTTTCAACTAGGTGGTCTTTTGTGGATCGCGATCCATTTGGCAGAAGTGTGGAGCATATCCTAGCTCCACATTTCATTACAAATGGTATCCGCACTCTTAGACAGGCGCTCCTGGTCCTGCGGCAATTTCCTATGGAGAACTTTTGCAAATAAAAAGAAACAGCTTGAGGCAGGGTGATTATCAACAGGCAGCGGAAGTAAGTATAAAGCGATTTAAAGTAAGGGGGTATCCATGAAATTCCCTAAAGATGGCACAGAGGAAAGCTGAAGAAAAGAATAGGGTAGAACTACTGCAGGAAAAACATAGACCAAAGAAAGAAGTAGTGACAAATAATTTCAGGATGATTACACACTACTCCAATGCAGTGAGTAAGATAAGTGCAATTTTGCAAAGAAACTGGAGAATTTTAAAATCAAATGGAGTAATAGGGAAAGTTCTGCCTTCTCACCCAGGAATGACATTCAGGAGATGACGATCCATAAAAGACCACCTAGTTGAAAGTAATTTACCAATGGTAAAACAACAGTCCAGTCTGCAATATCTCCAGGGGTCTTTCCATGTGAGAAGTGTAAGGCCTGCGTCAAAAGCAGAAAAGTGATCTCATATCAGATCAAGGGCCTTTATATATATATATATATTTTCACACACACACACCACACACAATATGCTGGTTGTACAGTGTTGGAAGTTATATGAGTATCTGCACCAGAAAATCTGATGTCCTGGTAGTGAAAAAGTCTTGCATTCATTTTACACTACTTTACGGCCTGCCCTACCATAGGATAGCATTGGAGTTCCTTTATTACATTTAAAAAAATGTAACTTCCAGCTGGGAGCAGGTAAACAATTCAAGTTTGGTGTCTAAAACATTGTAGTTAAAGGCCCTCCATAATGGTTGGCTTTATGATCACAATTCTGAAAATGCCACTTTAAAAAATTTAGATGTTTCTTGTTCTAATCCTGTGGTGCCTGCAGCCTCATCTTGGATCACATGAGTAGGTGTAGGTGACACTTGGTCTGTGAATTGCTCCCAGACAGTGTGACAAAGAGAAGATTGGTGTTGGCAATATGGGCCTCCCTGAGATGTCACTGCACTTTTTCTATGTCAACTGCATTCCAGAAACATTGACGCAATGACAGTGTGACAAAGAAAAGATAGGTATTGGCAGGATGAGCCTCAAGTGTTTTACTGCACTTGGTTGAGATAAATTGCATTCAGAAAACTGTGATGAACGGATATTTCCCAAATGAGCCTAACTATGGATGTGTAGTGGAGGAGTGTGGCTCACTGATTAGAGCGGTAGACCCTGATGCAGAGGTCTGGCCCGGGACCAGGGTTCAATTCCCGGCGCGGCAGGGTCCGGAGCCCAAAATGTCCACAGACTCGATAATTCTCGCCTCTGTGCCTACTCTAATCATGGGGTCCCACTCTGCAACTCTGGGCAATAGCTTGCTTAATCTCCACTACGGCGGCCCACCCGCTGCGGAATGCCTGGCTTTCACCTTGGGGATGCCCAGTAGGGGTTATCTCACAGGGAAAAGCCAGGATGGGTTCCCAAGGCAAGCGCCTTGATGCCTTCGGGTGATACGTGCGCTATATAAGTCGCAATACATAGCTAAATCCCTAACCAACTCTTACTAACACCTTTCCCTGGACTCATTCGGGCTTAGACTGGAAAAGGAGCATATTTCTCCCTTCTCTTTGCCTGAGGTAATGTTGACAGGTCTTTTTCTCAAACAGCTTCGTATGAGTCAGCATGGTCAGAAAAGAAATGGGGCGTGTATTTAATTACACAAAAAGGCAAGCTCTAAGACCGCCTTCAGTTTCCACTATAGAAAAGAGTGCAAAGTTAAGAGAATTTTCTGTTGGTCACGTTAGAGACCTGAAATTGAACCAGTCCAGACAAGGTACCTCCTTAATGCAAAACTGTGGATGATCTTGACAGGGAACACTTCCCTCGTATCATGTGGGAAATGCAGTGCTTCACTGAGTTTCAATAGGACTGATAATTTCTATAAGTGCTCCCTGACTTAGGCTTCTGAAACAGTGGGACCTTGTGCGCCATCTTTACAGATGTGGAGCCAACCTGCTGCTTGACCCAAGCACCAGGAAAACTTTCAGAGCATTGGAAGCCCTGAAGAGCAGTTGTTACTGTATGTGCTGCAAAGCTTAAAGGAAGAAATAGTGGGTGAATCCAAGACATCTCGTGGTTAGATTATCATAAACGTGCATCTAAGAGCAGAGCCAGTATCACAGGTGTTGTGTCTATGGTGCTGACTACCAGCCCCAAATTAGGCATTGGATTTTATTTCACTGACTCAACATGCTTCCATCAAGTTGGTTGTCTAGGTTCAGTCTACTATCAGGTTTCATAGGTCTTTATTTCGATTTTTCATCATAAAAGACAGTTACCAAAACAGAGTGAAACATACTTAGAAATGCATTTAAACCATCATATATGCAAAAACCATTTCATCAATTAAAAAAACACATTACATAGTATATTAAAGACCTAATATATGAACAGCCAGATTAAAATTGAGAATTAAAATGCATTTAGATATCTGGTTCTAATAACCCATGCCCACCCCTGATACTTAGCAACACCCTCAGCCACCATCTCAGAAGTATTGGTACGTAGCACCCTCAAAGCCTCAATACTCCCTCTAACTTCCAATCTACAACATATGGGCCTAATCCATTTGTTACTTGGAGCATGATAGGCGGGGCATGCAAAAATAAAATGGCCTACACTCTCCTTATGGTCAGTACACCAGGGACAGGAATCATTTAAATGAGCAGACCAATTCTTTGTAAACAACCTTACTGGCAAGGACCCTACTGTCGTAATTTGACGGTGATCGGGTTAGCGTTAAGCTTTGCTACACGGATTTTCCCTTAACTTGACTATGGTGTTCGGACCCCATTTTGAGCACACTGGCAGCCATTTCATATGAATGCATTGCCTCGTGGTCAGCATATCCTTTGTCCTTTCTCTGTACCACTGACCACTTGAATTTGCCCAGCAACAGGCTATTTTTAGTATTGGTCAAACTCACACATGCACAGTTAAACCCTCTGTACTAGTGGACAGTCATCACTTAGGAATGTTCTTCAAACTGACCAGTGGTGTTGTAACCCCTCCCATGAGTTGGCTGTGTTCCAAAAATGACCTTATATGTACCTAAACTTTGTAAATGTGTTCCGCCTACACTTTTTATTACTGTAAAACTGTATAAAAGAGGCCTCGCACCGATGTTCGGTGTGATACTTCTTGCATTGCCGAAGGGTGCTGTAGGAATGTACCACCACCCCATGGGGTCTTAATATACTTGTCTTTTGCATTTTCCAGTTTCCGTGCCAACATCTATTTCATGGTGTAGCGGATTTTGCGGTAATATGTAGGCCTGGAGAACCCAATACCACAAATTGGCGACCACGAAGGGACTCATCGGCGACTCGGATGCCCAAAGGAGAGGTCGTGACGAAGGATTGGAAACTCGCCATGGACGCGTACGCTGCCACTGAGTGACCCGAGTCTTGGCACCCACGGTGTTTTCTTCCTTTCCTTCTGATCTGACCTTCCAGGTGGCGCCGGTCCTCGACTGAGATCCTGCTCGTTCGAGTTGTCGTACAGTGCCGGTTTGGCTGATTCTATTAACCCCTTGACTGCTGGCCCGTTTCTGCCCCTGTGCTGTAAACAAATGAACAGGGGCGGCCCATGATGAACCCCAGCCGTCATCAGCACACGAGCACCGTAGTGCATGACTGCTGGGGTTCGTCATCAGCATGCAAGGGGTTAAAGAACTTGGCAGTTGGAACCTGGATATCTGAGAATTTGGTAAGCTTGTGATTGGTAAGATAGTCTAGGGACGCTTACTGTGGCTCTTTGAATATGTTTTGAGTTAGCTAACATTTGGTTCTATGATTTGAATTATATGTGCAGTGCACTTTACATAGGCGGGCATGCAGAGATATTTCTCTAAATTTGTCTTTGTTTGAATGGCACACCTTGTGTGAAGTATATTAAGTGCCATTTTGTGATATTGCGTTTCCGTGATATTTTTTACATGCCTGTTTTAAGCACACTCCGAGGAATGTGTTGTCTTGGAAAAGGTACCAATTATCGATTAAATGAATCTCAGCCGGCTCCCCCAGAGGGGACCCCTAATCGCGAAATGTATGTAAAATTTGGCATTCCCCCTATTTTATATATTGTACATTGTGGCACAAGTACACGAAAGCTGATCCTGAATTGCAATGGCCACTACATGGGTCGTTTGATTTACGAAAGGTTCAGTATGTGGAGCAATGTTTGTTTCAGCGTAGGTCTAGACAAGATATGTTTGATTGTGTACGTATGTGGGAGAAAGTGGTGCGTGAACGAATGAAGTGTGAAATAGCCTTGGCGGACAAAGAGCAGCGGAAGGATGCTCGGGCTAAGGCTTTACAGCTGGAGGAAAAAGAGTTGCAGGAGAATAAAGAGAGGGAGGCACGGGAAAGTATTTTGCAAACGAATGGTCAATTCCCTATTCGACGTCCTCTTTATCCTGTCCTTATTAATGAAATTGATGATTTTTCATTATTAGATCGGTGCCCGCCTCCGTATGTTCTACCCACGGCCCCAGATGAGGATTCGGACGGAGATGGTCAAGGGAGTAGTCGTGTTAGGCTAAGTGCTAGCGAAGCTGCGGAATTGCACAGCTTTGCCTGTAAACTCAATTTGAATAAAATAACTATGTCAGAGATTAATGATGAGATGAGTAAGTGGTCTGAGCGAGAACGGTTGTATTTCTTGAGTTAGTTTGGAGACGAAGTTGTAGAACGATTTAGGAAAAATTCAACTGATTTAGAGCCTAAGGATATATCAGTTAGTCGTGAGAATATGCATAAAGGTCTTTTTGTTATTGCAGATGCGGAAGGGTTTTTCCAACGGTTGGTCCAGCTACGGGATGAGGCGTCAAGATTACGGGAAGCGAGGAAAGCATCAGAGGCGCCTGCGCTGGGATCTACGGAGATATCCAAAGAGTGTTCTATCTTTGGAGCAGATAAGAGTTCTACGGTTCATGTTATGCCTATGCGTGAAGCAGCACCTTTGTATGTCCCTCCTAAAGGGCAAGGTACAAGTGACGACAAATTGTCCGGGGATGCAAAGGGTTATTTTGTATATAATTGGGTTTATACACCTTGGAATAGAGCAGATGTTATGGCACTGAAAAATGCTTTGCGTGACCCCCGTAAGAATCCGGCAGCTTTCTATGAAGGAGTGGAAGGGGCTATTTCTTCGTGTGTTATGACGTTAGTTGATATTGACCTTTTTTTTGGGTTAATATTGCCCCCTGATATGTGGAGAGCAATTCGAAAGTTCGATGATGGAGCGGTTCTGGGGGCGGATTGGAAAACTTTATCCAAAGCTGATTTAGATAGGGAGCCTGCATGTAAGCCATGTCAATTAATTCTAGATCTCCCGACGGCTATTTTGAATAAATTAAAAACACTCGTTCCCCCTAAAAAGATTGATTGGACCATGCTAGCTTCTTGTAAGCAGAAGGCGGATGAGTCGGTGTCTGACTTCTTCTCACGTTTTGAAGAAGCATTTCATGATTACAGTGGACAGTTACTAACAGATGATACGGGTAGGCATTTGTTCGTTGACAAGTATGTAGCGAATCTCTTATCAGAGATCGCAAAACGTTTAAAGACTAGTGAAAGTTCCTGGACTACGGCGACCCCTGCTTCCTTATTGACTATGGCTCAGTATTATGAGCGACAGGAATTAGAGGCTAAGGAAAGTACTGATAAGAAAGCGAAGGAATTGAAGATGAAAGTGATGTTGGCTCAGGTTTATGCTACACAGCCGAGAGGGAATGATAGAGGTAGGCATGGTTCGCATGGTACGTCTTCTGGTCGTACCGACATTGCTGAGGATCAGTGTGCATACTGTAAAGAGTTTGGACATTGGGCCTCAGATTGTCCGGTGCTTCGTGAACAACGTAATCAGCGTGGTCGAGGAGGTGGAAGGACACGGAATAGTTATTCAGGAGCGAGGGGTGGAGCAAGTGATCGTGGCAGGTTTGAAGCGAGGGGTCGTGGTCAGGCTGATAATAATACTTTTGATCGACAAAATCAGTACCAGATATCAGAGGGTGAGAATGTGGAATCTCAGGACTATGTACATGCATAGGATTGCGTAGGATGGGGTGTGGAATCGGTTGAAGTATCAGTAGATCAAAGAGGTCCATACGTATTAGCAGGCGTTTTGGGTTCTACTAATCAGTTTCTGGTTGATACGGGAGCTACTCGCAGTGCTCTGTCTAAAAACTTGGTTCCAAGGGCTCCCCTGACTGGCGAAACGATTACATCCATAGGGTTCGATGGAACACCCTCTCTTAGCCCATTGTCACAAGCCCTTACATTTTACATTGGCTGATTCTTTGGCCCGTGCCCGTTTTTATTGTCACCGAATACTCCAGACAATATTATGGGAATAGATTTGCTCAAATACTTTCGAGCAACAATACACTGCGCTCCTGAAGGAGTGCGGGTTATTTTGAATGATAATTACCCAGATGTAGAGAGATTGCGCACCATGCAAGAGATTGAAGCGTGGGCCTCTCTCCCGCTCCTGTTATGGGCTACTTCGGACACGAATGTGGGACAGATGCTTATTCAACCTATTCGAATAACTGTTAAGGAGGGCGTGTCTCTGCCACGTGTGCCACAGTACAAAATCTCCAGGGAATGTGAAGTTGCCTTAACTCACATTGTACACAACTTGATTATTGCAGGTGTTGTGGAAGAAAGTCCCTATAATGTCTGTAACAGCCCTATTCTTCCGATCTTAAAGAAAGATACTGATGACAAAATCTATCGATTTATTATTGATTTGAGGGACATTAATAATATTGTAGTGCCCCGGTACCCGGTGGTGTCCGATATTACCACCTTACTTACTCTGATTCCGCCCACTGCCACCATGTTTACCGTGATTGACCTGAAAAATGCCTTATTTTTCATTCCCATCCATCCTGATAGCAGATATCTATTTAGCTTTACATTAAATAATAAATCGTATAGATTTTGTCGAGTTCCTCAGGGCTATACGGAAAGTCCTAGCATTTACAGCCAGGCTTTAAAACGGCAGCTTGATTCTTTTTATTTGCAGCCTGGAGTGGCTCTCATTCAGTATGTTGATCTTATTCTACTTGCAGCAGACACGCATGAAAAATGTGAGGAGAGTAGTCTTGCTTTGCTTTCCTTTCTTGCTCAGAACAATCACAAGGTTTCTAGGAAAAAGCTCCAGTATTGTAGACCAAAGGTGACCTACCTCGGTCAACTTTTGTCTAAGGAGGGACGTGCATTGACATCTGATCGAATCCAAGCGATTTTAGATACACCAGTCCCCCGTACTCAGAGATGTGTGCGTGCTTTTATAGGCTTAACGTCTTTTTGTAGGCAGTGGATAATGGAGTTTTCACACATTATAAAACCTTTGTTAGCGTTATTGTCCAAAACTACACCAATACCCCTTGAATGGACAGATGAATGCCAGAATGCTTTCGAACAATTGAGACAAGCCCTTTGTTCTGCACCAGTGTTAGGTACACCAGATTACACGAAGATTTTCACATTGTATGTACACGAGAAGGATGGGTGTGCATTGTCAGTCCTAGTGCAGACACACGGGGATAAACAGAGACCTTGCGCGTATTTTTCGGCAATACTTGAACCCGTAGCACGAGGATTACCTGGGTGTTTTCAAGCAGTTGCAGCAACAGCAGTGGCCATACGACAGAGTGAGGGAATAGTTTTGTCGCACAAATTGTTGGTGTTAGTTCCCCATGCAGTAGACGCTCTGCTAAACCAAACGAAAACCCAGTACCTCACGAGTGCACGTTTAACAGGATATGAGCTCACACTGTTGGCGCCACATATCACACTAAAGAGATGTGCTACCCTGAACCCTGCTACTTTATTACCGTATCCAGTTGCTGTGGGCCAGGAAGAAAAACACCATGATTGTGTTTTTCTGACTGAAGAACAAACAAAGGGTTGTGTCGATTTACAGGATACTGCAAAAACAACAGGTGATGGACCGAATGTGGATCAATGTCACACACTCAACCCAGTCCAAAGATCTGGGCCCAAATCCATCGCTTTTTTGCACTCCACACCACCCCGGGTTAGACAATGGCGATATGCAAATCAGCTCTGACCCTGTGCCCCATGGGAACAGTCCAGTCCGAACTACAAAAGCCATGTCCTTCCCAGAACGGAATTAAACATCCGAGGACCGGACCGGTTTCGAGGTAACACCTCTCATCAGCCCGGCTAGCTTGACTCCAGTGGTGTGGAGTGCCTGGGACCCACGTCTGGGCATCCCCAGCACACTTAGGGCGGAATTTGCAAAAACAACAGGTGATGGACCGAATGTGGATCAATGTCACACACTCAACCCAGTCCAAAGATCTGGGCCCAAATCCATCGCTTTTTTGCACTCCACACCACCCCGGGTTAGACAATGGCGATATGAAAATCAGCTCTGACCCTGTGCCCCATGGGAACAGTCCAGTCCGAACTACAAAAGCCATGTCCTTCCCAGAACGGAATTAAGCATCCGAGGACCGGACCGGTTTCGAGGTAACACCTCTTATCAGCCCGGCTAGCTTGACTCCAGTGGTGTGGAGTGCCTGGGACCCACGTCTGGGCATCCCCAGCACACTTAGGGCGGAATTTGCAAAAACAACAGGTGATGGACCGAATGTGGATCAATGCCACACACTCAACCCAGTCCAAAGATCTGTGCCCAAATCCATCGCTTTTTTGCACTCCACACCACCCCGGGTTAGACAATGGCGATATGCAAATCAGCTCTGACCCTGTGCCCCATGGGAACAGTCCAGTCCGAACTACAAAAGCCATGTCCTTCCCAGAACGGAATTAAGCATCCGAGGACCGGACTAGTTTCGAGGTAACACCTCTCATCAGCCCGGCTAGCTTGACTCCAGTGGTGTGGAGTGCCTGGGACCCACGTCTGGGCATCCCCAGCACACTTAGGGCGGAATTTGCAAAAACAACAGGTGATGGACCGAATGTGGATCAATGTCACACACTCAACCCAGTCCAAAGATCTGGGCCCAAATCCATCGCTTTTTTGCACTCCACACCACCCCGGGTTAGACAATGGCGATATGCAAATCAGCTCTGACCCTGTGCCCCATGGGAACAGTCCAGTCCGAACTACAAAAGCCATGTCCTTCCCAGAACGGAATTAAGCATCCGAGGACCGGACCGGTTTCGAGGTAACACCTCTCATCAGCCCGGCTAGCTTTACTCCAGTGGTGTGGAGTGCCTGGGACCCACGTCTGGGCATCCCCAGCACACTTAGGGCGGAATTTGCAAAAACAACAGGTGATGGACCGAATGTGGATCAATGTCACACACTCAACCCAGTCCAAAGATCTGGGCCCAAATCCATCGCTTTTTTGCACTCCACACCACCCCGGGTTAGACAATGGCGATATGCAAATCAGCTCTGACCCTGTGCCCCATGGGAACAGTCCAGTCTGAACTACAAAAGCCATGTCCTTCCCAGAACGGAATTAAGCATCCGAGGACCGGACCGGTTTTGAGGTAACACCTCTCATCAGCCCGGCTAGCTTGACTCCAGTAGTGTGGAGTGCCTGGGACCCACGTCTGGGCATCCCCAGCACACTAAGGGCGGAATTTGCAAAAACAACAGGTGATGGACCGAATGTGGATCAATGTAAAACACACTCAACCCAGTCCAAAGATCTGGGCCCAAATCCATCGCTTTTTTGCACTCCACACCACCCCGGGTTAGACAATGGCGATATGCAAATCAGCTCTGACCCTGTGCCCCATGGGAACAGTCCAGTCCGAACTACAAAAGCCATGTCCTTCCCAGAACGGAATTAAGCATCCGAGGACCGGACCGGTTTTGAGGTAACACCTCTCATCAGCCCGGCTAGCTTGAATCCAGTGGTGTGGAGTGCCTGGGACCCACGTCTGGGCATCCCCAGCACACTAAGGGCGGAATTTGCAAAAACAACAGGTGATGGACCGAATGTGGATCAATGTAAAACACACTCAACCCAGTCCAAAGATCTGGGCCCAAATCCATCGCTTTTTTGCACTCCACACCACCCCGGGTTAGACAATGGCGATATGCAAATCAGCTCTGACCCGGTGCCCCATGGGAACAGTCCAGTCCGAAATACAAAAGCCATGTCCTTCCCAGAACGGAATTAAGCATCCGAGGACCGGACCGGTTTCGAGGTAACACCTCTCATCAGCCCGGCTAGCTTGACTCCAGTGGTGTGGAGTGCCTGGGACCCACGTCTGGGCATCCCCAGCACACTTAGGGCGGAATTTGCAAAAACAACAGGTGATGGACCGAATGTGGATCAATGTCACACACTCAACCCAGTCCAAAGATCTGGGCCCGAATCCATCGCTTTTTTGCACTCCACACCACCCAGGGTTAGACAATGGCGATATGCAAATCAGCTCTGACCCTGTGCCCCATAGGAACAGTCCAGTCCGAACTACAAAAGCTATGTCCTTCCCAGAACGGAATTAAGCATCCGAGGACCGGACCGGTTTCGAGGTAACACATCTCATCAGCCCGGCTAGCTTGACTCCAGTGGTGTGGAGTGCCTGGGACCCACGTCTGGGCATCCCCAGCACACTTAGGGCGGAATTTGCTAAAACAACAGGTGATGGACCGAATGTGGATCAATGTCACACACTCAACCCAGTCCAGAGATCTGGGCCCAAATCCATCGCTTTTTTGCACTCCACACCACCCCGGGTTAGACAATGGCGATATGCAAATCAGCTCTGACCCTGTGCCCCATGGGAACAGTCCAGTCCGAACTACAAAAGCCATGTCCTTCCCAGAACGGAATTAAGCATCCGAGGACCGGACCGGTTTCGAGGTAACACCTCTCATCAGGCCCTGATCCTTGTACTGGGGTGAATGTAAGACATTGATCTACATTCTGTCCATCAAATTGTTTTTTGTAATTTTCTCCCTGAGTGTACTGGGGTAGCTCAGACGTGGGTCCCAGAGCCTCCACACCACTGGAGTCAAGCTAGCCAGGCTGATGAGAGGTGTTACCTCGAAACCGGTCCGGTCCTCGGATGCTTGATTCCGGTCTGGGAAAGATATGGCTGTTGTAGTTCGGACTGGACTGTTCCCATGGGGCACAGGGTCAGAGCTGATTTGCATAAAGCCATTATCTGACCCAGGGTGGTGTGGAGTGCAAAAAACAATGGATTTAGTCCCAGATCCTTGTACTGGGGTGAATGTAAGACATTGATCTACATTCTGTCCATCAAATTGTTGTTTGTAATTTTCTCCCTGAGTGTACTGGGGTAGCTCAGGCGTGGGTCCCAGAGCCTCCACACCACTGGAGTCAAGCTAGCCGGGCTGATGAGAGGTGTTACCTCGAAACCGGTCCGGTCCTCAGATGCTTGATTCCGGTCTGGGAAAGATATGGCTGTTGTAGTTCGGACTGGACTGTTCCCATGGGGCACAGGGTCAGAGCTGATTTGCATAAAGCCATTATCTGACCCAGGGTGGTGTGGAGTGCAAAAAACGATGGATTTAGGCCCAGATCCTTGTACTGGGGTGAATGTAAGACATTGATCTACATTCTGTCCATCAAATAGTTTTTTGTAATTTTCTCCCTGAGTGTACTGGGGTAGCTCAGACGTGGGTCCCAGAGCCTCCACACCACTGGAGTCAAGCTAGCCGGGCTGATGAGAGGTGTTACCTCGAAACCGGTCCGGTCCTCGGATGCTTGATTCCGGTCTGGGAAAGATATGGCTGTTGTAGTTCGGACTGGACTGTTCCCATGGGGCACAGGGTCAGAGTTGATTTGCATAAAGCCATTATCTGACCCAGGGTGGTGTGGAGTGCAAAAAACGATGGATTTAGGCCCAGATCCTTGTACTGGGGTGAATGTAAGACATTGATCTACATTCTGTCCATCAAATAGTTTTTTGTAATTTTCTCCCTGAGTGTACTGGGGTAGCTCAGACGTGGGTCCCAGAGCCTCCACACCACTGGAGTCAAGCTAGCCGGGCTGATGAGAGGTGTTACCTCGAAACCGGTCCGGTCCTCGGATGCTTGATTCCGGTCTGGGAAAGATATGGCTGTTGTAGTTCGGACTGGACTGTTCCCATGGGGCACAGGGTCAGAGCTGATTTGCATAAAGCCATTATCTGACCCAAGGTGGTGTGGAGTGCAAAAAACGAAGGATTTAGGCCCAGATCCTTGTACTGGGGTGAATGTAAGACATTGATCTACATTCTGTCCATCAAATTGTTTTTTGTGATTTACAGGATACGCCACTTCCAGATGTGGATGAGGAACTGTGGGTTGATGGATCGTGTTTGAGGCTGCCAGATGGTACAACTTCCGCTGCATATGCGATCACGACACTTAAGACAGTGGTAGAAGCAGCACGAATACCACAGAAATCGGCCCAAGCAGCAGAACTGATAGCCTTAACAAGAGCATGTGAATTGAGTGCTGGCTTGTGTGTGAACATCTTCACTGATAGCCGGTATGCCTTCGGAGTAGCGCATGATTTTGGCCTACTCTGGAGAGAGCGAGGGTTTTTGACTTCGCATGGAGTGCACATCATGCACGGAGAACTAGTGCATGATCTCTTGAATGCGTTACTTTTTCCAAAGAAAGTGGCGATAATCAAATGCAGTGCACATAAGAAAGTGACGGACAAAGTAGGACAAGGAAACGCTTTTGCAGATAGCATAGCGAGGGAAACTGCTATGTTACGAAATGCCTCGCCAATGTATGTAGTGAAATCGCAGGCTGAGCGATGGCATGATGCTCGAGAGGAGATACTAGATATTCAGAAGTCAGCGTCTGAAGCAGAACTCGCAACCTGGGCAGCGGAGGGAGTGCTGGATGATGAGGGCTGTTGGAGAAGCAAAGATATGGAAACATGGAAATTGCCTGCAGCTTACTTGCAAGCAATGGTCCAAATGACACATGGATTGGCACATGTTGGAGCTCTCGCAATTACTAGATAGGTTATGCGAGTTTGGTAGCATCCTGAGATTGCCAATACGGCCAAAAGAGTAGTGCAGACCTGTCTGATATGCTCGCAGCACAATCCTGCCAAAGGGACGCATACTCCGAGAGGAGGGTTTGTTCCACCTACTGCACCATTCGAAGTGCTACAAATGGATTTTATTCAGCTTGAGCATTGCAATAACCTTAAGTATGTCTTAGTGGTGGTGTGTGCTTTCAGTAAATGGATTGAGGCCTTCCCCACGAAGGATAATACAGCGCTGACAACAGCTAAGGTTTTGCTCAAGGAGTACTTCCCACGCAATGGTGTTTGTAAATTTTTGTGGAGCGATAATGGTCCTCATTTTGTTGGGTAAATTGTGGAATACGTTATGAAGGGATTGGGAATTCAGCAAAAGTTCCATGCTGTATTCCATCCGCAGTCAGCAGGTCTTGTGGAAAGGTACAACGCTACTTTAAAATTGAAGCTAGCAAAGATTGTGGCATCCACGTCTTTGAAATGGCCGGATGGTTTGCCTCTGGCATTGCTATCTATTGGATCAGTGCCCCATTCCCGAACTGGCCTCAAACATTATGAAGTGGTGTTTGGAAGGCCTATGATTATATGGGGAGTTCCTAAGCCTCGATTGTTACATGATATGCCTTGTATAATGATGAACGATTATTTGGCACGATTAACAAATGATTTACTTTCTATTCATCAACAGGTTCGAGAAGCGCTCCCCGACAATTCCATTGGAGAGGCTCACAATCCTCGTCCTGGCGACTTTGTGATAGTCAGATCCTTTGAGAGAACAAGCAGCTTGGAGCCAAGGTGGCGTGGACCCGAGCAAGTGCTACTAGCGACTCGCACAGCTGTACGAGTCACGAACAAGAAGCGCTGGGTGCATTCCACTCATTGTCGTCGAGTCTCCCCGGATCTGGTGAACCCAACTGTGTTGTCTGATTATCGAGACATCTTGGATGAGGAGAAGAGCCCAGCTGTTAGGTCTACTGAATCGAAGGGAGCCTTCCCGGACCACACCGTCTCTGGAAGAGAGAGCTACAATCTACGACCAAGAAAAGCAGTTGTTTTGTGCGAGACTGGTTGAGTTACCGCTCCAGGTTTGTGAAACAGAAGCCGGGAATATCAAGGGGGGGGATCAGTTCTGCCAAGTGTAGCGACACCCGTCTTGAATCTCGGAGAAGAAACCAACGGCTACCTTGGAGCTCAGCACTCATATTTTTATTTTTTTGTTGCTTTCCTTTTTGAGACATTTTGAACTTTGAACTATGGCATCTTCTACAATGCGAAATAAAAGAATTCTTGGCGCAGTACTCTTTGTTATAACAATTGTGGTGATAGCAGTAATAGCCTGGTGCCGGCAAGAGAACATTTATTGCCAACTACCCCAATTCCATCTGAACATTTTAATTTTACTTTGCCCTACCATGAAGAACGACATAGACAGACTTATTTGAATAACACTTTCATCCAGATTCTGCATCACACCCAAAATATGACGAACACTTCGAACTGTTGGGTATGTGGGATGTTGCCTGGGCATCAAAAGAAAGGAGGCACTCCGCTTATCCCACTCCCATTCTCTCACAATGGTTCTTGCAATGCTTGGTATACTCTTTTATTTACTTTGTGATGGCCTACAAAAGGTGGACTGCTTTTACGACTCAGCAAGGTCTGCTTTAATGATCGAGATGGTTATCCACAAGCTGAAGGAACTAAGTTTGAATGGGAAGAATATCGACCTGATAATGTATCCTCGCCATGAATTTATAGTAACCAACGAAATGTAAACATGTCTAGTCTGCATGTAATTACCGTCATTGATACGAAAGCCGATTTGTGTGTCCGAAATAAAGGTACAATCCCAGTAGGAATAAGTGAATGTAACACCACTCTCACCTTTGACACTCCAAATGGTATCACCTTTGTGGCTTCACGAAACACCTACTTTATTTGTGGAAATAAAGGTTATCACTGTCTCCCTATAGGGTGGTTAGGAACATGCTATATATCCTTTGTATTCCCTGTGTTTATTGCCCCACCTATGTACCATAATGACTTCATCCTGTACCATGATTTTATACTGAATAGAGTGAAGAGAGCATTAGCTCTCGACGAAATAGATCAAACTGACACTTCTCTGTAACAGTATGTTGATTTTAATTTAGGTCTCTTTTCATTTGTTGGGGCTGCCTTCAATAGCCGAAAAATAAGACGACTGACACGTGTTGTAGAAGCTGTTGCTAATGAGACAGTTTTTGCTTTAGGAAACTTGACTGAGGAACTTCAAATTACCAGAATTGTAACGCTCCAGAACCGAATGGTTCTAGATGTGGTATTAGCTGATCGTGGGGGTGCATGTCGCATTATCGGAAGTAGTTGCTGTGTATACGTGCCAGATAATTCGCCCTCTGTATATGATGCAATATCTAAGTTACACAAGATAGCTGCTGAGATACATCCTGATAATGGTACTTGGACACTTTCGGGGTGGTTTTGGACGTTACTTAGTACTTGGGGTTTGAAGTTGCTGACAATCTTATGTGTGATAATTGGAATATTGTTTTTCCGATGTCTCTGTATTCAATGTGGCCCTATGTTATGTTCCATGTGTCTTTCTGCGTGTATCCCGTCCAAACGAGCTATTGTCAAGAATGAACAAATAATTCATAGAGAAATAGCAAATATTATGTCCATCGATATCGATGATGAATACCCTGATTATGTCCACTATGAGGTAGCTTCAGCTAAACGCTAAAAGGGTTGTCTGTCGTAATTTGACGGTGATCGGGTTAGCGTTAAGCTTTGCTACAGGGATTTTCCCTTAACTTGACTATGGTGTTCGGACGCCATTTTGAGCACACTGGCGGCCATTTCATATGAATGCGTTGCCTCGTGGTCAGCATATCCTTTGTCCTTTCTCTGTACCACTGACCACTTGAATTTGCCCAGCAACAGGCTATTTTTAGTATTGGTCAAACTCACACATGCGCAGTTAAACTCTCTGTACTAGTGGACAGTCATCACTTAGGAATGTTCTTCAAACTGACCAGTGGTGTTGTAACCCCTCCCATGAGTTGGCTGTTTTCCAAAAATGACCTTATATGTACCTAAACTTTGTAAATGTGTTCCGCCTACACTTTTTATTACTGTAAAACTGTATAAAAGTGGCCTCGCACCGATGTTCGGTGTGATACTTCAGTGAAGTAGTGCGGCTCACTGGTTAGAGGTGGCAGACCCGAGAGCAGAGGACGGCCCGGGACCAGGGTTCGATTCCCGGCGCGGCAGGTTTCTGGACCAGGGTCAGCGGACTCGATAATTCTCTCGCCTCGGTGCCCACTCTGATCAGCGATCACACTCGGCAACTCTGGGCATTAGCTTGCCTCATCTTCACTAACGGCCCCACCAGACCGCCGGGGATGCCTGTCTCACCCTGGAGATACCCATTAAGGGACCATCCCTCAGGGAAGCCAGGAAGGGTTTCGCAGCGGTCGAAGCGCCTTGGGACCCTCCGGGTAAGTAGTGCGCTATATAAATGTCTATATATATATATATACTTCTTGCATTGCCGAAGGGTGCTGCAGGAATGTACCACCACCCCATGGGGTCTTAATAAACTTGTCTTTTGCTGTAGGAGAGTAGGGTCTGCTATCCTATGGTCAACCCAATTTTTGCTTTTTGCTTCACTGGTTTTCGACTTACTGAGGCTGTGGGCCTGCTAATCAGACCCCCAGCCTGCTGTTCTCTCTCTAAATTTATGATACATGTGCTATAGGTACATACCACAATTGGAAATGGACTCCTTGTCAGCCCCTGTACCATGCACTATAGGTGCTCAGGGCATAGGTGCCACCAAGGCCTACCAGGGGCTGAAGCATAGCTTTTGCCACCCCTGGCTGGTTCTTAAATTGACACAACTGGCTTATCACTCAGCTGGGGCAAGTGGGTGTAATCACCCCTTGCTTAGATATAGTATACCTATATCTAAACCTATATCTGGACACATATATAACCTGTGAGCCACTCCTATGGAAGGCCTCATCAATCCTGGAGGCAGAGTGCGTGGTTTTATGTGAGATGGAGCTCTGGCATGAGCTGAGCCTGTCTGCAGCTGTCGGGAACAACTCCCTAAGCTGATCCGGGATAATGCCATACCATATACTCTTAAGCGCCTTATAATCCTCGCGGTTATATAGCAACTTTGGTTTGGCTTTATCAAAACATGTCGTGTAAGGTGTCATACGAATTGGAATACTACCCCCTCGCCAGTTCTGGCGACGGGGGTAGCATTCCACCCTTCTAGAGGGAGAAGACATGTTACTTTACTGAAACGCGGTTGATTTAAAATGAGCCTCAGATCCACAAAATGGATGCCCCTGCCACAGACACGGGTCTGGCCTCCTGCTGCTGACCGAAACCCGGCAGAGGAGGCCTGGACAAAGAGTTTCCTGTCACAGGGCGGTGTCAAACCACCCCAGACAGGAGATAGTGGATTGGAGTAGGGAGGTTTCAAAGAAACCAGACACTGCCTGGGGAGCACAAGGCTGCCCCTTGCAGGATCCGGCCAAACCGGTTCTGGGGCCTCCCAGCCCCTGTCCCAGCGCGGCCAGGATCAAAGGAGAGGGGTGTAACCACCCCCTTCCTGGGTCCCACCCATAGGAGGGGACCTAGCAGGATGTCCAACCCCCTAGATTCGAATAAGAGGGGGAGCAGTCCCAACGGACTTCAGATCATCCTGAAGAAACATAAGAAACGAAATCTGGACCCTTCGACTTTCTACACGACGTGAGAAGACTGAAGAATCTCCCTTGTGGTCAAGGAGTGACCACCCTGTGCAAACAGGCACCATCCAGCCCTCGACCCTTGCTTTGTTGCAGTTCCCGCTGGAACTCGAGCGACAGAGATCGACGAGATCAAGCTTGCCTGCCTTCTACCTGCCCGATCCACAGTCCCTGCAGAGCTGAGACCCGTGGAGGCGACCGGAAGCGTGGGGCACGCCATCTTGAAAAGGCCACGAGACGCTGACCGTGCAGCCCACGAGTGACCCTCGAAGCTGTGCACCGGGGTTTGAGAAGCCCCAGCCCCGAGCTCCACTTGCACCAAAGCTCACCCCTCCACACTCGACGAGTGCTGCGTGGGGCCCTTCTGCTTGTGTGCGCTCGACGCGTTGGCCCGGTCACTTGCCAGCTGGCTTGTGGCCCCTGTGCCGACGAAACCTGAAATACGACTTGCTTTTCTGGTTGCTCCAGATCTGCACCAGATCCTGTGAAAAGGAGCACCCACTCTGACCCTCCTGGTTCGAGTGATAAGCAATCTCCCGGTTCCGCGTGGATTGCTTTTGCCAAGTGCTGTTTGCTGCAATCTTGAAGCCGACGGTGCTGACGGCGAGAGCCTACGTGGGACAGATCGTGACCTGCTCCTGGACGTCGCAGATGCCCCAGAGCCCACGTGACAGCGGAGAGAAGCCTATCGACAACCGCCTGATTGCGCCCGACATTGCCTGGTTCCGTCCTGGTTCCACCCTGGTCACTGCTGAGTGACCCAGACTCTGTCCCCTCTGCTTTCAGGTACTTTTCTACTTCGATCCACCCTTGGATCGCACCGGACACTTCTGCTTCACAGCGCCTGCAGCTGCAACAGCTCCAAGCACCAAGAACCTGCGTGACAGAACCCGACGCCACTTCGACCCTGTGCACCCACGGCCTGTGGGTGAGGTAACTTTGCAACGCCGGTGTCCTTACACTGGTACACACCTCTAGGGTCTGTGTCTAAAGTTTTGTGTTCCTAGGTTCAGCGGAAGTATCATTTAATTCACTTTAACTAACTTTTACGCACCATTGACATTACATTGGTGCGCGCCGCACTTTCCGTGCTGCACCCGTATCCTGTGGGCTACTCCCGACTTCTTCATTGCTTGTCCTGACTGCTCCCAGCGAATCTCTAGGCCCTAGGCCTAACCATTGCTCGATAAGTGTTACTTATACCATTTTTTTAGTATATGGTCTGAGTGGCCCCCCGCCCTCAGCCATAATTGTGCCAACTTTATATGTTTAACAGTGCTTTTGATTTAACGCTTGTGCCCCTTTCCTCATAAAGAGTACTGGGGAGTAATTTAGAAATAAATACATATATTTTTACAATATATACTTGTGTGGTGTCCTTTCATTTGATTACAGGATTGTATGTGGTAAAACAGCTCGCTTAACACGACCTCTTAAGTTAAGCCTTTAAGGCTGCTTAGTCCATGCTACCACTAGGATAGCTTGTCTACAAGGTTGACTTACAACCTGACATCTTTGGGGTTTGTTTGGACTGATACCCAGTGGTTCCAGAATTGGAAACACTACATATCAGGCCAACTTCTCACATTGGTGTGCAGCGGTGGGATTTGAGCTTGCTGTTTGTTTTACCATTGCAATCTTTATCAAATTGAAAGATCACATCAAGTACCTCTAGGTACATATAAATCAAAAGCTTAGCATATTAAGTTCTACTGAACTTAGTAGTTGTAGATTAAAGGGATTAGCACACCCTGACTACAACTCACTAGCAAGGTACAGTAGGAAACCACTTAGTGTAGGTAAGTGCACCACTTACACCTCACTAGCAGTCATGTCTGATGCAGATAGAGCCTCAGGCTCTGCTCCTGTAGAAGTTGATCCTATAGGGACAACATCCAGATATGACAACCTTAGCCACAAAGACCTGAGTGCCTTGTGCACAGCCAGGGGGCTAAAAAAGGGCAGAGGCCCTACAATTCCTTCCCTAATAGCTCTCCTAGAAAAGGATGATCTAGATAAGGTGAGTCAGGCTCCCTTAGGTGCAGGTGAAGGGATAAACTCCCCTGAGAATGAGGATCTTCCAGATGATGATGTAGTGGAGGAGGAAGAGGAAGAGGAAGGCTCTGATTTAGAAGAGCCTGAAGATCAGGATCAGAGGGGAAACCAGGTACAGGTTGCCAGCCTTAACCAGGCCAACTTGGACCTACATGGGAATGGGGGGGGGCAGCACCACCCCAGATCTCATAACCAAATTCTCCCAGGTAATAGGAGGGAGAGATCTCTATCAGGGGACTCTCACCTTTCTAGTGCCTCAAGAGAATCTCAAAGAGGAATGACTTCCTCCCAGAGAAAAGAGCATAGGGCCAGGATGAGGGCTGTCCAACTCCAAATAGAAAGGGAAGAGGTAGCCTTGGCTCAAGCTAAACTTGCTTTAGCAAGAGAGAGAAAATTGTGTGGCTTAGATGCCACTGGTGGCAGCAAAGTTCCTAAAGAAAAAGACAGGGCCTATGACAATAGAAACCTGACAAAAATTGTGCCCCCCTACAAGGAAGGGGATGATATCCACAAATGGATGACTGCTCTTGAGAGGGCCTGCATGGTACAGCAGGTCCCTGAGGATCAGTGGGCAGCAATTTTATGGTACTCCTTTTCTGAGAAAGGGAGGGACAGGCTCCTCACTGTTAGACCTGAGGATGCCAAAAACTACTCTGTTCTGAAGAGTGCTCTTATTGAAGGGTTTGGCCTAACCACTGAGCAATACAGGTTGTTGTTCAGAGACACCCAAAAAGCACAGACTCAGGACTGGACTGATTTTGTAGATTGTGCCACTAAGGCTCTGGAGGGTTGGCTGCAGGGAAGTAAAGTTTCAGACTATACAGGATTGTACAATCTTATGATGAGAGAACAGATCCTTAATAACTGTCAGAACCAGCTGTTGCATCAATACCTTGTTGACTCTGATTTGACCTCTCCCCAAGAATTGGGAAAGAAGGCAGACAAATGGGTCAGAACAAGGATTAAGCAGAAAAACCAGAACCAAGGTGACCAGAAGAAAACAGACCAGAAGGGTGGGAATCAGAAAGATAAAGAAAAGGACCAGAAGTCTTCAGGCCCCCAAACTAGCAATAAGGAGGGGGGTTCCCAAAATGGAAACAAGAAAAAGAAGAATGATGGCCCAAAGAAACCTTGGTGTAATACCTGCAAATCAGTTTCACACTGGGGCAGTGAATGCACTAAGAAAAATCCAGTCCCCACCACTGCAGCTCCTAAAGCAACTGCACCCCCTAGTACAGTCAGCAGTGGTGGTACACAGCCAAAGGGTTTAGTAGGGTTGACCCTGGGTACTGAGGTGGAATCTGGCCTAGTCAGAATCCCCACACAGGCAGTTCTCCTATATGATGTGGACTTATCTTTGCCCACTGCAGTAAGCCCCAGTAACCTGGGCAAATATAGGCAGACTCCCTTAATTAATGAGAAACTGGCTCAGGCCTACAGGGACACTTGTGCCAGTGTCACAATGGTGACACCTGGCTTTGTGGACCCTGGACAGATTGTACTAGGTGAAAGTTACCTAGTGACCAATGCAAGCAACTCCACTACTTCCCATAGTGTGGCTGTTGTGAACTTCTCCTGGGGAGGGGTAGATGGCCTAAAGAAAGTTGTTGTGAGTGCAGACCTCCCAGTAGACTGTCTGTTAGGCAATGATCTTGAAAGCTCAGTTTGGTCAGAAGTGGAGTACAGGACTCATGCAGAAATGCTAGGGATTTCAGCTCATGTCCTTGCAGTGACAAGGTCTCAGGCTAAGAAGCGCCTTCCTGAACCAGTGGTGGATCTTGAAACAATAGACCAACCACAACCCAAGAGGAGGAGCAAGAGGGTTAAGGCTGTGCCTTCCCACTTGCCCCAGGTTGAGGATCAAGTTTCACAGGAAACTGATTCTGCAGTCCAAGAGGAGACTGTCTCTGAGGAGCTTGAACCTGATCAGGTTGAGTTTCTGGGGACAGGGGGACCCTCAAGGGCAGACCTGGGGCAGGCCCAATTAGATTGCCCTTCACTTGAACCCCTCAGACAGCAAGCTGCTGCTGAGGCTGCAGGGAATGCTCAAGGTACCCATAAGGTGTATTGGGATGAAGGGCTCCTTTATTCAGAGGCTAGAGACCCCAAGCCTGGCACCACCAGGAGGTTGGTTATACCTTTGAAGTTTAGGGGCTTCCTTCTTACCTTGGCCCATGATATTCCCCTTGCAGGACACTTAGGCCAGAATAAGACTTGGGACAGGCTTGTTCCACACTTTCACTGGCCTCACATGTCAGAAAATGTCAAGGAGTTTTGTCGCTCCTGTGTCACTTGCCAAGCCAGTGGTAAGTCAGGTGGCACAACAAAGGCCCCCCTGATACCACTACCTGTGGTGGGGGTACCCTTTGAAAGAGTTGGAATAGACATTGTGGGTCCCATGGATCCTCAAACAGCATCTGGGCACAGATTTATACTGGTGGTAGTGGATCATGCCACCAGGTACCCAGAGGCAATTCCCCTGAGGACCACCACAGCTCCTGTGGTGGCAAAAGCCCTCATTGCAGTTTTCTCAAGAGTGGGCTTTCCAAAGGAGGTTCTTTCAGACAGAGGTACTAACTTTATGTCTGGATACTTAAAAGCAATGTGGAAAGAGTGTGGAGTAAACTATAAGTTTACCACACCCTACCATCCACAGTGCAATGGGCTTGTGGAAAGGTTCAACAAGACCCTAAAGGGAATGATAAAAGGTTTACCAGAGAAGCTTAGGCGGAAATGGGACATCCGTTTACCCTGCTTGCTCTTTGCTTACAGAGAGGTCCCACAGAAGGGGGTTGGCTACAGCCCTTTTGAACTTTTGTTTGGCCACCCTGTAAGAGGTCCATTGAGTTTGGTGAAGGAAGGATGGGAGTTACCTCTCAAAAAGCCTAAACTAGACATTGTGGACTATGTACTTGGTCTCCGCTCCAGGATGGCTGAATACATGGAGAGAGCATCCAAAAACCTTGAGGCAAGTCAGGAATTACAGAAAGCCTGGCATGACCAAAAGGCTGTTATGGTTGAGTTCCAGCCAGGACAGAAGGTGTGGGTGTTGGACCCAGTGGGGCCAGCAGCTCTCCAGGACAAATGGACTGGACCCTACCCTATCATTGAAAAGAAGGGAGAAGTCACCTACTTGGTTGACTTTGGTACCCCTAGGAGCCCCCACAGGGTGCTCCATGTGAACAGATTGAAAGCATTTGTTGACAGGGAGGACATGAGTCTCCTCATGGCCACAGATGGGGAACAGGAGGAAGAGAGTGACCCTCTCCCAGACCTGCTTTCCCAGAACCCTGATGATGGTTCAGTTGATGGAGTAGCCTTGGCAGGCAGCCTCACTGAGCAGCAACAGGTGGACTGCAGACAGGTGTTGCAGGCCCACAGACAATTGTTTTCACTCACACCCAGTCAGACTAACTGGTGCACCCATGAGGTGGACACTGGTGACAATCGGCCTGTGAAGAATAAGATCTACAGGCAACCTGACCATGTCAGGGATTGTATAAAGGCTGAGGTGCAAAAGATGTTGGAGCTTGGAGTGATTGAGCCATCAGAGAGCCCATGGGCTAGCCCAGTGGTCCTTGTGCCAAAACCTCATACCAAAGATGGGAAGAGAGAAATGAGGTTTTGTGTGGACTACAGAGGTCTCAATGCTGTCACTAGGACAGATGCTCATCCCATTCCAAGAGCAGATGAGCTCATTGATAAATTGGCTTCTGCCAAGTTTCTGAGCACATTTGATTTGACAGCTGGCTACTGGCAAATCAGACTAGCTGAGGAGTCAAAAGCCAAAACAGCATTTTCGACCCCTAGTGGACATTATCAATTTGTGGTAATGCCCTTTGGCTTGAAGAATGCACCTGCCACTTTCCAAAGGTTGGTGAACCAAGTCCTTGCTGGGTTGGATGACTTTTGTGCAGCATATCTAGATGATATTGCTGTCTTTAGCTCCACCTGGGAGGATCACCTGATCCACCTGAAGAAGGTTCTGGAGGCCCTGCAAAAGGCAGGCCTGACTATCAAGGCTACTAAGTGCCAGATAGGGCAGAGCAAGGTTGTGTACTTGGGCCACCTAGTAGGTGGGGGTCAAGTTCAACCACTGGAGAGCAAGATCCAGACCATACAGGACTGGGCTCCTCCAACTACCCAGACACAAGTCAGAGCCTTCCTGGGCCTGACTGGGTATTACAGAAAATTTGTAAAGAACTATGGGTCCATTGTGACACCATTGAATGACTTGACATCCAAGAAGATGCCCAAAAAGGTTCAGTGGACAGTTAGCTGTCAAAAGGCATTTGATGACCTGAAGAAGGCCATGTGCTCTGCACCTATCCTGAAGAGTCCTGACTACTCCAAACAGTTCATTGTACAGACAGATGCTTCTGAGTTGGGGGTGGGAGCTGTGCTTTCACAACTTAATCAAGATGGTCAAGACCAGCCCATTGCTTTTATTAGCAGAAGGCTGACCCCCAGGGAGAAACGTTGGTCAGCTATTGAGAGGGAGGCCTTTGCTGTGGTTTGGGCCCTGAAGAAGTTGAGGCCATACTTGTTTGGTACTCACTTCCTAATTCAGACAGACCATAAGCCCCTCTTGTGGCTAAATCAGATGAAGGGTGAAAATCCCAAACTGCTCAGGTGGTCCATTTCCCTACAGGGGATGGACTTTACAGTGGAGCACCGCCCAGGGACTGACCATGGTAATGCAGATGGTCTCTCCAGGTACTTCCACTTAGAACATGAAGACTTATCTGGTCAAGGTTAAGTTTAATGTCCCTGCGTTTGGGGGGGGGGGTTATGTAGGAGAGTAGGGTCTGCTATCCTATGGTCACCCCAATTTTTGCTTTTTGCTTCACTGGTTTTCGACTTACTGAGGCTGTGGGCCTGCTAATCAGACCCCCAGCCTGCTGTTCTCTCTCTAAATTTATGATACATGTGCTATAGGTACATACCACAATTGGAAATGGACTCCTTGTCAGCCCCTGTACCATGCACTATAGGTGCTCAGGGCATAGGTGCCACCAAGGCCTACCAGGGGCTGAAGCATAGCTTTTGCCACCCCTGGCTGGTTCTTAAATTGACACAACTGGCTGATCACTCAGCTGGGGCAAGTGGGTGTAATCACCCCTTGCTTAGATATAGTATACCTATATCTAAACCTATATCTGGACACATATATAACCTGTGAGCCACTCCTATGGAAGGCCTCATCAATCCTGGAGGCAGAGTGCGTGGTTTTATGTGAGATGGAGCTCTGGCATGAGCTGAGCCTGTCTGCAGCTGTCGGGAACAACTCCCTAAGCTGATCCGGGATAATGCCATACCATATACTCTTAAGCGCCTTATAATCCTCGCGGTTATATAGCAACTTTGGTTTGGCTTTATCAAAACATGTCGTGTAAGGTGTCATACGAATTGGAATACTACCCCCTCGCCAGTTCTGGCGACGGGGGTAGCATTCCACCCTTCTAGAGGGAGAAGACATGTTACTTTACTGAAACGCGGTTGATTTAAAATGAGCCTCAGATCCACAAAATGGATGCCCCTGCCACAGACACGGGTCTGGCCTCCTGCTGCTGACCGAAACCCGGCAGAGGAGGCCTGGACAAAGAGTTTCCTGTCACAGGGCGGTGTCAAACCACCCCAGACAGGAGATAGTGGATTGGAGTAGGGAGGTTTCAAAGAAACCAGACACTGCCTGGGGAGCACAAGGCTGCCCCTTGCAGGATCCGGCCAAACCGGTTCTGGGGCCTCCCAGCCCCTGTCCCAGCGCGGCCAGGATCAAAGGAGAGGGGTGTAACCACCCCCTTCCTGGGTCCCACCCATAGGAGGGGACCTAGCAGGATGTCCAACCCCCTAGATTCGAATAAGAGGGGGAGCAGTCCCAACGGACTTCAGATCATCCTGAAGAAACATAAGAAACGAAATCTGGACCCTTCGACTTTCTACACGACGTGAGAAGACTGAAGAATCTCCCTTGTGGTCAAGGAGTGACCACCCTGTGCAAACAGGCACCATCCAGCCCTCGACCCTTGCTTTGTTGCAGTTCCCGCCGGAACTCGAGCGACAGAGATCGACGAGATCAAGCTTGCCTGCCTTCTACCTGCCCGATCCACAGTCCCTGCAGAGCTGAGACCCGTGGAGGCGACCGGAAGCGTGGGGCACGCCATCTTGAAAAGGCCACGAGACGCTGACCGTGCAGCCCACGAGTGACCCTCGAAGCTGTGCACCGGGGTTTGAGAAGCCCCAGCCCCGAGCTCCACTTGCACCAAAGCTCACCCCTCCACACTTGACGAGTGCTGCGTGGGGCCCTTCTGCTTGTGTGCGCTCGACGCGTTGGCCCGGTCACTTGCCAGCTGGCTTGTGGCCCCTGTGCCGACGAAACCTGAAATACGACTTGCTTTTCTGGTTGCTCCAGATCTGCACCAGCTCCTGTGAAAAGGAGCACCCACTCTGACCCTCCTGGTTCGAGTGATAAGCAATCTCCCGGTTCCGCGTGGATTGCTTTTGCCAAGTGCTGTTTGCTGCAATCTTGAAGCCGACGGTGCTGACGGCGAGAGCCTACGTGGGACAGATCGTGACCTGCTCCTGGACGTCGCAGATGCCCCAGAGCCCACGTGACAGCGGAGAGAAGCCTATCGACAACCGCCTGATTGCGCCCGACATTGCCTGGTTCCGTCCTGGTTCCACCCTGGTCACTGCTGAGTGACCCAGACTCTGTCCCCTCTGCTTTCAGGTACTTTTCTACTTCGATCCACCCTTGGATCGCACCGGACACTTCTGCTTCACAGCGCCTGCAGCTGCAACAGCTCCAAGCACCAAGAACCTGCGTGACAGAACCCGACGCCACTTCGACCCTGTGCACCCACGGCCTGTGGGTGAGGTAACTTTGCAACGCCGGTGTCCTTACACTGGTACACACCTCTAGGGTCTGTGTCTAAAGTTTTGTGTTCCTAGGTTCAGCGGAAGTATCATTTAATTCACTTTAACTAACTTTTACGCACCATTGACATTACATTGGTGCGCGCCGCACTTTCCGTGCTGCACCCGTATCCTGTGGGCTACTCCCGACTTCTTCATTGCTTGTCCTGACTGCTCCCAGCGAATCTCTAGGCCCTAGGCCTAACCATTGCTCGATAAGTGTTACTTATACCATTTTTTTAGTATATGGTCTGAGTGGCCCCCCGCCCTCAGCCATAATTGTGCCAACTTTATATGTTTAACAGTGCTTTTGATTTAACGCTTGTGCCCCTTTCCTCATAAAGAGTACTGGGGAGTAATTTAGAAATAAATACATATATTTTTACAATATATACTTGTGTGGTGTCCTTTCATTTGATTACAGGATTGTATGTGGTAAAACAGCTCGCTTAACACGACCTCTTAAGTTAAGCCTTTAAGGCTGCTTAGTCCATGCTACCACTAGGATAGCTTGTCTACAAGGTTGACTTACAACCTGACATCTTTGGGGTTTGTTTGGACTGATACCCAGTGGTTCCAGAATTGGAAACACTACATATCAGGCCAACTTCTCACATTTGCATTTTCCAGTTTCTGTGGCAACATCTATTTCATGGTGTAGCGGGTTTTGCTGTAATATGTAGGCTTGGAGAACCCAATACCACACTACCCGACACTGATGGTATAGTTTTTTGTCTAGGGTCTTGGTGATCACGTCCCGGTAAATCTCCAGAGAGGGGTCTAATTTGTGTGCCAAAAATCTACCCAGTCTACTATCATATTGAGGTTTGCAGACTGGAGAACACACATGGACGTACTGTGTTGTGGTGACCTGTGGGAATATACTTATTGCAGACGTGCATGCTTTATGGATTAATCTTTTCTCTTTACATGCATCATGTTCTTTTCATAGGATGGGCTCAATCTGTAAAAGCATTGTGTTTTTTTAGAAGATTGAAGTAATGAGGTATTGTTGGATTCAGCCCTTTCTTTTTTTTTTTTAGTTTGAAGTTTATTAAAGTATAAAGAAGCAAAGACAGAAAATGAAGAAACAATCATAAGTTATAAAAAACAAGAAATCTCTCTTACAAAAAAGTAGAACTGATTAATAAATCTATACAGAAAAATATGGCAAACGATAATGCTCATGAACACAGGGGGATTAAGGTATAACCTGTAGAATAAAACACATAAGTGATATGAAAAAACATTAAATGCAATTAAGAAAATGCAATCATGGTGGTTTTTGGACTTCAACAGTGCGGACTTGAGAAGTAGGTGGGATCTTGACAACTCTGGAAAAATACTCAGTGAGGGGAAGCCATAAAAGATTACGTTTGATTGCAAGGGAAATGGGGGAAACAAAGTTAGTGTCTAGACGGTGATTAAAACAGACTGCATTCCACCAAGCATTGAAGGAAACATCATTAGCTTGTTTCCAATGAGATGTAATATGGTGTAAGGCAATGGCTATCAAAAGGTCAATTAATTTATGGTTGTGGGACGAATCGGCAAAAATAGGAAACAGAGAACCTAGAAAAATGTTAACAATGGAGAAGGAAAAATGAAAATTGAAAATCTTTTTAAACTGGGACCATACCAATTGCCAAAAACGAAAAATGGGAGGACAATCGAACAACATATGCTTCAAATCGGCAGAAGAGCAGGGACAGGACCAACAAGTGGAGGGAGTGTCTGAGGAAAACGATGACAGAAGTAATGGAGTAAATAATGTACGATTATAAACAAAAAATATGGTTTGGGTAGTGTTAGCAGCTCTGGAGGTAGTATGAATTTTTGACCAAATTTTATCCCATAAAGTGAAGGACCAAACTTGAGATAAATCTTTTTCCCAAGCCAACTCAACCTTAGATTTGATACGATCAGTAGAAGATTGAATAGATTTATAGAGAAAAGAAGCAGAAGGGGACTGATCAAGTGCATTGGAAACAGGAAGATATGCTATAGGGATAGAATTTGTAGCAGGAAGTGAAGAAAGGTAATGGGTAAGAGAGGGAATCAGTGACATATATCGTGCACAAGAAGAGGAGGGCAACGAGAATTGTTTTTGGAGGTCCTGAAAAGGAAGAGGTTGATTACCCGAGAGAAGTTGAGAGATCCATTTTAAACCAAGAGAATGCCAGGTTTTCCAATTTAATGAGCGATTACGAATTTTGAGGTGTTTATTATGCCAAATAGGTTGGATATGGGTGGAGGAAGCAGATGGATAAGAGGATGGTAAGTAAGGTTGAAGAAGAGAACAAGAACGGGAGATAATGTGGGAGCGAAGAGACGTTACGTTAGAAGTGAAGGCAAGAACCTCACTAAAATCAAAAGGATGAAGGAAAGAAGATTCTAACTTTAGCCAAAGAGGGGTATAAAAAGGAAGGTACGAAGAGAGCCAACGCAAAGCTTGCTTTAATGAAAAAGCGTTATGATAAGATTTGAAACTAGGAAATTTAACCCCTCCTAGTGATTTATCTTTTTTCAAAGCAGAAAGGGCTATTCGAGATTTCTTACCCTTCCACAAAAATTTGAGCAGAATAGAGTCTATCGACTTGAAGTAATGGTCTGGAATGTGAATTGGAATCATGGAGATGGAATAGAGTACTAGAGCTGCCAACATCATTTTGATGGAGTCAAGACAGCCCCACCAAGAAAGGAAGAGAGGGTTCCAGCGAGTAATAGCTGCATTAAGTTTAACAGAAAGTGAATCGAAATTGAACTCAAGAGTATCTGAGAGACGAGGAGCAAACCAAACACCTAAATATTTAATCTTAGAAGGCTGCCAAGAAAAGCCAGAATTATCAAAGAGATGTTTTTGACAGAGAGGGTTTAAGGGCAAGATTTCACATTTATCAATATTAAGACGGTAACCAGAAACATTAGAAAAAGAGGAAACTTGATTTAAAAAGAAAGGTAAAGTGAATTGTGGGTCCGAACAGTATAATAAAATATCATCAGTGTAGACTGATAGTTTAACTTGCTGTTGGGAGCCATAATGAAAACCAGAAATATTTTCATCAATTCTGATCTTAGTCAAAAAGGGTTCTAAAGCTAAAACAAACAAAAGAGGGGATATGGGGCAACCTTGACGTACACCCAGTTGAAGGGGAAAATAATCGGATGTCATACCGTTTGCAACAATTGAAGCATGAGGGCTAGAATAAAGTGAAGAAATAAGAGAAATGAATTTAGGTGAAAAACCGATCCAACGAAGAGCTTGAAACATAAAGTTCCATCCTATTCTATCGAAAGCCTTTTTGGCGTCAAGAGAGATGGCAGCCAATGGATAAGAAAAGGAGGGAGCTTTACTCAAAATATTAAAGAAAACACGGGAGTTATCTGACGATAAATGACCTTTAACAAAACCTGATTGTTCTGGGCCAATAATATTTGGTAATAGGGGATCCAATCTAAGAGCTAAAATTTTGGCGAAAATTTTATAATCTGTGTTTACAAGGGAAATGGGGCGATAATTTTTACATAAGGTATGGTCCTTGTCTGGTTTGGGAATTAAACAAATTAATGCTTCCTGAAAGGTTCCCCGGGAAGATCCAGAATCAACAAAAGATTGAAATAACAGGAGTAGTTTAGGAAGAAGAAGGGAGGAAAAATGATTGTAGAATTCAATAGTGAAACCGTCAGGCCCAGGCGCCTTACCACGACGAAGGACAGAAACAGCATGTGAAATTTCAGAGAGGGAGATATCCGAATCAAGTGATTGAAAATCAACATGAGAGGAGAGAAGGGAACGAATGTCTTGAAAATAAGTAAGAAGATCAGTGGGATCAGGACTGGATTCAGGAGTATATAAAGTTTGATAGAACGAAACAAAATTGATTTAATATGTCCTTATCTTTAAACAGAGAAATGCCAGCCGGTCCTTGTAGAGATTCAATCTTTGTTCTTTCTTTTCGTATTTTAAGATAGTTAGCTAGTAATTTGCCCATTTTGTTTTGACCTCCATAATAACGAGAGTTGCATTTAAGGAGAGAATTAGAGGCTGCATTTGTGGTAAATTTTTTAAAATCGAATTTGGCTGAAATAAGCTCGCGAAGGGAGGAATCAGAGCTAGAAGTATAATAAGCATATTCTAACTTCTTAATTTTATCTAAAAGTTGAGTTGACTTAGAAATCGACTTCTTTTTCTTTTGAGAAACATAATTAATGACAAATCCCCTAACAGCTGCTTTAAATGAGTCCCACACCATGACAAAGGAAGATTCAGAGAGATGATTAAGTGTAAAAAACTCATTGGCAAAAACCGTAAATTGAGTGCAAAAATCAGAGTCAAGGAGTAAAGAATTATTAAATCTCCAACGTCCTGAGTGAGGAGAGAAGGGAATAAGGTCAATATCAACAAAAACGGGAGCGTGGTCTGAAATTAAAATAGAACCAATGTCTGAGTGAAGGGCAAGTTGACCTAGGGATTTGCTAAGAAAAAGGTAATCAATACGAGATTGGGAATGGTGGGTAGGGGAATAAAAAGTGTACTCTCTAAGGTCAGGGTTACATAGTCTCCAAATGTCAACTAATGCGTTATTTTGAATAGATGCAGTAAATTGGGAGTACATTATGGAGGAAACAAATTTAACTTTAGAATTCCTGTCTAAAATGGGGTCTAGAACTTGATTGCAGTCACCACCGAAAATAACATATTGTTCATCAAGCGTAACAAGTTTTTCAGAAATAGCAGGCCAAAACAATTTATCAACCCCTGTGGGAGCATAAACATTGAAAATAACTATTGGTATCTTGTCTTTGAGAAGATTTACAAGAACCCAACGGCCATTAACGTCACATTCTTGAGATATAACAAAAACTGTTAACTTTTTATGACACAATATAACAGAACCATTTTTCTTACCCAAGGCAGGAGAATGAAAAACATGTCCCACCCAGCAACATTTGAGTTTTAAAGCCTCCTTTTCCGAAAGGTGGGATTCTTGGAGGAGGGCGACATCAGCTTTAAGCCTAGTCAAATGTGTCAGAACTCGTTGACGTTTAATGGGGTTATTTAACCCCTTAACGTTCCAAGTAACTACTAGGAATAAAAATCAAAAATAGAATGATATGGAAATGAAGATAGAGTAGAAAAAATGAGTTGAGAAGATAAGAGAATGGTAGGAGGAATGTAGATATAGAGTATGTAAGAGAAATACATCAAGAGAAAATAGTGACAATACAGTGAGAAAGAGGGAGAGAAAAGAGCAAAGAGAGGAGATAGTAAAAGAGAACAGTAGAAAGGACAGAGCAATATAAGAAGAACATAGAAACATACCAACAGATACAGAACGAAGAATGGGGGGTGACGACGCCAGAAGATGACGACACCGACAACGGAACACACGCCACCGAACACCTGAGGAACCAGCAGAGGACTGAATTGGAGAGATGCATGAATACACCGGGGTGAAGAAAAGAGAAGAGCATCTGTAAGAAGACAAAAAATAAGAAGAATATTAGAGAAACATACGAAATACAAAATAGAAAATACAAAATACTAGGGTATGATATAAATCAGTCGGGAAGAAGGAACAAAAATATGACACGATAGGATAACGGAAAGGCAAACAGTTCAGTCATGCGTGGTTAAACAGCTCTTGCAGTGTCCATGACGTCGGCCTCCTGCTGACGAAGAAACTCCTGAAGGACTTGTGGATCATCGAAAGTTGTTGTCTTGTCCCTATAGGTCACCTTGAAGAGACAAGAGTGAAGCAGCCCAAACCTGGCATTAAGAGCTCGCAGTTGTGGTCTCAAATCAAGGAATTGTTTTCGACGATCAGCTGTCACTTTAGCCACATCCTGAGATAGATATAATCAATGACCTTCCCATATAACTTGTTTTTTAGCTTTTGCTGCTGAAAAAACCTGCAGGTGATCAGTATATTGTAAGAACAGCATGATGACTCCGCAGGGTTTGGTGGAAACTTTAGGACCAAGTCTATGTGCACGTTGTATATTAAGTGAAGAGGAAGGAGGAAGGTCCAAAATTTGCGGCAGAAAGGTTTGAAAAAAAGAAGTTGGATTGGATCCCTCTGTAAGTTCAGGAAGTCCATAAAGGCGTAGGTTATTTCTGCGATTACGATTTTCCAACTCCTCTGTCTGCCTCCTCAGGAGAGAAACATCTTTTTCGAAAAGCGAAATCCTAGAACATGAGGTCTGAAGGGACTCCGTGGTTTGTTCTACCAGAGGAACACGCGATTCAAGAGTGGACCATTTGTCGTGGAGAAACTGCAAAGTCTTAGTAGTCTCAGCCATGAAGGGTTTGAGCGCACAAATTTCCTCAAGAATAAGATCCATAGATGCAGAATGTGACGAAGAGCCTGGGGAGGGTGGGTCCTTTTTTATGCGCTTTGTTGAAGCAGGTTGCAAAAGTTCACTTGAGGAAATAGCTTTTGGAATTGCCCCAGGAGTTAAGTCCGGCTTATGAGAAGCAGGGTCATCCATGGTTGGAGTCGTGGAGTCAGAATCTGAGGAATGACGTGGTTAGGCGTAGAAGCAGTAAGCTTGATGGTACGCAATTTCCCCATGAAAAAATAGGAGGATAAATATTAGTGCCACCACAGACCACAGGAAAACGTCTGTAGAAATAGTATGCAAGGAATAAACACTGTGGCACGGCACTATTTAATGCGTACAGGAAATGCGCCAAACAGGAATAACAAAGCTGAGGATACGTCGGATTATTCAATATGGTAGCTGTGTAACATACTGTTCCTCTTCAGGAGAACCTCCATAGATGTTTTGCGCAAAGAAAACACCGCAGCAAATCAATAAGCAGTGTATGTGCATACAAGCGCAAGGACAGCAACGTCGAGGACACGCAGTTGATCCAATATGTTAATATTACAATGGAACCAATGTTCGTTAAGAAGACTGCTGTAGCATCACTGCGCAAAGAGAAACACTGTGGTAAACCAACAAGCGTAGCCCATAATAAAATGCGGTCGAAAAAGGCACCAACCAGGAAGTTGAAAAGTGAAGAGATGAGGCAGAGTTATTGAAAATGACGCCTGCACGTCAAAATATGAAAAGAAGAAAACTGCGACTGGAGAGGCATTCCGCAGTGATTAGTAGGCTGATGAGGGAGGAAGCAGACAATGAAAGCCTTGTAGAAAGGAGAACGAGGCAAACATGAGGCAATTACCGCTCGTGAAAGTATCGCGGCAAAAAGAAAATGGCGGCCGCTGGAAAAGCGGACCGCGTCACAGCGAAAAGGAGCGCATGCCGCTGGAGTTAATAGACAAGGAGCAGAGCCCTTTGCTCACCTCATGTTCCCACACTAAATTCAGGGTTTATCTTCCGTGAAAGTCTGGTGAGAGCGGAGAAATCTGCCGGCGCCGGTGCTCGGTCAGCGGAGCTCCGACGCTAAGCCGCCATCTTGTGCGGCGCTCAAGCCACGCCCCCGATTCAGCCCTTTCTGAAGGGCCATCCCCAGACTTGTTGCCTTCACCCACCTGTTTCTTGTACTGGTTTTTGTTGGCTTTTAGGAAGCTGGACACTTTACCACTGCTAACAAGGGCCTAAGTGCACTTCTGGACCTTTGGTCTCTACCATAAAAAACTGATGTGCTGCTGGACTGCTTCCCAGATGGACTGCTGCCTTGCTGTGCTGTCCTTCTGTCCTGCCTCCCTCTTGCCTGAGTGAGAAAGGCTAGACTTGCATCTCTATAACGGCTTTGAACCCAGCACATGGACCTCCCAAGTGGGGCCACCTCAGTCCTGGACCCTTGGAAGTGAGTATGAAGGAGCTGTGTCAGCTCATCAGTCGTTTCAGCATAAGTGATGGATCTCCTCTGCAGTGCGACTCATCTCCTGCAGAAATGGCAAATCGCCTCTGCTGCCCAACGCATTGCCCTCAGAACAGTTGCATCAGCACTGCTATGCAGACTTCCCAGATGCAAGGATCCTGCATCGCCTACGGCTGCCCATCTGATCCACGGCTGTAAAACACATCTCTGCGCAAGACATCACCTCGTCCAACACAGCCCATCTGAACTGCCACTAAGCAAAGCATCTACATGCAAGCACATCACACTTCGTAGCTTCCCAGAACCGCTGCTGTGTGAAGCATTTTCTTTCCCGGACCTCGCATTGCCTTTGCTGTGTGACACATCCTTGACACAGGACTCCACATCTCTTTGCAACCAGAACTAAGGTACTGTGTTCAGTGGATCTAAATGGGTCATTGTAGCTGGTCTGCACTTCATCGCAGTTGGCCTGAATTCTGGACCAGATAGCCACAGTCAGGGCTGGACTTGGAACGCAACCTGGCCACGGCACTTGATTTGGACCGGATGTGAGATGGAAGCAGGGGGAGTGCGCATGGAAAACATTGCAGCTGCTTTTGTTACAGGGGGGCGATATTGCAGCTATGCTGAAAAACTTGCCCCTGGTAACAAAAACGGTCCCCACCCTGGTGGCCCACTGGGGAAACGGCCGCTGCCTGCTACGGCCAGTCCAACCCTGGCCACACTTGTTTTTTTACTATATTTTAACTGAACTCTTTAACCTCATGGCTGCTGCTGGCGGCCAATGGCCATCGCGTGCACTACCTATGTAGTGCTGCGCACGTCAGTTGTCCGTCGCGGGCCCCCCCCGCTCAATAGAATGTTCTGCACTAGCGCAGAACGTTCGGCGCAGTTAAGATGTTAAAGTTACATATCTTCAGTTCTACTGATTGGTTAGATTTTCCCCTATTTTGTTTCTAAATCGGTGTAGGATTTTACTTTATTATTGTTTGAAGTGTAGCATAAATACTTTACACATTGCCTCTAAGGTAAACCAGACTACTTTAAGGACAAGTTACCAGAGGGTTAAGCACAGGTTAATGAGGGGTTTGCTTGTCACTTCACCATGACAAGGATTGTGGTTGCTGCTCGAGTAAGGTTTGACCCCCACTCAACCAGTAACCCAATTTCCTACAGGTATTGTGTTGAGTTTTCAATTACTGGTACCACACTATAGGTGTCACTTTGAGTGCTTAGAGTGGGCTCTAGCTGTGAAGGTGTTGTGTTCTGTTGCGAGCCGTGAATGTGGATGGGTTGTGATTTAAAATGGCTCTCTATGTAACTTTGTGTTGTTGGGTGTGGTCTATATGTGGAGGTTGTTGCCTGTTGATTGAAGCTGTATCTGTTATGGCGTTGTTTAGAGTCAAGGTAACAGTATTCCATAATAGGAGTTCTGTTGAGCTCTCTTCACTCAGATATGGTACTCGATGTAATGTCCCCGCTCTAGTTGTTGGTGACACGTCACCCCTCACTCATCCTGACATCCGCAGGCCAGGCGTGGCCTGCGGGGAGAGAATAAAAGGAGGCGGCCCGCAAGGGGGCAGCACTCCCGACCCTGACCTGGTGTCCGTGTGCCCTTTGTTTCACCCCCTCACCTCACAACCATTTGCTGTGTCATTCTTAGCCCCCGTTTTTATATGCTACGGAGGTGCTGACCTCCGATTCAACACTGGCGACTGAGGGTGGGATCGCAAGAAACTGATGCGGTCACCCTGACAGCTGAAGGAACTCACCGGGGCCTGACAGACGGCCCGTGAGAGAAGCGGTGTGGTGAGAGAGTAATGCCGGGAGGCCGTGAGGAGGACTGCCTGATTTGAAAACCCCGCCGGTAAGCAGCATAAAGCAGGAGCTGTGTGGGGAGACCGGCGGGGGAGGAAGTTAGACGGCGCGAACAGGTTGTCAAAAACTGACGCCGTTTTTGACAACACGAAGCCTGGCGCGCATGCGCATAATAAAAGGAGGCCTATCTGAGGCATAGTGTTGACACGCAATTCGCGTGTGGAGGAGCCGGGACGGCACCGAGGCCTGCAAAACAAAATAAAATTACAGGGGCACAGCAAAACAAGCATTGGCGGCTGAAATTTAAATAAGCCACAGAGAACCATTTATATCACACGAACAGCAACGCTCTTGAGGAGTTTCAACAAACAGGGACACATACTATACGACATAAAAAAAAAAAAAAAAAAAAAAAAAAAAAACTCAGTCAGGACAACAGCAGAGGGGCAACCTTAACAAACAAGCATTGATAAAGACAAACGCCACAAAAGTAGTCAGCAGTCATGGGGGATCAAGACGCACCCGCGATTCCGATTCACATCCCGTTTCAGCATGCCGCATTGGGAGTTCTACCCCCATTCAGTGAACTGACAGACCCATCCACTGCGTCTCCCCGATGGAAGACATGGCTAGAGCGATTGGAAAACTACTTTGTGGTGTCAAGAGAGACTGACAACACTATCAAGAGGTCCCTACTCCTCCACTATGCAGGGGATGAAATCTTCAAGCTATTTAAACACCTACCTGACACGGGAGCTGCGGGAGACTACGACGCAGCGGTGAGGGCACTCAATGGTCATTTTGACCCGCAATTGAACCAAGACTTTGAGGTATTCAAGTTGGGTCAAGCACGGCAACGCGAGGGTGAATCCATGGACAGATTCTATGCCCGAGTAAGGGAACTTGCCAGCACCTGCACTGACGAAGACCAACCCAAAGCTATACGAAGGCAAATCATCCAAGGGTGTAGAGACAAGACGTTGCGAGGACTCATCCTGAGGAAGCCAGGGATTACGCTAGAAGACATCTTAATCCTAGCGAGGTCGCATGAACTCTCAGCTGTCAGAGCCACAGCGATGGACCAAGCACTGAACAAGCCTCCAGGAAAACTTGAAGCTGTGAAGACAGAACGAGCAGATGCAGTGAGAACGCCGACACGAGGTCGCTACTCTAAGGAGACCCGAAGAAGAAGTCCTGGAAAGAAGTGTGGATACTGTGGGCATGAACCTCATGCTGCAAAAGACTGTCCAGCCCAAGGGAAGATATGCACGCACTGTGGGATTCCAAATCATTTTGCGTCAGTATGTCGGAGACGCAATTATGCAAAAACTCCAAGGAGACCTCAGTCGATGTCCAAGGCGGTGAGACAACTGTCTGTGAGTGACCCACCCCCTCCGGGAGGAGCATATCGCAGTCCAGGGACATTCCTACCGGCGGTAGATGAATCATCAGACTCAGAAGATGAGGAGGTACATGTAATCTCGTTCGCACGGGAATTGAAACGACGTAGACGACCACAACCTACGTGTATCGTCCAGTTGGGAGGCAATGAAGTCAAGGCGGTGATTGACACCGGGGCCACGGTAAATGTCATGGGTTTACCCCAGTTCAAAAAGTTGCGCCCTCGCCCGCCGGTGGTTCCCTCAAAAACTCGTATTTTTGCCTATGGAGCAGACACTCCACTTCCCCTCAAAGGGAAGATCACAGTACCAATCAAAGCGGATGACCTGGAGGTGATGGCGACCATCCACATAATCGACAGGGAAGCTGACACCCTACTGAGCAGCCACACAGCTGAAGATTTGAAACTCATAGCTTTTGCCAATCGGATCCGAACCCATCAGGTGGATGAACTGCTGGATCAGTTCCCTGAACTCTTCAGGGGCCTAGGCTGCATCAAGTGTGAGCCCGTGAGGCTACATATTGACAAGACAATCACCCCCATTGCATTACGACACCGTCGTATCCCTTTTCATCTGAGACCAATAGTGGAGAAAGAATTAGAGAAACTAGAAAGCCAGGGTGTCATTGAAAAGGTGTCGGGACCTACCCCGTGGGTGTCCCCGATGGTAATAGTTGAAAAGCCTCGACAACCCGGAGCGATCCGTCTATGTATCGACATGCGCCTCCCTAACAAGGCCATCAGAAGGGAGCGCCACTTGACACCCACCATGGACGATATCATTGCAGACGTCAATGGCTCAAAATGGTTCTCCAAAATTGACTTAAATGCAGGCTACCATCAACTTCCCCTGGCAGAGGAGAGTCGTTTCATTACCACCTTCAGCACGCATCTAGGACTTCGGCGCTACAAAAGGCTCAATTTCGGCATATCATCTGCAGCTGAGGTGTTCCAGAACACCATCAGAGAACTGCTCTCCGGCTTACCGGGCGTCATCAATGTCAGCGATGACATCCTGATACATTCCAAGACAGCAGTGGAACACCACAAACACCTCCGGGACACTTTGAAACGGCTAAGTGCTCACGGGGCGACACTCCACCGAGAGAAGTGCAAATTCTTTCAGCCAACAATCGAATTCTTTGGATACATCTTCAGTCAAGAAGGCATACAAGTGGATCCCAGAAAATCAAGAGCCATCAAAGACACCCCAGCACCAAAATCCCCGACGGAAATCCGGAGCTTCCTAGGTATGGCCACTTATTGTGGCCGGTTCATACCTGGTTTGGCCACCTGGAGTGAACCGCTACGTGCGCTGACCAAAACAGAAGCAGTTTGGCGGTGGGGAACCAAGGAAGAAGAAGCGTTCCAAGGAATCAAAGACGCACTGTTGGAAAAAGCCACCCTGGCCTACTTTGATACGGACAAACGAACAGAAGTATTGGTTGATGCCAGTCCCGTAGGCCTGGGAGCGGTACTCACACAGGAACAAGAGCCAGGACAATGGGTCGCACTGGCGTTTGCAAGCAAAGCCCTCACTCCAACGGAGACGAGATATGCGCAAATTGAAAGAGAAGCGCTCGCCATTAAATGGGCGTGCAGTCACTTCCACCTGTATCTGCGAGGACACCCATTTGTTATGGTCACTGACCATCAGCCACTGGTATCCCTTTTCAAGGGGACTGCACCACACCCCCCTCCACGCATTGAGAGATGGGCAATTCAGTTACAACCTTACGAAATGGAGGTGGTCTACAGGCCAGGCGCTAAAAACCCAGCTGATTTTTTGTCCCGCCACCCCGGGGAGCAAGACCAAGTGGGAGAAGATGAAAATTGTGACGAATTCGCCCAGTGGGTAGCCCTAACCTCATGCCCAAAGAACATGACACTCGAAGACATCAAAGAGGCCGCCACTACTGATGCTGTGTATGCTCGGACGCTAAAAGCGGTGCAGGAGGGATCCTGGGCGGAATATCTCCGTCACACCAATTCCTGGACTGTAGAAGATAAAGAAGCACTTACGAAAGTGTGGCGGATCCGACATGAGCTAAGTGCCACTGAGGACAACATACTCCTACGGGGATCCCGACTAGTCATCCCCCAAACTCTGCGACATCGGGTGATACAACTTGCCCATGGAGGGCACCAAGGGGTAACCAAGATGAAGACGAGGATAAGAGAGAAAATGTGGTTCATGGACCTAGATGAACTAGTCGAAGAACATGTGCGGGGTTGCATGCCGTGCCAACTGACAAGCGCCCCAGACAGGCCCCAGCCGGTTATCACAGAAGAAGCATGTGTGAAGCCCTGGACCAAGATAAGTGTCGATTTTGGAAGTTTCCCTGGAGGTGGACATACCCTAGTAATCATCGATGCCTATTCAAAGTACCCGGTAGTGGAAATAGTGGCATCCACGGCTTTCAGCCACGTGGGCCCGGCACTTGAAAAAATCTTCGCAATGTTCGGGTATCCTCAGGAAGTACGCAGTGACAATGGCCCTCCTTTTCAAGGTACAGAGTTTGCCATATTCCTACAACAGAGGGGAATCCATCACCGGCGCATCACCCCACAATGGCCCCAAGCCAATGGTGATGTGGAAAGGTTTATGCGCACCCTTAACAAAACTTTTCGCATTGCTCTGGTGGAACAAGCCGAACCAGAACACAGGTTACACGAATTCCTGCGGGAATACAGGAGCACCCCTCACTGCACCACCCAGAGAAGCCCATGGAGCCTCATGTTCCAGGGACCCCGAAGAGACCTCCTTCCTAGCAACCCGGGATGGACACCAACTCCAGCTCCTGTGGAAGACATCCAGGAAAGAAGAACACGGGGAAACCAACGAGCTAGCCACACTCGGAGAGCAAAGCCCAACAGGATAGAACCAGGAACACATGTGATCATCAAGAACAGGCGGCCAGGAGGAAAATTCCAGACAGGTTTTGAGCCAGGCACCTGGACTGTAGCCTCAACGTCAGGAACCATGGTGACAGCACGGAAAGGAGAAGAAGAGGTGTCTCGGAACACCTCCTGGTTCAAAAAGATCACCCCAAGCGAAAACGTGGACCTCGCCCCGGGGCAAGGGAATGCTGAAGGAGAAAGGGCAGCTGAGGGCGGAGACGAAATAGCTGAGGCTGAACAACAAGTGGATCAAGAGGAAGCAGGAGGCCCACAGATACCGGCGGCCATGGAAAACAGCATGAGCCAGGGCGCCCCAATCGGAGGATCCCGGTCACAGAGATATGGATTGCGGCCAAACCCGCGGCCTAGTCAAAGACTTAGAGACTACGCCTGTTTGCTGAGAAGCTGATCTCTCATCAAGAGACATGCCAGCGACACCCTCAACGTGCTAGAAACCCGGGAGACTCTGCATGTGTTGAACTGTTTGTTGCAGACTGTTTTCATTTAAAAAAAAAAAAAAAAAAGTTATAGTTGGATAGGGATGTAATGTCCCCGCTCTAGTTGTTGGTGACACGTCACCCCTCACTCATCCTGACATCCGCAGGCCAGGCGTGGCCTGCGGGGAGAGAATAAAAGGAGGCGGCCCGCAAGGGGGCAGCACTCCCGACCCTGACCTGGTGTCCGTGTGCCCTTTGTTTCACCCCCTCACCTCACAACCATTTGCTGTGTCATTCTTAGCCCCCGTTTTTATATGCTACGGAGGTGCTGACCTCCGATTCAACACTCTTAACTGGAGAAGAATATATATTTATTTTGCCAATTGCTCTATTCTTTGATGTATTGTAATAAGCTTTTGGAAACGTTTATCTTTGAAGTGTTTTTCTCTTCAACTAAGCCACAACTAAGGCGATGTTGTGTTTTGTTTGGGGATTTGTGCTTTGCCTGTGAGTGTGTTTGTTGTGCTTTGCTAAGCTCGTGAATTAGTCTTTACCGATTAAGGTGTGGTGTTAAAATATTGAGGAAGGACACTGATCCATGTGGGGATTGAGTCATATTGGTGGTTTTAGACCGGAGAGGTTGCTTTAAGTCTTAGAGTTTACCTCTAGCTGTTTATGTTCTACAGCATGGGTCATTTGACTGATGTCTGTTTGAAGTCATATAATGAGTTCATTCAGTACGTATTGCCTCGGGACGTGCTGTGCTTAATTCTTACTCTGGACGCACTCATTTGCATTTCCTGTTGTGTTCTGCATAGTTCGTTGTGTGTGGGCGCTTTTGTTAAGAATCCTGGTTAGGATCTATCCATGGTGATAGTGTTTGCGTACGTAGGTATTGTTTTTTCCCACTAACGTGGTTCTTTTTAAGTTATTTTTCTTCTGTTGCCAGCAGGTCCAGTCTCTGGCAGTGCACATTTGCCAGAGTCGTATTAGGACGTCACTGTGACATCTGCTTTAACTGGCCACCTTCTGCCCCAGGACACAGAGCAGGAATGGCTGCATTTTCTCCTAAAATGCAGAACAGCCAACGGCTTCCTCCACATCGGTCAGAGCGGCAATATAAAGAACCCCTATCGTGCCCTCCTCGAAACCTGTGATGACAGAGGTGTAACTTCAATGTGTTCTCTAATTTGCGGCAAAAATTAATAATAATGATTCATTGGAGTCAGAGAGATTCAATCACGCAAATATGTGAGGTAAAACCTAAAGGACAGGCAGTAGTACTTAATTTGAGCAGGTGGTTGCCAGAGGGGGGTACTGGCACTTATTTTTTGGGACTGAGGTTATTTCACTGCATCATACAGAGTGCAAGAGAGTGAAGTGACACAGACCAGAAAGACATAGGAAGAAAAATACGACAAAACCATGACAAAAGTAGAAATCAGGAAACTGCAAGAGTGAGATAAAGGGAGTGTCTGGTAGTGGATTTAAAGAGGTATGAGGTGGTTATAAAACTCCCAGTCTTGGCCAGTGCTTAACTTATTTGAAAAAATAAGTGCCAGGCCTCTCGTCAGAAGGCCACTGCTACTTGCACCACACATTGCCCCTGCCATGCTACCAATGATAGTAGTGACAAAACTACTCAATCAATCAATCAATCAATAAAGGGTTGGGGAAGTGCAACTTCTCACCCGTAGGGTCTCAAGGCCCTGGGGAGGGAGGAGGGGAGGGGGTGTAGCTCCGGGATGTTCGTTAAGGTTTGTCAAAGAGCCAGAACTTGAGGTCCTTCGTGACCTTGGAGAGTGTTGGTGTCTCCCGTTGGTGGAGTGGGAGGGTGTTCCATGCCTTGGCTGCGAGGAACGAGAAGGACCGTCCTCCTGTTCTGATTTTCTTGATGCGTGGCACTATAGTCAAGGAGAGCGGGGCTGAGCGGACTGATATTTTGGGGAACGAGAGGCGGTGATTGAGGTAGGCTAGTCCGGTTTTGTGGAGGGGAATTGTGGGTGTGGATGAGAAGCTTTAAGGTGATTCTCTTTTCGATGGGGAGCCAATGTAGTGTCTACAGGTGTTCGGTGATGTGGCAGTGGCGAGGTAGGTAGAGGACGAGTCTGGCGGAGATGTTCTGGACATTCAGGTGTTTGAAAGTGAGGTTTTTGTTTATCTTGGCATGGAGTGCATTGCCGTAGTCTAGTCTGCTGTTGATGAGGGCATAGGTGATGATTTTCCTGTGTTCGAGAGGAAACCAGTTGAAGGTCTTTCGTAGGAGACGGAGGGTGTGGAAACAGGCAGACGGCGTTGATTTGATGGTTCTTTTTGAGTTCGGAGTCTAGGATTATTCCGAGGTTGCTTGCATGGTCGGAGGGGGAGGGAGGGTTGCCGAGGGCAGGAGGCCACCAGGCGTTATTTCATGCATCTTGGTGAGGGCTTATGATGAATACTTTGCTTTGTCCGAGTTGAGTTGTAGGCAGCTGTTCTTCATCCACCTGGAGAGGGCTTCTCTTCCTTTTCGGAAGTTGTGTTTGGAGATGTGGAGATTGTTGGATATTGAGAGGATGAGTTGGGTGCTGTCTGCGTAGAATACCATGTTGAGCCCATAGGATCTGACAATGGGAGCGGAGGAGCAATATAGACTTTGAACAGGGTTGGGCTAATGGAGGTGGTTGGTGTGGAGTCCAAGAGGTAAGGTGGGAGTCTGACCCTTTGTGTTCTGCTGGATAGGAATGAGTGGATCTAGTTGAGTGCCTTGTGTTGGATTGCTCCGTCGAGTAGTCATTGGGCACACACTACTAGAAGAGTGACAATTCTGACTATTTCACACCCCCAAGCTATAAGAATGTCTTGGGAGATAGGTAATAGTCATTTTTATGTTTATTGAATTAATATTTAACTGTTTTTGTGGTCATCTCTAAATTAGTAAATTAGCCAGACAGCACCACATTGTGGCAGAGTGTCACAAGGCACAGTGCTGACAACCAAGTGGTGTGCCGAGCACCAGAAATCACTGTCTCGAATTAAGCACTGCACGCATCACAGTTTAATTTAGGGGCGACTGACTTCTGAGCAGAGTTTCGACTTGGACACTCATTCGTCCACAAATTAAGCACTGTGTATGCTTGTGTAATCTGGACATCTTGTCTTCAGTGTACTATGTGAGCAAATGCTATGTTTAAAGACTGCATTGGCAGAAGAGAAGTGGCTGGAGGCTGAACACACTTTAACTGATCTCGTAGAGCACCTTAATGTATGGATTCAACCGCAGAGCGACAAAAAAGCCTCTAGGAAGTACCCATGGTTAATCCTTAGGCAACATAAGCTGTGCCTGAGATATGACTCCATCACAACAGATGCACGATAGAGGCAGGGTTTACCAATCACCATGCAAAATACTCAAGAAATAAAGTACATACAGCCCTGAAAACTTTAACCTTTTTATAATGGATTTGTTTATAACAAATAGTTGCATATAGGAATATACTTCTCTCTTAGTCAGATCAACTCAAGTACATATAGCCTGATTTCTATCATTGTTCATAGTTTTCTGACCTTTGGCTTGCACGGCGGGAGAACAAAGTAAAGAAGTCTTACATGTTTTACATACTTTAGCCACCTGAGAGATGTTTAGCACTTAGGAATCACACATCTAGCTGCATGTTTCATTATTTGTTTACAATTTCCTTCTCTGAGGTTTCATAGCAGAACAGGGACACGAAAAGCTTCTATATTGTATGATTTCATTCTTAGATTTACTACTTGTAGATAGTGGTGCAGACAGTAGTTTGTTCACAGCATTGCGATGTGTATTTTGGCCAAGCTCCAACAAGTAAAACTACAGGAGTAGACCCATAAACCTAGTTGAGACCTGGGTAGATCAATTATACCAAGCAACAATGCCTGAAGAGGTCACATTTAAATAGACAGATTTATAGAGTAAAACACGTAAATTACAGAAACACTGAATAAAGGGGAAACAAACAAGGGTGTTCTTTTAATACATACAGTGGACTGTATTTAGAAGATTAACTATACATCAATAGTTATATCAGCACTATTTCCAATGCATGTGGGTGCAACCCAAATAAGTGTGTGCACATACGTGCTCGTGTAGGAAGTGAACGACGTTAGTTACACCTGACAAAAATATAAAGAAACAGATAAATAGACGGAGCACAGATATATCAACAAAAGATGTTAATAAAACAGTATATTTTATATTGTGCAAAAAATTATTTCAATCTTTTTATGCAACCGCCAAAGCGCCAAGAGATGCGTTTTATAGATAGTTTCACTGCAAGGTGTCAAAGGTTTTTACCTGTCTATAAATATCAGCTCTGGTGTGTGGTGAGTCCCCACTCCCCCATTACATAAAAAAGGTGTCTAATATTCATGGCTGTGTTTCTAGTGGATGTAAAACCTGTTTGGCCTGAGCAGGTCAATATCTCCATTATGAGGACAATTCTATTTGTGGGGATGTTCTCTTCTACCTTGCAGTGCAGGTTTAGCAAGGATAGCAGTTAATAAGAAATGGTCACCAGAGTATCTTGGTGGGGCTTTAGACTTGACACCATAATTGTTTCTGTAGTACTCCCTGGGAGCCTACCCACATTTTAGAGCTTGATGACAGTGCCAAAGCATATGCTGCATACAACTCTGTGGGAGCCTGTCACTACACAGTGTTCTACCTGTTTGAATTGGGGCACCTAGGTCCTCCCTCTGTTTGGGGTTTGTTTTTCCAACCCAACAATTTGTACATATTTAACTAGTTGCTCATCAATGCCTGATTCTGGTTTTCTCTACAATGTCCAATAGAATTTCGTCATTGCCTTGTCTGTTTGTTCTTGCGCAATTTTCACCAGACGGCACCCTCAGCATTTACACCTGCCGATTATTTTTCTTATTTGGTAGCAAGTAATCCAAGATATGGCCAAGTTTATCTCCCTCTGTGGGCTGCCTTGCTTTCTGCTCTCTGCGGTTCTCCTGGCCCTAAGCTACCTGGATTTCTGCACTTTTCAGTCCTGCTTTCAGTTGTGTTAGCTCTCTTTAGTGCTGTATTTCCTTCTTATTCTGTTGTGATGTCTTTTTGCCCCACATGTACATATTGAATGCATTCCATTCATCTCACATATCTCCTGTGTAATGCTTATTGGATCACAATATTGGCCTACTTGGGTCCCCATAGTTTCAAGGAATATCCTACCTTGTAGAGCTGCAATCTAGAGTCTGCATGTTGGCACACATGGTCTACATCGTACGCAGTTTAAGCTTGCTGTCAGTGGGCAGCAATGCCAGGAATTCTGAGCATTTTTATCTTGTTATTGGGTTCCCTGGCTCTCCTATGTTCCACATTAAATTCCTGTATTTATTTTCAATCATTCTGAAAGTGAAGCATTTATTTGTATGTTAGGTAACGTTTGACTGGTCTACGCTCTTTCATGTACCATTTGGGCCCTCATTGGTTTCTCATAGAAGGCTGTTGTGCACTTAACATAAAACATTTAACTTTTGTACTGCCTGTCCAAACAATAACACAATCTGTGCTTAGTAAAAATTTCATAACTATTTTTAAAAACATGTGAGAGCCAATCTTAGACTTCATCTGGGTGAGGAGCTCATCATGAGCGCTGACAAGATGGCCGCCAATCTTTGAACCTCCCGGTTAGCTCTGTTGCTTATTTGAATGCTCAGCGCTGTGTCAGTTTGCACCAGCATTCTGCACCCAGAATATGTCATCAGAAGGTTGGCTCCAGATTTCTGGCTCATTTTCAAGAAGTTGATGTGTTGTGCTGGCATGTTTTCCTTCATGCAGCGCAAGTCACATTATGAGGAAGCACCATTTTGTGCAGTCAAGCACAGTTGTGAGGAGACGAACTGAGGAGACAAACATCTGAGTGCCACTTCCTTGCAACCTAGTCTGGAGCTTGAATACACTTGACCTTCCCTGAAGTGACATTTATTACTGAAGGTACTTTGTGGCATTTTATACATGTATTCACTTTTTTCACCTCTGGCTTTCAAGCTGTGTTGTGCACTTAGGGAGGAACTTTCAACTTCTAAATGTACATCAAGACTGGTAGTGCTCCTCAGCTACGCTGGCTGATCCTTAGTGTCTCTTTTTCGTTGTGTACTTTTTGGAACCATTGTTGATGTAGTTTGGGGCCTTCATATACTCTTTTCTGCAGTGCACTCATCTTTAAGTCATTTTCTTCGTCTGCAGTCATAATTTTGTGGCTAGGCTTTTACTTTCCCCTCAGGCAGTCATATTTCTTGGGGACTGTAACAGGACTCCTACCACCCTCTTCTTCTTGCTGCCTGTTTGAGCATCATTCATTTCTGTGCTAACAACTAACCCGGGCCGTCCGAATCGGCTACGCTCACGGAGTAGGCGTAGTGTTGCCTCCTACGCATTTTGCGTAGACAGCGTAGCCGGCCACACTACGCTCACTCCGTGAGCGTAGCCGAGTCGGCCGCCACCCGCCTCCCTCCTGCCCTGCCCTACATACATTATTTAAGCAAAAGAGATTTAAAACAGCAAGTTTAAGGCACTTACCATGTCCGGGGCTCGTCCGGGGCTCCTTCTTGGAATAGCGTCCCATCTTAGATACCAATGCGCATGCACGGCCACCCGCGCATGCACATTTCTCGGGAGAAATGCGCATGCGCGAGCGGCCGCGCATGCGCATTGGTACCTATGACGGACGCGATTCCAAGAGGGAGCCCTGGAGGAGCCCCGGACACAGTAAGTGCTTTAAACTTGCTGTTTTAATGCTCTTTTGCTTAAATAATGTATGTAGAGAAGAGCAGGAGGGAGGTGCGTAGTGGGGCTACGCGGAGTGCCGGGGTGGGCGTAGTTTCTCTCCCACTCCGTGTAGCTCCGCGAAGCCCCACTACGCCCACTACGCCCAGGGTTACTAACAACGCCTCATTGCACCTTTCAGAAAAGTCTCAGCATATCACCCAGCACATCCTTAACAATAAGAAGTATTTATTCTTGGTTTCTGCCTAAACCCATCTTTTACAGATGGAACGTCGAAGCAGCTGGAAAAGGCGTTATCTTTTCCATCTTCTACAAAGCTTATTACTCTTTCTAAAATTCATCGGAAGAAGTTGGTCCTTACAAGTTTCTTGGTTCTTATGGAGCGTTCTGGGGAACTTACGTTGGGGTGCACTGCTTCAGCATTGGGCGCTATGCCTCAAAAGCCGTCCAAGTTTGTTGAGAGACTGAAGAAGGATTCCAACTCTCCATCCAAAATGCCGTCTCCATTTACCCTTGAAGATATCATGAAGGAAATTAGAGCGTTGAAACCCTGTGTTGTGGAGACTAATTCTTCCTTGATATGCATAGAGAAGAAATGGTCCACTCATGATCAATATATCACTGCTGTTGAGCAAAGAATTAGTATAATAGAGGTTTCGTTCCCAAACGTTTCTAGGTTCACAAAGGAAGTGGAGATGCACAAGCTAACTACCAAAGACTATGAGAAAAGAAATCAGAGAAACAAATTATGTTGTTACGGAATCCCTGAGAACTCTGAAGGGCCAAATATGATTTCCTTCCTGCAAAATGCTATCCCATTCATTGTTCATGTACCTGACCACAGCTTACTTAACACTCAAAACCCCACCACCTTGGCCCCAAACCATCCTTCACATCTTCCCATCAGAGACCCAAAGGAATTATCATTTGTTTTGCAGCACACTGATTTAATGAATATCCTGCCTTCTGCCAAACATTAGGGGCTGCTCCAATGGTCTGGGAACACGGTATGCTTTACGCAGGACATTTACAATACCACAGGTGCCAGAGGAAAACGGGTCTTGGATCCTCATCCTTAACTAAAATCCATGAATATCAGATATGCTCTGGTCCATTCTTGATTTTTTTAAATTACATACAAAAAGAACTCTTAAATTTTTGAGTACCCAGCTAAACTACACAGCTTTTTTGTACAGCACCAACTTGAAGACTTTGAAATATATTCTGCAGTAATGACTTGATTGTTAATTCTGGATGTTATTTCTTATGGTCTATAATGCTCTCTTTTATTTAGATACTGTTGATTTTTGAGTTGTACAATACACATAACTTATAAATTTCCCATTGTCTTTCAGCCCCAGTGTAAAGTTTGGTGTTTAGTTTCTGTCAAGTGTGTCCTGTCCCCATATTGTGCATGCTGTTTCCAGATAATTTCATCTATGCAATATATGGTAAGCTTTTCATTATGTTTGTTCTTCCTTCTGCACTTACCATGTTACACCGTATTGACCTTCATACAGCCCCGGTCTGTATCTGTCTCACTCTGTGTTGTTATCAATGGCATCTCTAGTTTCTGGAGTACACTCTATTTCCTACCTTGTGTGCTGAGCCACGTCTGACTCCATCTTCTTTAAGCGTTTCACACTCTCCTCATCCCTAGGGATGCATTTTTTGTTTCTTAAGTAAGGTATTTTTTGCATCTAGGGTTGTTTCATCCTTTGTTGCCTTGATGTGTCTTCTGTCCTTCAGGGGTCCTTTAACCCCCTCTCCCTTTTTCTTTTTCGCCTCCTTCTCACTTTCCTTTTTCCTTTATTTCTTCTCATTTCCTCATAGCTGTTTATTGTGTTCCTTATGCACATGCCTATTTCCTCCCTTCATGTCTATCCATGAACGTATCTTATATACTGTTTAGAGACACAACCTGGAATGTTAAAGGGTTAAGGAATTCAATTAAACATCAGCTTGTTTTATCACTGTCAGCTTAAACATATTTAAGAAACACACCTTCATGAAACAGACATTACCAAGCTCAAAAAACAATGGGCCAGTGAGATTTTCTTTTCACTTTTGACACAACAGAAAAATTGAGTGGCCACTCTCTGGCATAAATGCTCAAATAAATCCCCTGTTTCCCCGGAACAAGTCAAGGATGGTAGATGGGTCCTGGTATGCCATCATATTGATGGAATTCTTTTCACAGTTCTCAATGTCTATGGTCCCACTAACTCTGACCCTCTTATTTGAAAGCTCACTTCACAACATGTCACTCAAAATTTTACTAAATATGTAATCTTAGGGGGCGATTGTAACCTAAATTATGGATCTCTTTCTAGGTCACCACCCATCTATGAGATTCCTCCCTCACCAAGCTCAATAAACATTTAAGTACACTATCAACGTTTCCACTCTGCCCCTCATAAAAAGCAAACTAGGATGGATTTTGTGTTTCTTAGCAAAAACCTCTTCCAACATCTGGTAAATTCTGAGATAGGCTCAATTTTAATTTCATGCCCATGTGTCTACTGATTTGGAGGTTCTTTGCAACCCTTTAAGGTTTATATTCACTTAGGCCCCCATTGTGAGTGTGGCTGTCCACGGACTTCCAGACCCATGGGTGTACGGCGGTGAAAATCTCATGACGGCCCTATTATGAGTTGGGCAGTGGGACCGCCACAGCCCCACTGCAGTCGCCAGGGACCCACAGTTCCCTTGGCTTTGTTGTGGTGGTCAAGGGGCAGTAATATAATTGTTAAAATTATTGTGGTCCCACCAAGCATATTGCAAGTTTTCTCTCCGACGCAGTTTTCTTGGCGGTTCCACCCCATGAAAACCGTGACACAGAGGAAACAAAGGGTGTCACAGCATGTGCCCACATGTGTATATGCACACCAGTTCCTGCACGGCATGGAATTTACAACCCATTTTCAGGGTACCACAGTAAGAACACCAAAAACAAAGCCCGCCAGACAGGAGGAAACTCCTAGTATGGCGGGCAGTCTGACCCTGGCTTTGGCAGTGCAGCTACTGGGCAGACCTGGCGCCACACTGCCAAAGTTGTAATTGGGCCCTTACTTTATGATAAGGATTTAATTTCCTCTTATGAGACTTTTTTTGCTTAATTTCAAGATTAATCATACAGTAGAGTCATCTTTTCACTTTAGGGTGCTTTCAAAGCTGCCTCCAGAGAATTTATAATAAGATATGTATCTAGTAGACAGAAAGTTTTGAGGCAAAATCAGATGTCAATCTTAGTGAAATTAAGAGATTTGTCCATAAGTATTTTACCTCTAACAATAAAACTGATCTGGTTGAGTTAGTTACAGCTAAAAATCCAATTTAAGAAAACTACCAATGAAAAGGCATGTGGCATTCGACTCAAGATTACTGCTAGATGTTATGGAGGATGCAACACAACTGGCACTCTGCTGGCTAACTATCTTAAGTGCAGGGAAGAAAAATCCTTTATCGCTTTTATTATTACTCAATCTGGTACTGAACAATTTTGGGATGAGGCTATTGGTAGCTGTTTTGTTCACTATTATCAAGTACTCCTGAAGCCAAGCCTTCTGAGGACTCCCTTTACTCATTCTTCTCTCATTCTTCCATGTGCAAACCTTCTAAAATTGATCTGACTCCGATTGAGGATCTTCTTTGAGTGGACAAACTGTATTCTGCTGTCAAACACCTTCCAAATGGAAGAGCACAAGGACCAGAAGGATTTACAGTTGAGTTCCATCTTCAATTTTCAAAATGATTTTCTCCTAAACATTTTAATTTAATTACCCATTTCATATCACTGAATAAATCCTCTGGTTCTTTTATGGAAGCTATAATTTGTCTCATTCACAAAAAAGACAGGGATTGCTCATTGTGTAGAAATTACCGACCAATATCTCAGATTTTTGCTAGGGACTGGCCCTTCACTTTAATGACTTTATGCCTCAACATGTCAATGTGGAACAGTCTGGCTTTGTCAAAAATAGAAATATAATGGAAAATTCACAAGTCCTTTTAAACATTCCTAATAAAGCAGTGAAACCTAACCATTCCCTGACAGCGGTGACCCTAGATGCTGAAAAGGCATTTGATTCAACAGAATAGGAAGATCTAATGCATGCGTTCCATTGGCATGGATTCGGCCCTCATTATCTTCATTTAATTTCCTTGCTCTAGTCCTCAACCTGCTCTTTGATGTTAAACAATGATATACTATCCTCCTAGGTCCCCTCTATTGAGGCAATCAGCAGGGTTGCAATGTTTCTCCCATGAGTTTTAATCTTTCACGTGAACCCTTTTTATGCATGTTAAAACATTCTGATACTTTTACTGGCTTTCAGATGAATAAGGTACACATTAAATTTACTGCACACATGGACGTTATACTTCTCTATATTTCCAAACCAGAATCATCGCTTCCTCACTTTATTAAAGTACTGCACACGTATTCGGATATATTGGGTTATAAACGTAACATTAAAAAATCTGAAGTAATACCTATAAACAAGTTCTGCTTCAAAGTGTCTGTTGGAAATAGGATTTCTGGTAGGCTAGGACAAGGGCTGAAGCCAGGCAAATATCTCCACTCTAGTCAGGATAAGGGAGTTACACTCCTAAAATAACCCATGCTCACCACTTGGTATCTTGGCACGAGCAATCAGGCTTATCTTAGAGGCAGTGTGTAAAGCATTTGGACATAACTCACAGTAATACAGTGTACGCACTACAAAAGGACACCACACCAGTTTAGAAAAATATCCAATATTTTTTTATATAAGTAAAACAAGACCAAAATTGACAAAAATCCACAATACTATATGTAAAAAACGTCTGTAGTTATCAAAATAAGTATCAAAGTTCCTTGATGTCGATAGCTCCGTCCAGGCCTACCACGGCGTCGTGAATAACAAATCTAACAGTTCTGGCTGGTCGAGGGCCAGCTACGGCGTGGGGAAGACCCCCAAACGGTACCTGTGAGAAATGCAGGGCGATGAGGCCCTCGAAGTCACTCACGTTGCAGGTCGAGCTCCTCTCTGATGGAATCAGGACTGCTGGCATCGGCAGGCGTCAGGTGCTGTGGTGCGAAGTGCAGCGGTGCAGCGTGTGATGCCTCCAGGTCGGGGTGTGAGCAGCAGCTCGGTGGCGGCGTCGGATGGTGCCGTCGGTGAGACCAGGGTTGCGGTACGAGATGAAGGAGGTGCTTGTCACAGTGCTAGCAGGTCACGCTGCAAGCAGCAGCGTTGTTGTTGCTGAAGCGCCGTCGTCGGTTGACAAGCGGGAGTCGATGGTGCCAGAGTCGGTGGGCCAAGGCTGCAGTACTGCATGAGGGTGGTGTTTTGTGTGACTTACGAGTAGTGCCCTTGAACCATGGTGCAAACAGCGGCATCGAGTTCGGCATGAAGCAGCGGCATAGGGGAGGACAGGGCTTCCTCGTGAAGCAAGGCGGTGTGGAGTGCAGTGCCCACAGGTCGCGGTGCAAGCAGTGACTCAAAGGCGGCATCAACAGGCGTTGTAAGTGAGACCAAGGTTGTGGTGCAGCGTTGTGGCGGTGCCCTCTGCGGTGGCTTCAGGACACGGAGTCGGCAGCGGCGTTGTGGACGTCATTGAGTTGCTTTTCCTCTGATGCAGCACAAAACACAAAGTTCCCAGGGCTGCGGGCAGAAGAGCTTGAAGTATTTGCTGTTCCTGAGACTTTGTAAACAGGGAACAAGCTCTACTTCAAGCCCTTGGAGAGACTCACAAAATAGGTTGCAGAAAGTCCAGTACAGGCCTTTCACTGACCAAGACAGAAGCAGCCACCGCAGATCAGCCCAGCAAAGCACACAGCCTAGTGGTAGTTCCTCCTCACAGCTTCTCCAGCTCTTCTTCTTGGCAGTCTTCTTGATCCAGATGAGTTCTAACGTTCAGGGGTCTGGGCCCCAGTATTTGTATCCAAAAATCCTTTGATCCTCTAGGCAGAGGGTGTCTGTGCCCAGACAGAACCAGTTCTGCCTTCTCTGGTGTGAATTCCTGGCAGGAGGTGGAGACGGCATTGTCAGAGGCAGACCCGGTCCTTTGAGGTTCAAGGAAATCTCCTCCATGGCAGCCCAGGTCTATTCAGCCCTTTCCTGACCTGCCTAGACTATCTGGAGCCCTCCTGCTACCCAGCCTTCTGTCATCTGAAACCAAGGCATGCAATCCAAATTCCAGCATGAGGCACACAGGGTGACTGAGCAAGAAAATACTTACTTTCTAAAAGTGGTATTTTCAAACACAGAATGTAAAAATCACCTTCACTAGAAAATGTATTTTAACATTCTGAATTTAGGCTTCCTAAACTGAAATTTCTACCTTGTTCCCAGGGTCAGTTTAGGTTTATAAGATGTTATAATGAAACTGCCCATTCTGGCCTATGAGAACAGATAGCCTTGCAATAGGGAACACCAAAATTGGCTGTTATTCACTATCAGGGCATGCCACACACACCCGGCATGTGCTACCTTCACATACACTGCACCCTGCCCATAGTGGTACCTTGGGCCTACCTTAGGGGTGCCTAACATGTAAGATAAGGGAAGGTTAGAGGCTGGCTAGTGTGTGCACCGGACAAGTCAACATGGCAGTTACAAACTGCGCGTAGACTCTGCAATGGCAGGTCTGAGGTACCTCTTCAGAGCAAATCACGTAGGTGGGACAATCAGTGCTGCAGGCCCACGAGTAGCATTTGATTCACAGGCCCTGGACCACTCAGTGCACTTTAGTAGGGACTAACAAAGGGACTAACAAGTAAATCAAAAATCCAATCATGGAAAGACCACTCCATAACACAATTGACACAGAGATTGCCTGCACTTTACCACCGATCAGCAGTGAGAAAAGTGCACAGAAACATTACGCCAGCAAAAACAGAGTCAAAACCGGGAGGTCAGAAACAAAAACTCTGGGGAAACATGACAAAAGATGCCAAGTCTAACAGTGCCTTCTGCTGTGACGGGTCTTGCATGGAATCCTGATAAGATTAAAATGTCTTGGTATCTCTTACCGCAGACACCTCAGAGATATTTTGCAATTTAATATGGAAGTACTATTCACCTCTTGCCAGTCTTATCCAAACATTTTGTTATTTCTACAACCGGTTGTTACATACACCAGAATGCTTATTTAGACTTAAACTTCTTGAGAGTGATGTTTGCTGGTGGTGCAATTCAGATCCTGGTATTTACCTTCACATGTTGTTTCTATGTCTTAAGCTGTCATTGTGTGAGAGCAGTTATGGACAAGGAAAGGACATATCACTGACGTTCAAGCCATTTTTCATTGACATTTTATTTCTAGGCCTCTTATGTAGTATTTGACCTCAGAATAAATTACCAATTGGAAATCTGTAGATAACATTACACTGCAATAGTGGTAGAATTTGGTTTGACATAATCACTGTTTAGATTTATAATTTACCTTCTTCATCTTTATCAGCAAAGCAAGACATTCTCAGGGAACCACTGACTAGGTATTTGTCCATACAAGCTCGCAATTTAACCTAATTACCCACTTGTATTTCTGCTTCTGTATTGTAGGTTGTTGATAATTAATATTTCTATTGTTATTGTTGCTGTTCATTATATAATGTACTACCTTTTTGATTTTGAAGAAGGTTTTCTTCACACGTTTACAGTATTTTCATCGTTATTCTCTCCCCCTCTCTCTTTTACGTTCTTTTTCTTTTTCTCTATGCTCTTTATATTTCTTGCTCCTTCTTTCATATTTTTTCTTCATATTATTTTATATAATCCGGATGTTTACAGAATGCAGTCATTTGTCTCTCTGCTGTAGATATGAGTTTTATATTCAGTTTTATATTCTACTATAATTTTTGGTTTTCTGGATTCAATGTATATCTCTAATTTCTTCAATAAAAATTACTAAACTTAAAAAAAACTTTATTTGGTCCCATAAATGCATGACGGTAACCCATGGCCTATAGTAGTGAACTCCTGTTTACACAGTCAGTTTATGGGAGATAAGTCACTAAATTTATATTACAACTTTTCAAAAGGGCATTAGGTAGGTGTGCTCAATCGACAGTCACTCAAGGCTATTAATCTGTACCTAACTCTTTAGTCCTACTGTGCTATCAAGGATGGAGAATATGCGCTCCTCCCCAACAAGTAGTCTAGTCCCAAGATTAAGACGAAAATAATAATTACATAGTCTGAGGCCCTCATCAAAATATCAAGGATTAGTGTACATAGTAGTTTTATAGCTAAAGAAAGAATGTATTCTTGAAAAGGATTAAATGTCCAGTCTTTAGAATTCTTTATTTTCAGCAGTCTTGTAAGCTTTAGCCACTTTAGCCAAGACTTGTTTCGTCGGATTAAGGTAAGCTCCCTGTGAGAAGTTGGCTTGGTATATGATGTTCACTAGTTCTAGCGATCACCTTGCACCAGTCCAATTGACCCTTATTGATGGTATGTTATAAAGTCAACCTTATCGAAAGCTATCCTTAGTGGTAGCTGTGGGGAGCAGCCTTTAGGCTAAGATTTGGAGACAAGTTAAGCAAGTTGTTTTACCATTTATAATCTCTTGAGTACCAAATGAAAGCACACCACACAAGGTATATATCAAATATATATGTATTTATTCTAAACACAGCCCCTCTGCACTCGTTATGAGGTCAGAGGTAAAAATACAATACAAGGAACTTAATTAGCATACGATAAGTTGCTCAGTATACGTTTTGCCCTTGGGGCCTCACAAACCATATACTAAAATAGTGGTATAAGAACCACATGAGAAATAGAAAGCAGGCCTGGGGCCTGTGGAATCACTGGGGCTACTCAGGACAACCAAAAGTTAGGATGTAGGAGGCCCACGGGAGATGCGTGCAGTGTCTAAACACAGCCACGGGTTACCATTGACTTTCTATGGGGAACGAACAAGTTACAATTTTAAAGATAAAGGGTACAAGGAGGTGAACTGCGATGGAACCCTTTTAGACAAGGAAACTTGGAGAGTCAATGCCCACGGGAGCCCCGGATTCCTCATGTTACCTCACCCAGGGAAGCCGGGTGCATAGGTGTCTTTTCGTGCGGGGTTTCGTTGTCGATTCTAAAGGAGAGGTGCGAAGAAGTGCTGCAAGCGACCAGAGTAAAAGTGTTCGGGTGGATCCAAGGGTGGATTGGAGACGTGAAGAACCTGAAAGCAGAGGAGACAGAGTTTGGGCCACTAGCCAGTGATGAGGGCGACGATAGAAAGATGCCACCAGATGTTGGGTGATTTTAGTTGAAAAGGTGAAGTTTGTCTCTAAGCCACGAGGTACAGGAGGCCTTGATGATGACCATGAGCTGGATTCGAGCTGTCCCACAAAGGATCTAGCTGACTGTGGTGTTGATATCCAGATTGGACCCAACAAGCCTTGGCAAATGCTACCCATGCAGGATGTCAAGATTGGCTTTGGTGCAGATCAGCAAGGACTGTGGAACTTCTCCTTTGCAGGGAAATTGGAGCAACCAGGAAAGCAAGTTGAAACAAAGGTTTGTCTTCTTGGGGGCTCACTAGCCAACGGACTAAGAACCACAAAGACGCATCCAGCTGAAATGCACAAAGCAGGCCCACGGAACACTCGTGGAGTGTGGGCCTCTGAGCTTCGGTGCAAAAGGTGCTTGAGGCTGAGACTTTAAGCACCCCAATGCACAACTTCAGGATACCTTAGGAAGTTGGTGCAGGTAGCAAAATGCAGGATGAACAGAACTTCCCGTCCCACGTCCCTCGTGCCTTCCACAAGTCTCAGCTTTGCTGGGAGGGAAGGTCGGGGTCAGATATGTCTGGAAGTTTGTGTCCTGTATCGCAGATTCTTCAGGATCCGGCAGGAGCCTTGAAAATGCAGACCGGCAAAGATGCTGGTGGTGCCTGTTTGAACAGGGTGGTCACTCCTTGACCACAATGGATATTTCTTCCATCTTCCAGTCGAAACGGAATGCAGAAGGTCCAGGATATATGTTGCAGAGTTTCGTCCAGGGCAGACTCGTGTCTGTGGCAGCAGCATCCATTTTGTGATGCTGAGGCTCTGTTTAACTTTAACCGCGTTAACCAGTAACTACATCTTCTCCCTCTAGAAGGGTGGAATGCTACCCCCACCACCAGAACTGGTGGGGGGTTAGTATTTCAAAGTGTTTGACACCTTACACAACATGTTTTGATAAAGCCAAACCAAAGTTAGCATTGACCACGAGGATTATAATGCACTTAAGAATATATGGTATGGCTATATCATAGAACAGCTAAAAGGAGATGGTTCTGAAAGCTGCAGAGGGGCTTAGCTCATGCTAGGGCACCCTTTCACATAAAACCATGCACTCTACCTCCAGGATTGTCGAGGTAGGCCTTAGGAGTGGCGTATAGGTGTATATGTGTCTATATAGGTATATAGATATAGGTATACTATATCTAAATAAGGGGTGATTACACCACCTTACCCAGGCTGTGTGAACAGACCTGGGGTGTCAATTTGGAAGGCAAAGCAGGGGTGGCACAATACATGCTACAGCCCCAGGGAGGCCTGGGGTTCACCTATGCCCTGGGTACGTAGGGTACACTATACAGGGGCTCACAAGGGTGACGCAGTAACCAATCTAGTATGTACCTAAAGTACATGGTATCAATTTAGAGAGAGAACAGCTGGGCTGTGGGTCTGATTAGCAGGTCCACAGCCACACTAAAGTAAAAAAAACAGAGAATCACAGCAAAAGGCTTTCTCAAGGCTAAAACATTAAGAAATATTATATATTGTACAACAGTAATTCCAGTAATTCTAAGCAATGATCAAAATAAACATATATAGAGAATCATCCTACCATTAATCTTCCACTTAAGGCGTTATAACAGGAGATTACTCTTACCGTGGAACCCATGCTTGTTAAGTTTTGTCTATGTATGTTCTGCCATACCCGGCACATGCATTACCTTGTACCTGAAGAACCATACGGAAATGGTTAATCTTTTCCTTTTTTTCATAACGCTTGGTCAATATGTTTTTTAGGGAAAACTCTCCCTTTCTGCACCCTCCTGGATACAAACGCCTAGACACGGGTTGATCCGCACACCCCAATGTAGTATAAATTGCTACACTAGGTAAGCCAATATATATTTTTTACTCTGTTGATTCATACAAGTATCAATACACTCTCATGTGATTGAGTAGTAAAATGCAATCCTGTATCTTACTTTTAAAGAGTACAACTTGTATATACTTTTATTTTAGGTCTGAAAATTATATTGCAGTTTGGATATCGGAAGGATATAGATTCCTTAAGACACTGTTTATATGGTGAACAAAGATCCATACAGATCTTCTTTATATGAGCTGAATTTATTGAGGAGAATAAGGTACACTCCTTTGGGCTCACATTTCTAAAACAGCTATGACTCAGTGTTTGATAATGTTGGTCATTTCACTAACTATCACCAATACCACAGGTGACTTCACCGATTGTTGACCAGGCTGAAGGTACACACAACCATCTTCTATATATTGTGGTTAAAGGGTAACAGGACACACACACGTGATGTTATAGGCTGCACTATTTGATTCACAAGGGTTACAAGGTCAAGTAAAGAAAAGTTTCAGTCTCCCCATCCTTAGACGAAAAAATACTGGGAGCCAATTTTTGGGCCCAATAAGCATGTAGATATGCATAGACACAACTTGACAGGCAGGGGTTCAACTGTAAAATTACTCTCCTGCTATAACACTTTAAGTCGAAGATTAACACTAGGTTGATTCTCTATATATGTTTATTTTGATCATTGTTTAGAATTACTGGAATTACTGTTGTACAATATAAATTATTTCTTACTGTTTTAGCCTTGAGAAAGTCGTAGGGAGATTATCCCGATGAAACGAAACACGTGTTGGCTAAAGCGACTAAAAATTACAAGACCTGAAAATAAAGAAGTCTAAATACTGTACATACAATCCTTTTCAAAAATATGTGCTTTCTTTAGTTATAACACTACTATGTACAGGACTCCTTGATATTTTGGCGAGTGCCTCAGACCATGTAAATACTAAGTTTCGAATAGTTGGCTTCCATATCATCAGGTATTGGTGGTGTGATGCTGTCATCATGTAATCATTCTCTCATGTCCTACACAGGCCTGGACCACCCCCACAGAATAGATACACTTACCTACTTTGTGAGAAATAGTAATACATCTAAAACAATAATGAGTTTAAATGGGATGAAAAACATAATCATTTTACCAAATAGTTTTAACAAAATATAAATAGGAGACGTCTTTGTAAGAATAATCTCTAAACAGTCTCTGTAAATCGGTAAAATAGCTACATATTTAAATAACAGTGATCATTTAATTTCATTTGAATTAGGTATTGGTAGCACCGGCTATCCTGTGGGCAACATATGGAAGGTTATAAATCGTTAGGATTAAAATAATATAAACACACATATAAGTGTCTATCAAGGGCAGTATCGTGAACAACAGCTGTCAGGATTAAGAAAGGTCCCAGTCACAGAGAAACTCGCTGGTTAGGGAAAGTCTAGGAAAGTTTGGAAGACAGCGCAGTGGAAACTAGACTCATACAGCCATTGGACCACTTGAGTTTGCAGCTTTGTACTTATCATTGCACTTTTGATGTTTTCATCCTTTCTGACTCTCTGCATTTTATGTTTGCATTTAGTACCCCTTATGATCCGGCAGACCTCCATCTATTTGGCTCCTTGTGCTTTTTACTATTTTGATCCTCAGCGTGCGAGCTGACTGTCCTTTGGCTTCCTAGGTTGTCTCCCTTGTATGCTGGTCTGAAGGACCTAGTTACAGATCATTCTTCAATACCAACGGGTGGACTTCATTCCATTAATCTGTCTAGTCTATCTGGTCTTTTCAGTCTATCATATTACAGATTCCAAACTTTTTTATTCTGCTTACCCTAAAACTGACCCATAATCCTTAAGGTCCCTATGGTTACCTGATAGAAGTCAACAGACAATACCAGCATTTGAGACAAAACCACATAGGGTGCAAAGGCATTCCTGGATTTCTCTTACCCTTAGTTCCCGTTATCACCGGATTCCTTTGACTGACATATCAGATATTCTATACCTCAATGCAGAAAATCAGGGACATCAGGGGTTCCCTGTTGGTCTGAGTCTACGGAACATGTGCAGAGCTGAGTAATGTCTAAAGTACATGCATTTAATTTGGAATTTTTCTCAATTAGTGAATGAACTGCAGAAGACACCGCTTGGAACCAATGAGCAGTCTGCACCATCTGTGGTTCCTACCTTTGCCCTTTGTTGTCTCTAGCTCAGGCTTTGATTCTAGTTAAATGCATGCTCTTTAGACACAGCAAATGCAAACAACACCTGCTCAGCACCAGTCTGACTCTACGCAGCTGTTCATGATATAGCCTCATAGGGCTACGATGATTGAAGATCTGCACAAAGGCTGGATCAGTTGAGGACTGGAGAAGTGAGTGAGCAGTAGGCTAGACCATGGATGAATAGTATGTTGGGGCATTCTCTTTGATTACATGAAACTAATGGACAGATGTTTTAATATCTGTAGAAAAATTCTGGTTGCAAGTTATGACCAGTATTTTCGTGACCAGTCAAGAATTGTATCATCCCCGGGTCCCTCTTATCTTCATTCCATTCATTAACTTTGAGATATAGCTAGCTCACCGACAGAAAAAAAGAACAAAAGTAATATTGGAACCCCTACTTCACCCCCTCCTACTAGGAGTTCTGAAGGTGTAAAGCATTTCCTCCATTATTTTTTCTATCTACTGACAGAATGGGATGAGGAATACGAAGACAGGTCCTGTGGGACTGGAGTAATGTCTGCTGTTGCTGTGGGCCATATTCACAGCAGGACAGTGGTGATGGCAGACGGTGAGACTGTCTCCCTGACTGCCGGCTTGGCAGGGTGACATGCATGCAGGAACTTGCAGTTATTCTGGGATCGTACCTCCGGGTCACGTCGCGGCTCTCTGGAGCATGGTCTCCATGGCTGCTGGAAAGATGTAGAGATGTACGTCAAGGCCAACGAGTGGAGCAGGAGCCAGGGAGTGTGAGGGCTTTCTGGGTGGACTGGTTTCTGCATGGGGGCATGTAGTATTCCTTGTAGTAAATAAGTGTATAGATGACACTGATTAAAATTAGGTAAAATGTAATTATTAAGATAAAAATAGGAGAGTAAATAAATTAACATGCAGCTCACTGAAGTACCAGTGGAAGAATGAATCATAACAATCTCTAACAGTAGAAATGGAATACATTCCTTACATATACAACATTCCACAATTACATGATTACTATTCTTTCATGCAGTTCCTTAAAGATATATGTCATTACTACAGGGCACAGGCTCACTGGGGGCTGTTTGCGCTACTGTGGATCCAGCTGTCGGTGTCTTCTGGATTGGAGGAGATATAGGCCTGCAGCTACAGGTCTTGGAGTTGCATAGTGGTCTGGTTTACTGCTGTGAAGTGGTTTAAGTATTAGACTCTTGCTCTGAAGGTTAGGTGTTCAATTCCTGGTATATAAATTGATGTGCCTGTTTGTACCCTTGGGGCTCCATCGACATTGGGGTGTGGTTTTGGTGGTTGCCTCCTTCTTAGGAGCAATGTCAGGAAGTCTCTGGTGGGTAAGTGGTTGAGGTCTAAACCGCTGGCTCTGTAGGTTACAGGTTTTAGCCTGGGCATCTCAGTGTTTATTTTCCCGGCCACCAACATGTAGGTGTGATATGGGGGCTACATGTTACAGAGTGTTCCCTGACTGACATTCCAGCGGGCAGGGGTGTCGACCAGTAGGGTGACATGTCTTCCTGCCAAGCTGAGGGGCTATGGTAGGGTGACACTGATGGTAGTGTCTGCGTTGTTTGGCTTTAGGCATGGTCTGAGTGGGAGGCTTGGGGCCCAGGCAGTAATGTTTTTTCCCTTGTCTCCCGGGGCAGAGATTTCCATTAGTCTCCTTAAGTTCTATGACTCTTGTTTGGGTAACAATACTGTGCGGTATCTGAGCTGCTTGCTGGGTCTCCCCTGCCCACTTTTCCATGGAGGTTTTTCTACTTTGCCTCTGGGTTCTTCCTGACTTGGTTTCTGAAGTAATGGCTTGTTCCTGGGGTAGTGCGTGGTTCTGGTTTTTGGGAGCACCATGCTTCATGGCAGGCTACCTGCGAGCTAGTGTTTATGAGGATGCCCTTAGGTTGTTTCTGGCTATCCTTTCTCCTCTTTTCAGGAGTTAATGAGTGAGTAGTTTTCTGCGGTATCTGTCCGTTGGGGCTTTATTCAGCCCATTGCCTTTGTGGATATCTCTGTGTCCACTGTGCTATTCTTCCTGCCTTAAGTTCGAGATGTGCTTTAGTACCAGTCACGCCTCTTTGGCGCGTTGAGGGAGGGTGCCTGTTTATGTTTAGATTTTGTTTTGCTGCACCTGTTGGGATGTGGGGAAGTTCTGTGTCACCTTCTGTGGCATAACCTTTCTATGGGTGTTTTAGGATGTTTTTGGCGAGGTGGGATTTTAGCCTAGTATATTTTTCTCGAATATGCTTGTCTCTTTCCTTGGGGGTGGCTTGGGGAGCAGTTATTTGCATCACTGTATCCATGGTTTTTGGTCTGTAGCCGGCATGTTTTGCCTCCATGCTCCCTCATTTGGTGGTTTTCCATTGGTGTGGTGTTGGACGCTTGGGGTGGGTTCCTCCCATGCCTATCCTGGGCTGCTCTTTTCTGCTTCGGCTGGGGACGTCTGGTTTCCAGATGTTATACCAGACAGGACGGTTATCTTTGGGCCTAGGGTACTAAATTAGAATTTGGCGCGGGTCACCGTCTTGGGGTGTTCTGTGTTTCCTTCTTCTTCCTATGTATGCCTCAGCTTACTGGCATCCTTCCTGGAGCTCTTATCCTCATTATCATGGGCTGGTCACTGCACTGCACTGCTACTGGGGCTGGTGTCCTTCGGGCTTAGTCCCGCCCTTTGCTGATTCAAGGGTGCTGACTTTGGATTTCTACCTGCCCTCCCGGTGGCAAGGTCAGCTCGTATACTGGTGATTTCTTGTGTCCCTCATGGTTTGGCCAGAATAGCCTCATTCCCCTGCCCCCTGATCCAGCTAAATGGTTGGTTGGTCTGGGGTATGCTGTTGATGGTCTCTGTTGCTGGTTGTCTGTGAGAAAGGGTTATCTCATATGGACATTTGATTGGTCTTTTATCTAGAGTCTACAATACAGCGTCCGGACATGGGGTTCCCGGCAAGGGTGTCATACTTGGTTCAATATGTTTGTGGGCGATGTCTTTCAGGGGATCCTGGTTGTCAGTTGTTCACCTTGTTCACATGTTTTTCTGTCTCAGCTCCGCTCTGGCCTTGGTCTGACTTGGTTCTCTGTTTTCCCTGGTCTAGACCCGATTAGTTCAGCCCTGTGGGGGGTTTGTGTCTCACTGGGTGCATATGTGTCTGGCAGTGTTTGGATCTGTAGGCTGCTTCTACTTTTGGTAGGCTGGTGGTTGCAGTTTACTGGACTGCTTTCCGGTGGATCTGTCCATATTTTTTCACTGTAAGTGTATTTTTTAGAGTTCTGTATTCTGGGCTCTGATGCTATTCGTTGGGCTACTAGCATCTTCGGGCTATGCTGTCCTCTAGGTATGGCTGGGGTGGTAGACATTAGGTCACATGGCGCTGCTGTGTCCTGGTTCCTTAGGCCTGGTTCTCTCTGCAGGCCTCTGTTGGTGCCCAACCTCCCAGGTTCAAGGTCTCCTGATCCTGGTTACTCCAGCTGTCATCTGAAATCTGAGTTGGTGGGCAGTGCAGGTCCATCTTTTCATCCGGCCCGATTCACATGTGGTGGGTTTAGATGGTGGTGAGGGTCATCTGTGGTTTCTGGTGATCATTTATGTTACCGGTTAGGGATTCCTTCCTTCCTGCACTTTCCTCTTGCTATCAATGGTGATCTTTCACCGGCCAGAAGGGTGTGTCCTTTCCTGGACCTCTTTTTCTTCCCACTTTGGTACACGGGTCTAGAAATATCAGTGTTTATTTTCCCAGCCACCAACATGTAGGTGTGATATGGGGGATACATGTTACAGAGTGTTGCCTGACTGACATTCCAGCAGGCAGGGGTGACGACCAGTATGGTGACATGTCTTCCTGCCTAGCTGAGGGGCTATGGTAGGGTGACACTGATGGTAGTGTCTGTGTTGTTTGGCTTTGGGCATGGTCTGAGTGGGAGGCTTGGGGCCCAGGCAGTAATGTTTGTCCCTTGTCTCCCAGGGCAGAGATTTCCATTGGTCTCCTTATGTTCTTTGACTCGTGTTTGGGTAACAACACTGTGCGGTATCTGAGCTGCTTGCTGAGTCTCCCCTGGCCGCTTTTCCATGGAGGTGTTTCTACTTTGCCCCTGGGTTCTTCCTGGCTTGGTTTCTGAAGTAATGGCTTGTTCCTGGGGTAGTCCCTGGTATTGGTTTTTGGGAGCACCCTGCTTCAGGCAGGCTACCTGTGAGCTAGTGTTTATGGGGATGCCCTTAGGTTGTTTCTGGCTATCCTTTCTCCTCTTTTCTGGAGCTGAATGAGTGAGTCGTTTTCTGCGGTATGTGTCCGTTGGGGCTTTATTCAGCCCATTGCCTTTGTGGATGTCTCTGTGTCCCCTCTGCTATTCTTCCTGCCTTCAGTTCCAGATGTGCTTTAGTCCCAGTCAAACCTTTTTGGGGCGGAGACGGAGGTTGTCTGGTTATGTTTAGATTTTTTTTTGCTGCACCTGTTCGGATGTGTGAAAGTTCTGTGTCACCTTCTGTGGCATAACATTTCTATGGGTATTTTAGGATGTTTTTGGTGAGGTGGGATTGTTTCCTAGTGTATTTTTTCAAATATGCTTGTCTCTTTCTTGGTGGAGGGAGCAGGTATTTACATCACCTGTATCCATGGTTTCTGGTCAGTGGCCGGCATGTTTTGCTTCCATGCTGCCTCATTTGGTGGTTTTCCATTGGTGTGGTGCTGGACGTTTGGGGTGGGTTCCTCCCACGCCTATCCTGGGCTGCTCTTTTCTGCTCCGGCTGGAGACGTCTGGTTTCAAGATGTTATACCAGACAGGACGGTTATCTTTGGGCCTAGGGTACTAAATTAGAATTTGGCGTCGGGTCACCTTCTTGGGATGTTCTGTTTTTCCTTCTTCTTCCTATGTATGCCTCAGTTTACTGGCATCCTTCCTGGAGTTCTTATCCTCATTATCATGGGCTGGTCACTGCACTGCACTGCTACTGGGGCTGGTGTCCTTCAGGCTTAGTCCCGCCCTTTGCTCATTCAGGGGTGCAGCCTTTGGATTTCCACCTTCCCTCCTGGTGGCAAGGTCAGCTCGTATACTGGTGGGTTCTTGTGTCCCTCATGGTTTGGCCAGGATAGCCTCATTCCCCTGCCCCTTGATCCGGCTGAACGATTGGTCGGTCTGGGGTGTGCTGTTGATGGTCTCTGTTGCTGGTTGTCTGTGGGAAAGGGTTATCTCATAGGGACATTTGATGGGTCTTTTATTTAGAGTCTACAATACAGCGTCCCGACCTGGGGTTCCCGGCAAGGGTGTCATCCTTGGTTCAATGTGTTTGTGGGAGATGTCTTCCAGGGGATCCTGGTTGTCAGTTGTTCCCCATTGTTCACATGTATTTCTGTCTCAGCTCCGCCCTGGCCTTGGTCTGCCTTGGCTCTCTGTTTTCCCTGGTCTAGACCTGATTGGTTCAGCCCTGTGGGGGGGTTTGTGGCTCTCGGGTGCATTTGTGTCTGGTCCCAGTGTTTGGATCTGTAGACTGCTTCTACTTTTGGCAGGCTGGTGGTTGCAGTTTACTGGACTGCTTTCCGGTGGATCTGTCCATATTTTTTTTCACTGTCAGTGTAGGTTTTAGAGTTCTGTATTCTGGTCTCTGATGGTATTCGTTGGCCTACTAGCGTATTTGGGCTATGCTGTCCTCCAGGTATGGCTAGGATGGTAGACATTAGGTCACATGGCGGCTGCTGTGTCCTCGTTCCTTAGGCTCGGTTTTCTCTGCGGCCTCTGTTGGTGCCCAACCTCCCGGGTTCAAGGTCTCCTGATCCTGGTTACTCCAGCTGTCATGTGAAATCTGAGCTGGTGGGCAGTGCAGGCCCATCTTTTCATGCGGCCCGATTCACATGTGGTGGGTTTAAATGGTGGTGAGGGTCATTTGTGGTTTCTGGTGATCATTTATGTTCCCGGTTAGGGATTCCTCCCTTCCTGCACTTTCCTCTTGCTATCAATGGTGATCTTTCACCGGGAGTGTCAGAAGGGGGTGTCCTTTCCTGGACCTCTTTTTCTCCCCACCTTGGTACACGGTTCTTCGGGTCGGTCCTTTGCCAGCAGGCAGTAGTCTGAGCGATGCCTGCATTGCCCATTCCTTGGCCAGACCAACAGCTGTGTACAATTCCTCCTTTGGCTCTCCTTCCTAAGTTCCTGATTTGTCTGCTCGGGGACTCACAGGTGCTGCTGGTGGTCCTAGTTGGCCCGCCACTATTGGTCTCCATGTTTCAGGCTCATGGTCGTTCAGGTGTCCTGTTTTTTTTGGCTTCCCTCTCCTCTGAGGTCAATCCTTTATTTCTGTCTGAGGTTTTGTCTCTCTGTTGGTGATTGAGAGGAGGGGACTGAGGTGTGCGGGGCTTCCTCAGCATTAAGCAGTGGCCCTCCTTCTGTCTTGTGGAGCTTTCCACTACTATCCCTAGGGTGTTGTTAATGTCATTTCGGCATTGGCAAGAGTTTCTTCAGGGGTTTCCCCTGATGTGCTCCCTATAAATTGTCATTGTTCGATGGGACAGTTTGGTTGCCTATTGACATTGTCTCATTTGTGGGCCCAGGGATCTGCCTTTATGGCTTTTGGATCCCCATAGGGGTCCCTGACTGAGGTGATGGGCTGTGTGGCAAGGTTGCTGTGAGGCTTTTTCCTGCTTGCCGCTTTGTGTTGTCTTTGTTTACTTTGCTGGGCATGTCCTCTGGTGCTGGGGGCTCTGGTTTTCTGCCCTTTTTGTGTTAGTGACTCTGTGGCAATTTTCTTTTGTCCTGTTGTTCCTACTTTTGGTTACCTATGCTTCAGGCCTGGCCTCTTGCTGGTTTGAGTTTTCAGATGACTCCGGAATCCTTGTATTTTTTTGGGCCACTGACGTGTGTTTGAATTCTTCCATTTTTCCTCTGGGGCTTCTCCGTTCCTTGTCCCCAGGTGACTCAGCCTGGTTTGGTGAATACTTTATGGTCAGCAGATGCAGTTCCATGGTCCTTGTTGGATGTGGAGCGGGACTTGTTGTTTGTTTTGGCTTGCACATCTTCCTTTGGGAGGCCTGACTCTTGGTTGCTTCTTTTCGAGCGTCCTCATGGGGTGTGAAGGTTTCATCAGTGTCAGATGGTCATTGAATCATGCAAGGGTTAGGATGGATAACTCTTTTTGGGTCTCCTACTTCATCAGGGGTGCTGGGTGCTCTGCTCAGGACTTGGCAGCTTCTTGGGCTGCTTTTCATTGGGTGTTCTTTTTGGCCATTTGTCGGAAGGCTGTTTGGGTCCTCCTCTTCTTCCTGTGTTCGGTTTGCTGTTCTGCATGGGTTGGGTGCTGCTTCCCTTGTTTGATTTGGGGGTTGTGGGCAGTATGCTCCTGCTTGGTGTTTTGGCCAGAGTGATACATCACCTTTGGGTGCTGCGGTATGATGTTGTGGACTGTTTGTGGTTTTGTTCTAGAGGAATGCTGGGTTCCTGCCTTGGGTATTCTCAATAGTAATTAATGGGACCAGGACAGGAGAGACCTGGGGATAATGCCCTTTTACTTACCAGTAATCTTTATTACTCCTGATCATGTTGTCCTCATCCCATTCATTATGCCCACCCCTACCTCACGGGCGGTTGGCCTTCATATATGGTGCTTGGTAGTTCAGAAGGAATCATCGATAAAATACGCCTTAAATACTCCTCATCAGAGGGGTTGAGATAGGGGTTCCAGCATTCCTTTTGTTCTTTTTTTGTCTGTGATATAGATATATGTTAATAGTAATGAATGGGCTGAGGGCAACAGGAGCAGGGGTAATACATTTTAGCGGTAAGCAATAGGGCATTAACAGATCTACGTATTGATTTATTGGTTAGTAAAAGTAATTAATTAGGTCACAAATTGCAACTGACTTCAATTGCAGGAATGGTGTCCTGCTTGCATCAGCAGACTACACTATATGTGGTTGCTTTTAAATAAAGCAAGTTTTTTTTAAATGCGCCATGTTTTTCTTAAAGGAAATGGTCTGCATTTACAAGGAAAAGCTTTTCATTGCTTGTTTATTTGAGAGTTGCAAGCGGTTCTGTGGACCATTACCTTTCTCCTAACAAACTTTTTTGTTTTAATACACAAAGGGCAAGGAGTCCTATGGGGACACCTTCCCTTTTGCTAATCGGGTTCTTCCTCATTTGAGGTCCTGGTAGCTTTCTAATATTTTGCCCCAGATTTTGGTTGAAAAACATTGATACTTAGTGTACGGATATGTTATTTGATTTTGGAAGGGAAGCAGCAATGTGCAACTTCTGTATATGGAATCGGCATCCATTTGCAATCCCATATTAGGAGTCATAAAAACTTCTCCGGCTCCTAAAATGGGAATAGTACATCTGAAAACCCTTTGTGTGGTTGCAAAAACTGAATCAAACTTTTTACTAAGAATAAAAATGCTTGGTGCATGTGTTTCCATGTTCTTTGTTACCTACAGATTTTGTAATGATGAAGAACAGGTCTTGCCAACAGGTGAAAGGAATCACAAGTGTATTCTCATAGCAAGTTTCTGGAAACCATGTGTTGTGATGAGTGTTGACTGTCTTGCTCATACTATAGGGAGCCTTGCAACACAGCTATTGATTTTTCTAGTCTTCCAGGCACCAAATCTCGCATTCAGGCATTTTCCAATTTCAAGGGACCCGCAGATATTACCCAGTGCTTTTTGGAATTTTAGGTAGACTTACAGCACAATCATGGAAGCAATCTTGAGTTCTGATTGGATGCTAGACAGGAGAGTTCAATCGTTTTTTATCCAGGAAAGTAATTTAACCCCTTTGCTGCTTTCCCTTTTCCCCCCTGCTACGCCTTTTCTGGGCTATTTGGGGTAATTCTCGCTTATGCCCCCGTCATTTTTTAGGCACATAATTTATCCATGCCCAACTTGCCTCCTTTTTTCCAACATCCTGAGGATTCTAAAGGTACCTGAATGTTGTGGATTTTCCTGGAGAGGACTGAGAAATTAGCCAAAATACAGCTGAATTTAGGGTTTGGGGAAAAAAGAGCTGCAGAAGAAAGGGTCTGTTTTATTCCCTGCAAATGGAATCAACAAAGGGGTTGTTGCACTAAAATTGCCATCTTCCTAGCTTTCAGGAATATGCAGACTTTTGTCAGAAAGCCAACATTGTCTATGCAGTTTTGTCATTTTAATGGGACATAGTATATTTTTCCTTTTCTTTGTGCTTCCAATCTTCTTCCAGTTAGTGGTAGAAGTGAGTGTGAAATCAATAATGGATAACAGAACGCTATACATTTCTAAAAATTAAATAATATTCTGAATTCAGCGAAGGTTCATTTGTGTAGGTCCATCAAGGTTTTTTTTAAAAAACTAACAGTTGAAATAAAAAGATATTGGAAATTGAGTTGAAAAAAACAGCTATTTGTGCCCACATTTTCACCAGTAACTTCTTCTATTTATTTATTTAAGGGGTTTATAATGCGCTTGAATCACCCTGAAGGGGTATCTCAGTGCAAAGGACACTGCTGTCAAAGGTTGGAGGACAAGTGACTAGAAAAGAGCAGTCTTAAGAAGCTTTCTAAAGTGAAGGTAGTCAGAACATTCTTACAATTGAATGGGAAGCTTATGCCAGTAAGACGGAGCAAGATAAGAGAAGGCCTTTCCTCCCAACCTTGCTCTTCTAATCCGAGGTACCCTAAGGAGTGCTTTGGTATTCGAGTGAAGGGTTCTGGCGGGGGCGTAGTTGTTAAGTCTATCATCTAGATAAGAGGGGCCTCCAGTATGTGAAGCTTTATACACAGTGCAGCAGATCTTTAACCGCACCAGTTGGTGTATTGGGAGCCAGTGAAGTTGGCACAACAGCTGGAGGGAGGGCGTCTTTGGGGAGAGGGCGTTCAAAACAAGGCGTACAGCAGTGTTTTGCACCACCTTCAGGCACCGGAGAGATGACTCATTTGCAGAAATCAATAAAGCGTTACAATAATCCAGGCGACTCAGCGCCATTGCCTGCCTCAGAGTTCTGTGTACGGAGTCCGGAAGCAGAGGGAAGACTCTGTCGTAATTTGACAGTGATCGGGTTAGCGTTAAGCTTTGCTACACAAATTTTCCCTTATCTTGACTAAAGTGTTCGGAGGCCATTTTGAGAACACTGGCGTCCATTTTATATGAACGTGCTGCCTCGTGGTCAGCATGCCCTTTTGTCCTTTCTCTGTACCACTGACCACCTAACTTGCCCAGCAACAGGCTATTTTTAGTACTGGTCAAGCTTGCACATGCGTAATCAAACCCTCTGTACTAGTGGACAGTCATCCTTTAGGAATGTTCTTTCAAACTGACCAGTGGTGTTGTAACTCCTCCCATGAGTTGGCTGTGTTCCAAAAATGACCTTATATGTACCTAAACTGAGCAAATGTGTTCCGCCTACTCTTTTTATTACTGTAAAACTGTATAAAAGATGTCTCGCACCGTGGTTCAGTGTAATACTTCTTGCATTGCCGAAGGGTGCTGTAGGAATGTACCACCACCCCATGGGGTCTTAATAAACTTGTCTTTTGCATTTTCCAGTTTCCGTGCCAACGTCTGTTTATGGTGTAGCGGGTTTTGCGGAATATGTAGGCCTGGAGAACCCAATACCACAAATTGGCGACCACGAAGGGACTCATCGGCGACTCGGATGCCCGAAGGAGAGGTCGTGACGAAGGATTGGAAATTCGCCATGGACGCGTACGCTGCCACTGAGTGACCCGAGTCTTGGCACCCATGGTGTTTTTTTCCTTCCCTTCTGATCTGACCTTCCAGGTGGCGCCGGTCCTCGACTGAGATCCTGCTTGTTCGAGTTGTCGTACAGTGCCTGTTTGGCTGATTCGAGTAAAGAACTTGGCAGTTGGACCCTGGATATTTGAGAATTTGGTAAGCTTGTGATTGGTAAGATAGTCTACGGACGCTTACTGTGGCTTTTCGAATATGTTTTGAGTTAGCTAACATTTGGTTCTATGATTTGAGTTATATGTGCAGTGCACTTCACATAGGCGGGCAATGTGGAGATATTTCTCTAACTTTGTATTTGAAGGGCACACCTTGTGTGAAGTATAGTAAGTGCCATTTTTGTAATATCACGTTTCCGTGATATTTTGACATGCCCGTTTTAAGCACACTCCGAGGAATGTGCTGTCTTGGAAAAGGTACCAATTATCGTTTAAATGAATCTCAGCCGGCTCCCCCAGAGGGGACACCTAATCGCGAAATGTACGTTAAATTTGGCATTCCCCCTATTCTATACAGTAAATTGTGGCACAGATACACCAAGTCTGATCCCGAATTGCAATGGCCACTACATGGGTCGTTTGATTTACGTAAGGTTCAGTATGTGGAGCAATGTCTGTTTCAGCGCAGGTCTAGACAAGATATGTTTGACTGTGTACGTATGTGGGAGAAAGCGGTGCGTGAATGAATGAAGCGTGAATTAGCCTTGGCGGACAAAGAGCAGCGGAAGGCTGCTCGGGAGAAGGCTTTACAGCTGGAGGAGAAAGAGTTGCAAGAAAAGAAAGAGAGGGAGGCACGGGAACGTAATTTGCAAACGAGTGGTCAATTTCCTATTCGACGTCCTCTTTATCCTGTCCTTACTAATGAAACTGATGATTTTCCATTAATAGATCGTTGCCCGCCTCCGTAAGTTCCACCTACGGCCCCAGCTGAGGATTCGGACGGAGATGATCGAGGGGGTAGTCGTAATATGTTAACTGCTGGTGAAGCTGCGGAATTGCGCAGTTTTGCTCGTAAACTCAATTTGAATGCAATAACTATTGCAGAGATTAATGACCAAATGCATCAGTGGTCCGAGCAAGAACGGTTATATTTCTTGAGCCAGTTTGGAGATGAAGTCGTAGAACAATTTAGAAAGTATTCAGATGATTTGGAGCCTAAGGACATATCAGTTGGTCGTGAGGATATGCGTAAAGGTCTTTTTGTTATTACAGATGCGGATCGGTTTTTTCAGCGGTTGGTCCAGCTACGGGATGAGGCGTCAAGACTACGGGAGGCGAGAAAAACATCAGATGCGCCTGCGCCGGGATCGACGGAGCAATCCAAAGAGTGTTCTATCTTTGGAGCAGATAAGAGTTCTACAGTTCATGTTATGCCTATGCGCGAAGCTGCACCTTTATATGTCCCTCCTAAAGGGCAAGGTACAAGCGATGACAAAATGTCTGGGGATGCAAAGGGTTATTTTATATATAATTGGGTTTATACACCATGGAATAGAGCAGATGTTATGGCACTTAAAAATGCTTTGCCTGACCCCCATAAGAATCCGGCAGCTTTCTATGAAGGAGTGTAAGGGGCTATTTCTTCGTGTGTTATGACATTAGTTGATCTTGATCTTTTCTTTGGGTTAATATTGCCCCCTGATATGTGGAGGGCAATTCGTAAGTTCGATGATCAAGTGATCCTGGGGGCGGATTGGAAAACTCTATCCCAAGCTGATATAGACAGGGAGCCTGCATGTAAGCCATGTCAATTAATTTTAGATCTCCCGACGGCTATTTTAAATAAGTTGAAAACGCTCGTTCTCCCTAAAAAGATTGATTGGACTATGCTAGCCTCTTGCAAACAGAAGGCTGATGAGTCGGTTTCTGACTTCTTTTCACGTTTTGAAGAAGCATTTCATGACTACAGTGGGCAGTTACTAACAGACGATACGGGTAGGCATTTGTTCGTTGACAAGTATGTAGCGAATCTCCTACCGGAGATTGCAAAACGTTTAAAGACTAGTGAAAGTTCCTGGCCACAGCGACCCCTGCTTCTTTACTGACTATGGCTCAGTATTATGAACGACAGGAATTGGAGGCTAAAGAAAGTACTGATAAGAAAGCGAAGGAATTAAAGACGAAAGTGATGTTGGCTCAGGTTTATGCTACACAGCCGAGAGGGAACGATAGAGGTAGGCGTGGATCGTACGGTACGTCTTCCGGTCGTACCGACATTTCTGAGGATCAGTGTGCATACTGTAAAAAGTTCAGACATTGGGTCTCAGACTGTCCGGTGCTTCGGGAAGAACGTAATCAGCGTGGTCGAGGAGGTGGAAGGACACGGAATAGTTATTCAGGAGCGAGGGGCGGAGCAAGCGATCGTGGCAGGTTTGAAGCGAGGGGTCGTGGTCAGGTTGATGATAATACTTTCGATCGACGGAATCAGTATCAGATAGCGGAGGGCGAACATGCAGAGTCTCAGGACTATGTACATGCATAGGATTGCGTAGGATGGGGTGTGGAATCGGTTGAAGTACCAGTAGATCAAAGAGGTCCATATGTATCAGCGGGCGTTTTGGGTTCTACTGATCAGTTCCTGCTTGATACAGGAGCTACTCGTAGTGCTCTGTCTAAAAACTTGGTTCCAAGGGCTCCCCTGTCTGGCGAAATGATTACATCGATAGGGTTCGATGGAACACCGTCTCTTAGCCCATTGTCACAACCCCTTACATTTTACATTGACAGATTTTATGGCCCGTGCACGTTTTTATTATCACCAAACACTCCAGACAATATTATGGGAATAGATATGCTTAAAAATTTTCGAGTGACCATACACTGCGCTCCTGAAGGAGTGCGGGTTATTTTGAATGACAATTACCCAGATGTAGAGAGATTGTGCTCCATGCAAGAAATAGAGGCGTTAGACTCTCTCCCACAAACGTTATGGGCTACTTCAGACACGGATGTGGGACAGATGATTATACCTCCTATTTGAATAACTGTAAAGGAGGGAGCATCTCTGCCTCGTGTGCCACAATATAAAATCTCCAGGGAAGGTGAAGTTGCCTTAACGCATATTGTACATGATTTGATTATTGCAGGCGTAGTGGAGGAAGTCCCCTATAATGTCTGCAACAGCCCTATTCTTCCGATTTTAAAGAAAGATACTGATGACAAAATCTATCGATTTATTATTGATTTGAGAGAAATGAACAAGATGGTAGTGCCCCAATAACCGGTGGTGTCTGATATTACTACTTTACTTACTTTGATTCCGCCCACAGCCACCACGTTCACCGTGATCGACCTGAAAAATGCCTTCTTTTCCATTCCCATCCATCCTGATAGCCGATATCTATTTGGCTTCACATTAAATAATAAATCGTATTGATTTTGTCGAGTTCCTCAAGGCTATACAGAAAGTCCTAGCATTTATAGCCAGGCTCTAAAAAGACAGCTCGATTCTTTCGATCTACAGTCTGAAGTTGCTCTCATTCAATATGTCGATGACATTTTACTTGCAGCAGACATGCAGGAGCAATTTGAGGAGAGTAGTCTTGCTTTGCTTACTTTTCTTGCCCAGAATAATCAGAAGGTTTCGAGGAAAAAGCTTCAATATTGTAGACCAAAGGTGACCTATCTCGGTCATCTTTTGTCTAAGGAGGGACGTGCATTGACATCTGATCGAATCCAAGCCATTTTAGATACACCAGTCCCCCGCACTCAGAGAGATGTTCGTGCTTTTATAGGTTTAACGTCTTTTTGTAGGCAGTGGATAATGGGGTTTTCACACATCATAAAACCTTTGCTAGCATTGTTGTCCAAAACTACACCGACCCCCCTTGAATGGACAGATGAATGTCAGAACGCTTTTGAACAATTGAGACAAGCCCTTTGTTCCGCACCAGTGTTAGGTACACCAGATTATACGAAAACTTTTACACTATATGTACACGAGAGGGATGGGTGTGCATTGTCAGTGCTAGTGCCGACACACGGGGATAAGCAGAGACCTTGAGCGTATTTTTCAGCAGTACTTGACCCCGTAGCACGAGGATTACCTGGGTGTTTTCGAGCAGTCGCAGCAATACGACAGAGTGAGGGAATAGTTTTGTCACACAAACTGTTGGTGTTAGTTCCCCATGCAGTAGATGCTTTGTTAAACCAAACGAAAACCCAGTACTTAACGAGTGCACGTATAACAGGATATAAGCTAACACTGTTGGCGCCGCATATCACACTAAAGAGATGTACTACTCTGAACCCTGCTACTTTATTGCCGTATCCAGTTGCTGAGGGCCAGCAGGAAGAACATCATGATTGTGTTTTCCTGACTGAAGAACAAACAAAGGGTCGTGTCGACTTACAGGATACGCCACTTCCAGATGTGGATGGGGAACTGTGGGTTGATGGATCGTGTTTGAGGCTGCCAGAAGGTACAACTTCTGCAGCATATGCGATCACGACACTTGGTAGAAGCAGCACGAGTACCACAGAAATCGGCCCAAGCAGCGGAATTGATAGCCCTAACAAGAGCATGTGAATTAAGCGCTGGTTTATGTGTGAACATCTACACTGATAGCCGGTACGCCTTTGGAGTAGCGCATGATTTTGGCCTACTCTGGAGAGAGCGAGGGTTTTTGACTTCACACGGATTGCACATCATGCACGGAGAACTAGTGCGTGATCTCCTGAATGCGCTACTATGTCCTAAAAAAGTGGCGATAATTAAATGTAGTGCACATAAGAAAGTGACGGACAAAGTAAGACAAGGAAACGCCTTTGCAGATTGCATAGCGAGGGAAACTGCTATGTTACGGAATGCCTCGCCAATGTATGTAGTGAAATCGCAGGCTGAGCAATGGCATGATGCTAGAGAGGAGATATTAGACATTCAGAAATTAGCATCTGAAGCAGAACTCGCAACCTGGGCAACGGAGGGAGTGTTGGACGACGAGGGTTGTTGGAGAAGCAAAGATATGGAGAGAAGGAAATTGCCTGCAGCTTACTTGCAAGTAATGGTTCATGGATTGGCACATGTTGGAGCTCTCGCAATTACTAAATTGCTTACGCGAGTCTGGGAGCATCCTGAGATTGCCAATACGGCCAAAAGAGTAGTGCAGACCTGTCTGATATGCTTGCAACACAATCCTGCTAAAGGGACGTATACTCCGAAAGGAGGGTTTGTTCCACCTACTGCACCATTCGAAGTGCTACAAATGGATTACATCCAGCTTGAGCGTTGCAATAACCTTAAGTATGTCTTAGTGGTGGTGTGTGGTTTCAGTAAATGGATTGAGCCCTTCCCCACGAAGGATAATACAGCGCTGACAACAGCCAAGGTGTTGCTCAAAGAGTACTTCCCGCGCTATGGTGTTTGCAAATTTTTGTGGAGCGATAATGGTCCTCATTTTGTTGGGAAAATTGTGGAATACGTCATGAAGGGATTAGGAATTCAGCAAAAATTCCATGCTGTATTCCATCCGCAGTAAGCAGGTCTGGTGGAAAGGTACAACGCTACTTTGAAATTGAAGCTAGCAAAGATCGTGGCATCCACGTCTTTGAAATGGCCGGATGCTCTGCCTCTGGCATTGCTATCTATCAGGTCAGTGCCCCATTCCCGAACTGGCCTCACACCTTATGAAGTGGTGTTTGGAAGGCCTATGAATATATGGGGAGTTCCTAAGCCTCGATTGTTACATGATGTGCCTTGTATAATGATGAACGATTATTTGGCACGATTAACAAATGATTTACTTTCTATTCATCAACAGGTTCGAGAAGCGCTCCCCGACAATTCCATTGGAGAAGCTCACAATCTTCGTCCTGGCGACCATGTGATGGTCAAGTCCTTTGAGAGAACAAGCAGCTTGGAGCCGAGGTGGCGTGGCCCCGAGCAAGTGCTACTGGCAACTCGAACGGCTGTGCGAGTTACTAACAGGAAACGGTAGGTGCATTCGACTCATTGTCGTCGTGTCTCTCCGGACCTGGTGTGCCCAACTGTACTGTCTGATTATCGAGACATCTTGGACGAGGAGAAGAGCCCAGCTGTTACGTCTACTGAATCGGAGGGAGCCTTCCCGGACCACATCGTCTCTGGTAAAGAGAGATATAATCTACGGCCAAGAGAAGCAGTTGTTTTGTGCGAGACTGGTTGAGTTACCACTCCAGGTTTGTGAAACGGAAGCCGGGAATATCAAGGGGGGGGGATCGGTTCTGCCAAGTGTAGCAACACCCGTCTTGAATCTCGGAGAAAAAAACAACGGCTGCCTCGGAGCTCAGCACTCATATTTTTATTTTTTTAGTTGCTTTCTTTTTGAGACATTTGTACTTTGAACTATGGCATCTTCTACGATGCGGAATAAGAGAATTCTTGGTGCAGTACTTTTTGTTCTGACAATTGTGGTGATAGCAGTAATAGCTTGGGTGATAGAACTGCTGGTGCCCGCAAGAGAACATTTATTGCCTACTACCCCAATTCCATCTGAACATTTCCATTTCACTTTGCCCTATCATGAAGAACGACATAGACAGACTTATCTGAATAATAGTTTCATCCAGATTTTGCATCACACCCATAATATGACGAACACTTCGAACTGTTGGGTATGTGGAATGTTGCCTGGACATCAAAAGAAAGGAGGCACTCCGCTTATTCCTCTCCCACTTTCTCATAATGGTTCCTGTAATGCTGGTACACTCTTCTATTCACTTTGAGATGGCCAACAAAGGGTGGACTACTTTTCCGACTTAACAAAGTCTGCTTTAATGAACGAGATGGTTATCCACAAGCTGAAGAAACTAAATTTGAATGGGAAGAATATCGACCAGATAATGTATCTTCGCCTCGAATTTATACTAATCAAAGAAATATAAATATGTCCGGCCTGCATGTGATTTCAGTCATTGATACAAAAGCAGAGCTATGTGTCCGTAATAAAGGTACAATCCCAGTAGGAAGAAGTGAATGTAACACTACTCTCACTTTTGACACACCAAATGGTATCACCTTTGTAGCTTCACAAAATACTTATTTTATCTGTGGAAATAAAGGTTATCACCGTCTCCCTTTAGGATGGTTAGGAACATGTTATATATCCTTTGTATTACCTCCAGTGTTTATTGCCCCGCCTATGTACCATAATGACTTTGTGCTTTATCATGCTTTTATATTGAATAGAGTAAAGAGAACATTAGCCCTCGACGATGTTGATCAGACCGATACTTCTCTGCAGCAGTATGTTGATTTCAATTTAGGTCTTTTCTCCTTTGTTGGTGCTGCCCTAAATAGCAGAAAAATTAGACGACTGACACGTGTTGTAGAAGCTGTTGCTAATGAGACAGTTTTTGCTTTAGGGAACTTAACTGAGGAACTTCAAATTACCAGAATTGTAACGCTTCAGAACCGAATGGTTCTAGATGTAGTGTTAGCCGATCGTGGGGGTGCATGCCGCATTATCGGAAGTAGTTGCTGCGTGTACGTGCCAGATAATTCCCCCTCTCCAAAATGCGACGGCGAGACTTCTGTGCAATGTGTCTAGTAGAGAGAGTGCACGTATCTATTTGAGATACTCTGGTAGTAACAGAGCGCGTTATAAAACAGCTTAATAAAATAAATAAACAGCTAAATATATGATGCTATTTCTAAATTACCCAAGATAGCTGCTGAGATACATCCTGATAATGGCACCTGGACACTTTTGGGTTGGTTTTGGACATTGCTTAGTACTTAGGGCTGGAAACTGTTAACGATCTTATGCATAATAATTGGGTTGCTATTCTTTTTATGTTTGTGTATTCAGTGCGGCCCTATGTTATGTTCCATGTGCCTTTCTGCTTGTATTCCCTCCAAACGAGCTATTGTTAAAAATGAACAAATGATTCATAGCGAAGTAGCAAACATTATGTCAATTAATATAGATGATGAATATCCTGATTATGTCCACTATGAGGTAGCTTCAGCTAAACGCTAAAAGGGTCGTCTGTCGTAATTTGACAGTGATCGGTTTAGCGTTAAGCTTTGCTGCACGAATTTTCCCTTATCTTGACTAAAGTGTTCGGAGTCCATTTTGAGAACACTGGCGTCAATTTTATATGAACGTGCTGCCTCGTGGTCAGCATGCCCTTTTGTCCTTTCTCTGTACCACTGACCACCTAACTTGCCCAGCAACAGGCTATTTTTAGTACTGGTTAAGCTTGCACATGCGTAATCAAACCCTCTGTACTAGTGAACAGTCATCCTTTAGGAATGTTCTTTCAAACTGACCAGTGGTGTTGTAACTCCTCCCATGAGTTGGCTGTGTTCCAAAAATGACCTTATATGTACCTAGACTGAGCAAATGTGTTCCGCCTACTCTTTTTATTACTGTAAAACTGTATAAAAGATGTCTCGCACCGATGTTCAGTGTGATACTTCTTGCATTGCCGAAGGGTGCTGTAGGAATGTACCACCACCCCATGGGGTCTTAATAAACTTGTCTTTTGCATTTTCCAGTTTCCGTGCCAACGTCTGTTTATGGTGTAGCGGGTTTTGCGGAATATGTAGGCCTGGAGAACCCAATACCACAAATCTCTGGAGTAATCACAGTATATGAAAGCAGGAGCCGACTGTGGCAGTCGCATAAGATATGGGGACAAGACCTGATGACCTCTAAAGGTTGGCCAGGGGAGCTTCATAGATGTTGAATGAAGTGGGGCTCAAACATGAGCCCAGAGGGACTCCCCTTGTTAGTTCTCTAGGTTGTGAGCAGAAAGGGCCCAGCTTGATGGTCCGAGATCTAGAGAAGAGAAAGCTTGACATACATTGCAATGCTGTGCCTATCAGTCCTATCTCCTCCAATCTCCTGAGCAAGATCTGGTGCGAGACTGTGTCAAATGCAGCGGGGAGGTCTAACAGCACCAGGATCTTGGATTGGTCGCTATCTAGGATCATTCTGATGTTATCCGTGACCGCTGGAAAAGCGGCCTCCGTGCTGTATTTAGGTCTGAAACCAGATTGTGAGGGATCCAGACCGCCGGTGGATTCCACAAAATCGGACCGCTTCTTATTAATGTGTTTCTCCACAACCTTGCTCACGAGCAGGAAGAGAGAGACCGGGCGAAGATTAGACAAATCTTCCATAGAGACTTTAGAATTGTTTCTAATCAGGATAATCTGCACCGCCTTCCATTCTGGCGGGAGTAATACCTCTTTCAAAGAAAGATTAAGAAGCGGGGTTATAAATGGGGCCAAGATGGTGAATAGAGAAGCCACGATTTTGGCTGGGATGATGTCATGTGGAGAACCCGATTTGGCTGAGCCCAGTGATGTTTCCACTGATTCAGGAGTTAACAGGGAGAACTTATCAAGCAGCTGCATATTATTAGGCACCCCTGGAAGGTGGGCTGGGGCAATCGGTATGCTCCCAGACGTTATTTTATCATATATCGTATCGATCTTCTGAGTGAAAAATCTATCACTGTCATTACGTACAGCTTGGGGTGAGGTCTCCACCGAGTCGCATGCCTTGGGATTGATAAAAGTTTTCAGGATCTGAAATGAAGTTTTAGACTTTACCTGCCTGCCTGAGCATATTACCTGCCTGAGCTAGCTCAGGCAGGGACATATTCTATTTTTCCTTTTCTTTGTGCTTTCAACCTTCTTCCAGTTAGTGGTAGAAGTGGGTGTGAAATCAATAGTAGATGCCAGAAAGCTATACATTTCTGAAAATGAAGCAATATTCTGAATTCAGCAAAGGGTCATTTTTCTATAGAAACTAACAGTTGAAATAAAAAATATTGCAAATTGAGTTGAAAAAAACAGCTAATTGTGCCTACAGTTTCACCTGCAACTTCTTCTAACAATGACATATTCCTAAAAGAATTATAAATGTATGCCTGCTGGACCCCTCTGTTTGTAGGGTGATATACAGGACTTGTAGGTTCACCAAGAACCCGAGGTACCGAGAGCCAATAACTGAGCTGCGCCTTGCAACGGTTTATTAGTGTGTACCAGGTATGCAACAATTTATTTCGTGAATTAGAGGGCATATCTCAAAATTACTTATTTTTTACAAATTGTCTTGCATAGAAAGTAATTTGGTAATAGCACTTGTTCTACTATTTTGGTTTCCCCCAAGTCTCCCAATAAAAATGGTACTTCACTTGTGTGGGTAGGCGTAGTGCCCGTGACTTGAAACGGCCCAAAACTCAACCTGGACACATCACGCTTTTCTACAGAAAACTGACCCTTTTTCTGCAATCTGCTTAGCTGTGGATTTGGGACCCTAGCTCAACCAGCACCTAGGGAAACATAGAAAACCTGTAAATTTTTTAAACTGGACACCCAGGGTAATCTATGATGGGGTGACTTGTGTGTCTCTGCTACATTCCTGAATCTCACATTGAACCAACTCTGTCTAAATAACCTGACCATTGCATCCCTACCTATGTGTGAATCTCCATGGTACATCCTAGCCATAGGAGCAAGCATACAATCTGGTAACACAGGTCTTCCATCAAGGTAAATATTAACACCATCCTCAACCCTTCTCCGACATCCTACTTTCTCCCACTCTTCCTTTTCCTTTTTTTTTTTAGTATGAACATATGTACGTATGTGTGAAGTATTTGCATAGTTAGAAGCCCATCAGAAGGCAGCCGAGCACTATACAGGGTCGAAGGAAGAGATGCAAGAAGAAAAGGATTTTAGGAAGGGGTCCTTTGAGTGTCATGGACTATTTACAGTGTCACAATGTTGTGTTCTTTAAATAAGTGTGTCTTTAGCTCTTGCCCAAATTGAAGAAGGGGGGAGGCAGTACTCGTACGGCATTCCATAGGAAGAGGATCCTCTATGTTCTGAGCTGCTTAGCCTTCATCTTTAGGGAAGAGGGATTGGTAGAAACACGTCAAGACATGCTTCAGACTAGTTTCTTAAAAGGCATTTGCCTTTGGAGCTTGGTCCTGGGAATATGTGTATAAAGTCCTAGCATTTTGCATTAGTTTCAGCTGCAGAATGTCACGATTTGGTGTTCCTCATTTGGAGAAAAAGGTATTTGAGCACTTCATAGTCCTACACCCACTAATTTTATATCAAGATATACCTACATACCTGGTGTATGATCACAGCATCCCAGGAGGGCTATGCAAATTTTGTCTGAAGGCCATCGCTAATGTTTGCCATACTATGGTGCCTAGAAAAACCATGCCTAGACTTTTTGTCTCGAAGAATCATAGACGTCAAAGAAATTTAAATGAAACCTCTTGTAAACTGTTGACACAAACAGAGATATCTAGGTTTTTTGTATATATAAATAATGGATCCTACTTTGGGTAATTAAATGGCATGGTGCGTCTCTGCTTAGTCGTGGCTAAGGTCAGCTTGGAATATACCAACGTTGTAAGCCATAAAGGGGGACTGAGACGGTGATGTTTGCTTGGCATGGAGTGATATCTCCAACAGTGAGCAGCATTTCTCTAGTGTGAGGCCTACCCTCCATTGTCTTTCTTCCTGTGTCTGAATGTGTCAGTACTCAAACGCCCTTACTGCAGATAATGGTGGTGGCACTGGTGAAGGAATCATTATTGGCTATGGCAATAAATATTGAAAGGTCATAGACAATCATCCACTAGAGGTGGGAGAGCTTCGAAATTTGCACCTTTGCAGGTCACGCGGAAAGGCCGTCTTCCTTCTCTACTTCTCTGGGTAGAGTTTGACATTTTAATTCCATTCCGAAAGAAGAGTAAAGCCTCAGTGTCCAGGAACACCTTCACATACAGGCCGTAAACATCAAAGGCATGTGGGCCTCTACAAAGAAATGGTAGTCAGCAAAGCAGTCAAAGCAGAACACGAAACCAGCTGGAACCAGTTCCCCTTTGGGGGCTGTTCTTGTTAAGGATAAGCTGCTGTCTTTTCCGGAAGGAGTGGTGTTCTTTAAAGATTTCAACAAGTTTGCCAGCGAAGCTCCCCAGAGGGCGATAGCATTAACCACTGGAGAAGGTAGTAAGATTAGCTGAATTGTTAACATTTCACTCTGTTTTTCTATCCACACGCATTCCAGTTCCTGTCACCAATTTAGCTCCTCTAGGGCAGTGGTTGCCTCCATCCGACCCAATGCTTCCAACACAAACAATACGTTTATGCTCCAATCGAAAACAACCCTTTATAGCAGGTGGTCAAATCGGCCCCTTATGGTGAATGAGAGCGATTGATGGCAAAGAGAAGAGGTCAGTCACTACTTTGTAGTCTAGAAGCTTCCACCTGCTCCATACAAAATGGGTTGCTCGTGCTGGGATGGCTGAATTTAGTCTAGCCTTTAGGCAACTTCAGTTGATGGCTGATAATTGTACGAGAATGAATTATTGTCTACACTTGTTTTAGCCTTAAAATTCATCTCTGGAATGTGCAAAAGAACGTCAACAATACCCTGAGTGAAATCTAGCTTAATTTCTGAGGCCCATAAACATAATTGAAATTATCAGTAATGATAATTTTTACTTTCAGGTTATGGGTCACTAAATTGTTGATGACAAATTTAGGATTTTTAGTGCCCTATCCTTTCGATTTTTTCTGTGGGATAAGGTAATAATAGTAATAGTGTCGAACAGAGGGCATGAACAGCCTATTCAAGTCCAATTCTAATACTTGAATATAACCGGAAGCAGTCTTGATGGAGGTGGCACTAAGATCCAGCGAGATGAAATGAAAGTTATGAAGCCTCCTGAAAAACAAGCGTTTCATGAAATTCTAATGGCCCTGTTCGCACAGGTAAACTTAGAAGTTTGGTCTAAGGGATTGACTTTAGGTATTCACAAAGGCATTTACCAGTACTATCTTTATGTCAATCAATCAATCAATCAGTGACACTTATAAAGCGCGCTACATACCCGTAGGGTCTCAAGGCGCACTTACGTCCCAAATGCAGACTTAAAGATAGTACTCGTAGTCGTAAATGCCCTTTGTGAATTTCCCAAGTCATAAACTTAGACGTTTATTCTGTGTTTAGACCAAACGTCTAAGTTTACCTTTGTGTATCAGGCCCCTATTCTTAAAACAAACCAACATAAAATGTGCTAAAATAATGTTTTCAGAGGTGAACCTGTCATGAAATTGATCTCCCCAATCCCACCAGCCCCTGCAGAAATGCCTGCTTTAATAATGGGTTGTGACTGACACATGCAGAACTTTTTTTAATTGAAATCGATTTGGTAAAATAATGAGGTTTAAAGTTGCCAAAAACGCAGAGTTTTGGGAGAAAAACAACTAAATAAATGTTATGGAAAGTTGACAAACACGTACATCTCCGGCCACTCTCACATACCCAAAGTAGCACAGTCCTTTATGTTAAGAACCTCTTAATTAGAATTGTTTATTTTCGGGAGGCTAAGACTACCTTTGTTTTTCTTCTAGTGCCATTCCTCAGCGTCAAGAGTATCACGGTCGGCGAATGTTGCGCTATGCGAGATGATATGACTGTGATGCATACAGGGTCGGCTTTAGGTCAGTGTGAGAAGTGCGGCCGCACGGGACACTAATCCTAGGGAGGCATCGCACTGGAGTGCGGTGGGGGGAACAGGGGTGAAGCTGAGTTTAGCAATAACTTAGGACTTAAAAGCACCTGCTGCAGAGTTCCTTGCGCCTCCAGGTTTCAGGCAGCAATAAAAATGTCAAATTAGCTATTGTGATAAATGTTCCTGCAAGAGAGGAAGATCGGAGTGTTTTCTAGAGGCCGTCTTGACTAACCATAAAGTAGTGCAGAGAGTTAATGTGCCTGCTGCAAAGAATTGATGTATATTTTATTTGCATAGCTGAGTGGATTAGTAAAACCAGCCTTTAACAGAGCTTTAAAACAAAGACAATGTATGTGAGAGAGGGTATATGGGGAGACGAGGGACAATTTTGCCAGGTGGTAGTAAGGGAATCCGAGGAGGAGGTCAAAAATAGACTGTTGCACCAGGCGCCACCAGCGCTAAAGCTGGACCTGGATGAATAGAGGTGCTTCAGGTCGTGTTTCAGAGACCTTAACGTTTTTCTTGTGATGCTCACCCTAAAGGGAAATATTCCTTTGATGCAGAAACCTGCAATTTCTGAAGATTTCACAAACATGCTTAAAAGACAAAAATATACCTTGCAAGGTTTAAAAGAGTTTATCTGCGAACGAAACGTCAGAAGGACATTCCAGACCCTGCTTCTGCCTGGAGCACCCAATGTAAGGTGCAGTGACTTCGTTCACACCCTGTGCAGTTACATATTTATTTGGAGCATTTGTGTAGCAGTTACTGCCCCTATGAAGAGCCCTGATGTGCTTACCCAGATGGATAGAAGACACCATGTAGAGTAGGGGCGCAACTAAACCTGAACTTTGGATGGGGGGTTAAGACTCCCAGTCAGGGCCAGCACGAGCACTGGTGGTGGCTGTTGCAACAGTCATTTTTTACGTTATCCCCTCATGTACTCCTTCTTAATTAATTCCCTCACTATCACTCTCCAACAGCGCACCTCATCTCACCATTATTTTTAAAAACAGTGTCCCACACCAAAGTCAACGGCAGGTGGGACTTCACTAGTCACACCACCGTAAAGTCAGTCCTGCTCCAGAAATGTGGCAGGACAAGCATTTCCAGAAATGGGGTGAGAGCTAACCTGATCCCCATTATAAGAGGACAAAGATCTATGTAAGTGGTGGGGTGTGATACTTTCCCCATATTCCAACAAGCAAATCAAATAAAGTTTTCTGGTAGATGATTTATGGTAGACCGCCGCAGACCATTATGGGCATTCATGAATTATTTCATTATGCTCAAGGTACACCGGGGAAGCTTTGCTTTTCCAACATGTAGATATCAACATTTTTCAAATGTATTAAGTCAGAAATTACGTCGACTATACCAAGGTCATCATTTTTCGATGGGTGAGCCCCTTATGCCAAGGAGCAAATCCAATATGACAGTGCCAGAAATTTACCACAAATACCACAGCAATGGGTACCTCTAAAAATTCCCTCCTTATTCAAAGGTCAGCATTTTACCTTTGACACCCCCTATAAATTGAGTACGGGAAATCTTATGACAAGATGTACCTCAAATATCAGTTCCAACACTTTGCTATGGATCCACCCTATATGCTAAGAATTATGAGCATCATGTCAGGGCTTCGGCCAGCTGTGGTGGAGTGTGTTCTGTGCCGCTGGGTATGACTAGGCTAGTAGCTTTCTCAGTTAGACAGAGTTTGAGTCCCCGTAGCCAAAGATGGTGTCTTAATAGAAGCATATCAGGGCCTGCAGTTTTACATAGGTAACACGTTACATTCATATTCTACGAGTGTCCGTGTTCATAAGGCAAGAATAACCTTCAGTATGCCAGACCAGCAGCACAGTTGCATGAATAACACACATATACTGACATATACACACACTCACATTCTCTCACAAGCACAATCTCTTGCACTCTTTTATACTTTTGTACTGTCATACTCACACACAGACACACTGCGACTCACACTTGTTATTTTATGTTATGTTACTTTATTTTTGTATAGCGCAAATCACCACTGGTCTCTAAGAGCTTCCATTATTCAATCTGCTTTTATTATGTAAGAAAAGCTTGCCCTGCCTCTCCTGCTATACTTGCCTTGCCTTTTTTGTGAAGCTTAAGAAAAACATATTCTTTAGACACTATTAAAAAATAATGACATGTTGCCTTGTCAATGTGTGTTACAAGTATAATGTGAAGCAAAATTACACTTTCTTAAAATAGCTGTACGGAACTTATATTTGGTTTCACTTGTATATCAAGCAGTTACATTAATGGAAATTAATTAATTCACATTGTAACATGTAGTATCACATATTCCAACTGATCTACTGAAATGCTTGACTTCTTCAGCAACCATGGATTTTATCCAGTAACACTTAGCATTTTGGGTTTTGAGACCAAACTACAAACTTACTAAAAAAAACATACAGCATTGTGGTGAATGCAAAGCCAGGAATGGCTGAAGGTGACTCACGATCCTCAATTCGTCACCCTACTCTAAAGCCTCAGCCCCAGCCTCCCTACTTGTGCCATCCCACATTCTCAGTCCACTCTCCCCTCCTGCACCAGCCCTATTGCCGCAGATGGAATTAAGTAGGCATCTAGTACTATGGAAAGAGCAGGTATTTTGGGTGTGTCTTTGTAAAAATATGTTTAAATATTCATGAGAGCTGTGTAATTTGCATACATTCAGAGTAAGAGGTGTGCTCATATAAGTGCCAGGTGATAGTGAATAGTGTGAGTGCAGCGTGAGGGGTGTGAGAGTAGCATGAAAAATGTGCCGATGTGAGTGTCGGGTGAGCTGCATGAGGGCCCTTGTGAATGTCGGGTGAGAGGAGTGTGTGCAGATTGAGAGGAGTGAGTAAAGTATGGTGTGAGTGGTGTAAAATCAGGGTGAGTGGTGTGCCTGTGTGTGAAACCAGGTGAGCGGCAAGAGTGAAGGGTGATCTGGAAGAGGGACTGGTGAGTGCATAGTGAGAGGAGTTAGTGCAGAGTGGGTGGTGTGACCCTATGAGTTCTGGCAGACTATTGTCCCTTGTGCAGGCTGGATGAACGGAGTGCCTGTATGAATGCATGTTGAGTGGTATGTCCGTTTGAGTGCAGGGTGAGAGGAGGAAGTGCAGGGTGAGTGCTATGATTCCAGGGTTTGCGTTGAGCTTGTTTGCATGGTGTGAGTGCAGGGTGAGTGCTGTCCGTATGCAAGTGAAGGGTGAGCTGTGTGAGTGACAGGAGTGCCTATGTGAGTTCATAGTTAGCGATGTGACAGTGTGAAAGTAGGGTCAGCGGAGTGTCTGCAGGGTGAGTGATGTGACTATGAGTTTGGGTGTCCGTGAAAGTGCAGAGTGGGAGTAATTAATGCATGGTGAGTGATGAGCTTGTTTGAGTGAGATTGCAGAGTTAGCAGTGAGAGTGACAGGTGAATGAAACATCACATGAGTGCAGGGTGAGTAGTGCGCTTGTGTAGGAGCAGGATGAAAAGAGTCAGTGCAAGGGTGAGTGGTGTGAGTGTGATCACTGTGCGTGCATGTTGAGTGCTGTGCTCATGTGACCTTAGGGTATGTGGAGGGAGAACTCCCTGAGTTCATGGCAAGGGACATACGTGCAGTGTGGTTGTTGTGAGTGCAGCGTGAATGATGTGCTTAGGTGAGCATAGGGTAAGAGGAGGATGAATTTGTGAGTGGAGGGTAACAGAGTGAGTGCAGTGTGATTGCTGTGAGTGTAGGTAGAGCAGTGAAAGGGACAAGTGAGTGGAGTGTCATGTGTGTACAGGGTGAGCGGTGTGCTCATGTGAGTGCAGGAAAGGAGGTGACTGGATGGAGTGAGTGCATGGTGAGTGGTGTGAGGGCAGTGTGATCGATGTGAGTTCAGGGTGAGCATGAAAGTGAAGGGTGAGCAGTGAGAATGAGTTGTCTGAATGCAGGATCGGGATGTATTCCCAGACACCTTGAGTAACTCAGCAGTGTATTGGCGACTGGCGTAGGGTTTCAGATATACCTTAAACTATTGCTTTTATGGCATCAATCAGGGATGAAGGGTGGACTACATCATGAGCTGATCCTGCAACGAGCGTTCAGTCTCCTGATTAGGGTTGCCAGCTGATCAGACTTATACCGACGCCTCTGGTATTTTGATGTCCCAGCCAGTACAGAAATAAGCAAAATCACCTAATGTCGGTATTTTTAGCATTTATTTGTGCATACTTCAAACAGCAAATATAAATAGCACTTTTAAATGTGTTCTAGTCATGCATTAATGTTCCATGACTAATAATTAAAGGAAACAAAGACAGAAAAGTAATGTTACAAATAAATGCATACCTTTTTATTAACAGTTCTCTTTAGTTTCAAGGCAAGGCCTCTGTAGACTCTTTAAAAAGAACAAATGGGCGGTATTTTTCTCATGGAAAAGTGGCATCCCTACTCATGAGATGCCTATCCACCAAATGCATTCTCCGACTGTGACAGTAAAAACAAAATTCAAATGTAAGGTATTGGCAGAGTGCAGACTCAGAGGGTACTGGACTCAGTGAGAAAACACGAGGCCTTGTTAACCAGTTCACGTCACAAAGGCATGTAAATGTGATTGAGCAAGTATTCACCCGTAATGCAACTTGCTTGTATTCAGTCTTCTCGACATAACGTTAATGTACTAACCAACATGTTTGTCCAATTAATATTGCATTACATGACATCTAAGTGAAGCTTGCATGTGTGCTTTTACTACCGATAATCCACTTACATTAATATGGCCTCTGCTACGCAGGATTTCTTACTGCGCATGCGTCTGTCACACTTACGTGACATGACGTACTCTCTGCTTTTGGAGGGAATCTTTTGCTTATGCGCACTAGAACTAAGATGGCTGCTCCATGTCCTCACAAGCAAGAAGCTTGCACTGCTGCTTTTTTGCTAAGCTGTTTGTTCTGCTTAACTCTAACGCAATAGTTACATATAAAGTAATGGGAATAGAGTCGAGATAAGTGGTATACAGTGCATTCATTTATTCTGTTCTAAAGCTGTTTCTTTCTATTTTTTCATGTAATGATAATCTTGGGACTGGGAGATGCTAATACTCCATCTTGAAAACCCACACTGCGCATGTCAAACTCTAGAAGGAGATTAAGTCATTCATCATTGAACCACAGCCAAGCTTACTGTACACTAGAAGATGTGCCTGGGAGCGTGAACTTTCAACCCCAGGAGAGGAAGCTGGACTGTACAATACTGAACGCTATTGTTACTGATTGATACATTCATTGCAGGGTGGAATAAAAGTGCATGGGAAAATAAAGTAATGGGCGGGAACGTTAATTTTAATATCATCAAGAAAAGTTTCATTTTGGTATGGTGTGATGACCTCTCCTCATCCTTCTGTCCAATCAAAATTGGGGATCCTTACACTTGGAACATTGGGGGGTGGTACACAAACCTGGAAAACAGTATAACTAGAGTAGGCTTAGATAGTTAATTTGTCTGACTTGCCCGAATAGCTGACCAGTCACTGACCCAAGGCACTCAATAGGTGATCGGGAGCAGAGGTGCTGGCAGAGTCCTCTGTCAGAAGGTTCGAAACCCAGATCGGGGTTTGAGAGCTGAAGTGCTGGCAAAGCACTTTTGTCGGAGAAATCGATAATTCTTACCGGGTTCGGGCTGTTAGCTGCAGAGAGGGAGTAACACAGGCGTTGCAACTTTAACTGCGGGTGCTGGTCTTAACCCTTGGAGGTCCTGTCCTCATCCAATTTGGCTTAACCTGTCCTGATTCAGATCTGCACCTGCTTGCCTTTATGGTGCCTGCACTTTCGGGGTTCTGTCCTTTAAATTATCCGTGGCCAGGGTTAGTTCTTCACACCATTCTAGGTAAATATTCAATGTGGGTATGTCATTGTACTGTCTCCTTCTCTCTTCCCCCCCCCTTAATGTCAAATGCGTAAACGACTGGTTTATAAAAACTCTGCATATGTTCATTGTAATCGTTATTTTCCTAATTGAGAATTTTCTATTGTTCAATGCTTGGATTATGACATTTTAAAGATTTTAAATAAAGAGTTTAAACCTTTCCCGAGTTGTGGTTATTTTATGAGTGCAAATGTTCTTATTGTAACACATTTGATCCCTTAGGACTCTAGGTACCGATGGCAAAGATTGGTAAGACAATGGTATAGGTCCTAAATGAAATTTATAAATCACTGATTAGAGTAAGTGCACAGGTTACCTGATTAAATCTCATCATATGTCGTTTATGGGCCCAGGTGAGTATGGTAATCTGACCTGCTCGCTCTATCAGCATTTCTTTTGGTGGCATTAGTATGGTTAGGGTTTAGTTAAGATAGGTAGTTAATTAGTTAGGTACTGATTATTGATCGATCAAATCTGATTTAATATTGATTATATTGATGTTGTATTGATTTATGTATTAACCAAAATTGTTTGTACCTGTTATATGTTTTGTCTGGAATCCCCAGGGGCAAAATAGCGGGTGGTAAATGGAAGCCACACTGCAGTGAGGTCACTTACCTGTAGGAAATAAGTACATGGTTAGGTAAAACCGGAAGCACTATTTAGGGATTTTCTGTATGAATGGTTAGGGTTTAGTTAAGATAGGTAGTTAATTAGTTAGGTACTGATTATTGATCGATCAAATCTGATTTAATATTGATTATATTGATGTTGTATTGATTTATGTATTAACCAAAATTGTTCGTACCTGTTATATGTTTTGTCTGGAATCCCCGGGGGCAAAATAGCGGGTGGTAAATGGAAGCCACACTGCAGTGAGGTCACTTACCTGTAGGAAATAAGTACATGGTTAGGTAAAACCGGAAGCACTATTTAGGGATTTTCTGTATGAATAAATGATAGCAAAGAGTTTGCTAGCAAAACTTTTTGTGTAATATCACCTAGAAAGGGTCACACGGAAGGAGTAGCAGGTTCGCCTGAGCTTGATGGATAGCAAAGAGGTCGCTGGTGAAACTTTGCCCTTAGTATATCCCAGAAGGGATGAGTCTGAAGAAGTAACAGGTTCGCTAATGCTTGCGTGAAGGGTAGATGGAAGGGATCTACTCGTAGTTTATGAAGAGTAAGCAGAAGGGATTTACTCGTAGTGAGTGAAATGTATCTTTCCTTTGAATTAGTCACTCAGGTACAGTGGCGAATGTTTTTACGTTGTTGAAAATTAAAATCTGCATTAAAAGTGAAAGAAATTAAGTTTTCGTATTACCTTGCAAAGGAGGAAGTCAGTCGCGGAGCTGCGCTGACGTCACTCAGTGCAGTGCTGGTATTGGTTGAGAGAGCGGGTGTGTAGCTGAGATAGTAATTGTAAAGGAGGGGTGTGTACAGGAGTGTGAGAACTAGTCTCACGAGAAACGCCGTACAACTATTGGTTGAATTTATTTGAATTCTAAATTTTGATTGGTCACTGAAAAATAAAAGACGCGCTGGTATTGTAAGTAATTTGTAAACAAATTGAGAGTTATCCTAAAGATTTGTGTTATATGCGGCAGATAGGTCCCCTTGTAGGAGGCAGACCCGATAGGAAGAATCTAGGGTTTGCACAAGAACAGTTTATTAGAGGAAGATCTTATGTCATTTACGGAGAGAAAAGAAAAATGTCATTCATTAAAAGAATTAAGAATTACTTCAAGAAAGATAAAGCAATTAAAACAAGAGAAGGGATTATTATTCCACCACCAAATACACCCGCATCACACATGATGGTAGAAAGGGGCTATCACACTTGTGTGTGGTTTGAAAATTAGATGGAGTACACAAAAGATGATGGTGTTTTAGCATTTTCAAAAAACTGTACGTTTAATGGCAGAGTTTTGTACAATTTGAGAACTCACATGAATGAATTACATCCCAGACCTAGATTAACGCAGTATGAGGCATTGGAGGAATGGGAAACTGGGCATTTGAGCGAGATAGACCCATAAGTAACAGGAATTGGAGTACGCTTTATACCCGATTTCCAAAAGAGACAAGAGACCAACAAATGAAACAATGGAGGCAGTCCATGTTAGTGGAAGGATTATATCCTGTAATAACTTTAGAAGAACCTACAGGGAGTGAAAGGACTGAGAAAACGAAACATGTAATGACTAGTGGTGAATCGGATGATGATTATTTTGAGTATTTATTAAAGAAAAACCCACCACCTTATAATGAGGAACCAAGCACAGTTAATCCAAATGCTCCATTTCTGAAACCACCTCTGATTCCACAAGTGGTACATGAGACTTCGTTAGAAAATGTACTACAAGATAGGAAAAGAGAAGCATTAAATAAACAAAGAAGTGAGTTGATTCAGAAAAATTCCCAATTAAATACAAGTCCTGAAGCCCTAACAATTACGGTAACTATTGGCCCAGTTGTTCCTTTGTACGGAGATAAGCAGATTAGTCCTAAAACTCCTGTTCTGACTACACCTGTAGTTCAGCCAAGAAAAGAACCCTTAATAGTTGATGATCAAGCGAGTGAATGTGAGTGAGTGATTTCCCTGATGGATTTGCCAAGTAGAGAACCAGTGACTGACTCTGTGAGAAAAACCACTCATATAAATTCTAGAGAAGTACAAATGGAGACATCCTCAGGTACAAGAAGTGCCACAGTGGTAACCCCAGAAGAAATAGAGAGATGGACACGAGAAATAGAGAAACCAAAGTTACAGCCAAAAGTATTGGATATATTTAAATTAGGAGTCGAATTAGAAGAAATTATGGCTGGAAATGTGGGATTGGACAGATTAATTACATTCAGTGAAGATGAATTGTTCATATGCAAAAGTATTACTAGAAATATAAGAGTATAAGAGTGTTTCACGAGAAGTTAATGGATATTGCAGCTAATATGGGAATTAACATTGGCAAATCTAAAGTGTTACAGAAACCATATCAAGCTGAATTTTCTGACTAAGATTTGGAAAATATGAATGTGTCAGGTAGGAAAGCACAAATTAGGGAACTTATGGCATTATTGCAGAAATGGGGTGACATAAAAAAATGGAAAACTAGGTGGGCAAAGAAAAAAGAAAAGGCCCGATCAAAACAAACTGCATCCGAATATGTGTTACAAGAAGCAGACAAGGGGGAAAGGTTATGTCCCATGAGAGAGGTTTGAAATAGAGGGGAGAAGGTAGATCGCTAGATCTAAGGGCACCAATTACCACTCAAGGGAGTGGAAGGTCCAGTCTCAGTGTGTGCCCGTGGCAATGGTTGCAACAAGGGGGGTACTGGACTGTTCCTGAGCGTGACTAGAGGGAAGATTGGTTGGCGTGACCAAAGGTGTGGATTTGACACCCAAGGGCATCCATTTTGTTGGATGGATTGGCCTCACACACCCCGAAGGATGTCATGCTTCATCATCGGCGGTTGCTCCTCGTCGGGGAGGCGGTGCAATCCCCGACGGGCTCACCTCAAAGAGGGGCTCTTTGGCGGAGATCTTTTTCCAACTGCCTTATGGTGAAGTGCGGGTGCGTGGGCAGGGTGGTGTGTGGTAGTGAAAAAAGGGGGATATTAAAATGTAGCTAAGGGTACCTGGAACGAATTTTATTCAGGGGGTCCCTCGCTGCAGTTAAAAACAGGGGGCTAGCTCACTAGGAATCAACGAGTAAATTCAGGTGAACCTAGATGGGGCTAGTAGTGTACAACGGTCGACATGTTTCTCGCGGTGGGCTGTAGTAACCCGCGATTCATCAGGACCTAAAAAAGGTGATTAAACCACATGCTAGTGTCATGTGTGGGTTTGTGTTTGTGTTACCTCTGTGTTGGTTGTCCTATACCTAATAGTTAAGAACTACCTGCCACATGAGGGGTCGGCGGGGTGAGGCATCAGGGATGAGTCAAATATTCAGGACTCTAGTCTCCTGCGCCCCGGCTGCTTGACCTACCCTTCACCGCCGAGCTCGAGTAGTATGAGAGAGGTACCAGGTGGAGGTTATTTGCATGTCCCATGGTCCTGACAGGATATTTTGTAATTTGCAAATGATTTCCCCGAACTTCGCAAAAAAACCAAAGAGTGGTACAGACAAGTTGAGAGATTTGTGAATGTTTCGAAATGTCTTTTGAAAGATTTAGATGGATTATTTGACATTGTTGTTCCTGTAGAATTGTGGACAGAATGTAAAATTGCTATTGATTGGCCTAGTGATGAGTATCCTAGAGATCCAAAGACAGGGGCACCATCTGATGAGGTTATGAAAAAATACAGCCAGATAATACTCTACCTCAAATGGAAGGTGCCTGCAAAAGAGACAGATTGGACTAGGATAAATAGAACCACTCAGAATAAAGATGAATCTGTGCATGCATAATATGAACGTCTGCTACAAGAATTCAAACAGTATAGTGGACTGGATAATATCGATATGAAAGACATGACACATTTCATCTATCGGTTTGTGTCAGGGTTAAGGCCAGAAATTTCACAATGGATAAAATATCATAAAATTTGCTGTCAGGCCAATCCAATTGATGAAATCCTTAAATATGCAAAATATTGTGAAGATGAATTCGACAATAAACGAAAAGAAGTAAAGGAAAAAGTAATATGGGCACAAGTGAAATTAGCAGAGCAACAGGAGCTTCAATTGAGCCAAATAAACAACAACCAGACTCAGGGTGATGGTAATGGGGGTATACCAAGGGGAAAATTCAATAGAGAAGAAGTCAAAAAGGAGTTTTCCTGTCGCGTGTGGCAAGTTGGGGCACTGGAAGAATGAGTGTAAGGCTGTGCAAAATGATAACATACAAACTAATGATTTGAATCCACAGACGCAGAATGAGATGCCACGGAAAACACAGCAGCAGGTAATATGAAACCAGCTAGCCCTTGCACCTAGGCCAAATTTTAGGAGCAAAGCACACCAGAGTGTGGATACCACAAATTGGGAGGGAAGTGAGAGGAGAGACACAGCAACATCACAATTTCTTTTGAGTGATACCTTTTTCACTGAGGGCACATACTGACGGTGCCTGAGAGGGGAGGACTAGTAGGGCGTACTTGGCGCCTCCTTGCCGGTAGATCAGTCAGGTCCATACAATGAAGGAAAGGTTGAAGGAAATGATGTCACCTTTCTATTGGACACTGGTGCTACCCGTTCTACTTTAAGAACAGCAGACGTTCCAAACCTAGCCCTCTCGGGAGAAACGATCCAAGTAGTGGGGGTTTCTAATAAACAAATTAGTACCCCAGTTACAGAACCAATAGAAGTTAGAATAGGCAATTTTAAAGAAAAGCATAGATTTGTTGTGTGTGATTCAAGTCCAGTGAACTTGTTAGGCAGAGACTTGTTGTGCAAAATGAGTTGCACCATCTTTTGCACCTCAAGTGGTGTTGAAATTCATACCCCTAACGAAGATGGAGTTTATAAATGAATGTTAGCCAAACAAGAAACTGAAAATAAAAAGATGATAGCGGAAGATCTACCAATTGAATTACAACATACGGTGAATCCTGAAGTGTGGGATTTCACTGGGTAAGTTGAAGGATTAATGGCAAATGTGGATCCGATAAAAGCTACAGTGAAAGAAGGTGCAGTTTACCCAAACATTTGGTGATAAAAAATAGACCCAGAAATAAAAGCAGGTTTTGCAGCAGAAATAAAGCGTTTGGTTGAGCAAGGCATTTTACAAGAAATAAATAGCAGTCCATGTAATTCACCTATAATTGGCATAAAGAAACCGAGCCGGAAATATAGGGCTGTGCAAGACCTCCGCAAGGTTAATAAAATTGTCGTCCCATGTTGTCCAGTTGTGTCAAATCCTGCAGTGATTCTGTATCAGATACCGTGGGGAGCCGGACGGTTCAAGATAATTGATTTGCGCCATGCATTGTTTTCCATACCATTACATCCAGATAGCAAATTTCTTTTCTCGGTCAAATTCGATGACCATGTTTACATTTGGAATCGTGTCCCCCAGGGGTACACAGAGAGTCCATTGATTTTCAATCAGATATTAAAAAGATGTCTTGAATCCCTGGTCCTGCCCGGACAGTCTGTCCTGGTCCAATATGTAGACAACCTGTTGGTGGCGTCTAAAACTCAAAATGACTGTGTTATAAATACCATTGCATTGCTGAATCATTTGGCTGAAGGAGGGCATAAAGTGTCACCTGAAAAGTTAAAATTCTGTACCACATCAGTAAAATATCTGGGGCACAAGATAGAGAGAGCTGTCAGAGGGGATACCTCTGAAAGAATCAAAATAATCAGAAACTTGTATCTATCTCAAACACAGAAAGAAATCAGAATGTTTCTTGGAGTTGTAGGTTACTGCAGGCAGTGGATTGTGGGATTTGCAGTCCTAGCTCAACCCCTGATACAAATGGCAACGAAAAGAGCGAAGGACCCAGTAGAGTGGGATGACCAAAGTTTGACTGCCTTCTTGAAGCTGCGAGACTGTCTGTGCTCAAGTCCAGCCTTAGGAGTGCCTGATTATTCAAAAGAATTTGCACTGTTCTGTGATGCACGTGACAATTGTGCATTGTCCGTCCTGACCAAAACTCACGGTTTAATGAGACGTCCTTTGGCATATTTTTCTGCTACACTGGATCCAGTGGCATTTGCATTGCCGGGATGTCTGAAAGCAGTAGCTGCAGCCTGCATGAGTCTTGAGCAAAGTGAATCCATCATTATGGGACACCCTGTAACTATGAATGTCCGACATGCAGTGGTGATTCTATTAACCAGAACACTTACTCAGTATTTGACTCCTAGTCGGCTGACTAAACATGAGCAAATCCTTCTAGGTGCAGGGAATGTGACCATTGCCAGATGCACTGTCCTAAATCCAGCTACACTATTACCTGATTCACATTTTGAAGAGGTGAAAGGGGAAGTCGAGCATGATTGCATTGACCTTACAGAATACAGTACTAAGCCCCGTTCAGACATAAGAGAAGAGCAATTGCTAAAATCAGGATATGAACTATTTGTGGATGGCTCATGCATGAGACACGAGGAAAGAGTATTGAGTGCTGCTTATGCTGTGTGTACTTTGTGGGGTCCTATTTACCTGGAGTCAAGTCTGCACAAATAGCCAAACTAGTTGCATTGACAAGAGTCTGCAAAATTGAGAACAATTGGATTGTAACCATATACAATGACAGTCAGTATGGTTACAGGGTTGTGCATGCCTTTGACCAACTTTTAATGCAAAGGGATCGTCGGACTTCTTCGGGTACTCCTATTAAAAATGGACATTATGTAAAAGATTTGCTGGAAGCAATTCAATTGCCAAAAGAAGTGGCTGTGGTCAAATGTACTGCTCTCTAATAGGGAAATGACATAGTGACAGCTGGTAATAGATATGATGACCAACTAGCCCAGCAGTGTGCCAAACATAGGATGGCAATAAATAAGAACATCGATGCATGTGGAAACAGCTGCCAACTTATGTTGTTTGAAGGAGTGAAAACATGGGAGGAAGTGAGAGATTTACAAAATGAAGCAGAAATAAAGGGTAATACATACAAACATACATCGTACATACATACGTACCAACGATAGCATCCGAATATTATTCTACTACCTCAAGAATGCCAACAAGGTGATTTTACCCCATAGACTCCCTTCGATGAAGGCAACCACCTACCCCTCCAACACCTTTATCTACCAGTCATCACAGGAATGTTCTAAGTGAGGCAAAACATTTCTTCTAGAGCATTGGTTGTCTTCAAGTGGAAGAGGCAGTACACTTGGTGTTTGGAGAAGCAGACATAGCATTTGAAGAGACAATAGTACTTATTTTCTGTATTTAGATCAAATTGATCTTCAATTGCATCAGAACTATATTTAGCTGCATTTACAGTGTATCACAATTATCTAATCGATTGAAGGTAAATGGAAATATTCCTGTTCCTGGCAATTGAATATTATTCCATCACTTCTAAATTTTGGATCGATCCACAAACCACAGACAATTGGAGGAATCCCCCCCACCAAACATCTCTTCCACCTTAGAGAAGTTTGATACATGATCCTTAGAGCAGGTACAGAAGATGCTGGCCTGCGCCAAATCTGGCTCTCTGCTGTACTAATGCCCACCTGGAATCTCTGCCTGTCTAACCAACTCTATTGTGCCATATGTTATGGCTCTCTACAATCTCCCTTTGGACTCCTAAAGAAACCAAACCAATATGGAAATTATCTACAACTACTGACCTATCTCATTGCTTCTTTTGTTAGGAAAAAGCAAGAAAGCCAAATAAATAAAGAGTTAGCCACCTTTCTTGAAGAGCATAGGATCCTGGGCCCCTGACAATCGGGTTTTAGAGCAATGCACAACACAGAGAACATGCTAGTGGCACTCACTGATACCATCAGACTGTCCCTTGATGCTGGCACTCCGGTCATGCTGGTATTACTGGATCAGTCATCCGCTTTCAATACCATCTCCCATCCAATTCCAATTGTATGACATAGGTATATACACCAAAGCATTAAACTGGCTCTTGAATTTCCTTGATAACTGAAAGCAGGCAGTCTCTTTAGAGTTCTTTAAGTCAAGAACAATGTTGGTCAACAAAGGAGTTGCACAGGGTCCGCCCTGAGCCCTACATTATTTAATATATATGTCGCCTCCCTCACACATATTCTTAAATCATGCGGTTTTGAGATCATATCATATGCTGACTATACCCAACTTGTCATCTCTTTTGACCAGTATCCAGACAAGGTCAAATCATGGTTCTGCGACTGTATGAGGATAATTGATAATTGTATTACAAGCAAAATGTCTTCAATTAAACAGTGAAAAGACTGAGATACTGCTCTTAGAAAAGGTTCAGGAGCTCTGGTCTGTGGACTAATGGTCAGCAGAATTAGGTTAGGCCCTGTGCACAAGACAGGTGGTGAAAAACGTTGGAATACAACTAGATCAGGTACTATCCACTAAAGACCAGGTTTAAGCTACATATGGCTCCTGTTTTGCCACTATGCACCTATTAATAAAGATTTCCTTGGCTATTGTCCACTTCAAGGAAAAGCCTAATCCAGATCTTGATTACAAGTCACCTGGATTATGGAATTATGCTCCTTGTTGCAGCAATTGACTCACTGATGTTTAAGCTGCAGGTTCTGTGGAACACTGCTGCCCTGCTGATTTGTAATCTTGCTTCATGCTCCTCTTCTACACCCATCCTGAAAGCTAAGTATGTGTAATGGGACCTTTATATTGCATCCTCGAAAGGGGCTTTTCAAATCACAAAAACATCAGTTGAAATATGATAAGATTCTAGCTTTGTACTCCTGAGATATGCACATTATTTAGGGGTTGGCGAAACTCGCAGAGTTTAACTCCACGGAATTCCGCATAGTTACCTAAAAACTCAGTGAAATTCTGCAGAGTATCGCGAGCGGCAGAGTTTGACATGTAGCGCTGGTCCCTCTGATTTTTAGCACCAGGAGATGGTCCCACACTTTAATTAGGAGAACAGTACCTCACAGTGAGCCAGACAGCACTGCTTCTTTCTGCTTCTGTAGTAGAATTTCTACTCAAGCGGCAGCCCGCATTGAAAAATCTCGCCAGGAGGCAGTCTGGCCCTTAAGTTTCTCGCTCTCACTCGCCAACTTACCTTTGGCAAGCCACACACAAGACAAAACTCTGCCATTCTGCAGTTGGAGTTTTTCCAAATCTCTGCACTCCAAGCAGAGTGAAGAGTGGGCAGAAATCCACAAAGGTGATGGAGGAGGGGAATTTACTACCCACCCCTAACAATATTTAATTATAGCAAGGAAATTGGCCCCTCTTTTCTCCTAAAATTCATGTCAGACTTTAACAGAAATATCATTGCGCTTGTCTATTCAAATGTGTGTTCTCAAGCAGAATGGTTATTTCCTACTTTATATGTCAAATAAGCCATTAAGAATAGTAGGTAAAAGTATTCTAAATATTCTACATGGCATTGAAAGTTATGCCGTGCGGTCCTGCTCATATTTCTGGACTCGTTTATACAGTAAATAAGACAACTCCTCAAATCTACTGGAGGTGCTGCCTGGTTTTGCTTTACTCTAAATGATCAGAGATGAACTCTGAAGGTGGGAGGACACCCAGCTTGCTTGCATCCTTATTACCACTCAAAGTGGCTTACTATCCCTACAGCCTTTGCTATGCAGTGACCAACAGCGGTGAAAATGTTTTCTAGTCTGGGCATACTAGCCTTTGTATATGTAGCTATGATGGAAGACTGTCTACTATCTCTCTTCGGTCACATGCCCCTCGAGTACACAGAGTTGCACCCTCTTGTGTCCTACAAGTGTAGGAAAATGTGAGGCTGGAGGGTGGAAAACATGGCGGCCACTGGTTAAGCGGTCGCGGTGCTCCGGAATGAGCTCCCGGAGAGGATCGCCACATCACACGGTATAATGGCGAGTTTCATCTGTGACAACCATAGCACCCGTGGGGGTTGAGTTTCGATCCCGGGAGGTCGCACCACTTGCCGAATCAGAGGATTTCATGACCAAGAGTGTTGGGAATGCAGAGCCGCTTCATCGGGACTGCTTCTCCGGCAGTCCGCTTTCTGCTCGAGTGCGGAGCTGAGGTAGAGGGCGGGGTAAGTGCTGGCTGCTGCCGGCTAGTTTTGTTTGCCTGCCCCGATCTCTGCTCACCTTCTGAATTGGGCTGCTCGAGTGGCTGCGGGGCTGGACGGCCGTGGACTGCAGTTTGTTCCCCGCTGTTGGAGTGGTGTCTACTACGCGAGATATGTAAGGAGATATGTAAGGAGGGATGTATGACGTTACAACGCATACTTTTACTCCGCATACCATTACAACGCGGTATTCACAACGCATACCACTACAACGCATAGCGCTTTGGGGTGCTGGATAGTGGTAAGTATAATTTACTATTCTAACTCCAGTCCCTGTGGACCCTAGGGAAGGTGTTGGATAGTAAATTAAACTTACCTCTTATCCTAGAGCGCCCCCCAGCGCTATGCGTTGTAATGGTATGCGTTGTAATGCCTGCGTTGTAGTGGTAGTGCGTTGTAAAAAATGCGTTGTAACAGGTGAATACCTGTAAGGAGGATTTAACTTTTACCGAGGAAATCTTCGACGCTACGGTAAGCCTTGGTAGGGCTGCGTTTGAGGAGGAGGCTCAGCGTTTCAACATTAAGAGGTCCCCTTGTCATCCTTCTGATTTTACAGATAAATGTTTGCGGGGATACTCGCAGGGGGCGGCGTCTGAGAAAAAACAATCACCGCTACCTCGTCTCCGGTCTGCCGCGCTAGAGCTGAGAAGAGGAAGGATACTGCGAAGTTTGGGGCAGCCATATCTCGCAGTCTCCTCTGATACAATTTTGCGCAGTGCCCCAGAAAATATAACTGCACAGCCAAGTTCACATGTAACACATATCCATATCCCAACATTAACACCATCAGCAGAGGCAGACACAGTGGAGGAGTTAATATCTGGAAAGAGAGGTAAGGAGCCTCTGGCTATATCGGATCCTCTCACTATAATACCTTCAGGGCAAGAGGGTACAATAAAAACAATAGTTGCCCGTGAGTTTACAGGAAAAGCGCCCCCCACTATCAGCAAAAGTTACGGCAAAAGAGGGCGGAAGAAGAAAGGTGCTCTGCTAGAAGACAAGGGTGGAGTGTTGGGTGCACCTAGTGGGGTGGTACACAGTAAAACAGTAGTGGTAGACAAAAAATCCTCCTCTTATTTAAGTACAGAGGTCAAATGCAGAGGCACTAGACACAGCTCGAAATCTATAACTAAAGGTAAACCTAAAACCCAGAACACTGCACCAGAGAAAGGTTCTAAGATTACTCCTTCCTTACGTTCCTACTTTAAAGTAGTACCCCAGATATTACATTTGTCAGTGGATCAAACCATGCCATCTGGTTCTGAACTGGAAGCTTCTCCTCCAATAGATATGGTTTCTCCCCTTCTGGGGCAGGCTCCAGAGGCAGTAGAACAAGGAACAGAAGAAGGTGTTATGGAACATGAAGGTTCTGCATTGGAACCTGGAGAAGGAGATGGGGACAACGAAAAAGGTGCAGGATCACAATCTTCCCACGCTCAGGAGGAGTCAGACCAGGGGGCATTATCAGTTACTCAATTGGGAGACCTAGAGGTCCTGGTTGTCACTGAGACTGCTCCTAGTGGATCCTATGAAGAAGCCGGGGCAATCGGGGGGGATCTTATTGATCAGATTGAATATCCCATAGACTCCCTCACGGATCAATCCAAGTTCAATGCTATAGATGACATAACTCCTGCATCTATACTAGGTATGTTCTCAGCTCTTACGATGGAAATAAGAAAAGGTTTTGCAGAGTCTTCTGCAAACCAAGCTGAAATAAGAAGCTATTGTGAGTCCCTTGACAATAAAATAGAGGGACTTGCTATAAGAACTGGAGTCCTTGAAGAGACTACAGCAACATTCTCTGTCCATTTGGACCAGGCGAAAGTTGATATCCAGAAGCTTTCCAGAGAAGAGCAAGCACTTAGTGAAAGGATGGAGACTTTGGAAAACAACACGAGGAGGGGGAATCTTCGAATTTTGAATGTGCCAGAAGGCTCTGAGGGTTCTGACATAAAGCAGTTTATAATGGGTCTGTTAACATCTTCAATGCTAAAGGTATTTTCCTCCTGTGCTGCATTCCCTGGTTTACCATTGTTCATGACGAGCTCAGCTCGTCATAAGCACAGCTCAACCGTGCCTCATGACAAGCTGAGCTTGTCATGAGCATCGAAGGGGTAAAAAGAGTCCTTGAATTTAGACCTCTCACTAGAAGAGCTAGCATTGGACATCCAAAGAGTTCATAGGGATCCCTTTAAATGCAACCCCCAGAGATCTAAACCTCGAAAAATCTTAGTAAACTTTCATACATATGTATTGAAAGAGAGAATACTTAACCTAGCGTTAAAACAAAAATCCCTGGATGCAAAGGGGTTTTCATTCTTAATAAGGTCAGATCTCTCAAGAATTACTTTGGAGAAACAATGGGAGTTCGGGAGGTGCCTGGAAGCCTTTAGAGCATTGGGAGCCTCAGCTCAATTAACATTCCCTGCTGCAATGAAAATAATGTATAATAATAAGATGATCAATATCAGGTCAGTACAGGCAGCCGACGAACTCCTGATGCAGATGGGAAGCAAAAAGAAATAAAGATGGAGTCTTAACCCTGGGACTCATTAATAAGAACTGGTGTTAAATGCAACCTCATGATTTCTCTGAGGCCTTACGTATTTAGAGTAAAGTTAATTTCCTTAAGGATATAAAGGGAACGCAATTAACTGAGTGTCACTATTAGATTATTATTTTTTTTCTCCCATTTTCTTCATTTATAAAGGTGGTGTATTTCTCTGGGAGTTTATGGAGGGGTGCTATCAACCGGACATTGCACCGGTTAGATATTGCAAGGGTTTTCCAGGGGTTGGGAGGTGGGAGGGTGGGAGGCACGTAGTTAAGGTAGGTGGTGGGGGGTGGAAAAAAAGTCCTCAGTAAGCTAAGATATGATAGAAGGAAAGTGATTTTGCAATTCAATGGAAAGAGATTTAGACAACAATGGGTCGGTCTAGTTTTATCAGCTTATTTCTTCCTCTTGCGGGACATCTATGCCCAAGATGATTAACATAAAATACTTCTCCTGGAATATTAATGGCCTGCGCACCAAACCAAGGGCAAATAAAATCATGCAATACTTACGGGATCTGGATGCGCAGGTCATTATTCTCCAGGAGACTCACTTAACACATTTGGAGATGTTGGATTTGATTAAAAGAAATAGATGGATAGACTTTGTGGTTTCAACTACTCAAACCAGTAATACTAGAGGGGTTTCTATCATTTTAAAAAAGGAGCTAAAGCTAGGCTGCTTTCTCAACTGGTCGACCCAGGTGGCAGATGGGCCATTGCGTCTGTGGCAATAGCGGGCTCTCAAACCACAGTCTTGGTCTACTATGGGCCTAACCAGGATGATCCTTCTACACTGGAGGTTATGTTTTCACATCTGCTTTCCTTTTCAGAGCCAACTATTATAGCTGGCGATTTTAACATTGTTCTAGACCCAGTTTTGGATAAAACCCCCAATAGTCAATCCTTAGTTCTGTCAAAATCTAGGTTAGTGTTACAGTCTGCAATGAAAACATACGGCTACCTTGACATATGGAGAGAAAGGTCCGGGCGCCAGCAAGGAGTGTTGTTCCGGAATTATAAATATAAACACTAGTCAAGGATAGATTTCATTTTAATCAGTCTGAGGCTGGCTGAGCACGTAAGATCCATTGAATATTTACCATCACATCTCTCAGATCATTCTGCAGTACTAATGGATTTAGCTTATGAAACGGAGAGATTGCCCTCTAGATGGTCCTTTGATCGTTCACTTCTTTCTTCTCCCGATGACATCACAGATCTCAGTATAGAAACACACAATTTTTTTCTGATTAAAAATGACTCAGCAACTACAAAGATCATTTGGGACTCGTTCAAAGCATTTTTGAGGGGCCGCATAACAGGGAAAGTGTCATACAAAAGGAAGCAATATAAGGAGCAAATCTCGTCTATAGAGGAAAGTATAATTAATCTCCAATGTCTTATTGATAGCAGTACTGGGACAGATGAGTCCATTATAAATAGTCAAAGGAAAGAAATGGCGACCCTGAAAGCCAATCTTGGCTCAATATTGAATCTTAGATTGCAGCAGAGATGGGAAGCAAGCAAATTAGCCCATTTTGAGTACAGCGAAGGCGCAGGCAAAATTCTCGCCTGGAAGATCAAAACAGATCAGGTCCGGAACAACATTCCCATCATCAAAGTGGGCAACGATTCCTTTACTTCGGACGTTGAAATTAGAAAGGCCTTCAAGGAATTCTTTGGATCTATCTATAAGGAGGACATCGTAACTCACCCTGAGGAGGTCGACGATACGTTAAGACATATGAATCTCCCCAGTCTTACATATGATCAGTCCCAATTTTTGGATGGTATGATTACTGAAGGAAAAGTTAGGGCCGCTATAAAAAGAAGCAAGAAGGGGAAGGCTGCAGGGCCCGATGGGCTACCTGCAGAAATGTATAGAATCTTAGCGGATGAGATAGCCCCCTTCCTCACAAAAATGTTTTCTAGTCTGGGCATACTAGCCTTTGTATATGTAGCTATGATGGAAGACTGTCTACTATCTCTCTTCGGTCACATGTCCCTCAAGTACACAGAGTTGCACCCTCTTGTGTCCTACAAGTGTAGGAAAATGTGAGGAATCTCTGTGTATCAATAATGTTTTCTGGGCATAGAAATATAGCCCATGTGTACAGAGGTGATCATTTTGAGACTGCGTTCATAGCTGCACAGGATTGATGCCTTCCTGCTGCTTTATTTTAGTTATTTGCAGGGCACGATAAATAGCATGCTTCTCTTCTGCTAGTAGTCTAATCTATGGTTTGGAGAGGTCTACCATTATTTCAGAGTGGGTTTCTCTACACCTCAGGGAAGTCCATGTGTTCCCCTCTTCTAGTGTTGCTGTTTGTCATGTGCTAACGGCGACATGCTCTGTCCACTCCTGAATATACAAAATCTTTTTAATCAGTTCATGTGACCCCTGCCATCAAAAGCCTAAGGAAATTGGACACAAATGTATAGTTTCTCCAAAACTGAATGACCCATTTGGACAGTGATATATACAGACATCTAGTTAGCTACATTTTCCCACATTGGCCACCATAAGACAATAAGTGCTGTCACCTATGAGCTAATACTTAGTTTCTCATCGGGACTTTCAGTCGAATCTGTACACTAACGCTTCAAGCAAGTTGACAAAAGCTAAACTTCCCTGGTGTTGTTGCTCACTCTCCACGCTGGGCCCAGATCAGGATGTTGCCTGAATCTTTTCTTCTGTGACTTCTGGAGAGAAGGAGGTCTTATATGTCTGCAAGAGGAGTTTAACTACACTTGTTAAGATTGAAGCGACCCACTGTGGCTTCAGCGCCTTTTGAAGATCACCGCCCTTACATGAGCTCCGCAGCGGTGTGATGGGATGGGAGATCTCCCGGTGGCAGTGCTCGTCATTTGGGTTTTTAACTGCTTGACAAGTAAAGATGAAGGTTGGCTGTTTGTTTTACTGTCTTTTCGCATGTCCGAGGTGAGCTGGAAATAGCATTTTTTCTATCTCCCTATCAGTCACCTCACCTCTTCAGATCTCGCGACCGCCATTTTCAGCTTCTGCCGCTCAGATACCTCAGGTGCTCCTCTCCTCATGATTATACACGCGCTAATAATGCAATGCTTCTGGTATAGTGCTGTTCTTTGTTTTTATAAAACAAAGTGCTAATTGGCGAATTCTTGCTTTATGTAGGCTTTTTCTTTGACAAAAATATCATTTTTTCCCCTTTGCATGCTATGAATAGACTTTTTTCTGTCAGATTACAACCTTCAGGGGACTTTTTTGAATTGTTGACTCTTTCAAGTCATTGTATGCAGCTTTATTTATTTTATTCACACAAGAGATATTGATAATTCATTGTTTATGGCAAAAATACGGTCTACTCGTAGTGGTGTTCACTCTCTTGACCCTACTTCATTACCTGACTATAATCCTTTCAGCATTCTTCAAGAGAATATGGAAGACTTGGAATCAAGTCAGTCTTCTTCCGCTACTGGTGGTGTGTCACACAATACTCATGCCTCGTCATACTTCTAAATCGATATCTAAATTATCCTCCTCTTCAACATCCTCAGCAGTTAAGATAAGTTAAGAAATACCCATCATCTCCTACTATCTCTCCATCACCAATATCTATGGAATTACTTCTTGAAAAAAATACGTGCTCTCAAACCATGCATGGAAAAAATAAATGCTCTCCTTCAGAAGCTAGATGATAAATGGTCACATATGGAACAAAAAGTTAATCTGATAGAAAACGGAGTAGGCTCTGTTCAATCTGTTGTGAACCAAGTGGCTTCTATACATATTGAGATTTCACAACATAAACAAGTGGAAAACCTTGAAATCCGAAATATGCTCAACAAACTACTCATTTATGGTCAGGTGGAGGGACTTAAAGGCCCTAAACCCCTTTCCTTCATTCAATCCTTTCTCCCAAAGCTTTTCCTGATTCTCCAGTATTGAATATTCAAAGAGCACATCGTTTGCAGCATGGCTCACAAGCATTATCTCCGTCAACTAAATCAAGAGGTGTTATTTTGCACTTTTTGGATTATACTCATTTACTCAAGGTCTTACAAGCTGCAAGACTCAAAGGAAAAAATTCTTGTCAAGGATCCAAACTTTTCTTCTCTCAGGACTATGCAAAAGTGAAAGAAGATCAACGAAATTTTTGGGGGACATGAGACTTGTGCTTTGGAGCTTGAATGCCGGATATGCTTTGTTTCATCCTTGCCTCTTTAAAGTGACTTATAAGAATAAAACTACAAATTATGAAGATCTTGTCCTTCTGCAGATATTCCTGGATGACTGTAAAGAAGAAGATATTGGAAGCTACCCGTTCATCATTGATCTGACTGTTTTCTTAACGTTGTCTTTATTTATAATCTTCTTATCTTGTCATGTTTTACAATTGCCTTGTTGTACTTCTTTATAATTCATTCTCTTTTTTTTAATGTCAGGTGCGGTCTTCGTGGTCCCTCAATATGCGATTTTCACTCCGCTTGGATTATGTCTGCCTTTCCCGTCTCTGTTCTGGAGGTTCCCGGTTGGCTGTGCCGTCTTCCTTTTGTGGCTCCACCACCCCAATGTTTATTCATTCTATGTCTGTGGTATGTCTTTTTCTTTTTTCCTTATTTTTTCTCTGTACTGTCCCTTTCCTGTCCATCTTTTCAGCCATATACTTCTCATCTGATTTTCTTCCTAGTTTCTTCATATATACTCTATGTTCCTCTTCCTTTTCCTCTTCTTTTCCCTTCCCCACCTGCTGGCTTTCCCCTTCTCATTTTCATACTAGTTCTTTCTTGATTTTCCATATTCATGTACTTCTTTCATATCCTATCCTTTTCTACTGGCAATTTACTGTTTCCTTTTTGCTGGAAATGTTATTTATATTGCATTAATGTGTTCTGGAATCTGTTGTTATTCATATATAAGCTTTAAAATTGTTCTATAAATTTAGATGTTGTTAAGAGTTATATCTTGGAATGTTAAAGGTTTGGGATCACCAATAAAACGTCAAAGGGTTTTATTGCACATTGCTGGGTTGAAAGCGATATTGTTTTGTTACAAGTGTTTCATATAAAACATAAGGAAATATCTAGGTTTCAGCGGCAATTGGTGATAGAGATACTGATGGTAGATGGGTCTCAGCTTCTATGTTAGGTAACAAGATTCCTATGACTATCTTAAATTTATATGCTCCTACTAACCCTGATAATCCTTTTTGGCCCCAGATTTCATCTAAATTAATGGTATATAGTGATGATTATTTGTTAATTGGCGGAGACTGTAATATGGTTGTTGAAGCCTTTATTGATGGACGTTCTAATTCTAAATGTATTCCCTCTCATGTACAGTCTCAATTCACATCTACTATAGCTCACAGATCCCTCATTGATGCCTGAAGATTATGTAACCCCACTCTTCAAGAATATACATTTTTCTCTCCTGTTCATTCTTCTCAGTCTTAAATTGATTATTTGTTTATTTCTAAAGCTCTTACACATCATATTTATCATTATGATATAGGCTCTATAATAATTTCAGATCACTCCCCTGTCTCTTTGGGCTTAGATTTACTCCCCCCCCATTGAAGGAGCTAGGAGATGGAGATTCAATAACTCCCTTCTATTGGACCCTAATTTTCTAGAAAATGAATCCCCACATACCCCTCCTCAACTTAAATGGGACACCTTGCAAGCTGCTTCTAGAGACTTCAATATTTCTTTTGAAACCCAGAACCGGAAATCCTCTTCTAAGAACATACAATTACTTTATTCACGTAATAAGTAATTGGATCACTCTTTTTACTCTATGTCCTCTCATGCTGCTCTTAATGAACTTATCAAAGCCAAATTCTCTTTTAATAAACTTTCAACTGAATCTGATCATTTATACTTGCTTAAATCCAGTGCTAAATAATATGGCAATCAAAATAAAGTTGGGAAGCTTCTTGCCAATGATCTTAAAATTATAAAGGATTGTACTAAGATTGATTCAATTCTAACCTTTGCCAATATTATAGTTCATAAAAATGATGATATTCTTTTATAATTTACTAACTTTTACCAAACTCTCTATACTCCTGAATCTCCTTCCCAGCAAGAGGATATTCTTCATTACTTATCCGCCATTACTCTTCCTTCTTCTATTAATGTGGATTTCTCTTCCTTAGACAAAGATATTCAGCCTAGTGATATTCTTACTGCTATTCAGGCTATAAAAAATGGAAAGGCTCCAGGACCTGATGGTTTGACTATAAAATTTTACACAAACTTCTCTACGATTTTTTTTCCTAAATTGCATCAACTATTTTGTATTTTAACCCTGACCAGAAATCTGGTGGATCTTTTCAGGAGGCTTTAATATATCCCCCTAAAGAAAATAAAGATCATACTTTGTGCAAAAATTATAGGCCCATTTCTTTAATCAATTTGGATTATAAAATATTTGCAAAAATACTTGCCCTTCGTTTAGATTCTTTATTACCCCACTTGATTGGAAAGGAGCAGTGCAGTTTCATAAAGGGAAGGCATTTGCCTCACAACACTAAATTGTTCTTTAATGTCTTAAGTAAATCTAAAACATATAAAAATTCATTAGCACCAATTTCACTAGACGCTGAAAAAGCGTTTGATAGAGTCAGTTGGTCCTTCTTTTTCTCACCGCTTTCTTGGTTTGGTTTTGGCTCAAAATGTATTATTATGTCTCTCTATTATATTCCTCTCCCAGGGCCATTATATTAGCCAATGGACTTGTATCTTCATTGTTCCTGCTTCATGGAGGTGTGCACAGGTTGCCTGTTATCTCTGTTGCTAAATATTCTTGCCCGAGAACCGTTTTTAATAAAAAATAGATTGAACAAAGATATTAAAGGATTTATGTATGGTGACAAGCATTTGAAACATTCTATATATGCAGATGACACACTAATATTTATCTCTAATCCACAAACTTCCTTGCTGGCAGTTCTATCAGAGAAGAAAAAATTTGCTCATGTCTCAGGTTATAAACTAAATACTGATAAGTGTGAACTTCTTCCTTTAAATAGACTATGTTTTCATTCTGATTTTTCGTCTTCCTCTTTTTTTTGGAACTCAAATAAAATAAAATATCTTGGGCTATGGTTCAGTTCCTCTACTAACCCTTTGTATGCTGATGACAGAACCACTCCGTCATCAGCTGCGGTGGCGCTGTGCTGATGACGGAGCGGTTCCGTCATGGCCCTGCCGCCGTGCCTGCGCGAAGCGGATTCCGCGGCTGCGCTGGGCGTTCTATTGAGCGGGCGGGGCCATGACGGAACCGCTCCGTCATGAGCACAGCCCAACTGCGGCTGATGACGGAGCCGTTCCGTCACCAGCATGCGGCCGCTGCGTGCCCGCCCCGCCCTCTTAGCACTGCGGAGGAATAGCCGACGCAGTGAAGGGGTTAAAAACCCTGTTGCTCTAAATTTGAAGGAGCTCCAATCAATATTAACGTTGTCTATATCTCAATGGCACCCCTTATACTTATCATGGTGGGGAAGACTAGATACTAAAAAAAATATGTTAGTCACTGTAATATTGTTTGATTTATCCAATATTCTGTTTAATATTCCTAAATCTTACTATAAGAAATTACATAGTATTTTATCAAAGTTTCTTTGGCAGAATAAAAAGGCTAGAATGTCTCTTTGTAAACTTAAAAGACCTAAACGCATGGGAGGAGTTAATTTCCCAAACTTTCACTCATATCGTACTGCATTTTTTTCGCAATCTTCCTTTCTACTGTCTGAAAATGGAAATTATGCTGCACTTTACCACTTGTGGGTAGACGTTGGGAAGGCATTTTTCATCTGTTTTCTTTTGAGGAATATATTTCCCTTTCTCATACTCCTTTAACGCTCTCTCTTCCTATTCTCAAAAATGCTTGTAAAGTTTTTTTCAACTTTTCTCGACTACTCAAGATGAACGTACAGAGTTTTTAAATTCAGCAATTTGGTATAATAAACATATCAAACTTAATAATAAGTTTCTTTTTTTGAAAGATTGGTTAGCTCATGGACTTAAATGGACTCATCAACTTTTTCAAGATGGGCTCTGTGTTCCCTTTTCAATAATCCAATCCCTCTTTTCTCTCCCCTCCTCATGTCAATTCAAATACCTGTCCTTGACCGCAGTAGCTCAAGCTTCTTACAATAATCTATCTTCTAATTCTACACTTACTCCCTCACATCCTGCCATAAGAACAATGTTATGCAATTCTCCACCCTCTTCTCAAATATGTAAACATTTAACAGATATTCCCCTTACTCGAGATAAATTAGAAGTTGAATGTAGATGGGAATCTCATCTGGACAAATCTTTTCCTATTCCAGTTTGGAATAAAATTTGAACTAAAAAAAGGAAGTCTTCTAGAGCAGCAAATATCTCTCAAAGCTTGTTTTTCATTTATAATAGACTTTTGATTACCCCAGTTAAATTACATAGTATTGATCCTAACATTCCTTCTATGTGTTGCTCATGTACTGTTTTATCAGCAGATCTCAAACATATATTATTTTAATGCCCATTTCTTCATAAATTTTGGACTTTAGTCTGGCAACAAATCAAAACTATCTTTCACACATATGTTTCCTTTTCTTTAAGCATTTCCGAAGTTTGGTCATCTCAATCCACCTATGTACGTATAATTCACTACTCCTTGCTGTTGCTTTTCAACAGATTACTAAATAATGGAAACCTGTGTCTGATGTATTGTTGGTGGTATGGAGTCTGCTACAAGCATAGGTTAGACAGAGCTTACATACATCCCTTCACGCTTGCTATTAAAAAAGATCTCCTTTGCTTACCTGTAACTGAGTTCTTGAATATATGGGCTAAAAAGACATCTTCGCATAACCCCTACATTGAGGAAGTACCCAAACCTCTTTGACTTTTATAAATATCATTGTTTAATGATAATATTTCTATTGTTCCATGCTAATCTTATGCATTAGAAACATTAATGTATAACTGTCTTGCTCAGTTGATAGTATATGATGCTTCTCCCCTCCTTTTTCTTCCCCTCCCCCTTTCTTTCACTTCTTTCTTCATATGACTTACCATTGTTTTTATATGCTCATGGTATATATTCTTATTTATTGTATTATGTTTACATATTTAACAATTAAATGCCTTCTTAAAAAACTTAAAAAAGAGTGAGGTGACCCTGCCACTAGAGGATCTCAACAAGACACAGCTGCATGAATAAACTTCCTAGAAGACACTGAAACAGACATTAATTGTCAAGCAGTCATGAGATATTGCTGCCCAGCTGACCAAGGGAAACACAAATCAATATTGATGTGACATTGAATTACAGTTTTGGCTGTATTGTAACTGGTGAGTTGTGACAGTTCAGGCTCTGCCTTACACCACCTCTTCACCAGTCCAAAAGGGACCAGGTGTTTTCCTGCTGAAACACAACTTAAGTTAATCTTATTTTGTTGATTGGTTGAATCAACTCTTATTCATGAACTGTTAAAACAATCCCTCTAGCCCGCACAGTTCTGAAGATACTTTCATATGCAGAAGCAGATGACCTGTAACATTGAAATAGATTTCTAAGGGGGAGATGATGAAGCACTTGTGTTAATTTGATGCTAAAAACCATATGGCTGCTGCAACTGCCAGAACATTTTGACCACCACAGGTAAATATCAACATACAAGCAGCCATATGAAGTCCAGTTGGGCAACCTGATTGGATTCCATAGGGGGAACTGATCCACTATCACACGGGCCCTCAATTAAAGGCAAAAAAATCCAGCCCATTAACACCAATATAGCAAAGAACAAGTGAGGGAGAAAGAGGTTAGGTGCGCTGTGGACTCAGCCTCCTTTAGAAATTGAGAAAAAACAAAGAAAGTCCACCCTTCATTCATGAAAGAGCTTAATTCATGAAAAAAGCTGTCCTTCCAGTGATTGCTATAAGTTTGTAAAAAAAACGATAAGTATTCTTAAAATAACCCTCACCCACCAAAAAGTCCCTTAGTGGCATGCTTCATCATCGGTTTCTTCCTGTCCCCTTGCGGAATGGGCGTGCTGCGACTGAAGGAGACATGGGAGCACTTTTGTGAAGTGATACTATGTGTTATTGTGAGAGTGGAAGAGTCAGAATGAATTGTGTGTTAAAAAATACCTGGCTACGTTGAACCTACACTTTATTAATTCCTGTGACTGGTATTGTTAAAATGGGGAGAGGAGAAATGTACACTATAATGAGTGGTCTTCTCCCTGGCCTACTTATTTCAAGCCTTCCCCTAAGCTTTTCTTCAGGACCAAAGTGATTGAGCCCTTTAATCACTCCTTGTCAACCTAATTGGTATCCCTGCTTAATGTCTAGGCGGAATGTGCATTTAAACATGCTTGAATACAATATCTAGTTGCTGTAACACTTCTAAGCAATAGGTTTGATGCCTAACTAAGGCCCCATGAGCTTTTCACAGGAGGGGAGGGGCGCTTGTAGACAAACAATCCCCAAAGCTGCTCTCTTATCCATTCAATGCCTGCCCGTGGCTCAGACGAACCTGTGTACTTAAGGGTGAAATGTGTTCCTCCTACCCTGAAGAAATTGCCAGTAAGTAGAAAATGGCAATGAAAAATGTCAGCCATTCTGTTTAAATCGCCTAAACATGGTATATTGGTTTTAATCATGAGTGCAGGCATTAATTATTAAAGACAGTTGCCTATGGACTTTATGCAACTCATTTGTAACTTTTTCTTTTTGTGAGGAAGAATTTTCTCCCACATCTAAGGGGACCAAAGAGGGTGTCAAGATGTGTGTTGCACATAAACACAATTAAATAGTCAAATACACACACACACACCATTCTTCTGAAGCAGTTCCCGGTGTTGGAAAAAAAAGAAAACACTTTTCTGCTACAAAACAATCCTATGAGGCGTTTCCCTCTTTCTATGTGTGCTGCAATATACATCACACATAAAAAACAGAAAAACAAGTAGAATTAAACATATTTATCATCTTTATGCCTCACCCGGGAGACATACGAACTCGGTGCTTCCTCAGGTTTACAGGGTTTTCTAAATCTGTGGTAGCATGAAAATCCATGGGTGTTGCACGGGAAAATCCAGCCCAACACCAATGAAACACCTCCCTTTCACAAAGTAAGACAATACAGCAATTTGTGGCTGTTTGCCTTAGACAAGAGTTATGAGGCCATGCAAAGCCACGCATGGTGGCTTGGCGTGGCTTCATAAATTGAAATGAGAGCCCTGCGTCACCCATGTACCACTTTAAGTGGAGCAAAAGTGCCAAAGGGCTGTCATAAATAAGCCCCAGAGTTTTATGAAATATAAAATAGGATCTCTTCCGTTATGCATTAATATTGGGCTGACCACCCAATCTGTCAGTTCTGGGATGTAATGTATTAGTCCAATAGTTGTAAAATATGAAATGAAAATAAACAAGAAAACTCTAATATTTATGTTAAGTACTCCATCGGTAACCATTTGCTTTCATTGGAAGAATATTTTTGCATCAATATTAAAGCTGTAAGGAGAACAGAATTGTTTTACTTTTTGTATAATGGAATATGAAATACATAGATTATATGTAATCATGAAATAAGGTGCAATAACTATTTTTTATTGCTTAAGTATGATAAAACTATGTATGAATTCAAACATGAAGTATTGTCTCTGTGGATACACTACGGTTGACATGAAAATAAAAATAAAAATCCAGTCTAGAAAGAGGCTCGCTGATGGGCAGAACCAGATAAGCCCTCCTGTTCTTCCTCCTGCCAATTATGCTGAAATCACTTTTGGACAATAAATAGTTTTTGCCAAAGCAACTAAAACTGTTTGTTCTGCAGATTTTAGTTCTGCACCATGTATACATGCTTGTAAATCTTTTATGTTCTGGGGTGTGTTTACTTATAACTGTCTGCATGTTGTAAACTATTGATATGTTTGCCATATGTTTGTTGATCTGTTGGACTCCTTAATCATTATTGCCAGATCTGTGTCTACGCAACTATTTAGGGTCGCCTGACAGGACTGGGCTTTTTACTTCTATATTTGGTCTCTGCCCTCACATATACTTAGTTGACCTTTCCTCTTAGGGGGCAAGGCTGCTATAGTGTGTGATGTTTTCCCTGTATTGCCCTGTTCAGTGGAGGTGGTGGCTTGGTCAACCCCCCTTGGCTACCTATCAGTCCCAATCATTCTTCTCCCTAAACGCACAAATTATATTCCATCCATAACTTTCCCTCAAATCAACACCTATGCTACTGCTTCTGACTCTTGCTATTTGGGTTGCACTCTGATCTCCTCAGGCTAGATCCCAAAGGTCTCGCACTGCAGTGAAAATGAGAGTGTATCTTCTTATGGATTACCACTCTGTCATATCTGGACAGATTCATCTAGCATATGCATGTTTTTTGTTAACTGCACCTCTGGTGATTTGGGCCTCTATTGCTCCTGGGAGGACTCCATGTATCACATACACTTTTAACAGTGCCCCCAGTGGTACTTACCCAGCTCACAAGGACGTATGGGGTGCTGTTGTTATTTAAAATATCCAGTGGTGTTGGGCCAAAGGCATTTCTGGGTACATTGCATTAGATATGCTTTTATTGCCTAGCTGCATCTGTGGTTGGACCTGTACATAACTATAGCTTAACTGCATGCTCTCTCAGCCATTCAAACGCTTCTCTAACTGGCTGAGTGCAGTATCCATTTTAGCAAAAGAGCCATACGTCACTGTGGGTATAAAGAGTAACCCTATCATTATTCCTATATGCTTACGTGAAAATCTAAGTTCAATTAAAATATCTCAATGTGGGCAGTGTGAGCCTTGACTGATCTGGAGGCCAAACTACTAACGGGGCTCATGGTGTACTTCGCATACGGATCACTTGCTCCAATATATATGGTAGCAACTCTTACACCCTCTTTTCTACACATTGATACCACATTATTCTGACACCGCATACTTGCATATTAGAGAGGAGGCATAAGCAAACATCTACTTTCACTTATCAAGTCGATGCCCAATATTTGTTCATAAAACATGATCGATCACACAACTGCTATAAAACACATAAGCGGGACCTATTTTTCACGATACAGCATCTCTGATTGAGATGCTGTTCTATTTTCGAATATTAAAGCTTTATTGTATGATTACTTAAAATCTTTGCAAGTATTAAAAAAAAGAAACATCACAAGTTAAAATTATGTAACCACTAACGTTCCATTGAGCAATTTTAAAAGACAAGCATGTGCGACGTTCATGTGCGTACTATTAAAGATATAGCAATTTAGACTAATCGCAATCAGCCAAATGACATTTCTAATGTATTCTGGGTGCAGGATGGCATGCTCTAAAGATATTCTATAAAATGCCTCGTGGCAAGCTTCCCTATAGACAAGAACCTGTCTAGCAGTGCATTAACAGAGATATAAAGTGCCCCGTGCTAGTCCGATTAAAGAGCTCCGTCCTAGTGCAATTATGAGTAAGTTTGCTTGGCAGTCAGCTAGCTAGGTACCCTGTTTTCTGATCTTGGCCAATGGACACTAGGCATAATGACAAGCACTTACAGCTTTGCTGTTCCTAGAAGTAAAGAGGTTTGTATCTTAAGCAACTAGTAAAACAGCAATAGGCGCTGTGTCAAGCCCTTACAATTTTCGTTGACCTAACAATCAAACAAGAACTAAAAATGCCGAACAGGCTCCAAGCATTGTGGCAAGCACTTACCACTTAGTGGACCTAAACATAAAGGAGTTCACATTTTAAGCAAGTAGTAAAAGCCAATAGAAATTTCTGACATGTTCTAGGCACAAAAGATCATATTCAAAGGCTGTTCTATAAGGTGCCAGTGCTGATTGGTGTGCAAAGTGCCCAGTTAACTGAATCCAGGCCCACCGTGTCAGAACAGTGCAATAAAGTGCCACGTGTGAATGCAATCAAGACAAAACATGCTGGTCAATCAGCTGGAGAAGTGACCTTTTGTCTAGTCTTAGTCAAAATATTCTGGTTAATGCTGTCCCCAGTTTTGGCTCCATGTTCTTAAGGGACGGCCATATTTGGTCGTAGTGGCTTTCTAGCTTCAGAGAAAAATTTGCCAATTTGGGCTAGGTCCTTTAATATTACTGTAATGTAGATGTATGTCAACACCTCTTTACACCTCTTTGCATGTTCTTATCTAATTTTCCAAAATTATTAGGTTTAGATAAATTAGCCTCTGAGGTAGCACATCCAAGCAACAGCATACAATGTGTGCTGCTGATTCAGAATGATAGTGGCACAACATGCACTGCCCATGCCGTGGGGCAAGATTCTTCCAGTGAGATCTATATTTCCATGTAGGTGTTGTTAAAAGCCTGGTCAGCAGTATGTTATTAGAGCTTGTCTGCCCAAGGCAGCCTTCAAAAATGCCTGGCATGAGTTGGCTTCATGAGATGTTGCAAGACCCGCTGCTCCTGGAATGTTTTGTATTTGTTTTATATCACTGTCACTTGAAACTTATTTTCCTTGCTTTTTTAGGGTTTTTTTTAAGTGATAAATTGTTATACTTGAATTTATTCAATCAATTGCGGCCTTTCCATGAGTCCAGAACGGATGCCATTAGAATGTATTAATTGAAATGGTTAAACATGTGGGTTGCCCAAAAAAACCAATCTTCCCTTAAGACACTCCCAGGGAGGCCATTTGGACCAGGGGCTCCGTCTTTAAAAATGCTCTCCAAGATGAGGAACATCTCCTTTTCGGAAACTAGCATAGGGCTATCTTCTAGGTCTTCTAGATCCTGAGCTTCGCTAGCTTTGTCAGGGTCCACGTATAGTTGTTGTTTGTGGGCCTCCCATTCCTCCGCTGAGAAGACATTTCCCTTACTGGTAGTTTGCAAGACCAAAAACGTACCCCAAAAATTCTCTGGACTTATTTGGTGGCACACCGCATATATGCATTTCCATTGCTTGCCTATTTGCTTTTGATTAATGCCCCAACTTATCATTTTGTGAATTCTTCTGACCTCTTACATCTTACTTTCCGTGTGCGTACTTTTCACTCTTCTGTGTAGCCATTCAGCACATCTGTGTACTCTCCGTTAACTCTCTGTCCTCTTGCGGAAGGTGGAACAACCTCCTGCTAGTAGGCATTTTTGCCGGTTGGTTAGCTTTTGTGTTGTTAGCCCTTTGTGAAGATTATTAATCATTTGCTCCCTATTATTCTTAGCTTGATGTGCTTTGTCCCTCATAGTCGGGAGGAGGTAGGCTAATTTTCAACATGAGTACTTTACCAAGCAGGTTGGACCCTATTTGAATCCCTTGGTTATGGGCCGACATTGTTTGGGAGTGGCTGGCGAGCCGGCTTGTGTATCCTGTGTGACATCGCACTCAAGCTAACGTCTTTTGTTTCTAGGTGGTGGTCACTTTCTGTTCTCATTTGAACCTTATAGTTGGTACATCTGTTAAAAAAATTCTTGCTTAAGAAAATGTAGTCCAGAGTTGAAATGTTTTTAGGATGGGCATAGATTTGCCTCCCTTTGTGCATTTTTGATTTAAAGAACACAACTTGAATTGGCTGAGACAGGTTTCAATGATGTTCTCGGGGCGATCCTCAAGATTTCTCTCTTGTTGGTACAGGTCACATATATTGAAGCCTCCGGCTGCTATGCACTTGTGCCCCAGATGATTATAGAGGGTTCCTTTGATTATGTCTATGACGTTCTTGGTATTGGCCATTTTTACCTCTCTGTGTGGAATGCCATACAGGTTTATTACCATAGTTGAAGAAGAGCTTCCACCTAGCACTTGCCATTTATTACTGACCGCCTGCATGCTCCAGGGGATGTAGTTCAATACTTTTACTTTCCCCTGCAAGTCTAGTTTCACATATTTTAAAAGTCTGCCCATGAGTTTGCCAAATAGATTTATTTTGTTGGCGGCAGTGTGAATGGTTTGGAACACTGTAATGAAGATGGGCTAGGCCTACCACATTCTTGGAGGCATAGGCCCCCATTAGGATAGCGGGGGTAAAATCACCCTGACCGCCATGGAGGCGGGAACCAACTGCCCGCCAGGACCGCGGATAAACCGGCGGCCAAATTAGGATCAACCGCCACAAAAGACCGAGCATGTGTCAGCCATTGCACTTTTCTCCTTCACATAACAGGTAGGTAGCCATCTTGCTTGTGATGTTTGTCCAACTTGCTTGGGAGGCTTGTTTGGGGGTGGAAGGCCTGTAACACTACTCCCAGCATGCCACCTGGCCCACACTCCAGCAGCATGGAGGCCTGACCCACCCAGGAGCGTGAGTTAGCCGTTGCACTGTTCCCCCTCAGGTTACAGGTAGGTAGCCAACTTGTATTGGAGGACTTTTTGGGGGTGGGAGGTCTGTATCACTACTCGCAGCATGCCCCCTGTCCCACACTCCAGGAGCATGTGTCAGCCATTGCACTGTTCTCCCTCACCTAACAGGTAGGTAGCAATCTTGCTTGTGATGTTTGTCCGACTTGCTTGGGAGGCCTGTTTGGGGGTGGAAGGCCTGTAACACTACTCCCAGCATGCCACCTGGCCCACACTCCAGCAGCATGGAGGCCTGACCCACCCAGGAGCATGAGTTAGCCGTTGCACTGTTCCCCCTCAGGTTACAGGTAGGTAGCCAACTTGTATTGGAGGACTGTTTGGGGGTGGGAGGTCTGTATCACTACTCGCAGCATGCCCCCTGTCCCACACTCCAGGAGCATGTGTCAGCCATTGCACTGTTCTCCCTCACCTAACAGGTAGGTAGCCATCTTGCATGTGATGTTTGTCCAACTTGTTTGGGAGGCCTGTTTAGGGGTGGGAGGCCTGTATCACTACTCCCAGCATGCCCCCTGGCCCACACAAGCATGTGTCAGCCATTGCACTTTTCTCCCTCAGCTAACAGATAGGTAGCCATCTTCACTCTTCTTGATGTGTGTGTGTGTGTGAGACCTGCATCCCTACACACAGCAACAATTCCATGCAATGCATTGACACCTGACATGTATGAGTAAATGATGTTCCTCTGCACCATGAAATTACAGTCTTACAATGAATAATACTAGTGGTGACTTCACAATTGTGTAGTGTACAGACAGTTGATGACACGCAGATGCCACAATACTTGCACAGTGCCCAACACTGACCATTACCAATCTAATCCACAGGTGATGAAGAACTCACTGCTGAGGACCACAACAACGAACAGCAGAGCGAGTCTCTACCCCTGGTACATGGACTTTTGGATGTTGACTCCCAGGACAGTTTGGACGATGAGCTCCAGGCCAGCCCATCTGGTGTGCCACAGACCCAGAGTTCCCAAGACCCCATCCTATTCACCACCACGTCTGCTGCAACAACAGCACAGCAGACCCCTGCAGTCACGGCCTCTGCCTCCACCGCTGCCACCACCGCCACCACCACCACCACCAGTACCACCAGTACCACCTGCAGCACCCTCCCTGTCCCAGGAGATGACCTGGCCACACCTGCAACTGTGGAGGGCAGGGAGAGTGTGCGTGGAGCCAGAGTGGCGAGGCAATAGGTCTGTGGCAGTATGGCGGTTGGAGGGCCAGGGTCACCACCAGACCTCAGGAGGAGTGGACACCATCCCTGGATCACTTCCCCAGAGTTGTGGAGGCACACCAACAGGTCTAGGGACAAAGTGGCCGGTCTGATGAACTATTACGGGAGCTCATCCTGCTGATGAGGTCCATCGACAACCACCTTGGACAGATGGTGGACCTCATGGGCCAGTAGGTATCGTTACTGAGGAACAGGCCATCATCCCAAACAACACCTCCGCCCCCCTCTGTTGTGCCACAGGATGACAGTGCACCATCCTCCCCTGCGGCCACAGAGAGGGGTGAGTCCTCAGATGCCGCTGGCCAAGCAGCAGCCCCCCCCAAGAGATCAAGGGGGCGTCCAAAGAAGAGCCTGGGAGTCTCTGGAGGCAAAGCACCAGCCACACACCAGTCACAGAGCCAATCCTGATGGCAACCCTCTACCCCACTACATTGACTCTTTGAACTGTCCTTCCCCGCAGTGCCTTGTGAATAGCACATGTCTGTTGGACTGGGTCACCACATCCATGTGGTCTCTACTCTTGCATCTCATCTACCATGACTGTCAACTCACTGCTCCATCACCACCTACATGTGAAAATGCACGCACCCCTCACATGGCAACTTTGTAAATAAAACACCTCACACACTACAATTTGTGCAGTCTCGTCTTTAGTGCTATTTTGACTGTGTCCAAAACGTCCATGATGTATACAGAAGATGTACATTATGTAGGCCAGGATGACTCCGTAGCACTTAGGGAGAAACAACAGAACAACAGTCACTGGCGTCAGTGTGCTATCACAGACATAACACAACACCAAACATCAACATAACTATACAGGCAGACAACACAATGTGCAGCAAGTGTCAACGAACAGAGTCCTGCATATGGTCACATGTGAAATGTCACTGACACATTTTCACATACAGGTCACTCCACATGTGCCTGTCTGTTATATCCGCGAATAGCCCATCACAAAAACACCAGCCACACAAGACAATGTACAAGTCGTACCTCGTCACCCACCTTCAAGAGAAGTAGCGGTCGATGAGCTGTTGGCGCAGGTCAACTCCTTCTTCCTCTCCACTGTCCTCATCACTGGACTCAGGTCCTTGAGCAGGCGGTGGCCTTGGTTCCTCACCATTGTCCATGAGCAGGGGGATCCCCTTGTGTGAGGTAATTTGAATTTTTATGGTCAAGAAATGTCCCCTAACGTGTACCCCACCGTCTCCATGTACGTGCTTAAAGTGCATGTAACTTCCCTATTCGACCAGCTATGAAGACGCAAATACATTTGCGTCCAACGTTAACATGTCCTCTTTCAGATCCACCATGAATGGATTGATAATTCAGTTCCTAAGTATGCCTTGCCACCGTCTTTTCATGGTGCACTTTCATGTTTTCCTAGCCCTGCAGAGCTAGGCCCTGATTTCTGCCATCGAGCCCTTTCTGCTCTCTGCCTCCTGAAAGCTGCAACGTGGGATACATCCCTGACCTCTGTCCTACTCCCTGCGTGGCGAGCGGTGCCCGGCTCGGCCTGCTTGCCTGCCAAAGACAGTATTTTGCCTTCAAGTTATCAGTATAGCCGAGCTCAGCTCCTCGAAAACACATTCCAGTCTAGCAGAATAGATAAACAATCCCCCGGCTGCAGAGCAAAGGGCCCGGCCTTTCTGTCTCCATGCAAGTAATTCATTGCTCCCGTTACCATGGTAGGCCCATGGCCCCTCGCATTACACACAGACACGTAGTCACATATGCACGCATTAATAGTCAGTATAGAGTAGCCTCTGCCCAAGAGACCTTTCCTTCTAGATAATATAGTTCCCCAAGCACAAGATATCAGATATGATTTAGGAACGAGTCGATCTGACATGCCAGACTTCTGTCTCTTCCTCTAGTGCTAAATGTCAAGTCCCCTGCACACTCCAGCCTCACGTCAGTCACACGTCATGCCGCTGCGTGCGCATCTTTGCTACAGATTTCTGCTGACATTGCAAGATTCCACTATGTATCCACCCACTTGTGACTCTTTCATGTGACGTTTCTAGCACACACCTCTGTGTACGCCCTCGTGCACGCCTTCTGTTATGCACATGTGTTCTTATCTCGTTTCTCTCAGCTGTTACGCCTTCTGTATCCATCACCACTATATGCATTGACTATATATATTGTACTCTGTTAATAAAGTATTGTCTATCCCTTCCTGAACCTTAGCGGTGAAAGGAACATGATACCATGGTTCGAACCATTCCTTTTTATGGAATAAAACCCTTATAACTCAGATACCACGGACTCTGCCTCTCATTTCCGAATGAGTTATTTTATTGAACTTTACCGCATAGAAATTCCGACGGTAAATATTTATTTACCACATTAATTTGGCGCCCGAATAGGGACCCCACCCCACGCGCAGGTAGGTGCGTCGCAGGTTTTGCCCCCTGCCACAGCCGTGACGGACAATTACGCGTACCCGCAGGATTTCCTGTATCTCCCTCAGGCCTACGGAGGTGACGGAGACTGAGATCAGCATCCAGACGAGGCGGTGAGGAGTGCGGAGGATCCCGACCAGAGCCCAGCCGAGAGAGCAAGGTTCGAGGTGTCTAGAGGCCCACCAGTTCCGACGTACCTGTGACGTCACGAGTCGAGTCGAGTCCAGTCCGGTCCAGTCCAGACGAGTTTCCGAGGCCTTCCGTTCCGTGCTTCCCGGTGAGTACCGTTGCTGGGGACGCATCTAGACGGGTGCATTACTATGTATCCGGTCAAGACGGGTTTGGGTACACAGACCCGGTCTGCACTGTTTTAGCAGTGTATCTGTACTGTTTAGCAGTATATCAAGTAATTTGTGTCTTCAACGGTTCGATTTTGTTTTCGTTATAGAATTCATGTATAGTCAATATGTGTTCAAAATGTTTCTATGTGATTAATGTCGTGGTATGAGTGACTGTTTGATCTACATTACTGTGTTTCCGTGTAAAAATTGTGTTCAAGTTCGAGTAAGTGTCAAGTGCCAAAGTATCAAGATGCCATTGTTCTCAAAGTTAAGACAGTTAGGAACTAGGAAAGGGATACTAGAGGAAGCGATTCCTGTCCCACCTAGGGACACTCCTGGAAATTTTATGTATCACAAACACGGCTTAGATGCCATATTATATCTAGATTTATGGGTCGATTATACTAAGAACCTAGACGAGAAATATAGATGGCACGTTACAGGGACATGGGATGCAGATTGCATCATGAGAGTAGAAGAAGCGCTATGGAAAAAGAAGGCCAGACAATCTCAGAAAGACGCCATAGAATTGTGGCGTAAAGAATTGCATAGACGTACAGAGAAAGAATTCAGAAAAGCAGAAAAACGTAGAGAAGATTCAGATAAAGCTCGAGAAAACGAACTAGTTGAAGAAGGAATACGAGTTAAAGCAGAACAAGTAGACCGACAACGAAACACTCTTGTGAATGGTATGTATCCTCTTTTGGCCGAGGGTTTACCTAAGGCCACTCCGGAAATACCAAAAGATCTGCCCCCTCCATTGGTTCCGACTAAATTACGTCATAAGACCGCAGCAGACATTTTTCTTTCTTCCTATTTAGACGATGTAGCTCCTACATATACTACTGCACCTGCCCATGTACCCGTACCACCTGCACCTGCTGACGTCAACCTACCCCATGATCATATACCCCCAGGTCCGCAACAGCAGATCCCTCCAGGTTCGCTACCCGCACCCGCTCTCGTTGTTCCCCCTGGTATTCAACAACTGCATCCATCTAATCCTTTTGGGACTGGCGTGGTCCAGGATCCAACCCAGCTACAGCAGGTACCGACCCTACAGCCAGGTTATGCTCAAGCCTCCGCTTCAGGAGGTGCTACAGGAGGTTATCAAACACCCCCACCGTTACACCGAGTGACAATGAGAGAGTTAGCAAAGGCTCGGACACCTAAAGGTGCACCGGCCAAACAACTTAGAAAAGAACTTACAGACTGCAGATATGACCCAGTGCCTGGTACGACAGGACCCATGTTGTTAGCGTCCCTACGTTTGAGACGCGTTACAGATTATTTGATGTTACTACCAGAAATGCCAGAACATCTAGACAAATTGTATTATTTTATTAGAACAGGAGAAGGACCGGAGTGTGTTGCTGCAGCCATGTCACGTCAGAAAGTTGAGAACAAAGGTTTAATAATGCGATTTTTGGTAAATTGTTTAATAAGAGAACAAGATCAGGCAGGTTTTCCACAAAGTGAGATGAATAGACTGAATAGATGGAGCCAGAATATTGCGGATGGTAAACATGATAAGGAGAACAGTGTACATACTATGGTTAGAAAGATCCGTAAAGAAATAATAGAAATACATGCCCGCCGAGTATCTGAAGAGCAACTAGAGTCAGATGACGGGAAAACCTCAGAGGAGGAAGAACAACCAGAGACCACAGCAGAAACGTCGCAATTAACTAGCGACATGATAGCATATGTAGGTAAGGGAAGATACCTTAAGAAAACAATACGTCCAGAAAGCAAAAGACTTTTTCTCTCTGCTATATCAAATCCGAGTTCTCCTGAACATATGTTTCAGGCTACCGATAAAATACTTCAAGATCGAATGGGGTACCATGTACTCAATTCCATGGATGAACAAGAACTAGCCCGGTCCGCAGTACAATGGGCTGACAATTCTAGTACATATAATGATGATGCAGTAGCACAGACATTTTTGAACCTCTCCCCTGATGAACAGAAATTAGCTGGTATATAGATGATTCAGCATCTCATTACGTTGTTCAAAAGCCAACATTCTGATCCAGGTCCCTTACCGGATATATTAATAGAACTGCTCTCGAATAGATGGAGAGGCCTAGGTACTGATTTAATTAAAGAAATTCTAGAACATCGACACAAATATAGTGCCTTCCTGAAACCACAGTTTATTTCAGCTCCACCACTCCCAGAAAGAAAAATGTTTTACTTCGACAGACAGAATCCCTTACGGGAAGTACATCCGGTCAGAAAAGACGATAACACACTAGAACGTGTATTCGTATACACACCCATAACTAAAATGGAATTATTGGAAATGAAGAAAATAGTGCCCAGTCATGATAAAGACCCTGCAGGTTTTCACAGAGAAATTAAAGATATGTTACTCATGGCCGATTACACGTATTCGGATATTATGAAAATGTTAAAAGTACTGTTGCCTGCAGGAATTTGCGAGAAACTAAAGGAGAAAGAATGGGAGGTGGGAGACAAAAAGATTGATTGGGCTGCATTAGAAGTCGAAGAAAATGGTCGTACCCCAGGGTTAGGCCTTGGGGATAAAGCTAAAGCATTACCAGGTTTATTAGTACAGGTTTTGCCTAGACTGTTAGCGACTAAAAAGGAAGACTGGGACGCAATCTCAGCCTGTAAGCAGAAACACCATGAAGACACTAGTGATTTTTATTCTAGATTCGAGAAATGTTTTATTATTAACAGTGGCCTGAAAACAAGTAGCGAGTCATACCCACACCTCTTTGTATCAAAATTAGTCGAGAATTCCCTGCCTCAAGTTAAGAACCGTGTTTTGAAAGTCGAAAGCACATGGCAAGCAAATACGCCTTCCCAAATGTTACAAATGTTACAGTATCACCAGAATAGAATTAGGGAAGAACAAGATCACGAACAGAGACGTATGAAAGATACGAAAATGAAAATGTTAGTTGCTCAGTCAGTTCCAGCTGACGGTCAGAAAAGGGGTATGACACAGTCTAATAATACGGCGGCTCCCGTTAAAGGGACATGCAACTATTGTAAACAGCCAGGTCTCTATGTGAATGAATGTACAGTTCTGAAACACAATATAGCAACAGGTAAAACTAAAGAGAGACCACGTCAGCCTAGACAGGATCAGGTCCAACATCAGGTCCAGCAACATATTCCACAGAACGTACAGCCTATGCCTGCTCCACAACAGACAGTACAGACAGTAGCGGTACCACATCCACAGCCCATTGCCGCGACACAGCAAGTTTCACAGCAGATGTACCAGTATGCACAGTCTGATTACCCCGATTATCAGCGATACTCATGAAATAGCCTAGAGAGGGAGGTTGGCTTGCCTCTCATTGAAGTTCCTGTAGATCAAGAGGGTCCTTATGTACATAGTCAAGTATTAGGAAAAGATAGAAAGTTTTTGATTGACACAGGGGCAAGTCGAACAACAATAAGTCACGACGAGGTTCCAGGGGCACCCCTCTCAGGCTCACAGAATGTTTCCCTTGGATTTTCAGGACAGCCTATTGTTAATGAAGTATCGAAACCTGTTCCCCTAGCAGTTGGTCCATTGTCACGTACTACAGACTTATTGCTCACGAAATCATGTCCAGAAAACTTGTTAGGTATCAAGACGCTAAAAGCTCTAGGAGCTGTAATATGTTGTTCTCCGGAAGGAGTTAGACTGTTTTTGCGTGACTTTAAGGGTCACTATGTATTACGAGATTTTGATCTCAGATTGAAAGATGTACCAGAACATTTGTGGGCGCAAGGCCCAACTGATGTAGGTTGTATGCACATTACGCCATACCGAGTTACACTCAAGCCAGGAGTTGTATTACCCCGAATCCGACAATACAAGTTACCACCTGATGCTGTAGTGGCTTTACTGGAAATCATTGAAGAGCTCATTGCACAGGGAGTGGTTGTAGAAACCGACTCCAATCTATGTAATTCCCCTATCATTCCGATTCTTAAACGTACTGATCCGAATGCACCTCCAGTATATCGGTTGGTGATTGATTTATGAGAATTAAATAAATGCATCGTACCACAGTATCCTGTGGTCCCCGACATTTCGTCCCTTTTGACTGCCATTGATTCCGAAGCGACGTTCTTTACTGTAATTGATCTCAAGAACGCCTTCTTCAGTGTCCCCATTGATCCGGAAAGCCAATATCTTTTCGGATTCTGTTTAAATGGCCGTAGCTTCAAATTTGCACGCGCACCTCAAGGATTCACAGAAAGCCCCAGCATCTACAGCCAAGCATTGAAGAGACAACTAGACAGTATTCACATGCCAGTTAACACTGCCCTACTCCAGTACGTCGATGATCTATTGATCACCGCTCGGAGTGAACCAGAATGTGAGCAAGCATCACTGACAGTTTTGTATTTTCTGGCTGACAAGGGACACAAGGTGTCCCCTTCAAAGCTACAATTCTGTGTTCAGCAAGTGGTGTACCTTGGGCACTTGCTGTCCAAGAGGGGGAGACAGCTAACACCTGACCGCATTCAGTTAATTGCACACTTACCGCAACCCAAGACACAAAAGGAAGTGCGGGCCTTCATTGGCCTCACCTCTTACTGCAGACAATGGATTCCCCAGTACGCATTTCTAGCCAAGCCACTTATACAGTTGACAACACAGGAGGCAGCGACTTCGACTGTCCTCCCTTGGACTCAGGAACACACACAGGCTTTTGATGAATTAAAGAAAGCATTATGTCAAGCACCAGTTTTAGCAACACCATGTTACAGCAAACCTTTTACACTTTTCGTTACAGAACGTGATGGCACAGCATTATCTGTCCTCACACAAGACCAAGCAGGTTCACATAAGCCGTGTGCTTATTTTTCGAGTACATTAGACCCAGTAGCCCAGGCCCTGCCTGCGTGCTAAAAATCAGTTGCAGCGACAGCCCTAGCAATCAGACAAAGTGATTCCGTAGTATTAGGACACCAATTGACAGTACAAGTTCCACACTCTGTGGAAGTTCTTTTAAACAGAACACAGACTCAACACTTGACTATAGCACGACTGACAGGTTATGAATTGACATTGTTCCAGCCACACATAGAAATCAGACGCTGCAATATACTCAATCCTGCCACATTGTTACCCTCGAACACAACAGATCCAGCTCCACATGACTGTATAGAGATCATTAATGCAGTAACAAAGCCCCGACGAGACTTGACAGATGTTGCACTGACTAACCCAGACCTGACACTTTACGTGGATGGTTCATGTATGAGAACAAGCACAGGAGAATTAGTGGCCGCATATGCAGTGACCACTGAAACTGAAGTCAAAGAAACACACCGTATTGATACACTGTCTGCTCAAGCTGCAGATCTCATTGCTCTGACTCGAGCCTGTATAGTAGCCAAGAACAGGAACGTTAACATATACACAGATTCACGTTATGCATTTGGAGTCGTACACGACTTCGGTGTACTCTGGCAAGAAAGAGGTTTTTTGACCTCTCACGGAGCCAAGATCCAGCATGGTCCCCTCATTCAAGCATTGTTAGAAGCAATACATTTGCCATCAGCCATAGCTATCATGAAGTGCAAAGCACATACTAAAGTCACAGATATTATTTCCCAGGGTAACGACCTGGCCGATCGAACCGCGAAACACACAGCTCTGACTCACACACATGCAGCTGATATGACAAAGACAATAGTTCCGACACCGACACATTGCATGACAGTTAAGGATCCCGCACTAGATGTAATTGACATACAGACACATGCTACCCCAGACGAAATAAAGAAATGGACCGAACTAGGAGGGATCCAGACAGACCAGGGATGGATGACGAAGGGAAAAGCCACATGGTTTCTCCCCGACTCTATGGTTCAAGTTATGATTAACACCGCACATAGTCCAGCACACTTAGGAGAAAAAGCCATGTTAGACAGTTTACAGAATCTCTGGTACAATAAACATTTACGAGCAGCAGCAAAACAGAAAGTGCGTACTTGCATGATCTGTTGTCAGTTCAACCCAGGCAAAAGCATTCCTGTAGAGCAAGGTGGATTTCATCCTCCCGATCACCCTTTTGAAGTCCTCCAGATGGATTATATCCAGATGGAACGATGTCGAGGATTCAAATATGTCCTCGTAGTTGTATGTGCACTTTCCCGTTGGACAGAAGCATATCCAGTCCCAGATTACACTGCTCCGACCACTGCCAAACAGTTGGTTCGTGAATTCTTCCCACGGTACGGTTTGCCTCATGTCGTGTACTCAGATAACGGTCAGCCATTCTCGTCCGAGCTAATGAAGCAGGTATCACTCCTGCTAGGATATCAGTGGAAGTTCCACTGCGTCCGACATCCCGAGGCAGCAGGTCTCGTAGAGAGACACAATCAGACACTGAAAACACGTCTTGCTAAGATTTGTGCCGAGAAAGGGATAGACTGGATAGTCGCCTTGCCAGTTGCATTGTTTTATATGAGAATGGTCACACACTCTAGAACAGGGCTATCCCCGTATGAGGTGGTCTTTGGTAGGCCACCAAATATGTGGGGGACGCCTTTGCCGAGGAAAATAACCGATGTTGATAGTAACATGTTGACAGATTACCTTGCCTCCTTGATGTCTGCACTACAATCTTGTCGTTCACAGGTTGCCGCAGCTTTTCCGGACAACACCCAAGTAAAACAACACGACGTCCGTCCAGGGGACACTGTCATCATCCGAAATTTCGACAGGAAAAGCCCGCTGGAGCCCAGATGGAAGCAGCCAAAGTTGGTGCTACTAACTACAAGGACCACAGTGAAGTTGGAAGGGAGGAAGGGCTGGCTCCACACAAGCCATATAAAAAAGTTTCACGGACTGTTGCCAGACTCTTCCCCCCCCTCTAAGGACTGCCCAGATTCCAGTGACTCTAAACTCCCCCAGTTAGAGAAAACTCCGTCTCAGGAGTACAAAACAAAATTGAGGTCTAGTAAGTCAGACAGTTTAATTGTTTAAGTCCTCCCCTAGGTGAAGCGGTTAGACAGGTTCCTGACATGTACAAGTTAGACCCCAATAGAGAGAGAGATAGACAGAAACAGATCAAGAAACAGAAACATTGTAAATCTCTCCGGAGCTATTTCATCATCACGTTATTGATTATGTTTTTTCTGAGTCTTATGGTTATTGGCATAAGTGTATTATTGCATTTGTTTTTACCTATTGCATACTCTACTCTTAATAACACTGCTGAGCACACGTTCAGTGAACTGCCTCCACACGAATTGTCTTATAGACTTGCGCTGCGCAACAATACATTCATCAGTATGTTACACCATTCCCATCAGACCAGCAATGCTACAAATTGTTGGATATGTGGCCGACTCCCTCCCTATCAGAAATACAAAGGAGCTCTGCCCCTCTTCCCGTATCCGTTTACGCATAATGGTTCCTGTGGTGCCTGGTTCAGCTTAATTAATTCTGTAGACACTGATTCCATAGTTTACCAAGGCAATTGGGTATGGGGAAATCTGAACACAGTCATGCATCAAGCATGTTTCCCAGACAAGGAGGGTCTCCCACAAAGGACAGGGACCGATCTAGAAAACGAAGTATATGGATTAGGTAATTATACACTTAACCTCATGATTCTGAATGTCCAGTCTGAAACCGAACAAGACTTGCCCTCTATGTCAGTGTTACCCGTTAAAGGCGAATTATGTGTCAGAAAGAATGGTTCAATACACTTAGGTCATAGTGAATGTACTACTGTGATCGAATTCAGTGATAAGGGCAAGTCCACATTCAAAGCTTCCCGTCATTCCTATTTCATTTGTGGTCATACCGCATACATACGTTTACCTCTAGATTGGGATGGTACTTGTTACATTGCATTCCTACTGCCCCCTGTTTTTCTAGCTCCTCCTGATTACCATAGAAATCCTCAGCTTATACATACTAGACACAAGAGAGAACTCCCAATTGTCGATCAGACTGAAACAGCATGGGAACAATATACAGATTTCAATAGAGGATTCTTTTTCTTTTTAGGACCTGTCTCGAATAGTAAATTGATACGAAAATTGACCAGAACCCTCGAAGCAGTAGTGAATGAAACTACTTCCGCCCTAGGTAACCTAACGCAGGAACAGTCTGCTATAAGACTTGTTGTTCTTCAGAATCGTCTCGTCCTTGACGTCATCCTGGCCGATAGGGGCGGGGCTTGTAGAGTCATCGGATCGAGTTGTTGTGTTTTCATTCCAGAAAATGCACCGTCAGTATATAGAGCCATATCCCGTCTGCATAAGATCGCTAATCTGATTCATCAGAATCCAGGCACCTGGACTTGGTCCGGTTGGTTCTGGAGTACGATAACAGCCTGGGGATGGAAGCTACTTTCTTTCCTAGGGATTATATTGGCCATAGTATTCAGTTGTTGTCTCTGCATTCAATGTGGGCCAGCGATATGTGGCTTGTGTGCCACAGCCTGCATTCCCCGTTCAAGTTCACGCTCTACATCCCGCCTGAGAAAAGATGAGCAAATGATGTTATATGAACAGATAGATGGATTAATGAAGATCGATATATCATGAAGGGTCCGTAGGGGACAAGGAGGGAATGAGGTAATTTGAATTTTTATGGTCAAGAAATGTCCCCTAACGTGTACCCCACCGTCTCCATGTACGTGCTTAAAGTGCATGTAACTTCCCTCCTCGACCAGCTATGAAGACGCAAATACATTTGCGTCCAACGTTAACATGTCCTCTTTCAGATCCACCATGAATGGATTGATAATTCAGTTCCTAAGTATGCCTTGCCACCGTCTTTTCATGGTGCACTTTCACGTTTTCCTAGCCCTGCAGAGCTAGGCCCTGATTTCTGCCATCGAGCCCTTTCTGCTCTCTGCCTCCTGAAAGCTGCAACGTGGGATACATCCCTGACCTCTGTCCTACTCCCTGCGTGGCGAGCGGTGCCCGGCTCGGCCTGCTTGCCTGCCAAAGACAGTATTTTGCCTTCAAGTTATCAGTATAGCCGAGCTCAGCTCCTCGAAAACACATTCCAGTCTAGCAGAATAGATAAACAATCCCCCGGCTGCAGAGCAAAGGGCCCGGCCTTTCTGTCTCCATGCAAGTAATTCATTGCTCCCGTTACCATGGTAGGCCCATGGCCCCTCGCATTACACACAGACACGTAGTCACATATGCACGCATTAATAGTCAGTATAGAGTAGCCTCTGCCCAAGAGACCTTTCCTTCTAGATAATATAGTTCCCCAAACACAAGATATCAGATATGATTTAGGAACGAGTCGATCTGACATGCCAGACTTCTGTCTCTTCCTTTAGTGCTAAATGTCAAGTCCCCTGCACCCTCCAGCCTCACGTCAGTCACACGTCATGCCGCTGCGCGCGCATCTTTGCTACAGATTTCTGCTGACATTGCAAGATTCCACTATGTATCCACCCACTTGTGACACTTTCATGTGACGTTTCTAGCACACACCTCTGTGTACGCCCTCGTGCACGCCTTCTGTTACGCACATGTGTTCTTATCTCGTTTCTCTCAGCTGTTACGCCTTCTGTATCCATCACCACTATATGCATTGACTATATATATTGTACTCTGTTAATAAAGTATTGTCTGTCCCTTCCTGAACCTTAGCGGTAAAAGGAACATGATACCATGGTTCGAACCATTCCTTTTTATGGAAAAAAACCCTTATAACTCAGATACCACGGACTCTGCCTCTCATTTCCGAGTGAGTTATTTTATTGAACTTTACCGCACAGAAATTCCGACGGTAAATATTTATTTACCACATGTGGATGGCTAAGTTTTGCAGCATACAGCATGCCACAACGATCTTGCAGACCTTCCCAGGCGAGTATGCCAGTGCACCTTCTGTCCTGTCAAGGCAGCGGAATCTTGACTTCAGCACGCCAAAAGTCCGCTCGTTTACACGTCGGGTCCTGCCATGGGCCTCATTGTACCGGACGTCACCCGGGGTCCTGGGATTCCTTCGCGGGCTCAACAGCCATGGCCGACTGGGATATGCTGAGTCACCTGTGAATGACAAACACCCATTGCAATGTTGCACAGCCAGTGTGCAGCAGGTAACACACAGCACGCCATATCAGTAGGCATACTAACCCACAATCCAAGCACGCTCGGGATGCAGATTTTCCATCATCCGTGGCACCATGCTTTTCCTCATGATGTACGAATCATGTGCAGAGCCAAGAAATCTTGCACACACATGGGAAATGGTCATGTCCGCAAGGCACACCACCTGCACATTGATAGAATGATAATGTTTACAATTTTCTAAAAATGTGCTCAGTTGCCTGTGGTGGCACCAGACCTACATGGGAGTAATCAATGGCACCAACAACATGGGGGATGCGCCCAAGGGGATAGAAGTCACCCTTCACACTGGCCAATTATGCTCCCCTGGGTAAATGAATATAGCGATTCTTATATAGCATCATGGCTGCAAGAACATACCTCAGCACCTGGCTGAACATGGGCTGCGACATCCCTCCAGCTCTGGCCAGGGTCTCCTAGAAGGAACCAGTTGCAAAAAAGTGGAGGGCTGCCATCACCTTGTATGTGGGTGGGAATGCTGTTGGATAGTGGCAGCAAGGCTGCAGGTTGGGCTCCAAAAGATCACACAGGGTCTTCAGTGTTGGTCTGTCGAGGCGGAATTTCCAAATGATTGCAACATTCTCCATGTCCTCCAGCACTGTCAGGTGACGTAGGAGATTTGGCCTCCTCCTAGTTGAGATTTAAATGTGCAAATGTCAGTGACAACCATCATGAGATGGCCACAGCACTCACCATCAACGATGTCATGGCAAAACAAAGACTCCTCTGAGAGATGCATGGCACACCAGGTTACATAGGTGGCCAGTTGAGACACACAGAGGGCACACCTCTCCACTAACAATACCACCCCCTTCACATGTGCAGTAGCCATTGGCATGGAGACACGTGTAGATGGCTGTGTGCATGATCCGCCACCCAAATGGCGGTGCATCACCGCCCTGGAGCATTGCCTACAGCCAATGGCATCGATGATCGTGGTGGCATGATGCAGATTTGAAAATCGTGGAAGGTGTGCACCGCCACAGCGGAAGCGAACATTGGATGCTTTTGAAAGATGCACTATCGCGGTAGCGCACCCCGGGCCCCCGCGGTGCATCACCGCCATGGAGCATTGCCTACAGCCAATGGCAGCGATGATCGCGGTGGTATGATGCAGATTTGAAAATCGCGGCAGGTTTGCACGCCACCGCGGAGGCGGTCCGTGGATGCTTTTGAAAGATGCACCATCACATGAGCGCACTCCGGGCCCCCGCAGTGCATCACCGCCATAGAGCATTGCCTACAGCCACTGGCAGCGAGGATCAGGGTGGCATGATGCAGATTTGAAAATTGCAGAAGCTGTGCACCGCCACGGCGGAGGCGGTCATTGGATGCTTTTGAAAGAGGCAGACCTGGACAACCAATTGCTACAGCTTTTCAGCTTACAAACGAGCCCAGGGGCTATAAATCTGTGGGAGTGAGCCTCACATTTCCACTGCTCACAGAGCCTGATGCCTGGGACCCTCTCCTGCTGCTGCCTCAAGAGCCTGCTGCCTAGGACCCTCTCCTGCTGCTGCCTCAAGAGCCTGCTGCCTGGTACCACTCACCACTCACTTCTACCACAGATGTCCCATGTCCACAGGGATGGCAAGGAAAGAGAAGATCCGTGCCAGTCCATTCACAAGTAAGGAGCTGGAAGTCCTTGTGGACGAGGTGCTGGCACAGTACCCAAGTTGTTTGGTGGTCCCAATGTAGTGGTAAGTCACCATGAATGTAGCTGTAGGGTAGGGGGGTGTCAGACGTGTAGTTGTGCTGCTGCAGTATATGCCTTGGGGTGTGGGGTTGTGTCAAACACTGACAGACAAGCTGTCTCCAGGGCGATGGAGTGTGTGTGTCCCAAAGTCACTCTTTTCCATGCCTGTACTTGTATGTGTGAGTGGGGTGTGTTACATTGTCAGCAATACAGCGCCACCAGATGTTAGCCATGCAGGTGCCAGGACAGCAATTGATTGTGTGAATATTTCAGTGTTCCCCTGTTGTCTGACTCAGTGTGACCCAGAGAGTAGGTCAAGTGCCTGCCCACCCAAACGAGAAAACATCACCAGACTTACATGCTCCTTGCTCCAGTTCCTTCACAGTGAATCGTAGATATGGTCCATCTGTGTCCTGTATGATTGCACATTTACACACTTCTGTCGATGCATATTGTGTTGATGCATCCTGCATTAGTGAGATTGTCATGGACCCTCAACACCCCAATGTGTGAATGCAAGCACATCTGTTTGGGCCATGCAGAGTGCCCTTTTGAGGGGTTCCGCAGTTTTGTAGGGAGGGAGGTTACAATTGGTCCTGAGTCTGTGTCTTGCTACTGTACTGATAGATGTTGGTACCTGACACTGTGTAACTGATCATTTACCCTTCTTTTCTCTCATACCTGCAGCTCAAGGTACACCAGCGTAAGGCCGGTTGAAGGACAATTGCAGCAAAGGTGCGAGCCCTGTGGGTATCGAACAGATGACGCACCCACTGTCACAAGAGGTGGGATGACATCAGCCAGCTGGCAAAGCAAGTGGCAGAGATGACCTTGGGGATGCTACCATGCACAGTGCGTTTGGCACGGCGCAGCATGACTCCACTGATGGGCCGCATCCTGGCAGTGACTCATCCAGACCTGGATGCACATCTGAAGGAGCATCGCCAGCAAGGCAGGGGTGGTGAGTACTTTGGAGGGTGCCTTTTGCTGGGAGTGGATGCATGTGTACAGGGCCTGTGGCAGCGGTGACCGATGTGATGTGCGTGTTGCTGTGCTATACTGTGTAATGTGAGTGGCTGCTGTGATGTGTGCTTGTATGAGGCATCGGGCCACCCTGGCCTTACTAAGCTGATCCTCCCTGTTGTACTTTCACATTGCCAGATGTGTTAGGCTCCACATGGTCATTCACCATTGAGATAGTGCGTGGAATCTATTATGGGGTGAACAGCAGTGTCCACTTTCTGAGTGTGACTTCATTAATGCCTACTTTGCATGCAACATCATCGTTGAGGCAAACACATCTGAAACAATGTGCCCCAGATTACCACATGGTGCTTGCTTTGGCCTACTTGGCATTGCGGATTGTAATGTCATAATAGGTGTGTGTGTTGTCCCCTCCTGTTCCCTGAAGGTCTTTCAGTGGTAATAAGTGTTGTACCCACATCAAGTCCCTAGGTGAGGCAGGGCAAGTTGTGTGTGTGGTGCACTCCATCTACGGGGCATGGTGTAATGCTGTGTGGCATCAACATGGCTCACTCATGGCAGATATTCTGCGTTACAGGTACTGTTGTGGTCTATGTTGTGTGTTTCTGCACAGTGATTGCCGGGTGTGGTGGTTACCATGTAGATTTGGGCCTCTCCTGTACTGCATTGATTTGAATTCGTTCGACCAGATGATGACACTTACACAACCCTGTATCTCTGTCTCATGCAGATTCGCAAGAGACCACGGAGGAACATGAGCCAGAAACCTGTGGTGGCGAGAGTAGCACAACAGCTGTAGCGGAGGCCAGTGACACAGAGCCCATCAGCGCATCTGAGGGAGACCGAAGTATGCAGGAGGAATCCTTTGGCTGAGACACAGAGTAGCACATCATCTGATTCCAGCAGGGATGCATCCATGTTGGCAGGCACAGGGGATGAGGAGTCTGCATCATCATCTACCACCCAGCGGCCAGGAACCATCCTCCCATCCACTTCCTCTGGTGCTTCCCGTATCCGTGTCACTGAAAGGGGACGAGTCACATTCACACCTGGCACCCCTGCCCCTGCACCTGTCCCCCCTGCTGCCCTCAGTGCAGAGTGTGTAGAGCTCATGCGCCAGCTTTGTGTGGGCCAGACCGCCCTGCTCATTGTCTTCAGTGTCCCTGACAAGAAATTAGGCCAGGTGGTTGCATACATGGAGGGCATACACTCTGATGTGGGTGGGCTACACCGTACAGTCCAGGCATTGTCATCCACAGTGACGTCTGCCCTTCAACAGGCATATGCTCCCATTTCAGCTCAGGTGCCTTTGTCTACCCCCCAGTCAGTGGCCACATCAGATGACAGTGATCACGGTTTGTCTGCGTCACCAAAAAGATACAGCACAAGGGGCACACAACAGACACAACCAAAGCACTCCTGCCCACAGACACCATCCCCACTGAAGAGCAGGGCCACCCCAGAATGCACAGACAAGAGCCAGTCAGGGAAGAGCAAGGCCAGAAGAGCAATGAGGCAGACATCAGGCTCAGATGCCGCAGAGGCATCACCAGCAAAAGACTCTGTGTGAGAAGTGTGGCTCACTGGTTAGAGGAGACAGATCTGGAAGCAGAGGTCAGCCTGGGACCAGGGTTCAATTTCCGGCTCGGCGGGGTCTTGAGTCCTAAATTGTCCATGGACTCGACAATTCTCGCTCCGGTGCCTACTCGATTCACGGGTTCACACTCTGCGACTCTGGGCAATCTCCACAACAGCCCCTCGCGGTGGGATGCCTGGCTTTCACCTTGTGGATACCCTGCTGGGGTTATCTCACAGGGGAATACCAGGATGGGTTCCCTAAGCAAGCGCTTAGATACCGGGTCGGTGATTTGCGCTATATAAATACATGCACATTTACATTTACTCTCCTGTCACTGAAAAAACACACAGACCTAACCATGGAGTGTCTGTGCCCACTGAGGAGGTGTGTCATATCAGGGGTACACCTAGGAAGAGCAAAAGGACACATCTATCCACCACATCAACCCCAATTTCAAGACCATTGAAGCAGGTGGAGGAGGGCACTGTAGAGACCACCCCTGGGAATAAGGCAAAGGAGGGCACTGTAGAGACCACCCCTGGCAAAAAGGGAAAGGAGGGCACCGTAGAGACCACCCCTGGAAAAAAGGGAAAGGAGGGCACTGTAGAGACCACCCCTGGCAAAAAGGGAAAGGAGGGCACTGTAGGGGGTACACCTGGCAAAGAGGGGAAGGTGGTCCAGAGGCGTAGCCAGACCAAGCATTCCACAGGATCCAGCACTTCACCAGAGGTAGTGCCAGTGTCTTGACCTGATCGAGGACAGTTAGTGTGTGTGCCTGTTGTGTCATCACCACTTCCCATCAACCCCAAGACAGGGAAGCCATTTCATATTCCCAAAAAGTGGAAGGCCACCCCTCAAACCTCTCCCACCCACACTGTGTCAGAGGTCTGCATGGCTCCACCTCCACACGCCACTATGCCACCTGGTCCACACAGCCATCCATCTTGCCAAGCCACTGTTAGCCCCACATCACCTGAGGCTCTGTCACCCCAGTCAAGTGGGCCTGCTGTACCCGACACACAGCCAGGTCCAAGTCCGCATGACAGCCAGGAGTGAGTTGACATCCCCCTCATACGCCTATGCCTCATACAGGTGTGCTAGTCCTGACCATTGTTTACAATCTGGGTGTGTTGCTGGCCCTGTTGCTCTACTGTGCGGTACTCTCCCCTGTGCAGCCTATCATGTACTTGCTGTCTCACCTGTGCCATGGACACTGGCCCTGTTGCTCTGCTGTGTTGGGCTCTCCCCTGTGCTATGGACACTGGCCCTGTTGCTCTGCGGTGTTGGGCTCTCCCCTGTGTCATGGACACTGGCCCTGTTGCTCTGCTGTGCTGTGCTCTCCCTTGTGCAGCCTATCTTGTACTTGTTGTCTCACCTGTGCCATGGACACTGGCCCCGTTGCTCTGCTGTGCTGTACTCTCCCCTGTGCAGCCCATCATGTACTTGCTATCTCCCCTGTGCTATGGACACTGGCCTTCCTGTTTGTATTTAACCTGTGCATAGAATCTTGCATATGATCATCATTTTGTGCCTTGCTGTTGTCTACTACTGTTCTACTGCTACATCTGTGCAATATGTGAATAAATACAGTTACTCCTGTTGTTTGTTTTGTCAGTGTTCTTGCTGATTACAGTTTTTTTTGTGTTTGCATTTGATTGGCTGTGCCCCAAGCTCTATCAAAGGTTATATTAGGGTGAGAGGAGGTCTACCACTCTATCACAAGGATGATGTCATCAGTGATGTCATGAGTGATGTAATTTGAGATGTCATCAGTGATGTCATGAGTGTTGTTACTGACCATGTCATGAGTGATGTAATATGTGACTTCGTCATCAGCAGTGCATTGCAGGCGTGTGAGTTATAATTAGCTGTACTAACTACAACGGGGGAATTTCAATGGTTTTGTATGAGTGAAATGTCCAACTAACTATAAAGCCCCTGAAACCTATGGTTTTTCAGTGAATTTTAAGGTATTTTAAATGCTAATTCCTAACTATAATGTGCCTGAAACCTATGTTTTTTTCAGTGAATATATATATATATATATATGTATATATATATATATATATATATATATATATATATATATATATATATATATATATATATATATATATATATAGGTCATGTGATCAAGCCTCTGAGGAGGTGAAACGTTTTGGCAGCAGTTTACAACTAATAAAATGTTCTGCACTTACTACTGGTCCATGTCTACGTTGCTGCGGTGGGGACAGGATTACCTACGGCAATGCTGTGGATACTGTGAACATATATATATATATATATATATATATATATATATATATATATATATATATATATATATATATATATATATATATATATATATATATATATATATATATATATATATATATATATATATAAATATATATATATATATATATATATAAATATATATATAAATATATATATATATATACATATATATACATATATATATATATATATGTATATATATATATATATATATATATATATATATATATATATATATATATATATATATATATATATATATATATATATATATATATATATATATATATATATTACCTACTGGCGGTCGCCAGTAGGTAATTATAGTTAGGATTTTTCTCAATGCAAAATCTCAAAATTCTATTTTGAATAACTTTGTCGCCGGTTGAGGAACCTGCCCGAAAATCTCCTCAAATTTGCCTCGCGAAGCTCCGGTCCTTCCTTGAAAGTTTGGGGGGATTCGTCAAGTGGGGGCCGAGATAAAAGGGGGGTCCAAAAACATGTTTTCCCCATGTTAATTTCCATAGGGCGGTCAACCTCACTTTTAGCCCGAACGGTTAAATGGATTTCCACCAAACTTGGCAAAATTGTAGGGACTGGTAGCCCGATGTGCCTTTGCTATGTCTCAAGAAATGTGCCCCAGTGGTTTTTGAGTAATTTAGGTTAAAATATATATATATATCTATGGCCGCGCCCTGGTACGCACCCCGGGGCGCGCTCCGGGCGCGCCGCGCGAGGTGCGCACAGAAAGCAGATTGGCTTTAGGGTGTCTGTAAACATTCGAAACAGTCCGGAGCGGCTGCCATCTTGTGTCTCGGTAGGATCGAGACACAAGAGGTGGCAAAAACAAAGGGGGAAATGACCATAAGGGGGCAGAGTAGACCCCCCCTGACTCCCTAGGTTTGATGTGAGGGCTATAAAAGGGCCCCACGGGGCAAAAATTATTATTATTTTTTTTATTTGCGCGGGGGGAGCGCCCGGTACGCGCACCGCGGAGCGTACCTGGGAGCATACCATGGGGAAAAAAGAATGATAGCGTTTTAAAAAAATGTAGCCTTTTTTTTATAATTTGGAGGTACTTCTAAAAAGAACTGTTTTTTTTCTTCTTTTTGTTGTTTTACATTTTTTTTTATGTTTTTTGAACATTTTGTACTTTTTTTGGCTTTTATGAACTATTTTGTATTTCTTTTGGTTTTTTTATGGGGAGAAACAAAAAACTGGGAATTGAAAATGGCTCAACTGGAGTAAAAAAAAAAAAGGAAAAAATTAGGGTTTTTTGGGGCAATTGTGGTTGTCACCAGCAAGGAGCATGAGCTTTAGGTTCTGCTCACCATAGGAGATGGTCTTACCACAGAAAATACAGGTGACCCTAAATTCTCCAAACCATGGTTGAATGCAAGGGATTGTCTCCCTTGTCTCTGGTCCCGATGGAATGGGTTGTTTTCGTTTGGAGGTGCTGGGTGTAGATTGGGGAGGGTTGCTGGCCAGTTCTCTCATCTCTGCGGCAGCATAGTTGTTAGGATGCTTGCGCTGCATGTGCCTTATCATGGTATTGTTCCCAAATGAATATTTTTTATTTGGGTAACCCCTTGAGAGTTCCATGTCACAGATAAGGCAAGTCACCTTTGCCGCATTCACTTTCTTTTTTCCCTCAGGGATGGAAAAAACTCCCATACAATGTGTGGCTTGGGTTGGTATGGGGTATTGTGTTCTTCCAGCTACCTCCTCCTCGTCCCCATCTCCTCTTCCTCCTCCTCCTCTTCTTCTTGACCACCAATGTGATGTTGTGGTGGTCCTCTTGGTGGTGGTGCAGATGCTCCAGCTGATGCTGCTACAGTAGCCATTTCAAAGTACAAAATATACCTCAAAGATTTCAGAACAGGTCTTCCTCAGTCAAAGGACAAAGTCAGAATAAGAAAAAAAGGTGGTGTCTTTCATCATTTGGAAAAAAAAAAATCCTGAACCAATGAGAAGTGTTATTTTCAGGTCACAAGACCAGGGATTTCATCATTATGAAACCAAAACTGTTCTGCACCAATTAAAAGTGTTATTTTCAGGTCACATGACATGACGCGCTTACGCGACGCGCCCGTGGGCGCGCCTCGGGTCACGTCGCGTAAGCGCGTCAGATGTTTACTTTGCGCGATCGTATTCGCTCGAATGCTTCCGAGGGCGCTTACGCTGTGCGTATCACGTGGACGCGGCTACGCGATACGTCACGATGATGTTTTCGTTCGCGGCAATAGCGCTAACGGGACGCTCTCCGGAGCGCGCCTAGGGGCGCTTCAAAAGACTACGCTTTCCGGGGCGCTCACCAGGGAAAAAAAAATATATACATTAAAAGCATTGTTTTAAATACAAATATAATATAGGATTCATTCATTTTCAAAAATATTACATTTCATAGCTATAGACATTTGCTATTAACAAAATTTTGAAATTCACTGAAAAAAACATAGGTTTGGGGCCTTATATATAGTTAGGAATTAGCATTTAAAAACCTATGAAATTCACTGAAAAAACCATAGGTTTCACACCAGTTATAGTTAGGAATTAGCATTTAAAAACCCTATTAAATTCACTGAAAAAACCAGAGGTTTCACACCAGTTATAGTTAGCTGGAAATTTTACTGACATAAAACCATTGAAATTCCCACGTTATAGTTAGTTGGACTCACTATAACTTGCGCGCCTGCAATGCACTGCTGATGACGTCACATATTACATCACTCATGACATGGTCAGTGACATCACTCATAACATCACTGATGACACTATCCTTGTGACAGACTGACACACCTCCTTTCGGTGTAATGTAACCCTTGAAACACATATTCAAAAATAGAAACTATCATTTTCAAAATAATTGAGATACCCATACCAGTTACAACAACCAATTCAGTAATTCCACCATCTATATACACATCCACTCATTCAGCAACAGTTCTATATAGTCACTCATACATATACTCACTCATCAAAAATAGTGATACACATATACTTCCTGTTACACACCGACAGTCTTCCAAAAGTTACTCACACACATACTCACACATGCAAATAAACTATTGAACATCCATTTATTTGCATATACAGCTATACACAGACTACCACCTTACTTCTAAGGAAACCTACACATACTTACTCTCCTAAACAATCACTTATAGAAACACATACTTATTTAAACAGGAATTCTTTCAATCTCTCACTCTCAAAAATACTTACTTATATACATCAATGCTCACATATACTAGATTAAAACATATGTAGTTACTCATAAAGACACTAGTGAGGCAGGCATTCACTCACTAACACACATTTATACTCACGCATCCACCCATACAGTCCTGCACAAATGCTGTCTTCAAAACACCTACAAACAGTGAGTCAGTCACCAACCCATGCAGCAACTTATACACAAAGTGAAACACTGATACATATATTTAAATATTTAAAAATTACTCGCTAATATATGTATTCACTAAGATACACTTAATAAGCCAGTTAACCAATCAATATTTTATTTAAAAAACATCCATTTACACACTTATTTAAACATTTATTCTTCCATCGACCTTTACAAATACATATATAAAACATATTTATTTTTCAGAAAGACACACATTCTCTGGGTGGTGTCATCAGTGATGTCATCAGGGATGTCATGAGTGATGTCACTGACCATGTCATGAGTGATGTAATATGTGACGTCATCAGCAGTGCATTGCGAGCGTGCGAGTTATAGTTAGCTGAACTAACTATAACGGGGGAATTTCAAACGTTTTGTATGAGTAAAATGACCAGCTAACTATAACTGGTGTGAAACCTATGGTCTTTTCAGTGAATTTCAAAGGTTTTTAAAATGCTTATTCCTAACTATAATGTGTGTGAAACCTATGGTTTTTTCAGTGAATTTGCAAGGTTTTTTTAAATGCTAATTCCTAACTATAATGTGGCTCAAACCTATGGTTTTTTCAGTGAATTTCAAAGGTTTTTTAAATGCTAATTCCTAACTATAACGTGGCTAAAACCTATGTTTTTTTCAGTAAATTTCAATGGTTTTGTAAATGATCATTTTTAAATGTATTAATTTTTATAGTTTTTATACTGATTTACTACATTATTTTAAATTATTTATTTTTAGATGTTTTATTTTTTAAATTACATTACATATTTTTAATATGAATTTGAAAAAAATGTTTTCTCACCTCTCTGCAACGCAGCCCCCTGGCGTGTTTGCAGAGGGGCAACTAATTCCCCTTGCATACAGCGGGTCCCTGGAGGCCATTTAGCCCACCTGGAACCTCCAGTATGCGCCAGGGGGCTGCATTGCAGAGAGGTGTATTGAGGCCACACCCTTTTTTACACCTCTTTGCAACGCAGCCCCGGGTGTGTTTGCGGAGGGGCAACTAATTCCCCTTGCATACTGGGTGTCCCTGGGGGCCAATTAGCCCACCTGGAACCTCCAGTTTGCGCCAGGGGGCTGCATTGCAGAGAGGTGTAATGAGGCTATGCCCCTTTTTACACCTCTCTGCAACGCAGCCCCCTGGCGTGTTTGCAGAACGGAAACTAATTTCCCTTGCATACTGGGGGTCCCTGGGGGCCAACTAGCTCACCAGGAGCCTCCAGTATGCGCCAAGGGGCTGTGTTGCTTTGCCCCGGGGGGCGGCGACCCCCCACACTTCCTCATCACTATGCCCCCACAATTTAGTCCCCCTGGGGGGTAATTTGAAAAAAAAAAAATGACCGGGTTTAAAAAAAAGAATTGGGCCTAGGGGTCTATCCTGCTCCTTTTTTGTGTTCTACACGTTTGTTTTTCTGCTTTCTTGTGCCTCGGTCTACTAAGCACAAGATGGATGCCAACACTTCCTGGTTTGAAGTGTTGACAGCCAATGAGCATGCAGCTTTCTCAGGAAGGCATGCTGATTAGCTGCCACTGTCTGTCAACACTCCAAAACAGAAATAGTTGGCAGCCATGTTGTGCCTCGGTAGACTGAGGCACAGGAAAGCAGAAAAACAAACGTGTAGAACTCAAAAAGGGGGCAGGGTAGAAGCACCCTGACCACCTAGGCCTGCTCAGGGGGTCCCACAAGGACCCTCAAGGGCCAATTTTATTTTATTTTTTTCAAAAAAACACAGGGTGCGCGCACCGTGCACGCACCGTACGCGTACGGTACTCGCACCCTGCTATTTTTCGAAAAGAAAAAAAAAGGTTGCTTCTACCCTTCCCCCTTTTTGAGTTCTACACTTTTGTTTTTCTGCTTTCCTGTGCCTCAGTCTACCGAGGCACAAGATGGCTGCCAACAATTTCTGTTTTGGAGTGTTGACAGACAGTGCCAGCCAATCAGCATGCAGCTCGTACACGGGAAGGTCCGCGTACGTACGCGTACGGTACACGTACGGTGTGTGCACAGTGCCCGCTTATAGATAAATATATTTTTTTCCTTTCGATTTTCTCAGGAACTACTGGAGGAATTTACACCATTTAAGCAAAAGCGTGATCTGCGAATCAGACTCTACCATTTTGTCAAATTTCTTGTAATTCTGTTCAGCGGTTCGGGCTGTAGCCGTTTCTAATCGTCCTATGGAAAATAACATGGGGAAAACATGTTTTGGGACCCCCCTTTTTTCTCAGCCCCTTTTTTCTCAGGTCCTAACTATAACTACCTACTGGCGACAGCCAGTAGGAAATATAGATATATATATATATTCACTGAAAAAAACATAGGTTTCATACCAGTTATAGTTACCTGGAAATTTTACAGACATAAAACCATTGAAATTCCCATGTTATAGTTAGTTGGACTCACTATAACTTGCGCGTGCAATGCACTGCTGATGACGTCACATATTACATCACTCATGACATGGTCAGTGACATCACTCATGACATCACTGATGACATCATCCAGTGAATGTGTGTCTTTCTGAAAAATAAATGTTTCATATATGTATATGTAAAGGTCGATGGAAGATGGGTTGGCTACATGGGTTGGTGAGTAGCTACATGTGTGTGTATATGGGTTATTAGATGTTTTTTTAGTATCAGTATGAGTGTCTGTATGGTTTGGTGGGAGTATTACTTAGCACATAGATGCATCAATGACTGACTCACTGTTTGTATGTGTTTTGAAGACAGCATATGTGCAGGACTGTATGGGTGGATGAGTGTGTATATGAGTGTGTTAGTGAGTGAAAGCCTGCCTCACTAGTGTCTTTATGAGTAACTACATATGTTTTAATCCTGTATATGTGAGTATTGATGTATATAAGTGAGTATATGTGAGAGTGAGAGATTGTAAGAGTTCCTGTTTAAATATGTATGTGTTTCTATAAGTGATTGTTTAAGGGAGTAAGTATGTGTAAGTTTCCTTAGAAGTAAGGTGATAGTATGTTTATAGTTGTATATGCAAATAAATGGATGTTCAATAGTATATTTGCATGTGTTAGTATGTGTTAGTAACTTTTGAATGACTGTTGGTGTGTAACAGGATGTATAGGTGTATCACTACATATGATGAGTGAGTATATGTATGAGTGACTATATAGAACTGTTGGTGAATGAGTGGATGTGTATATAAATGCTGGAAATATAGATTTGGTTGTTGTAACTGGTATGGGTATCTGCATTGTTTTGAAAATTTTAGTTTGTATTTTTGAATATGTGTTTCAAGGGTTACATTACAGTGAAAGGAGGTCTGTCACTCTGTCACAAGGATGGTATCATCAGTGATGTCATGAGTGATGTCACTGACCATGTCATGAGTGATGTAATATGTGACGTCATCAGCAGTGCATTGCACGCTCAAGTTATAGTGAGTCCAACTAACTATAACGTGGGAATTTCAATGGTTTTATGTCAGTAAAATTTCCAGGTAACTATAACTGGTATGAAACCTATGTTTTTTTCAGTGAATTTAATAGGTTTTTTAAATCCTAATTCCTAACTATAACTGGTGTGAAACCTATGGTGTTTTCAGTGAATTTCATTGGTTTTTTTAATGCTAATTCCTAACTATAACTGGTCTGAAACCTATGGTTTTTTAAGTGAATTTCATAGGTTTTTTTAATGCTAATTCCTAACTATAGGTCTCACTTTATAAGTAAGACTGTTAGCGCTCTAGTTGTTTAGAACACTCTGGTACATTCTGTCATTGGGCTATATTTGAGCTATATTTTTTTTTTGTCTCTGGTGGCCATCTTTGGGCTACATTGGGCTACATTTGGGCTACATTTTGGCTCTAACATATATATATCCCAATGTAGCACAATACATATTTTTTCAAAGTTAATTTTCGTAAAAACCACTTAAGAATAGGGCTACCAGTCCCTACAATTCTTCCCATTTTTTTTTTTTAATTTTTTCATTTTTGGAGCGCTCCCGGTGCGCGCCCCGGGGAGCGCCCCGAAAAGCGTACTTCTATAAAGCTCCCCGGGGCACGCTCCGGGGAGCGTCCCGTAAGCGCCAATATCGCCAATATCGCGAACGAAAACATGATCGTGACGTATCGCGTAGCCGCGTCCGCGTGATATGCACGGCGTAAGCGCACCCGGAAGTACTCAAGCGAATACGATCGCGCAATGTAAACATCCGACGCGCTTACGTGACGCGACCCGGGGCGCGCGTAGCGTTAGCGCGTCGGGTCATGTGACCTGAAAATAACACTTTTCATTGGTTCATAACAGTTTTGGTTTCATAATGATGAAGCCCCTGGTCTTCTGACCTGAAAATAACACTTCTCATTGGTTTTCCAAATGATGAAAGACCCCGCCTTTTTTTCTTATTCTGACTTTGTCCTTTGACTGAGGAAGACCTGTTTGTACCTCTCTTTACTTTTTTGATCTTTATAATGGCTTCAGTAGCAGCAGCAGCTGGTGCATCTGCCCCACCACCACTACCACAACAACCAAGAGGACCAGCTCAAGATTACTTTGGTGGTCAACAAGAGGAGGAGGAGGAAGAGGAAGAGGAGGAGGGGAGGAGAAGATGGCTGCCTGAACAAAATACCCCATACAAGCCCAAGTCACACATTGTTTGGGAGTTTTTTTCACTCCCAGAGGGCAAGAAAAAAGTGAATGCGGCCAAGGTAACTTGCCAAATCTGTAAGGAAGAACTCTCAAGGGGCAACCCAAACAAAAAATATTCCTTTGGTAACAATACCATGATTCGACATATGACCCGTAAGCACCCTAACAACTATTCTCGTGCAGAGCTCAGGGAACTGGCCAGTAACCTCCCCCAGTCTTCAAGGACCACCTTCCAAAGAAACGAACCCACTTCATCGGGACTAGAAACATCAGAGATGATGCCTTGTATTCAGCCACGATTTGCTGATTTTAAAATCACTTGTACTGCATGTGGCAAGCTTATCGCCTATGGTGAAAAGAGCGTAAAGCTCATCGTCCTTGCAGATGACAATCACAAGTGCCCCAAAAAGAAGTCATTTTTTGGGTTTTTTGGTTTTTTGCTCCAGTTGAGCCAGTTTCAATTCCCTTTTTTTTGTTTCTCCCCCTAAAAAAATACAAAAAAATATAAAACTGTTTTGAAAAGCCTAAAAAATACAAAATGTTCAAAAAACACAAAAAAATATATAAAACAACAAAAAGAAGAAAAAAAAAAGTTCTTTTTAGAACTACCTCCAATTTCTAAAAAAAGGCTTCATTTTTTAAAAACTCTGTCATTCTTTTTTCCTCATAGTACGCTCCCCGGTCCGCTCCCCGGTGCGCGTACCGGGCGCTCCCCCCACGCAAAACGAAAAAAAATATATATTTTAAATGCCCCGCGGGGCCCTTTTATAGCCCCCACATCAAACCTAGGGTGTCAGAGGGGGTCTATCCCTGACGCCTTATGGTCATTTCCCACTTTGTTTTAGCCACCTCTTGTGTCTCGATTTTACAGAGACACAGGATGGCGGCCGCTCCGGACTGTTTCAAATGTTTACAGACACCCGAGAGCCAATCAGCTTTCCGTGCGCACCTCGCGTGGCGCGCCCGGAGCGCTCCCCGGGGCGCTTACCGAGGCGCTGCCATAGATATATATATTTTTTTGAACCTAAATTACTCAAAATCCACTGGAGCACATATCTTGAGACATAGCAAAGGCACATCGGGCTACCAGTCCCTTTCAATTTTGCCAAATTTGGTGGAAATCCATTTAGCCGTTCGGGCTAAAACTGAAATCGACCGCCCTACGGAAATTAGCATGGGGAAAACGCGTTTTGGGACCCCCCTTTTATCTCGGCCCCCGATTGACGAATCCCCCCAAACTTTCAGGGAAGGACCGGTACGCCGCGAGGCCATTTTGAGGAAATTTTCAGTCAGATTCGTCAACCGGCGCCAAAGTTATTCCAAATAGAATTGTGAGATTTAACATTGAAAAAAATCCTAACTATAACTAACTACTGGCGACCCCCAGTAGGTAATATAGATATAGATATAGATATAGATATAGATATAGATATAGATATAGATATAGATAGATATAGATATATATATATATATTACCTACTGGCGATAGCCAGTAGGTATATATAGTTAGAAGCTAGTTACCAAAGGACATCCCCAACATTCTATTGGGAATAACTTTAGTGCCAATTGAGGATTCTGAATGTAATTTTCTTTAAAATTGACTCGCTCCACTCCGCTCCTTCCCTGAAAGTTTTGGGGGGATTCGTCAAGCGGGGGCCGGGTAAAAAGGGGGGTCCCAAAACGTGTTTTTCCCATGTTAATTTCCATAGGAAACTTTAAACACGGCTACAGCCCGAACGGCTGAATGGAATTACACCAAACTTGGCAAAATGGTAGGGACTGGTATGGAGATGTGCCTTGGCTATGTTTGGTGAAAATCCCTCCAGTAGTTTTTGCAAAAATCGAATGTGAAATGTAGCCCAATGCAATTTTCCATAGTACCTTTAGACACAGCTATAGCTTGAACGGCTGAATGGAACTACACCAAACTTGACAAAATGGTAGGGACTGGTATGCAGTAGTGCCTTTTTTATATTTGGTGAAAATTACTCCAGTAGTTGTTGAGAAAATTAAATTTTCCCAAGTTATATATCTATGGGCGGGACACTGTCCGCGCACGGTTCATGCACGGTCATTGCACGGTCTTGCACTGTGCGCGGACCCTAGCGTGCGCGAGCGGAATTCTGATTGGTTTTTGGACGTCTGTCAACATTCCAGTCAGTCGAGATGAGGAAGTGCTGTCCACCATCTTGTTTATGTGGCAGAAGGTAGCTGTAAACAGAAGGCTAGTACTTGAAAAGGGGGAAGGGTAGAGATTCCTGATCCCCCTAGGTTTTGTCATGGGGTCTCTAAAGGACCCCGAAGATCGAAAAAAAACCACATTTTTAAATCGCAGGGTCCGCGCACAGTGCGCCGACGGTGGTCTGAAAAGACAAAAATAAATACATTTAAATAACAAGTTTGAGTGTTTAGATGTTGGTTAAGTGTAATATTGAGTGGTGACTTTTTCACCTTTGGGTTTAGATAGGGGTTTTATGGAGAGTTAATATGGTAATAGATAGAGAGCAGTGGGTGTAGGTTGAAGATTATGTGAGTTTGAAAGTGTTGAAATTTTGAACCAATTAAAATATTACTTTGGTTTTGATTATGTGTGTGATGAAATTTGATTGGCCGGGTATTTGAATATGTATGAGAAATGAGAGGGAAACACAGCCATTTTGTAATTGTAGTGTCTGAGGTACACTTCTGAGGGATTTTGTTTAGTTGAATTTCTGGTGTGAGATTGACTCAGTATTTACTGTTCAACAGTTTTCTAGAAGGTGAGTTGTTAATTTGTAAGGAGATCTATGTTGTTTAGTTTAAGTTAATAGGAAAAATGTTTTGCTACACTCTCTGCCTTTCTCTCACTGTGTCCCTTTCTGCCCACCACTGTTCTTTTTAATTTTTTTTCTAAAAAAAGTTTTTGTTTCACTTATTCCTTTTTCTTTTCTCTTTATATTGTTGTTTTTCTCTCAGTCTTCGATGTTTCTGTTGATGAGAGTAATTTTGAAGGAGAACTTTATGATGGAGGAGATGGCATGTAGGATTTCTATGATGAATCCTTAGATTCAGATTTAATGGAAGCTTTGGAGTTCATTGAGTTTGAGGATTCTTTTTGGGAGATTTTCAGTGTTGATATTGCTGATAATGCAATGTTAGACGATGATTTAAATTTCTAAAATTCCCAACAATAAATTTATATTTAGTAAATAAAATTTGTTTGAGAAATTAAACTTTTTTAAATGTAATTTATAAGGTAGTGGTCAAATAATTGTTGTTTGAAGTGAGATTTGTAGTATAGAGTGCAACATTTTTGTGTTATATATTAAGTTTACTCATATCCTTAAGCCTTATTGAAATGTAAAGACATGGAGATTGCATGATAGTATGGGAACCGTGTAAATGTAACTGCATTGCTGTATTTTTTAAAAATACCAATGCTGCCATGTCTTTTTATACTACCCTAACTGCAGTGCACTATCCTTATTACTAAAGACTTGATAAAGCTAATTTAATATTAAGTACTTTTAAAAACGATAAATTAAAGTGATTTATTTTTCTTTCCAAGTTACAGCAAGAAAATTTTAATATAAAATGGATCACCACAATGAGGAGGCTGTTGTCAGTTTTTTATGAATTTTCTGCAACCTATATTGAGATCATCAGTGAACCAGAAATTGACAGTATCAGTAATAATGAAGTTGATGTTGGAGGCGAAGACATGATGGAATTCATTGATCAGTCTGTGGATGATGAATTAGTAGAATGTTTGGACACCATATAGTGCCAGGAAATTTCTTTGCAGACTTTTCATGAGGAGAATCCAGAAGATGTGAATGAAGAAGAAATACCAGATCAGTTAATGTTGGAAGTTCTTTTACATTTTGAAAATTCTGAAGATTACATTTATATTTAGAAAGTAAGAATTGTTTGTTTGTAATTCATGAGGTAGTTGCCAAGTGATTGTGGTATGATGTAAGACTTGTAGTATAGAGTGCAATATATCGCCGCCATTTTGTGGTTTCAAAAGAAAGTGAACAATAAAAGATAAAAACGTAGAAAGGGGTTCCCTGAAGGACTCTAAAGGTCAAAAATAATATTTATTTAAAAAAAAAAAATTCTATAGGTCCATGCACGGGAAGTGCTCTGAGAGTGCCCTGTGAGTGCTCGAAGAGCGCACCCTACTGCCGCTATTTTGTGGTTTTAAAATAAAGTTAACAATAAAAGATAGAAATGTGGAAAGGGGGCAGTGTAGAATGTCCAAGACCCCCTAGGCCTTCTCAGGGGCCTATAAAGGACTCCAAAGGTCAAAAATAATGTTTATTTTTTTTAAATAAAAAAATTCTCTAGGTCCGCGCACGGGAAGTGCTTGGAGAGTGCCCTGTGAGTGCTCGGAGAGCGCACCCTACCGCCGCCATTTTGTGGTTTTAAAAGAAAGTTAACAATAAAAGATGAAAACGTGGAAAGGGGGCAGCGTTGAGTGTCCATGACCCCCTAGGCCTTCTCAGGGGGCCTCCAAAGGTCAAAAATAATGTTTATTTTTTTTTAAAATATGAAATATTCCGGAAGGTCCGCGTACGGGGAGTGCTCGGAAAGTGCTCCGTGCGCGGAACTTTGTAAAAATTAATAAAAAAAATAAAGATAAAAAACATATTTGAGTGTTTAGATGTTATTTGGCTCTAAAAAGAGCCGTTGTGTTCATTGTGATTTTTTTTGTACCTACAAATAAGTACTAATGCAGTCTGATGTTACAGAGAAAGACTCTGTTCCCATCATCAGTGAAATGTACACCATCTCTCCTATAGATGCCTTGAATGTTGTAACGCAAGTTTTTGTGGTATATACTACCCATTCCATAGTCTCTCATGTAAGCAGAAACAGATTTATGTACATGTTTCCTTGCTTTCTCAATCTGCGGACAAAATTGGTTGGACCAATTCCATTTTTGTCTTTGGCATATATTGGAATAGACAAAGGCAGTTTGAGGAAAAAGTGACATCAATTGTCCAAAGATATCCTTTAAAAGCATTTCCAGACCTACCCCAGTCAATGTGCCTAAATCATTTCCACCACCGTGCACAATTATGAGGTGAGGGTGTGGGAGATGCATAAAGGATTTCAGCATTGGTATCAATTGGTGACTTCTCAATCCTCTCTGGCCAATCCACAAAATATCCACATTTGGTAAATCAAGGTTGTGAATTCCTCTGTTTGCTGCGTACCTCTTAGACCAGAAAATATAACTGTGTCCCACAATCCATACTGAAGGCATCTTCAAGGCAGGTCTGGTTGTACTCAGATGAGGGCTGTAAATGAAATGGCAGTTATAAAGGTTGCAGTTTAGAATAAAAAGAAGATGACATGCACTGCACTTGAAGCTTAAGAAATGATTGGTGCTTTCTGAAAATGCAACACAGCATATTAGTGTGCATAGTTTTGATTTTTGAAAGAAGCCATTCAAATGGTTGAGAAATGGTCTTTGAAAGGAACAATACACATGATTAGCTGGTTTATTGAGAGCTCAAACACCCTTGCTGGGTTCATTTGCAACATTGTATGATGAACTTTTTACCTTTGTCCTTAGTTAGGTGGGAGTTACCATGGTAACAGGCTGAATGAGCACTAGGGGGATGGGTGAATATTATGCAAGTTTGAAAGTGTGCAAATGTAGAACCAATTAAAATGCTAGTTTAGTTTTGAAATAGTGTGGGAAGATATTTGATTGGTTATGACCACAGATATGTGTGAAGAACTAATGGGAAACTGTGCCATTTCTGGTTCCAGTGTCTGAGCTGCATTTCAGAGATTCTGCTTAAGAAAATCTGCTGTGTGTTTGACACTGTTCTAAATTTTCAAAAGCAATTTTAAAGGTGAGTAATGGTTTATTTAATATAGAGAGAGTGCTGTTTGTAGTATTGGGAAGCATGACAAGCATATTGGGCTTCATTATTGTTGTATTTTGAAAATGAGTCAGGTTTCTGCACTGTAATGTAGTGCACATTTAAATGGGCTGTGCTCTGTGTCTAAAACAAATTAACATGCTAAATGTTTTTGGGCAATATGTCTGGCTTAAAGATTTTTGACAAGGATCACACTGAGTGTCTGTGTGAATTGAGTAATTATACTTTCACCTTTTTCCATAATGTTACCTGTGTTTTCTCACAGTGTGCATCTCTTAGCTTATAGGGTAGACTTCTTTTTAAAGTGTTTCTCATGCTTGCATTCAATGCTGGTATAGAGATAGTGCTAATGGTTTCATTGGGCTAGTAAATATGTCTCTCTTTGTGTAGATTGTTTCTTATGCTTTGCTCAAATGCTGGTATATCGTCTTTTTGTTAAATGTGACACAAGGGGCTTGTAAATATGCTCCTTTTTGTGTTAAAAGTGATGCAAGGGGTTTGTAAATATGCCCCTGTTTTTGTTAAAGGTGATGCAAGGGGCTAGTAAATATGCTCCTCTTTTTGTTAAAGGTGGCACAAGGGGCTTGTAAATATGCTCCTCTTTTTGTTAAAGGTGATGCAAGGGCTTGTAAATATGCGCCTCTTTTTGATAAAGGTGACGCAAGGGGCTTGTAAATATGCTCCTCTTTTTGATAAAGGTGACGCATGGGGCTTGTTAATATGCTCCTCTTTTTGGTAAAGGTGAAGCAAAGGGGTTTGTAAATATGCTCCTCTTTTTGTTAAAGGTGACGCAAGGGGCTTGTAAATATGCTCCTCTTTTTGTTAAAGGTAACGCAAGGGGCTTGTAAATATGCTCCTATTTTTGTTAAAGGTGGTGCAAGGAGTTTGTAAATATGCTCCTCTTTTTGTTAAAGGTGACGGAAGGGGCTTGTGAATATGCTCCTCTTTTTGTTAAAGGTGACGCAAGGCACTTGTAAGTATGCTCCTGTTTTTGTTAACGGTGACGCAAGGGGCTTGTGAATATGCTCCTCTTTTTGTTAACCGTGACGCAAGGGGCTTGTAAATATACACCTCTTTTTGTTAAAGGTGACGCAAGGGGATTGTAAATATGCTCCTATTTTTGTTAAAGGTGACGCAAGGGGCTGTAAATATTCTCCTATTTTTGTTAAAGGTGACAGATGGGGCTTGTAAATATGCTCCTTTTTTTGTTAAAGGTGACGCAAGGGGCTTGTAAATATGGTCCTGTTTTTGTTGAAGGTGGTGCAAGGGGTTTGTAAATATGCTCTTCTTTTTGTTTAAGGTAGCGCATGGGGCTTGTAAATATGCTCCTGTTTTTGTTAAAGGTGGTGCATGGGTCTTGTAAATATGCTCTTCTTTTTGTTTAAGGTAGCACATGGGGCTTGTAAATATGCTCCTGTTTTTGTTAAAGGTGATGCAAGGGGCTTGTAAATATGCTCCTGTTTTTGTTAAAGGTGGTGCAAGGGGCTTGTAAATATGCTCCTCTTTTTGTTAAAGGTGACGCAAGGGGCTTGTAAATATGCTCCTCTTTTTGTTAAAGGTGGCGCATGGGTCTTGTAAATATGCTCTTCTTTTTGTTTAAGGTAGCGCATGGGGCTTGTAAATATGCTCCTGTTTTTGTTAAAGGTGATGCAAGGGGCTTGTAAATATGCTCCTGTTTTTGTTAAAGGTGACGCAAGGGGCTTGTAAATATGCTCCTATTTTTGATAAAGGTGACAGATGGGGCTTGTAAATATGCTCCTTTTTTTGTTAAAGGTAACGCAAGGGGCTTGTAAATATGTCCTCTTTTTGTTAACAGTGATGCAAGGGGCTTGTAAATATGCTCCTCTTTTTGCTAAACGTGGCGCATGGGTCTTGTAAATATGCTCTTCTTTTTGTTTAAGGTAGCGCAAGGGGCTTGTAAATATGCTCCTGTTTTTGTTAAAGGTGATGCAAGGGGCTTGTAAATATGCTCCTGTTTTTCTTAAAGGTGGTGCAAGGGGCTTGTAAATATGCTCCTTTTTTTGTTAAAGGTGACGCAAGGGGCTTGTAAATGTGCTCCTCTTTTTGTTTAACGTGACGCATGGGGCTTGTAAATATGCACCTATTATTGTTAAAGGTTCCGCAAGGGGCTTGTAAATACGCTCCTCTTTTTCATAAAGGTGACGCAAGGGGCTTGTTAATATGCTCCTCTTTTTGATAAAGGTGGCGCAAAGGGTTTGTAAATATGCTCCTCTTTTTATTGAAGTTGACGCAAGGGGCTTGTAAATATGCTCCGCTTTTTGTTAAAGGTAACACAAGGGGCTTCTAAATATGCTCCTATTTTTGTTAAAGGTGGCGCTTGGAGTTTGTAAATATGCTCCTGTTTTTGTTAAAGGTGGCGCAAAGGGCTTGTAAATATGCTCCTGTTTTTGTTAAAGGTGACGCAAGGGACTTGTAAGTAGGCTCCTCTTTTTGTTGAAGGTGACGCAAGGGGCTTGTAAATATGCTTCTCTTTTTGTTAACGGTGACCCAAGGGGCTTGTAAATATGCTCCTATTTTTGTTAAAGGTGGCGCATGGGTCTTGTAAATATGCTCTTAATTTTGTTAAAGGTGAAGCAAGGGGCTTGTAAATATGGTCCTGTTTTTGTTCAAGGTGGTGCAAGGGGTTTGTAAATATGCTCTTCTTTTTGTTTAAGGTAGCGCATGGGGCTTGTAAATATGCTCCTGTTTTTGTTAAAGGTGGTGCATGGGTCTTGTAAATATGCTCTTCTTTTTGTTTAAGGTAGCGCATGGGGCTTGTAAATATGCTCCTGTTTTTGTTAAAGGTGATGCAAGGGGCTTATAAATATGCTCCTGTTTTTGTTAAAGGTGGTGCAAGGGGCTTGTAAATATGCTCCTCTTTTTGTTAAAGGTGACGCAAGGGGCTTGTAAATATGCTCCTCTTTTTGTTAAAGGTGGCGCATGGGTCTTGTAAATATGCTCTTCTTTTTGTTTAAGGTAGCGCATGGGGCTTGTAAATATGCTCCTGTTTTTGTTAAAGGTGATGCAAGGGGCTTGTAAATATGCTCCTGTTTTTGTTAAAGGTGACGCAAGGGGCTTGTAAATATGCTCCTATTTTTGATAAAGGTGACAGATGGGGCTTGTAAATATGCTCCTTTTTTTGTTAAAGGTAACGCAAGGGGCTTGTAAATATGTCCTCTTTTTGTTAACAGTGATGCAAGGGGCTTGTAAATATGCTCCTCTTTTTGCTAAACGTGGCGCATGGGTCTTGTAAATATGCTCTTCTTTTTGTTTAAGGTAGCGCATGGGGCTTGTAAATATGCTCCTGTTTTTGTTAAAGGTGATGCAAGGGGCTTGTAAATATGCTCCTGTTTTTGTTAAAGGTGGTGCAAGGGGCTTGTAAATATGCTCCTTTTTTTGTTAAAGGTGACGCAAGGGGCTTGTAAATATGCTCCTCTTTTTGTTTAAGGTGACGCATGGGGCTTGTAAATATGCACCTATTATTGTTAAAGGTTCCGCAAGGGGCTTGTAAATACGCTCCTCTTTTTCATAAAGGTGACGCAAGGGGCTTGTTAATATGCTCCTCTTTTTGATAAAGGTGGCGCAAAGGGTTTGTAAATATGCTCCTCTTTTTATTGAAGTTGACGCAAGGGGCTTGTAAATATGCTCCGTTTTTTGGTAAAGGTAACACAAGGGGCTTCTAAATATGCTCCTATTTTTGTTAAAGGTGGCGCTTGGAGTTTGTAAATATGCTCCTGTTTTTGTTAAAGGTGGCGCAAAGGGCTTGTAAATATGCTCCTGTTTTTGTTAAAGGTGACGCAAGGGACTTGTAAGTAGGCTCCTCTTTTTTTTGAAGGTGACGCAAGGGGCTTGTAAATATGCTTCTCTTTTTGTTAACGGTGACCCAAGGGGCTTGTAAATATGCTCCTATTTTTGTTAAAGGTGGCGCATGGGTCTTGTAAATATGCTCTTAATTTTGTTAAAGGTGAAGCAAGGGGCTTGTAAATATGGTCCTGTTCTTGTTAAAGGTGATGCAAGGGGCTTGTAAATGTGCTTCTGTTCTTTTTAAAGGTGGTGCAATTGGCTTGTAAATATGCTCCTCTTTTTGTTAAAGATGACACAAGGGGCTTGTAAATATGCTCCTGTTTTTGTTAAAGGTGACTCAAGGGGCTTGTAAATATGCTCCACTTTTTGTTAAAGGTGACACAAGGGGCTTGTAAATATGCTCCTCTTTTTGTTAAAGGTGGGGCATGGGTCTTGTAAATATGCTCCTATTTTTGTTAAAGGTGACACAAGGGGCTTGTAAATATACTCCTTTTTTTGTTAAAGGTGACACAATGGGATTGTAAATATGCTCCTATTTTTGTTAAAGGTGAAGCAAGGGGCTTGTAAAAATGCTCCTATTTTTGTTACAGGTGACACAAGGGGCTTGTAAGTATGCTCCTATTTTTGTTACAGGTGACGCAAGGGGCTTGTAAATATGCTCCTCTTTTTGTTATAGGTGACGCAAGGGGCTTGTAAATATGCTCCTATTTTTGTTAAAGGTGACGCAGGGGGATTGTAAATAAGAAGAGGATTTCACTAATGACATCAATTGAGAAACAATATAAAAAATGGACATATTTACAAGCCCCTTGTGCAGCCTTCAACATGGGTAGAGGCAATGAATGCATGCACATAGACACAAATGGGACACAGAAAACAATAAGAAATGGTGTCAGGCAGTGAATGCATGCAGAAGGATTGGAAAAGCAGACAGAAAACAATATGTAATGGTTTGGGAGATGCATAAAGGATTTCACTAATGGCATCAATTGAGAAACAATATAAAAAAAGAGAGGCATATTTACAAGCCCCTTACACAATCTTTAACATGGGTGCAAGCAGTAAATGCATGCAGAGGGATAGGAATGGCACATAGACAAGAATATGAAATGGTGTGAGAGATGCGTAAAGGATTTCACTAATGGCATCAATTGAGATAGAATATAAGAAAAGAGTGGCATATTTACAAGCCCCTTGCGCAACCATTAGCATGGGTATAAGCAATCAATGCCCATGTTAAAAGTTGTGCAAAGGGCTTGTAAATATGTGTCTCTTTTTTTATATTGATGCCATTAGTGAAATCCATTTGATATTCTTTTCTGTGTGCCATTCCTAATTCCTCTACATGCAATCACTGCCTGCATCTGTGTTAAAGGTGTCTCTTTCTGTAAAGAACTCAGCAAGGGGGTTTGACTTCTCTGTATACCAGCTTTTCCTGTGAAATGTTCCTTTTAATGATCTTTTCTCAACCATTAGAATTACTTCTTTGAAAAATGAAAAACATGCATTCTAATATGCTGTTTTGTATTTCATAGATTATGCTGAAGAAAATCTGGTGTGTGTCACTGAGACTGTTCTAATTCTTCCAAAGATTTTTTTCAGGTGAGTAATGATTTATTTAATATAGATAGAGTGTAGTAAACACTCTTGGGACTATTAAGAAGTATATAGGGCTTCATTATTGTTTCATTATGAATCATGTTTTTTGTAATGCTGGTAAAAAAAATGATGCATTATGGAAATCGATTTTTATGTGACACAAAAACACACATAAACAGGGAGATGGTGCATGCATAGAGTGAGATGACACCCACACACAAACAGAAAGATGGTGCAGGCAGAGAGTGAGATGACACACGTACACAAATAGAGAGATGGTGCAGGCAGAGAGTGAGATGACACACACACACAAACACAGAGATGGTGTGGGCAGAGAGTGAGATGACACACACATGCAAAGAGAGAGATGGTTGAAGGAGAGAGTGAGATGAGGCATGCAAAGAGGAAGATGGTGTAGGCAGAGAGTGGTATGAGACACACAAAGAGAGAGATGGTGTAGGTAGAAAGTGAGAATAATGTTGAAACTGTACTGCACTGACATAAACTGAGAAACAGCAGTCAGAGCATGATTTCCTACTCTGGTGAGAGACACTTGCTGCGCTATATACTTACTTAAGTTGTGAACTAGTGTTTATATTGTTTAGTTAATGTAATTGCTATGTGATATTTTAGTAGTGGTCTATAATATGTCACATTTTTCTTTTCAACAGATTGTAAATATCTACAGAGCCATAATAGAATATGCCTTCCAAGGACCGGAAAAGAAAACTTTATAAGCAAACTTTATTGACCAAGAGGACTGAATTAGAAGAATCATCCAAAAGACAATCTTCATAGAAAAAAAATGCTCCTGGTAAGCAAAGAAAGTATTTTTAAGGAAATTGACAAAATGCACAAAATGGCAAGAAAGTTTTCCTACGAAATAAAAACAAATGCAAAAAAAAGAAAAAGCAGAGCGCCCCAAAAAATGGTATAACGGTACGAGGAGATGATAGTGTGTATGGTAATCGTAGGACAAATCAGTTTATTGACATTCGTAGACAAATGTTTCGTAACAGAGTAGTTTTGAATTTATTAAAAAATCTTAGGAACTATAAAAGGAAAACAGCTTTTTACAAGAAAAAGTAAAGAATAGAAAAGTTTGTTGATCAGGCTATTGAAGTGAAGAGAAAGATGTATATTTTAGTAATCAATAGAATTCGTACACTAGACAAGGCAATCAATGTTTTGAAATTGAAATGTAAGTGGAAAAGAGTAATTGATCGGACTAATTTTTGTGATTCTTTGGGAGAATGGAAGCATAGTTCAAGTTGTGAGCCATTTGTTAATGAAGAGAGTTACTTTCAAGATAATGTTTTGGTGCATGCAGTTGACACCAGTGGTCGAGCATATGAGGTGAAGGACGGTTGTCCGGTTGAAAAAGAAAAAATTGTGCCTAGAAATGTAGATGAGGTGTTAGCTGATGAAGTTTTAGGGAGACGTCCTAAGGCTCCGGTGTATACTTGGAATTATAGTAGTATTTGTAGTGTGCGACAGGATTCTATTAATTAGTTTTGCAATTTCTTACGTACATATAGTAGGAAAAGTCTTAAACAAAAGATGAAGATGTTGCAAGACTTAGATTCTTGCAGAGTGAGGGAAAAACTGAGTTGCATGGTCATTCACTGGCTTGTCTTTCTAGCAAAGTATGTCAGAGTACTTTTCACCATTTTAGGATGTTAGCAGTGCATCAAACTAAAGTGAGGAAAATAGTGAGAAGGTTGTATTATGCAAAAAGTCCAGCACTTAAGCTAAAACAGTTAAACAGTGCTCTTTTGCATGGATCTGAATTAGATGTGAAGAAGATTTGTGAAGAAATAGAGTTTTGTTACTTCGGTCAAAAAGAGACACTGCTGAAACTGATACAGTAATAGAAGGTAATGTGGAAGAGAATGTACAGATTGTAAGTACTGAACATTTTGATCATGAAATTACAAAGTTTAAGGTCATTTCAAGTGAAAGGCCAAATTTTTCTTGTGTGTGATGTCAACGAACTCATTATAAGAATCAGACTCGGTTAGTTGATTTATATGTAAAAAGTGAAAAGGAAAATAATAATGAGTGGAAGGATTTTGCAACTTATTTGTTGGTTGAGAATTGTTTTGATTTGGGTTCTGATCTACGTATTTGTAAATATTGTTATAATAAATTAAATGAAAACAGAATGCCTGCTAGAGCTGTACATAATAATCTAGAGTTAGTAAGTATTCCATCTGAATTGATGGATTTAAATACGTATGAGTCTATTCTGATTCAAATTGTGCATCCTTTTCAGGCTATTGTTCACATGGAGCCTAGGACAGGAAAATTGCCTCCTTCAGATATACAGAGAGGATTAAAGGGAAGAGTTGTTTATTTGCCTTTAGATTTAAAGAAAAATATTGACACCATTGGTGTAGAAAAAGTGGAAGAGGAACCTCTGGTTATTCTAGTTAATGGCGTTCCTACAAAGAGTAAGAAAATCTGGCAAGAATTAGTGGATGATAGGAAAGTCAAAAAGGCAACCTTGTATTTGGTAAAAAAAAATCAGTACTATATGTAGGAGAAGAGGAAACAACTGTAGAAGAAGACAGTGATTCCTCAGCTGGACCGATTGTGAAAAAGTAGATGTGTCTAAAAGTGAACAGATTTATGAGCATTATAGTGTTCATCCTCTGCATTCCAAAGAAGTAGTAGGAATGCTATTGAGTTGTTCCAAATGAATGAAACTAAAGGAAGTCCCATAAGTGTATGGGAAGAAAGCTTGGAAGCTCGTCGTTTCCTCAATTGTTTCCAACAGGTCAAGGTGGAAGATATGATGAGCGACCTGTTCAAATTCCTACGTCTGAATACCGGACTTTAAGATTATATGCAGATCCAAGATTTCGCCAATGCATTCCATATTTGTTTCATCTTCTGTTTGAGAGTGACTTGTCTGATTATCTTATGCTGTGACCCATATACTGAAATCTGGAGTACATCTTCAAAATGTTTTGGCAAGGACTTTATGGATGAAGTCCAAGAGCAAGACAGTATGTTGGAATCTCTTCTAATCAATCTCATGGCATGTCAGCATGGTACTAATGAGTATTGGTACCGTCGTCATGGGGAATTGAAATGTATGCTAAGAACCCTAGGAACTCCTACATGGTTCCTCACTCTTAGCTGTGCTGAGTATGCCTGGGAAGACTTACTTGAATTTCTTCGAGAGACAAATGCAAACATAGAGAATATACAATTCAAGACACCAGGAGAACTGTGCTCTTTGGATTCAGTTAATGTTTGTAGGTATTTTAATCCTAGATTTGGAGCTATGATGTCTTTCATCACAAACAAAAAAAATCCTCCACTTGGAGAGGTTTTGGATTTCTTTTGGAGAAAGGAGTATCAAGCAAGAGGTGCTTCTCACATACATATGCTTCTATGGATCAAAGATGCTCCCAAATTTGGAACAGATTCGGATGACACAGTGATGAGTTTCATTGAACAGTATTCCACATGTGTTGTTCCAAAAAGTACAGAAGAAGACAATTTACGACATCAAGTCTTACGCTTTCAAACCCATCGCTGTGAAAAATACTGTAGTCGAAAGTTCAAATCCAAGGAGAAGTTCTACACAAAATGTCGTTTTGGATTTCCACGACCAGTAATATCAAAAGGAAGAGTGAACAATTTTATGTCTTCACTGCGACATACTGTGACAAGAAAATGACCAAAAAATACGTACAACTTCAAAAGAAATGAAGAGTCCAAATAAATAAATGACTACAATCCAGTCATTTTGTCCATGTGGAACGCTAACATGGATATCCAATATGTTGCTGACAACTCTATTGTTGTGGCTCGATATGTAACATATAACATAAAAAAATCAGAGAAGACAGAACTAAAGGAAATGTGGGAGGAAATTTCTCACGAAAAGAGCCTAAGTAAGAAATTATACAGTTACAGTCTGAAGATGTAGCATGGAGAAAATGGAGCATATGAATGTTCAGATCGGTTATCATCAGCAAGTCTGTATGCCAAATCTATATCTATCATTTGGGTGAGTCTAGGTCTTGCTGCAACACGAAACCGAGTACAAGGAATTGAGAATTTGGTAGAGTTTGAACCAAACAGTACAAATATTTTGAAGAAAAACATGTTGAACACATATTATCCAAATAGAAGTAATCATCTTGAGAACATTTGTCTCTATGAAGTACTGCAAAGCTATACTTTTAAGAGGAATATGACAGAAGATATCAATAAAGGAGTATATGCTGGAATTGGATGAGAAGGATGTCTGGAGAAACAAAGAAAAGGACATTTGATTAATCATCGAAAATTGAGTTGTGAATCTCCTGACAAAAGGGAATTTTACTATTTAGCTCTTCTGCAACTCTTTAGGCCATGGCTTACAGAAGAGGAACTACTTTGAGATTTTCTCAGTTATGAAGATTCTTTCAATGCAACCAAGGATACCATAGAATGTCCTGTTTTTTCAAATTAGCTGCAAATGTTGAACGATGAAATACAGCAAGAAGCTACCATTGCAGCAGAGATTGCTAGAGACAGTTCTCAAGACAGTCAGAGTTCTGCTTCGTTGAGTCAGGATCCACTAGGAGGACCAATTATCCAAAATGAAGCTGCCACTGCCATGGATGAGGTGGAAAGAGCAATGGAAAAACAACTAAACGTGGAGCAGAAAGAAATATATGATGAAGTTACAGAACAGATTGAGCATGGTTTACGTCATGATAAAAAAGAGTGCTCATGTACGTCATTTGAACCTGTCCGACTGTACATGAGTGGAGAAGCAGGAACTGGGAAAAGTTTTCGGATTAAAGCAATTGCAACTTACCTGCTGAAAAGAAGAGAGTCATCACTGTCTTGTGTTGGTATTGCTCCAACTGGCTTGGCAGCACATAACATTAAAGGAATTACTTTACATCATTTATTGATGCTGCCAGTAGAGCATGATAATAAACTACAATACCACAAGCTATCTGGCGAAGCTTGTTGTGAAGTTTCCTAGGTCCTGCAGAAAATGAAACTTCTTATCATTGATGGTATCAAATGTCATGCTTGCTTTTGTGCATTTAAGAATGCAACAAATTCTTAAAACAGAGTATGATGTGTTATTAGGAGGCAAACACATCATTGTTTTTGGAGATCTACTGCAGCTAACTCCAGTGAAACGACAACCAGTCTTTCAAATGCTTACGCATGAAGATACCAGAAAGTGCCTAGTAAGCATTGGAAATGTCAATATCTGGTTATATTTCAAATATGCAGAACTGCGTCAAAATATGCAACAGGCATAGGATGAAGATTACAAAAACATTTCCACAAGATGTAAGAATTAGAAAAGTAACTGAACATGGCAAAGAAGCTTTACAGGCACGATAAATTTCAAATTTGTTTCCAAATGAAAATATTCTCCCAGAAAACAAAACTGATAGAGCACGAAGGAGTTACTATTGTTTGTCAGAGAAGTTGAAATCAAAGTTGGATTCTTTAGAGAAAACTATATCTAAAACTGCTGGTTTTGAAAAGACTCTATATGCATGTTTAAATTGTCGTATAATTTTACCACGGAATTTACATGTGGAAAGAGGTTTAGTAAATCGAGCAATGGGTCATGTTGTTGATTTTGTGAATTACCAAAAATGAGATGGAATTAAATTTTTGAAAATTAAATTTGAATTGAAAAAGTACAACAGTTTAGTTGTTGTTCTGCTCGTTTTTTGCTTGTGAAAGATTCATATGTGCGCCGGAAACAGTTTCCTGTTTCTTTGGCATATGCAGTAACTATTCATAAATCTCAAGGTTTAAGTGTAGATAGTGCTTTGGTGAATATTGGAAGTTCTGTCTTCAAGGAGGGTATGGCATATGTTGCTTTATCTCGAGTCAGAACTTTATCTGGATTGTACTTGATTGACAAAGATTAGTGTAGATCTAAATTGTGTAAAGGAATTTAATAGGTTAGGAAGAGAGTATGCTCCAAATTTACCTCAATAGCCTCTATTTGAAAAGCATGTGGTAGGCCGAAAAATAAAAAATGAGAAAAATTGTAGCGAGGCTGTAGCAAAAAGAAGAAAAGTAGATGAACCAGTAATTGTTAGCGGAAACAAAGAGGATTCAGTTGAATATATTGTTGGATTTTAATTTGAGAACAGTTCTGGTGTCAACTGCTATGCAAATGTAGTGGTTAATGTTGTTTTTTTTCTCCAAAGTTTGCAAGAACATATTGTTGAAAATCAGGATCAACGATGTTGTTGTTTGTTGAATACTGTGTTTGAGAAATGTAGCAGTGATAGAACAAAAATAGAAAGTGTTTCTGTTATTCAAAATGATTTAGACATTTGTTCTGGTAATAATCAATTTTCTCAGGATATTCAGCAAGATTGTCAGGAATTTCTAATGTACATGCTTGTTGTATTGCAAGAGGAAGGGATAGATGTTGAAAATCTTTTTGGCCTTTCTTATAAATGGCAACATGACTGCGATAATTGTTGCTTTTCAAGTAGTACTACAGTAGACACTGCAAGATTTTATATTTGACATTACCAGACTGCAAATCAGTGTCTTTTAATAATCTAGTTACAGCAGCAGATCAAAACATGGTTTTTACCCTATGTAACTCTGCAATGCTATCAACATTATTTATACAAAGTTATGGACAGTATGTAATTTTAATGTTCCAACAATGTAGACCTGATGGAACTAAATTGACAACTTTAAATAAAAAATGTGTGGCTTCTCAATTATCACTTTCAGGAAGAACCTTTGTAACTGTAGCAATTATTTTCCATGTTGGTCCTTCAACAACTTCTGGACGTTATACAGCTTATTTAAAATGTCAAAAAGGCTGGAATTATTGTAATGATACTCTTTGACTTTAGAAAAACGTTTGCCTTTTGACTTAAAAAATGCTTACCTAGTGTTTTTACAACCTAAATTTTAGGAAAAGTAATTGGCCTAGAAAGATTGGAACAGTTAATAAAAGTTAGTCATCAGGATAGTATTTAACCACTTGGCTGCTAAGGCTTTGAAGGCTTTATAATGGGATTTCCATTGAAATGAATGGGAGGGGCATGACGAGTTACCCTTGTCATTAGCAGCCAAGAGGATAAAGTAGGGATTCTGATAGTTTTCTGGTTGTTTAATGTTTTCTGGACATGATACACATCATCGGGTGGAGATGTAAATATTGTTAGGTGTTACATAAGACGTTGGAGCTTTTCATGCAGATGGTCGGGAAATGGAAGGTCAAGAGTAGTATTAAGTATTTTCAAAACCAAGAAATTTTTACGTACTATTTGGCCATGTGGGAAATAACGTAAATGAAAAATGATTTTCTCGGGTAAATGTTGATAATATATGTTTTACATAAGTCTGTAAATTATAGTGAATTGATTTTCAAACGTTTACCTTTTGATTTAAGAAATTCTCACCTTGTCTTTTTAGAACCAAAATTTTAGAGAAAGTAATTGGACAATGAAGATTGGAGCAGTTAATAAAAGTAAGTGTGTTGTTTAAAATTAGTTTGTGAGTGAAAGTGATCAAGGTAATTAGTAACTTGGAGTTGTCATAGAGGTAGAGTGAGTGTATCACATAGTGAGTGATATCAGTATTATAGGAAATGTTAATCAAGAGTGAGTCAGAGGTGCAAATATAACTAGTGTTAGATGATGAAATAGATGTTAGAGCTTTTCATTCAGAAAGTCGGGTAAATGGAAGTTTAAAACTACTATTAAGTAATTTCCAAAAAGAGGACTTTCTGTATACCATTTGGCCATGTGGAAAGGTATGTAAATGAAGAATACGTATTTCAGGTAAATGTGGTTAATATATGTTTTTATATCACTTTAGTTTGAGAGTATAATAATGAGATACTGTATGTTAGAAATTGCTGTTTGGAAGAAAACATTTTAAATATGTTTTTTCTAAGTTTTATGGGTTTTTTAAACACAATCATTTTGATTATGTTTTTTCTTTGCTCGCTGTTATATGATGAGTAGTATTGAACTCACTGTTTTTAGTGACAATCAATATATTCTGAGAATAGTAAAAACAAACCATATAGCATGTTGTAGAAGTTAATTTGTATTTTGTATTGTGAAATATATATTATAACTGATTTGTTTACTCTCTTCCATAGATATTACATTTATAAGGTAAGTACGACTAATAAAAAATACATTTTCATTACTTTTTAATTTCTGTTTCTCTATATCCTTCCCTCACTCTCTGTCTCTTAACCTCACTGCCTTCATCCCTTCACTTACTGACTCCCTTTCTCTAATGCTCACTCCCTTTAACTCATCCACATTGCGTCACTGACCTTTCTTTGCTCCTTCACTTAGTCCCATTTTCTCACTCTTTCCTTCACTCCCTCTATCTCCTCACTCTTTTACTCCCCTTGTCTCATGCTCACTCACCTTTATTCATCCTGTATCACCTCTGTTTCCTCAAACTTACTGTCATTCTCTTACCCTACCTCACCCCTGTCCCCTTACTGTGCTTCCCTCACTTATCCTCATTCTCCATAATTCACTCCCCTTCTTCTTATTCTTCTCACCCTTTAATCTTATGTCAGTCCCTCTGCTTCACTACTCTTCACCTCTCTTTTCTTCCTTTGCTCCCTTACTAATTCCCCTTCTGTCACTCACCTTACTCCACTTCAAACACACCTTCCCAAAACTCCCTCTGTCCTCTTACTTTCTCTGTCCTTTTCCATCACTCCCTCTCTGTCAGCCTCACGCCTTTCATCACCTCACTCTGTTACTCCTCTTCCCTCACACTTACTCTCTTTAACTCACCCACACTGCCTCATTTACCTTTCTTTGATCCCTTACTCAGTCCCCTTCTTTCACTCCTTCCTTCACTCCCTTTGTCTTCTCAACCTCTTTCTCCTATTGTGTCAGGCTCACTCGACTTTATCCACCCTCTATCACTTTTATTTCTTCAACCTCACTGTCCTTCTCTCACGCACCTCAAACCCGTTTACTTAGTACGCTATCCTCAGTACCCCTTATTCCCCATCCTTCACTCCCTTTTCCCATTCTTCTCTCCCCCACTTACCTTCTCTCAGTTCATCTGCTTCACTCACCTTCACCTCTCTTTCCTTCCTTCACTCCCTCACTAATTTCCCTTTTGTCACTCACCTTACTCCACTTTAAACACATGTTCTCAAAAATCCCTCTGTCGTCTTACTTCCTCTGTCCTCTTCCCTCATTTCCTCTCTCTTACCCTGACTTCCTCTGTCCCCTCACCATGTCAGTTCCGTTCAGTCACCCTCAGTCACCTTCTATCCCTCACTTTCGTTAACGCACCCCACTCACTCCCCCTTGCCTCTCCCTCATTTCCCTTCCCTTACTCCTCTTTCCTCATTTAGTTTTGCTAACTCCCATTCCTTTCCCTTACTCATTTTCAGTTAATTTGTCTTTCCTTCGGTGTCTCTGAATCTATCTGCCTCATTATCCTGTTAGTTATTTGCTCTCTCTTTATTTCTTTTTCCCTCTTTTTGTCCTTCATCGTTCCTTTGTTTCCCTTTTTGTTTTTTCATCTTTTACTTTATTTGTAAGTACCCTTTTGTAACTTTTGATCTCCTGTCTTGTCTCTTGTATTGTGAATAATATATTATAGCTGATTTGTTTTTTCGTTTCCACAGATATTTCATTTATAAGGTAAGTACAACTGACAAAAAAAACTTTTTCATTTCTCTTTCTGTCTATCCTTCCATCACTCCCTCTCTCTTGGCCTCACTCCCTCTATCACCTCACTCTGTCACTCCTCTTCCCTCACCCACACTGCCTCATTTACCTTTCTTTGATCCCTCACTAAGTCCCCTTCTCCCACTCCTTCATTCACTCCCTATTGTAAAAAGCATACTTTATGGTATATCTTTTGTACCACTGTTGCATCACGCATGTGAAGCAATAGTTGTGTAAAAGACACACAAGGCTATTATAAATGACCCTTAATACATATAAATTAATTCATGCAGTTTTACTAATAGTGCAAATTGAAGCATAGATGCAGATGTAGGACACCAAGTACCAGTTGGTAACAGCTGTTTTCGGCCGTTACCGACCGGTATTTGGTGTTTGATATGTAGGGGCCCTAAATTTTACAAAATCGGTAAATTTACTGATTCGGTAAATTTGCGGATTCGGTAAAATACCGAATCGGTAAATCTAGATGTAGGTGGAACTGAAAACAGTGCCACAGGCCCTTAAGAATTTGTTATTTATCACCAAATACTATTTGGTAGTAAATAAGGAATTTCTGTGTACATGCACATCTGTGCATGTACATCTGTGCCATGTGACACACATACATGTCCTAAGGGCATGTATGTGTGTCACATGGCACACAAGCCAGAATCAGGGGTGCAACAGGGTATTAAAGTGACACCCTGTCCCCCTTGACAATTCGGTAATTTTACCGAATTGGTATTTACCGGTTCGGTAATTGACATTGATTCCTATAGGCCTCAAGGCCTCATGGCCATAGGAATCAATGTCAATTACCGAATCTGTAAATACCGATTCGGTAAAATTACTGAATCATACCGATTCGGTAATTTCATGGGATGTAGGTAACATCCCATTTACCTACTCTTAAATATTGAATTGGTATGATTCGATATTTAAGAGTAGGTGAATCGAGATTACCTACATCTGGCCCATAGAGTTGTAACATATTTATATACATATGTTACATTTCATTGCTTTGGAAGTAATACAGTATACTATAGGTAAACACCTTATAGATTTATGCTGTACCACATCCTTATAGTCTCAATGACAAATACTTTTACTTACAAACATAGAAATTTAGTTCTTTTTTTAACCAGTAGAGGTAGTTCTTAAAAGAACTTTTTTTTTCTTTTTTTGTTGCAGGAAAAACGTAAAAAATGAACTTTTTAAACAAAACAATTGTTCAACAGGAACAAACTATGAAATTGAAAGAAAAAAACTATTTGCTGCATCTGTAGTTCCTGTTCTTCTGCAAAACTACTTCAATGGACTGTTGTCCGAAGGCTACTAATTTATTGCAATGTATGCATTGCATCATTAAATTTTTCAGTTCCGGCTGAATGTTCGCCACCATTGAAGATCTATGTACCACAGCTCTAGTCCGATTGTTGGGGTGTATAGTTTTTACATGGCGTTCCATGCTGTGGGTTCCGAATGAATATTTATTATTAGGATTTCCTCTAGATAACACTGTGTCACAGATCTTGCAGGTGACCAGTGGTGCATTTACTTTCCTCTGATGTTCTGGAAAGCTGAAAAACTTCCAGACTATGGACTCCTTCTTCTTACTTGGGCGAGGGTCCTCTTCAACAAAGTCTTCAGAAGAAGAATGGTCAGACTCTGGATGTTCAGCCATTTTGAAATATTTTTCTGTAGCTAGGAGCTGTAGAAAAAACTGTTGCAAAGAAGAAGGATGAACATGGGAGGGGTCTTTCAACAATTGGAGTAGGAAGTATTATAATAATAAAATCTTTTGTTTTAAGGTCACATTGTTGGACGTAAGCTTACGGAGCGCTTACGGAGCGCTTACGGAGCGTTCGCGGAGTGCTTACTTAAGCTTACATTGCATTTACGTTTTATTTATGCTGCGCTCACATAGGACGCACCCTCGCGAGATTCGTTATTGCCTAAATAAAGTAATATAAGGTCTTTAAAAGTTCAAAATAAAGATTTTTTTATTATCCCAGAAAATGTGTACTTTTACATTGTACAATAAATACGTAGATATAAAGTTTTTAAGTTTATAAAAGTTTCAGGGGAAAGCGCTCGAAGAGTTTACGGTGCGCGGACGGAGCTCTCACGTTGCATGCACGTGCGACATACCCTTGCGATATTTTTAATTACTTTAAAAAGTAATATACTGTTCTTACAAATTTAAAAAAGTAATTTTCTTCATTGTACCAGATATTGTCTACCTTTAAAATCTACATTAAATACGTAGATATTATGTTTTCGAAATTTTAAACATTTACTGGGGTAAGCGCACAGAAAGTTAGCGGCGTGCTTACGGAGCTCTCACGGTGCGCAGACCTTGTAATCATATAAAAAAAAACTTACAAATTAAAAGAATATTTTTGTACTTAGTTTTAAAATTATTGTACTATAAAATGTGAAATATAAAGAAGGGAAAATAATATGTAAATAAGCTGTATTATAAAAAACAAATAATTAGTATAAAAAGAAAGAAATTTAATAATTAGTATATTTAAAAACTATCTTTAACAAAACCTCTGAAATTCACTTAAAAAACCATAGGTTTCAGGCCTTATATAGTTAGGAATTAGCATTTAAAAAACCTTGCAAATTCACTGAAAAAAACCATAGGTTTCAGGCCTTATACAGTTAGGAATTAGCATTTTAAAAACCTTGCAAATTCACTGAAAAAACCATAGGTTTCAGGTCATATATAGTTAGGAATTAGCATTTAAAAAATCTTGGAAATTCATTGAAAAGACCATAGGTTTCAGGTCATATATAGTTAGGAATTAGCATTTAAAAAACCTTTGAAATTGCACCTATATAGTTAGTTGGACTAACTATATTTCACGCACCCGCAATCCACTGCTGATGATGTCACATATTACATCATTCATGACATGGTCAGTGACATCACTGATGACATCTCAAATGGCATCACTGATGACATCACTGATGACATCATCCAGTGACTGTGTTTTTCTGTAAAGTTTAAATATGTTTTACATATTGAAGAATGAGTGGATGTTTAAGTGTCTGGATGAAGGATTTAGTAGGTGCGTGACTGACTGAATGAGTGAGGGATTAAATGTGTCTTACTGAATGCATAGGTTAGTGACTAAACTGTCTGAATGTGTGCATCAGTATGTCTGTTGTTGTGTAAGCTGGTGCATGTGTTGATCAGTAGCTAGATGAGTGGCTATATGGGTTATTGATTGGTTGCCCAAGTATTTGTATGGGAGACTTAGTGTGTGTGTGGGTGGCTGGGAGGTGTGTGACTCTGTGCATAGATGTGTGAACAGGTGATTCACTAGGTGTATGGGTTCAGGAGTGCATGTGGAAACAGCTGTATGGGCGGTTGACTGTGTGCATGTGTGTGTTAGTGAGTGAATGGATATCTCAGTGCTACATGTCCAAGTAAGTACATATGTAAAACACAGTGCATGTGAGAGTTGGTATATATAAATGACTATACATGAGAGCCAGTGATTGTGTGAGTGGCTGTATGGATCATTGTGTACTTGTATCAGTGATTGTATAAGAGAGTAAGTATGTGTTAGTATATGTTTGAATAAGTAAGATGTTGTGTGTATAACTGTATAGTTGAGGAAATAGAAGTGTGATTGATTATTTGCATTACTGACTAGGTGTGTGAGTAACTCCATGGATGAGTGGCAGTGTGTGAGTGTCTGTATAGGGGTTTGAGTGCCTATGTTAGTGTTGTATTGATGAGTGACTGTATGTATGAGTGATTCTATGGGTGAATAAGTGGATGTATGTGTAAACCTAGCAATCAGTGAGTGCGTATGTAGTAACTGGTATTGGTGTGCCAATGGTTTCAAGAATGGTAGTCTGGATTTAACACTGGGTGTATCAAAGGTTATATTAGAGTGTAAGGAGGTGCATCATATTATCACAAGAATTATGTCATCAGTGATGTCATCAGTGATGTCACTGACCATGTCATGAATGATGTAATATGTGACATCATCAGCAGTGGATTGCGGGTGCACGAAATATAGTTAGTCCAACTAACTATATAGGTGCAATTTCAAAGATTTTTTAAATGCTAATCCCTAACTACATATGACCTGAAACCTATGGTTTTTTCAATGAATATATATATATATATATATATATATATATATATATATATATATATATATATATATATATATATATATATATATATATATATATATATATATATATATGCATATGCATTTGCTTACTCATAAATGTGCTAATATTGAGGTATATATATATATATATATATACCTCAATATTAGCACATTTATGAGTAAGCAAATGCAAGTGTTAAATGGATGGAATAAAATACATGGAATTAAATATAAGCAGATAATAATACTAGACGTTCACTGCAAGAAATACACACTGTTAAATGAAAATAATTATAAAGACATATACACTAAATAAATCATATGGTTATAGCTACTGGAGACTTGGAAGTGCACACAGACACACTCACACATCACAATGCCAATATTCAAAAGAAATACATTACCTGTACTTTGCAGGTTGCAATATATATTAAAGCACATCATCCATGGGAAGTAAACGTCACTACTAATATGGCTGAGATACCCGCCACCCCCTCTCAACACAATCCCCAAAGGAGGGAAACCGGAAACAGTTCTTGAAGTTTTTGGAAGAGGGAGGGAGTGACCCTCCCCGGCCGTATTTATTAAAACAAAAAATTAAAACATTAAACAGTTTCATATTAATGTACAATTTCATTACCACATTGCGATGTTTGGCTAACCTTAACAGATTCTCTAATACAGAGGTTCTCCTAGCCGAACTAACAACCTACAAAACATTTTCTTGAAATATTGAAATTGTACATCCTAACGTTTAAGGGCTAACGGCAAGGTCGTAACCGGTGTCAAGATCCCTAACCAGAAATACCCCCCCCCACTTGGGAGGGGCGACAGCACTGAGGCGTACCTCAAGTGCAACTACCAATTTCCCTTGACTTGACGGGGGCCCCAATAAACTCGACGCCACTTAAAGGTCGTTCGAGGACTCGTGTGAGTATCTAGAAGGTAGCGTAGACCTCCCCCCAAACCCCACACAACTTACCACATCTGCCGTCGCAGACGTCACTGGCCCCGGGAAATTCCCCAGGAGGGGGCTGTAACCCCTCCTACACAGGAAGGGGCCTTGACCGCCTTTCCTTTCCTTCCGGCGGCCCATCCTTAGAAGGGACCGCCTCCGCGTTGAGGGGCCAAAGGCCACCTCTCCCGAGCGCTCCCATCCGTGTTGGGTGACGCCCACTCATAGGGATCTTCCAATTACTGCTCACCGATCATGACCTTACCGCCCGACCAAAATAAATACGACAATGCTAACTAAACAAACAATACATTGGCCACTATGACCAAAATAAGCATGCTTATAAATGGACACTAAAAACCGAATATCTTTAATCACAAAACATACATAAAATCGACCAACTTTATTACACACTCAATATCAACACGATAATACCACAACCTGTAAACGAAATAGAATTATTGATCCATTTTATTACAAACAACTGGCTGTCTTTCAGGGGCTGGTGGGTGGGTCAAAATTGGCTCTTCGTTCCGTCTCGAGCTCACGTGCAGCGAGGGGGTGCAGCTTCAGAGCACAGGAACAAGAGGATGTCTTCTGGTCTTGCGTCCCTTTTTATCCGTCTTCAGGGCGGGCGTAAACCCGCCCCTGCCTGCCCCGAGGGCGTGGCCAGCCGCGTCAGTGTCTAGGCCAGCCCACTCTAGGGCGGGAAAGAGCGCGGCCCGGCTACGCCGCTTCGGGCATACCAGCCGAGACGCGCCTCCCGCCCAAAATGGCTTCCCGGGGGATCGAGGTACTCTGCCATACGTTCGGGGGGACCGAGTGGTCGCCCCTTTCCATATGGCTGAGATACCCGCCACCCCCTCTCAACACAATCCCCAAAGGAGGGAAACCGGAAACAGTTCTTGAAGTTTTTGGAAGAGGGAGGGAGTGACCCTCCCCGGCCGTATTTATTAAAACAAAAAAATTAAAACATTAAACAGTTTCATATTAATGTACAATTTCATTACCACATTGCGATGTTTGGCTAACCTTAACAGATTCTCTAATACAGAGGTTCTCCTAGCCGAACTAACAACCTACAAAACATTTTCTTGAAATATTGAAATTGTACATCCTAACGTTTAAGGGCAACGGCAAGGTCGTAACCGGTGTCAAGATCCCTAACCAGAAATACCCCCCCCCACTTGGGAGGGGCGACAGCACTGAGGCGTACCTCAAGTGCAACTACCAATTTCCCTTGACTTGACGGGGGCCCCAATAAACTCGACGCCACTTAAAGGTCGTTCGAGGACTCGTGTGAGTATCTAGAAGGTAGCGTAGACCTCCCCCCAAACCCCACACAACTTACCACATCTGCCGTCGCAGACGTCACTGGCCCCGGGAAATTCCCCAGGAGGGGGCTGTAACCCCTCCTACACAGGAAGGGGCCTTGACCGCCTTTCCTTTCCTTCCGGCGGCCCATCCTTAGAAGGGACCGCCTCCCCGTTGAGGGGCCAAAGGCCACCTCTCCCGAGCGCTCCCATCCGTGTTGGGTGACGCCCACTCATAGGGATCTTCCAATTACTGCTCACCGATCATGACCTTACCGTCACAGGCCGGATAGTTGACCGGCTATCCGGACCCCCCAAAAAGCTCCTACCTAAAGGTCATGCTTTAACGTTTTTTAACCATGCTAAGAAGTCTCCTATGAGTAACTCATTCCCCACCCGAGACAAATGCACACCATCCCCCGAATACATACTGTCATCATTAATACAGCCATGCGGAATAGAATGCAATGTCCCGGAACGGAACAACCTACTCACTTTGTTATTAAGCTTTCTAACAGACTGATTCAAAGCAGGAATAGAAATAGCCCCCCGCCACACCTTTCGTGGGATCATATGGGACCACGCAATTGTGCACCCCGGAACTCTCCTCGCCAACCAACTTACAGTGGAAAGCATTGCCTCCAGGAGAAGTCGTCTACCGGTGGTGACCAAATCATTGCCCCCTAGATGTACTATGACTATAGACGGCGGTGACCTCGTCCGCCCTAACAAATCCTCAAAATATGCTTGAAACTGGTCAATACAGAGACCGCCTCTTCCGTAGAAGGACACCCTGTACCCGTATTCCCCAGCTACGTGAATCATGTCACCTGCTTTGAATACGTCCGCGGCACGCCTCACGTATGAGTGGCCCACGACCCACACCTCCTTTTCCACAGCCGGTGATGTCTGACCGCTGGCCCGGTGTTGGGTCGACTGCATAGTCCGCCCCGCCTCGTAGGCTTGCGCAACTGAAAACCAAACAAAAACAAGAGACGTGAGTACATCGTTACAGCTTTACAACATGTGCAACCGCACATACCTCTTATAACAATTGGAGGACCAACGCCCCACTCGTTTCACTTGTTCAACATTAAGACCCCTGGCTGTAGCTTCCGTAGCAGCCCCTATCCGAAAGGAATGGGTCCCAAACTCGCCCGGGTTCAAGCCCGCAGCGGCAATTGACATCGCAAGCACCCGCTGAAACTGAAATTTCGTCAGTGGGGTGGCGTCCGCGTGTCTCAACAAGGTCCCCCCCCATAGTGCCACCCTTCCTGCTAGATAATCTTCTAAACACTTTACCGGACACATGGAGGACCCGGAATCCTGCGTATGATTATGCAGTCACCCATCCCGTCTTGATCGGTCTTGGACCTGACAAAGGAGATAGTCATTGCCTCTCCTCTGATCTGAACGTGTTCTCGGCACAAACCCCCTGCCACATCCTGTTTGTTCCTTGCCACCAGTTCGCTTACCCGCATCGCCCCGTGAAATGCTAGCGTAAAAGCGGCTCGGAACAATACCGCCTCGAACTGAGATGAACATGTGGCAGGGAGTGTAGCCAACAACTGGGCCAACCTATCCAAACCTATCGGGCGCCTCTCATCTACTCTGCGACCCTCAAGGCGTTGCCACCCACGCAGCGCTTTCTGTACAACGAAAGACGCTGTCGGGTCCTGGATACTATGGGCCCTGGCAACAAAGGAAATAGCAGCACGATGCCTCTGGGCCGTAGCCACCGATTTCCCAGCCCTACGTAAGGACATCAGAAAATTCACTACCCATTCCTCATGGCCCCAAAGCCTCTCTCTATCAGTCCCCAAAAAGGCTAAATAGGACCGAAACGCCCCTTCATATGCCTTCCTCGTCCTTGGTGCTAGACTCTCTCCCACGAGGTGACGAAGTTCGGGGCACCGAGAGACCAGAGAGCTTCGGGAAAGGGTGCCGGCTCTGGGTCCGCTGAGGGAAGGAAACCCGAGAAAGCCTGCATATGAAAACGAGACAGTGCATCAGCCGCCTGATTCATTACCCCTGGGACATGTTTTGCTCTGAATAGCACATTCAGTTGCATACACAGTAAAACAATTTCTTTGAGCAGTCTTAAAATCAGTTTACATCGTGCTGCCTGACTATTGATGCACTCGACCACGGTCATATTGTCAGACCAAAATATCACAGAGTGATCTTTGAACCCTTCCGGCCAGGTTCTCAGGGCCACCAAAATGGGGAAAAGTTCCAGGAAAGCAATATTACTTGTCAGACCATTGTCATGCCACCATGTCGGCCACCTTTGTGCCGACCATTTTGTGCCGAAGATGGCACCAAAACCTATGCTACCTGCTGAATCTGTCCATAGCCCCAGCTCTTCAGAGGACACGGCTGGTTTGTTCCAGATGACTCGACCATTAAAGTCCGCCAGAAATGCTAACCAAATACGCACGTCCTGGCGGACCTCAGCCGATAGTCTCGTGCGATGATGGCCCTCCTTTAGGCCGACCATAGCTTGGGCAATTGAACGAGAAAAGGGGCGGGCCATCGGTATAACTCTCAGGGCAAAATTCAACTGTCCCACCAACTGCTGTAATTGATGCAGCGTAACTTTAGATCCATTTAGACACACTTGCAGGGCTGCCCTGAACTTCCACACTTTGTCAGTTGGCAAACGAAAACAACCCTCTCTGGAGTCTAACTCGATCCCCAGAAACTCGAGGCAAGTCGCAGGGCCCACCGTCTTACCTGGTGCCAATGGCACACCAAACTGCTTCATCAATACACAAAATTCGGCCAAGGCCCGGCCACATTCGAGATCCCCGGCTGCCCCAAGGAACAGAAAATCATCAAGGTAATGCATTACATGTTGGAAACCCGTCTTCTTTGTGAAGACCCATTGTAGAAAACTACTGAATTTCTCGAAATAGGCACAAGATATAGAGCACCCCATCGGCATACACCTATCCATGTAATAATAACCCTGAAACATGAAACCTAGGAGACGCTGGTCGTCTGGGTGTACCGGGAGCAACCGGAACGCTGACTCGATATCTGACTTCGCCATCAGCGCCCCGGGCCCCAGGCGATTCAAAATGGCTACGGCCTCATCGAAGGATGCGTACCGCACCGAACACACTTCCGGATCTATTGCATCGTTTACAGAAAGACCACGTGGAGCTGACAAATTATGAATCAGTCGGAACTCACCTGGGTCCTTCTTGGGGACCACCCCTAAAGGAGAACAAACAAAATCCTGTACCGGGGGTATACTAAACGGGCCGGCGACCCGACCTCGAGTAACCTCTTTCCGGATCTTATCCTGAACCACGGTCGTATGCTGCAGGACGGAAAGTTGATTTTTACACTTCTCCACACCCTGAAAGTCCCCTACCGGGATGCGGAAACCATACGAAAATCCGTTCCACAGCACCCCAGCAGAAGTACGATCCGGGTATTCACTGAGCCAGGGAATCATCGCCAAGGTATCAATCGGGGTAGGTAAAGGCGCCCCTCGGACTACGTTAGACCTGTTTGGCGCCTCCTCTCCCCCCGTTATCACCCGTTTTGGCTCTGCACGTGGACTCAGGATGGGACGACCCGCACCCACTACATTCATGTTTAAATTTACACGACCCCTGGGGCCTGGTACATTTACCTCTGTTGAAATTGAAGCAGAACCCCCTTTTTCCTGTATTGCCGGCAGGTCTCGAGTAATCGTCGGTACTCGTACCTGACCGAAAGGGCGTCCCCCCATATTGGCGGGAGGATTCGCCAACATTACTTCCTACCAATGGCATTTTCAACATACCTGTCTCCTTCATTTTATCCCATGTCAAAGAATCATAACAATCCCAGGTTAAGCTTTTATTATGCTCTTTTGCCTTTCTAAAAAGATTATCATAGCAGAACCAATGGTTACCCTAGTGTGATGTCGAGTACCCCATGATTCGTGACTGATAGGTCGGCAACTCGGAAAGCAACTCGGGCCTACGTTCCCCCAAGATCGACGTAAAAATTCCCCATGCATTGCCCCAATTGCCGATAGTCTCATTTACCTTAAAGGCGGCCATTTTTGCCCGCCAAACACTCGGATGCATAAGATCTTTCTGACCCTTAACATGCTCCACCTCATAATGATCAACAAGCAACGAGAAGATGTTCACATATTCCCCCGCCCAAATCTTCTCCTTAATTGCCAAAGGCACATGTTGACCCAACCTTTCTCTACGAGAGGGTGCTGACTCATCCCTCGCAATCGGCAATGGCCGCTTACCTGCACCGGACGCTGCATCTGCGGTCGCAATCGTCCCTTGTGGCTTGTTGACTACTGCAGCCGGCGCGGACACCTTGGCTGCATCCCGTTTCTCGCACAATTGCTTCATCAGCGCCTGGGCCTCGGCAGCCGTGGCGCCCTCACTACTGTCGCCCAACCACGCTGCAAGTTGTGCTGCCAGCTCGGGCGGCATATCCTCCTTGGACACCGGGGTGACCACCACAGGAATCGGATTCCCCTCCGCCGGTACTGGGGTTGGCGCTTCGAGCGGGGTACAGGGAACCGGGGCGTCTCCCCCAGCTGGTCCCCTCCTTGGCCTCTTGGCTCTTCCTCCTGGAGCTGCTCCAGCCGACGGACGCTCCAGCCCCCCTTCCCCGTCTCTCTCCGCCACCCGCTTCTTCAGCTCAGCCATCTCCTTCATGAGAACCCGAACCATCTGTTCGGTCGTCATTCTCTTCCCGCCTTTCTTGGGCATTTCTCCGACAGAGTATCTGTAAGACAAAAGAAAGATTACAACGCTCAAAATTGGCTCTTCGTTCCGTCTCGAGCTCACGTGCAGCGAGGGGGTGCAGCTTCAGAGCACAGGAACAAGAGGATGTCTTCTGGTCTTGCGTCCCTTTTTATCCGTCTTCAGGGCGGGCGTAAACCCGCCCCTGCCTGCCCCGAGGGCGTGGCCAGCCGCGTCAGTGTCTAGGCCAGCCCACTCTAGGGCGGGAAAGAGCGCGGCCCGGCTACGCCGATTCGGGCATACCAGCCGAGACGCGCCTCCCGCCCAAAATGGCTTCCCGGGGGGATCGAGGTACTCTGCCATACGTTCGGGGGGACCGAGTGGTCGCCCCTTTCCAAATGTTGTTGCATTATGTTTTCTCTTTTTGTTTTCCTTTTCCCTACAGATGGAGAAGAAGGAACAGTATCCTCTAAACTAAAGATACGTTTGTCTTTTGTTTTTCACAAAAGGAGCAGCTATATGCCCTTTATCACAAAATAGGAGTAGCGTGACAATTACCCACAGCCATAACCAGGAAGGGAACTCCTAAATGTATTGCCCTGATGAAAGCCCAGGACCCGTTTTGGGCCAATTGGTGGGCTGAAACATGTTGGCACTAGGGTCATTGGGACCACAAACATTAAAGCGACCCTGATATGCTTGTAAGTTTTTATTATCCCACATGATTACAAGAATAAAGGGATACCAGGAACCAGCTGAGGACCATCTGGCCACATCTACCAAGAGCTCCCTGAAATACGGTTAAGCCCACCCTGACCTTTAGGAGTCAGGGTGACCCGATGATGAAGCATAACACCACTAGGGTGTGTGAGGGTAATTAAAACAAAAGGAATTCTTACCTTTCCCACAACCCAGTGGGCAATAATTAGGATGCTTCGTAATCACCTCCCCATACCTAACCAGGGTTTATTTACTGTTATCTCAAACTGTGGGGTACTTCTTGTGAGTCCGTGTTTATTACAGGAGGACGTACTCCCACCAGAGATCTCCTCTCTGCCCTTGTGACTCGTGAGAAGTATTCTTCTCTGAGTTTTTTCGTTAGGAATGAAATATCCATCCCTTAAAAATGTACTTGCTTTGTAAAAATATCTTGCTTTTTTTACTTAGATAGAAATTTTGGGAAAGACAGCGGAACCACACCGAGTTTGTCATTATAACTCTTTTGTGGGAAGGCAAGCAAAAGATCCAGGGGGGTATTTACAATAAAATGTTGGAGCGCTGTGTTACTTCAAAATTGGTAACACTATGTTCTGACATTTTTTAAATACAGGTATGAGCTGTATTTACAAAAATAAAGTGCACCCCTGAATTTCCCCTAGCGCTAGTGCTAAAATACCTTCCTGCACATAAACAATCTGGAAAGGCGGTTTTCTAATTCTATGTGTGCTGCAGAAGGCAGCATACATAGAAAGAGCAAAATACGAGGAGAAATTAATAATTCCTCCATGTATCACAATCCTAAAACCAGGTTTTACCTGTTCTTAGTTTTGTCAAAAAAAATGGCTGTTGCAGCGGAACACCCACTGCAACAACTATTTCTTGCCCCTTTAGCGCTATTTGAAGTTTGAAAAGGGCCTTATTTGCAAGGCAGCATTCAGCCACATTAATTAGCGTAATGCCACCTTGTAAATAAGGAGAAGGGGCTCAATTCTCTGGTAGGTGCCTGGGAAGGGGGCCTGCAGGCATCTGGCGGTCTCCTCTGCTTAGCTGGGGTTATAAACCTTTGACCAGGACCCAGATCAGAGTTCTGGCTGGCCCCAGGGTGGACATTCTGGCATAGGACTCCATTCACAGGCCTGTGGTGTTGCTACATGCTAGATAAATGCTGCAATGAAATACAAAGCTAGTTGTTGTAATGGATGGGAGTACCTGTGCTGCTTGTACTCTGGGATGTGGTGACATTTTGAATTTAACTTAAGGTGACATCTTTAAAACAAAATGTCATTCCACGGACTGAACATGCACAGGGTTCAAAGGAGGATTGTGATTAGCATATTAGTGACATTACTTGTCATGCTATGCCTCACAGCTATCCCCGTACCATCATTTGTGAATTTTTAAAGACAGGTGTGGCTGTTGGAAATTGCATTCCCTAAGTATACATTGCTTCTTCTTGTAGTTGAAACTTTGCAGTGGTTCAAGTGGTCAGCTATTTTAGGATTTTCTAAAATGAAATGTTAAGCTGGCTGTGACTTACCTGTTTTTGAAGTAGCAACATCACTGTGGAGAGGGTGACAAGAATGCTAGTTTCCTGAATCACCCTTCTATATCAGACCAAATAAAGAAACAAACCGTCGCCTTGCATACCATAAAGATAAGATCACCTAATTAAGTGCAATTGGTTTCACATGGCTAATCAGCAACTTTTATGAGAGTAAAATCTGTCAGCAATGAGGTAAAATGTATTATTTCATTTTCCCTTGTCTGTTGAGTTCAAGCCCCCCACCCCAAAGCCCCTCCACTCTTACCTTCATGGGCCACTCTGGAGGAAACACCTTGCCTAATTTGCCACCAAGGAGCGATTGTCAGGTTCTTGCCAACTTGCTCACTCTCTACTCATCAGCATTTTCCTAAAAAAGGGAACTGAACCAACACCCAAATCATTTGGGAAAGAAATGTGTATGTATGTGTAACCTAAAAATTACTATTTGTGTATGGTACACATCTGAAAATACTCCTGTTGGATCCCAGTAAAAGGAGGACAACTTCTTCCTTACAAGCACAAAAAGATTAAAAGTGAGTTAAGTAGAAGCACATTGTATCGGTCTTTAATTTGTGGTGCCCGCACTCATGATTAAAATCATACTATATTTAGACCATTTTAAGCTGAGAAACCTTGAGGAGCAGGGTCAAGACTGATTTACATATGGCTGGTTCCAAACTGAGATGGTATGGTGGACAATAAAAAGATGGATTGGGGTGTGGCCCTGAATCTTTGATGGTGGCTGAGATTAATTCAAGCATTCCCAAAATTACCTTGTTGTTTTTGTATTTGTGACTGTACGTGTGCTGGGTAAGCCCAGACATCAGTCCCAGACTCACTGTGCCACTGGAATCAAGCTATACCTGGCTGAAGAGCCCTAACTAGAGTGAAACCGGTCCTAGTGTGTTTGTGTTCTAGTTAAGGGAGTACCTGGCCTTCCATTTCAAGCTGGACTGTTCCCATGAGAAGCAAGGTTAAGATTGATCTGCACATGGCTGGGTCCAAGCTGAGGTTGCAGGGTGGGCATAAAAAATGGAATGGGATGCAGCCTAAGTGATTGTCAGTGGTTGAGATTATTTAAAGCATTCCATCTATCACCTTAATGTTTTTGTATTTGATGCCCTGAGTGCGCCGAGCATGCCCATACGTGGGTCCCAGGCTCATTGTGCCACTGGAACGAACTGGACCTGGCTGAAGAGGCCTACCTAGTGCACAATCGGTCATAGGTTGATTACGTCCCAGTTCAGGGAGAACCTTGGCTGGCAGTTTGGGCTGGATGGCTGGGTCCAAACTTTGGAGGCATTGTGGGCAAAAAATGATGAATTGGTATGCGGCCCAATCGATGGCCTGTGGTTAAGAATAATTCAAGCATTCAATCCATCATCTTTTTTTGTTGCATTTGTCGCACTAAGTGCATCAGGGATACTTAGACGTGGCTACTGGGCTTACTGTGTCATTGGAACCAAGCTATACCTAGCTGAAGAGCTCTAACTAGGGTGAAATCGGTATTCTAGATTGCTTGTGTTTCGGTTCAGGAAGGACCTGGATTGGCAGTTCGGGCTAGACTGGTTCCATGAGGAGCAGGGCTAAGACTGATTTGCATATGGCTGAGTTCAAACTGAGGTTGTATTGTGGGCAAAATAACGTGGATTGGGATGCTGCCCAAGTGATTTCCAGTGGCTAAGATGAAGTCAGGCATTCCACCCATCACCTTGTTTTTTATGCATTTGCCGCCCTATTCCGCAGGGTATGCTCAGACTTGGGTACTGGGCTCACTGTGCCACTGGAACCAGGCTATACTTAGTTGAAGAGCCATGACTAGAGTAAAACCAATTTTAGGTTGCCTGTGTGTCCGTCAGGGAGGAAGTGGCCTGGTAGTTTGGGCTGAACTGTTCCCATGATGAGCAGAGTTAAGACTGACCTGCTTATGACTGGGTCCAAACTGAGGTGGCATGGTGGGCAAACAACAGTGGTTTGGTATGTGGCCCAAGCCATTACTAGTGGCTAACTTTAAATTGAGCATTCTATCCATCACCTTGTTTTTTTTGCATTTGCCACGCTAAGTGCATCGGGTATGCCTAGACATGGGTCCAGGGCTCACTGTGCCAAGGAATACCTGGCTGAAGAGCTCTAATTAGGGTGAAACCAGTCCTAAGTTGCTTGTGTTTTGGTTCAGGGAGGTCCTAGCCTAGCAGTTCAGGCTGAACTGTCCCCTGAAAAGCAGGGTAAAACTGATTTGCATATGGATGGGTCCTAACTAAGGTGACATGGTGGGCAAAAAGCAATGGTTTGGGATGTGACCCAAGTGATTGTCAGTGGCTGAGATTTATTCAAGGCATTCCATCTATCAACTTGGTGTTTTTGCAAAGTGCAAACCCTGGCACAATGGAGGTAATTGTTGAATCATGGTGGCACCAGGAGTGCTGGAAAATGTGGTTAACTGCTATGGTGCCCCAGATTTTATTGGCTTAACCCACTATTAAAGGACTTTTTAGAATATTTATGTGAAAAGTTTTCTTCAAAATGCACAATAGGATCAAATTCTTTACAACATTTCTTGGAAGAGAATGGACATATTAGAGGCTTGGCTTTTTTAGCTTCGCTCGTTCACTACAATACCGGGCAAGTATTATGTCCTAGAACATTTAAAGATGATATCAACAGTTTTAGCACTTAAATATATGTTTTATGTAAAATAGATGTTTGTAGGTGTTGTTTTGTCATACTAATCCAAAAGTTATATGGAACTTCAGGAATATCACATGATTTCATGAAAAAAGTTAGGGTCAAGGGTCATATGACAACAGGTATTGTAATGTCACTAAGGTCAAAATGTAAGTGATGTAATTTTCGCTACCCATGGCATTTGACATTTATCCCTGGCCAAGATGCCAGGTGTAGCCGAAGTCACATCACAGATCCACGAGTTTACCTCCCAACATAAAGGTAAAACAGTCTTTCCTCCCCATGATCATTGCAAACTGACTGAATTTATTTCTATTTCAATATCATCAAAAACCTAAAAACGAATATTATGATTATATTATTCCAGCCATAATCATCAAAAAGAAATGTCATCTTTTCAGCGAAATCTGGTGGCAACTAATTATTGCATTCCTAATAAATTGCCCTTTCCTGACCTAATCTCTGGCCAAATGCCCTAGCTGCTAAAAAAAAAAACAGAAGATGGCCCGCCTGATCTCTTACTACGAATCTATCACTAGGCCTGGCAAAAGTAACATTTGGATGGCATAATTCCCATAATTTAAAGAATTTTAAGTTCTGTTTCTGGTGCAAAATTTTAACATTACTCCTTTACACCACTTAACATAATTCTACGCAATCCTCAGTAAATATTTACAGAAAACATGTCATTCATGGTAAGAATTCACTAAGAAGGTACAAAAACAACATGTGACCAGCTGTTCACAGGGTTTTTGTTTCTTTGCACAAAATCCATTCTAGCCTCAAAAATTGACACAAGAGCATATTTCGCACTAAATGATGGATTTATATTTTGAATAATTATGTGCAATTTTGCTGAAATTTGCTGACATTTTGCACAATGCAAAAGAAAATTACACAAGTTTAACACAACCCTAGCTATCAAAAAACTCCCACAGCTTGGGAAAAAAGTCAAAAATGAGTAGCAAAACATACAACTCCCCAAATTGACAAGGCTATGCTCCTTCACCTCAGTAAAACATTAATAGTATTAAAACACACTCTTTTGGACACTGTGGTGGCTAAAATATGAGGTAGCTGGATCTCACAATAATCAGACATTCTTTCATGTATTGAATTATAATAGTGTCCTATCTTACTAGCCAAATATAACCTAGATATAACATTTGCAGATGAAGCAAAGCTATCTAATTTAAAGTTAGGCATTGCTAAATTTCCTTTTATGTTACCAACTAGTAGTTTAGACAAATTATTGTTCCATAAAAAGGAACTTCTTCAACTTGCTAACTTCAAAAAGCAAGTAAGAGCACATTGACAACAAACCTAGAAAAGTATTGCTGTCTCATAAGTATATAGTCTTAATATACCAGAAGAGAAGAATATAATTTTACTGATGAAGATCTGCATACAGTTTTGTGATGTAAATCTCAAAATGTCCTATAGCTTTATTGTTGGGATTGGAATATCCTGTCATGGTGTGTGGTCATGTTGCTCTGCCCTGGGTGCCCAACTGCATGCATTCAGTAGTCTGGCTTTTTATCTGTGTCACCAGATTAGAGGCCTACTGGTGCACTTGTGTAAAGTTCTGCTTCAATGCAGTAACCTAAATCTTAGTGTAAACACCCCAGCTGTATGTTGTATGTGTTTGTGTATGGTGCCTGCATGGTACATTGCATTGCATGTATGAGTGAAACAGAGTAATGGAGGCCTGTGGAATTCATGATGGGGTGCTGCTTTGTACATAAGATGAAAGTGAGGTTGTTTTCCCAAATGATGGAAGACATTGCTGACATACATGAAAGGGAAGGGAGGAGACATAGACACTGGGGGGACAGAAGAGTCAAGACTCATTGAAATTCAGTTTGGCATTTTCCTGAGAAGAGCTCAGGATTAGTTTTCCTGTAGCTCTGGCATTCGGTAGATAGTGCGAGAGAAGGGTATGACTGTCGTCTCTGTTGTTTAAGGTGAAAGGGACCCTTTAGTTATGCCAGCCTTTTGTCCTTCCCCTAATCACTCTTCAATGTGGCTGATGACAGCCAGGTGCAGAAATCTCACACCTCTTTTTGCCACTGTTGTGGGCGTTCCAGAGTGGAAACTACCCAGCTTTGAGGAGCAAGACTCTATCCAAATGCTATGTCTGGAGAGCAGTGCGGAAAGGACACTTGAAAGGAGAACCACGATAAACCAGTTCTAATAGTGCAGAGGACTGCTGCATAACTAGAGCTGGTGTCTGCCTGACTGCCAGCTTCCAAGAGATTTAGGGACATTGCCAGTGTTTATGCCTTGCTGTAAAAAGCTATTCACATGCGAAAAACTAGAAGCCAGCCTGCCAGCTGAGAGAAGGAGAAAGCATGCCCACCTTGTAGTGACTGTCCAGGAGGAGCCAGGTGCAGCGTCGCCCCAGTGCTCGTGGAATCAGCCAGAGGGGGCGAGGATTTAGGAGAGCAATCTGTGTACCCTGGTTATCTGAAGGTATTCTACTCTCCAATTTGTGGTTTTAGATGGGAACTGTAGAAGCAAAGCTTGACCTGCATCACTGTAAACAAAGAAAAGCCTAGTCAATCTGCACTGTGGGGAGAAGTGGGGCCTGTGGGTGGCCTTGCTGCCCTAAAGTTGGCCTGTGTCTTACTACATCGTGAAGGACCTGTGCAGGGCTTCTACGGGCACAGAACACTTATCCACCTAATACAAGCATAATGCAACGTCTTCAAGGGGCCACCATTCCTGCTTGGGAAGCTGCCGACTTCCAGCAGCGACCTCTTCAAAGACATGGCTGCAGCACAGGTGCCTGGCGCATGGGAGGAGCCTCGCTTGAGTCGTCATTCGCACACCCTCACAGAAGTAGAAGAAGGGTAACATGGAGATGAAGTCAGAGAGCTGCCTAACCCTTCTGTGGGCACCATAGACCTAGCAGCCAAGCTTCACTTGTAAGAATAACCTTGAACTTTGAGAGACTGAGCATATTTTTTACTATAAAGGGTAATCTTTACCTGAGCCTAATCACACTTTATAATGGGGAAGAAATTGCCGGAAAAAGAGTACCCTGGGGACAGTAGCAGGTAGAGGATAAACCAAAGCCAGGGTCCAGACACTAATATGCATCTTTCCAATATTGTGTGTTTAGTATGCAGTTCTAGTGTTAAATATTGAGGGTCATATTTATGACCCCGTTTGCATTGCTCTTGCACCACGCAATGTGCTGCAAGAGCGACGCAAACCTTCACTCATATTTTTTATATTAATGGGTGGCAAACCCAGCTCTACCGGCAGGGTTTGCAGCAGGGTCGTATTGGCAAAGTGGGCCATCGTGCATGGGCCGATGCAGGGCCAGACTGGCCATAGCGGGCACCGGGCAATCCCCCGGTGCGCCTCACAATGGGGGGCCGGTTTGGGACCTTTAGGGGTTGTTTTTGTTACAGGGTCGTTTTTGCAGCATCGCTGCAAAATCGGCCCTGTAACAAAATCGGCCGAAAACTGACCTTGGCAAAGAGTACTTTGCCAGGGCCGGTTTTGGTTCCCAGTCCGGCCCTGGGCCGATGCCTGAGTGGTAGCTGAGGATAGTTTTTTTAAGGGCCTTTGCCAGCTGCCCACAGTGCCCTCCTTTCCCTCCATTACTTCCTGCCCTGGCCATAGTCATATGGGGACAGCAGGAGCAGGTGGGCTTGAGACGCATAGTGCTATGTTTAGAGGAGGGGCAGGCGGGAATGCTGGGGTTTGCAGCTGCATCCTTGGGCGGCCAGTATGGTGACTTTGGCACTTTCACCTTAGCCGCTGTGGGGCTGGCCCCCGCCCTAGAAGCAGTGTACTTCCTCTGCCCTCTTCCACCAGCTGCTACATTGAGGATTTGATGATGGGGGAGGGAGGAGTGTGAAGATGCTGAGAGGCCAGGTGATGTTGTTGCCTTTGCACCATTTCTCCTCGCCCTCCTTCCTCCCCTTTCCTCCAAGTGGCCAGCCCAGCCCTGAAGCTGTGTCCTTTTTCCTGACCTGGACCCCACTGGGGTTTCACGTATCAGCCCTTGGGAGAGTGGGGGAAGGGAGTTGTGTTAAAATGTCTCGCTAAGAGGCCAGGTATTGCTTTGCTCCCCCTGAGCCATTCTCACCTCGGCCCCCATGAGGCCAGCCTGCCCACAACTAAAGTAATGTTTTATCATGTGACTAGCTCCTTCCAGGCCTTTGCACTTAGGTCATAGTTGGGGAGGGAGGGGGATAGGACAGGCTGAGAAGCCTTGCTTGAAGGTCAATTGCTGTGGCCATTTTCACCTCAGACTCGCCGGCCTAAATTGTATTATTTAATTTACTAGCACCTGCCCAGTTTTTCAGAGTGAAATTTCCTTTCTGGAGAGATCTGTGTTCTTTCTAGTAGCAATTTTGACTCATCATAAGTTAGCACATGTGGTTAGTGTGCCTGCTGCAAAGAACGTGTAGTTTGCAGATCACAGATATAGTTTATGAAGATAGCTCAGTGAGTTACTTCTTTTGTCATGGACGTCCTTTTGTTACATGCAGTGCATCAATTACAATCAGGGCGGTACAAAAACGGGTGGTGATGGACGGAGCATCTGAATCAATCAAACACTCACACCCAGTCAAAAGATCTGGGTTTAATCCATCACCGTTCTTTAGCCCACTCTGCCACCCCAGTTTAGACATGGCTATATGCAATCAGTCTGACACTGTGCCTCATGGGAACAGTCCAGCCCGAACTGCAAAGCCATGCCTTCCCTATACTGGAAACAAGCTTCTGTGGACCGGTTTCTGGCATTCCAGCCGTCTTGCGCCCGGCTTGCTTGAATCCAGTGGCAAAGTGAGCAAGGGACTCACGTCTGAGCATACCCTAATTTTTAAAGCCACTTTATGTGGCTATGAGTGGCTTCAAAAATATGGAGTAACTGAACACAGTGCAAATTGCTGCATTGCGCTACTCTGCCCTGGGTGGGAATTCCATGGGCATTGCATGGATGTTCCACGCAACTTCCGTGGATGTTGACGCATTCCGAACTTGGAAACCTGGGAATGAACTAAATGTAAATGTATTTGAGCTTATATAGCGCACAGCTACCCGCAGTGGGTTTCCCAGCGCTTGCTTAGGGAACCCGTCCTGGTATTCCCCTGTGAGATAACCCCAGCAGGGTATCCACAAGGTGAAAGCCAGGCATCCCGCCGCGAGGGGCCGTTGTGGAGATTAAGCAGGCTATTGCCCAGAGTGTGAACCCGTGAGTCGAGAAGGCACCGGAGCGAGAATTATCGAGTCTGTGGAATTTTTTAGCCCAAGACCCGCCGAGGCGAGGAATTGAACCCTGGTCCAGGGCCGATTTCAGATTCCGGGTCTGCCGCCTCTAACCCCTGAGCCACACTTCTCCACTAAAAAGATACACCACCACAGGGGAAGCCTAACCAGAAGAAATATCTTAGCACAAAGGCAGCTTGGAACAAAGGCAGCCAGACATATCTTAAAGGCAATGTGAAAAGTATTTATGGAGCACACAATCAGTAATAAAGTGAAAAAAAGACTCAAAAATCAAACTCCAATTTTGAAAAATAGGGTAAAATGTAATAAATTGACACTTGGGGCCCGATGTAGGTATCAAATACCGGTCGGAAACGGCCGATTTCGGCCGTTTCCGACCTGTATTTGGCCTACTGAGATGTAGGGGACCTTTTTTTGTCCGATTCGGTATTTAACCGATTCGGTAAAATTACCGAATCGCAAAAATACCGAATCTGTAATTTTACCGATTTTTAAATTTGGGATGTAGGTGGGACTACTTTCTGTCCCACAGGCCCTTCAGATTCGGTATTTTAACACCCAATCCAATTGGGTGTTAAAATACCGAATCCAGGTGTGCATGCACATGTGTGCATGCACACCTATGCCATGTGACAGACAGACATGCCCTTAGGGCATGTCTGTGTGCCACATGGCTCACATGCCTGTTTTGGGGGTGCTAGAGGGTGTCAAAGTGACACCCCCTGCACCCTTGCACAAATCGGTAATTACCGAATCGGTAATTACCGATTCAGTAATGCCCATTGATTCCAATGGGCTTCATGGCCCATAGGAAGCAATGGGGGATACCGAATCGGTATTTACAGAATCGGTAAATACCGAATCTTACAGATTTGGTATTTACCGAATCTAAAATACCTACATCTCCCCCCCTCTAATTTACCACTTCATAAATACCGATTCGGTATGATTCGGTATTTATGAAGTGGTAAATGTAGATTTACCTACATCGGGCCCCAAAACTTATAAAATCATATTAGTAGAACCTTAGATATGCAATGTGAAATATTTCATGTAAGTATTGCATCTGAAAGTACAAAGTGCCACTCACGGCTATCTGGTCATGCGGGACTGGGTGAACGTCACAAGTTCAGGTCAGCTGGGATGAAGCCTGAGCCAGATACAGGGAAGAGGTTCGTCCTGCTGAAAATGTTACCTTCTAAAGTCCAGCACAAAGAATTCCATTCATGGTTTAGAAGAGCACGATGGTCAGGGAGAGAGTTGTGAATGGCTGTCACAGTAGTGCAAAGAGCATGCCAGGCATCATGGACGGTGGTTGCTATGACGAGAAGATCTTGTCCGGCATTGCGGATCATCATTGCTGGAGATTCACTTTGGAGGTCACAGCTGGCTGAGGATTCTGTAGCGTGAAGATGCAGATCTCGCGTTGCCGGTTGTCACTGGCGGTCACTGTTGAGCAAAGAGTCATGTTCTATGAAGCCTCATGTTGGCGGACTGCGTCGGATGGTAAGATATGGGTGCAAACTGGCCTGTTTTTGGTGATGGAGAGTTCAAAACATGAGGATTTCTCCTTTTCTTCAAGGCAGAGTTCAACTGATGCCACCCCAAGGGTATCGGACCTGAAGAGCACCTCTTGGGGATCAGGAACTCAGTCAGCCAGCAGGGCTCAGGCAGGTCCAGCTGCAAGTCCAGATAGATCTACTTGTAGCAGGTCAGCTGGGGAGCTGCATGGAGCTGCAGGGAGTCCTCTGGAACTTGGTATGTCTCTATAACTCAGAGTAGGATGTCAGAAAGCTGGCCCTTGCAGTCATTTCACCTTGGGATGAAGGGTGCAAATTGAGTCTTCCTTCTTCTGTGGTATCCACAGGTCTAGGAGTGTACTAAAGTGTTGGGACTGAGGGTCCAATATTTAAACCTGGTGCCCACTTTGAAGTGGGAGACGTTTTATCTGGTATGCCCTTTCATTGAGAACATAAAGTTATAAACCTTGGTCAGATTACCTTAACAATGCACTGAGCACTCTGCGCACTACAAGTGCTGGCCCTTTGGAATTTATCGGCATCTTTGTCGAATTTCAAAACTGTTACCAAAAACGAAGTTGACTTCACTAAACAGGAATGAGGCTCTTCCCTTAACGGCAGCAGTAAGTCTATTATTAATGGTTATTGCCTGCTCAGGTATGCATGTCATAGGAATGCAGTAACACTGAGCGACACGCTCTGTTATTAAATTGGGTGCCTTCAGCAATGTAATGTATGTTCCACAGCTGTGTAACATAAACTGTACGCCCACAGATTTAACGCTGTGACTACTAGCCTGAAAACCTTTCTCACCCAGAGACATCTTAAGGATTTTGGGGGCCCTGGGCCAAACGTATTTTAGGGAACCATGGTGTGGTGTTTCAGGCCTCAGGTGTGCATGTTGTAAGAATGACCACACAGACACAGCATGCTTGGGTACTGGAATTGGCCAAGGACACATGCATCCGGGCCTTTTTATTAGCAGGGTCACCTGACTGGTGATGCCTGTGATGGGTGGGTGTTAGTGTGGGTGAATACACTAGAACTTGTCCGGGCAAAAACTACATCCTTCCCAAACTTAAATGAAAAGAAACAAACTAATGCCCAATCTGTAAGAAAACACATAAAAACTACACAGCACCAAATAAGTCTCTTAAGGCCGTCAGCCAGGCAGCGCTGGAGCTTTGGACTGCATGGTCAGGATGCCATAGTCTGCCTTGGCAATGTATTTCAGAAAAGCCTTGTCTCGCGGTTTTGGAGTCTATGTACAAAGTTCAAGTATTAATCAATCAACCAATCAATCAATCAATCAAAAAATACTTTTATTTGATTTCATTAAAACCATAAAAAGGTGGAAGTACCACCATGTTTCATAAAACCAAAAATCGAGATTTTTCAAAGCTGGAAGTTAAATAGAGACAAGAGTTATAGGAGGGTGAAAAGACAAAAGGGGTTTGGAGCTAAATCATGTCAACAGGTGGTAAATTAAGAAATTAAAACATTTTTATGCTTCCTTTTTCCAAGAGTTTGTATCATAAGGAAGCCGTCCTGGACAGTTAGCTGCTAATACAAAAAAAAATGATATGATAAAAGCAGATAGATAGCTGTGTACAATTATTTTCAAGCTGCTTATGTTAAATTGCTACTTTTGTCCAGTTCTTTTGCAGCCATTTTCCAAAAGTTTATGGCTCTACAGGATAATTGAATAGACACTCTGCATGTCCTTATTTGTGCATTTCTTAGTGCCTCTCGTAAGTTCAAGTATCAGTGCATCTGGAGCACTGGTGGAGTGTACTCTGGAGAACTCACAGGCTGGATAACGATGACAAAACACAGTGATCTTCCTTCATTTGGGCAACAGGCGGCGATCTCTTGCCTTGGTTGACGTTGTGGAGTGAGGAGGGCTAGAGGGACTTCGTGGCCACTTGCAGTTGTCTTCCAGCAGGTGCACTTGCTAGGCGTGGTGCTATCGATACCAAGCAGCCTGTGAAAGGTGAGAGGACAGTCAAACTGCCAAGCATGGGGCCTGGACACAGATCTCGCTTGCTAGTGGCTTACAGTTGCTCCTCCCGCAAAGCTGTCCCCAGTGATGTTTCCGCACCCTGGTTGCTGGCCTGAGCTGATGAACACCTTCTCCTGTGCTGGCCAAGTCCTCTGCCCTGTCACTCTTCTCTGTTCCTCCTTGCACGCCTCTGTTGATGGTCTGCCCTGTGGAGTTGTGCCACTGTTATTTCTTCCTTCACTGAGTGGTGTCTGGCTGTCACTCTCATGTTTGCATCACTTGGACATCTCACTGGTCATGTCCAGTTCTTGGGATGGTCTTCACCTTTCTGCAGACCTGTCGCAGGTCTGTCCTGTCCGTAGGACTTGCTTCTTCCTCTTGGGGACCTTTCATGGGCACCATCCCGTTCTCTGGGATTTTGCGGTGCTCCTCTTCTCATCACTCGAGGGCGTTGTGCTTGCGCCTCGAGGCTGCGCTGTTGTGGCGCTTGATCCTGCCTCCTTTCGGGCATGCTTGGCGGAGTTGGTCACAGCAAGTGACGTGCTCCATGCTTGCAGTGCTACAGTGGCATCCGGCCACGTGCCGCATGACGTCGGAGCACATTGTTGCGGTGGCAGCTTGCCACAAGAAGTGTGCGATTCTCCTCTCGCCAGTCCGGTGCCACTGGTGGCTCCATTTCCATCTTGAGGCAGTGTGAAGGAAGACACTCTGCTGTCTTCGGCATTGCTTCTTCACTGTGGAGAGGTCTCACTCTCCTGGGAGTCTGCCCATGCGGTTAACCTTCTGGGTGCCTGAGTCGACGCACCTCAGACTTTGAGCTCTATGACCTCTTCTTGGAAATCCTCTTCTGGAACTTGGCATGCTTGCTCTTCTTCTTTGCGGTGGTGGCCACTCATTGCCAGGGATGTGTGGCACAATCTCCTTGCTTGTGGTGGCATAAAACAACCACTGGTGGCCTGTACATAAAGCACATGCCCTTCTTCCTCCTTTTTTTCTCCCCAAGAGGCCTCTGCTCTCAGGGAAATGCACATTCAGCTTTCTCAGGAGAGACCAACATCTGAGTGCACTTGTGGGGTATGACACTCTCCTCTGCTGTTGCACTACCTCTCTTCTTCTTTGGTGCTGCGTACTCAGGCTGTGCTGCCTTGGGCCTTGGTTTCACTGTTTTGGCAGAACTTTACTTGGTGGTACAGATTTGGGCTGCATGAAAGTTCTCTGCAGGGGCTAACCTTGTGCTAATTATAACCAGGGGGCTCATGTGGCTGGTGGATTGGTGGTGCCGCTGGCAGTGCTGCCTTTGTTTCTTCCCTCATGTAGGCTTTCAGATACAGGTCTCCCAAGTGGAGGATCTCCTTGACCCCCTCCCCGGGCTTCAGCCAAAGTCTTTTCTCCTTTCTAAAGTTTCTGTTGCAGCTCCTGGGATGCACTGTGGTAGGGGCCACCAGGTGGCTCCGTGGTTGCTGTCCTCAAGCGGTCTGAACTAGCGAAAGCATCTGCAGATAGGGAGTTGGCGTGGCAGCCATCAGCAAAAGCACTTCAGCTCCTGGTGCTAATTTTTTCTACTTTTGGGGTAAAACCAATGGCATAGGGACGTTAATGCCAGCGCCGGCTTGTCTCCATGTTGGTGTTTCGCTATCATTGCAGGCCCGTGTACCTTTAATGATGGGACAGCTTGGCATTGAGATTTGCTCCAAATGCGGTGTTACCCCTCCCATGTTGGGCTCTGCACTAGCACGGGCCCATGCGCATTTTTCTTGTTTTTATTTTATTTTTTTTAAGTTCTGTTTGCTTCTCAACTTTTTCTCTTTTGGCCGTGGTGCCTTGAGCGGCCTGTATGTGGCGCTGCTACCGCTTCTCTTGACCTGCAGGCATCTTTCACATGATGGAGTGGTTTCTTTAGCTGACACTTTCCCTGTTCACTGGGGAGACGACATGTACAGAGGGCTGAAGATGCCCATTTGTGCGCCCTGCTCGCGGGGTGCTATGCCGCCGTATCCTACTGTACAGACCTCGCAATAGTCGTCAAGCAGCTTAGCCTGTTTCTTGATCATTGAGGACAGTGGGATCTCTGCTGGGGTTTACTGGAAACAGACACGGCCCCCCTGGAGAAGAATCACAGCGGGCGAGTGCTGTTTGCTGACTTCCATATATCTGCCGGCAGGAGGATATCAGTATGCGGGGGCAGCCCGCTGGAGCACTGTTGGTTGGGTCATGCTAAGAGGCTGTGGGAGCACTAGGGCTTGTGCACAGAAGTACATTTTGGGCGTGCCTGCTGTGCTTTTGGACCCCGTGGGGTGCAGGGTTCTGGTTTACTAGCTGCCCTTCTTGCCCTTTTGAGCGGTGGGACAGGCAACGCTCTGAAGTGCCAGTGGCGGCTGGTGACATTTGAAAGTGGTGTGCCGGAAAGTGATAATTATACTGCACCATAACGAGCGAGCGTAGCGAGTTAGCCCGAACCCCTTAAGGAAGGCTCGGGGGGATTTCCCCCCGAGGAAAGTTTGAAAAAATAGTGGAAAAATTGCACATTTTCAAGCAAATTTGAGAAAGCAGGAAGGTTAATAAAGCAATTGTGAAAGTGCAGGTATTACATTATTAAAGAGCTGTCATATAACATAGGTAGCTGCTTATTCAGTATAACCCCAGAGCTTCATAACAGACTCCAGAAGCGCTTAGGATAAAAACGGCCCGGGGCGCTGGTCTGTGACCGAATCAGGGAGGGTGTGGGCCCGGGGCTTGAGACACACTCATGAGAAGGGGGGTGCGCACTCGCAGTCCTTCAGGAAGAAGGACCATCAGGCAAGAAGAGGGTGCGAATGCATGGGTGAAATATGTGAAAGCATGTCTCCTGTCCCGGGACTATATATGAGACAGCATGAACCCATTCAGTATATGAGACATCATGAACCCGCCCTACACCCCAAGACCAAGGCTGTTCTGAAGGGATCGGGGCAATGCAACTAAGGGCCAATAGATGTTGGGAACTATGCCAAGGACGTGGCAGAATGTTAACTTACACCAACTGCCTGAACAGTTAGTGGGAAACTGAGAATTCAATGCAGGTCTCTTAATGAGGCCTATTGCTTTTCTACAGGTTTAATGGTAACCTTCCTTCCAGTCGATGCCCCGCAGTTAAAAGGCTGTGCAGTAAAAAGTAACAAAATATTTTAACTATTAATTATTCATCCAAGGTTCAGGACAATCCCCAGTTGGCAGCACTCGCTTAGGCACAAATAAATATCTAGCCAACACTTAATACACTGCAGACTTGTAGCCTAGCAAAAAGCAACAGACAAGCAGGTTGTTACGGAGGTAGTGTTTTCAAGTAGGCACACTACTCAGAAAATTCCCAACCTAAAGCGCAAGAACGAAACTGTTTGCAAGATTTCCTGTCCCATCTAGTATAGATGGAAAAGTTACAGAGATTAAAGGCGAGCTCTTGTAAACCGTTCAAAAAATATTTCTAAAGACTCGGATAAGCAAGGAAACAAATCTTAATACCAACTCTGCATATTAACACGTTAACAGTCCCATCCAGACTTAAATCTAGCCAGGATGGGCATGGGGAAAAGGAGGAGCTGGGCAGATAAATCTGCAACCTTCTAAGTGTAAAAATCAGTCTTCCTGAAGTGAAACCAGTTTCAGTGCAGACCTCAACATTGCCCAGTGCTACCTACAAGTGCTACAAGTTGCCTTTTTAAGATTGGAAAAATCCTTTGAACTCAATAATAATCAGCACCCTCACCCCCACAAACAACCAGAGAAATCTAGTCTCCCTAACACTATTTCAAAACCAAGACAAACACATCCACTTCCACTTCCACGTTCGCATGTTGAGTTGAAGATGAAAGAGCTGTCGATACTGTAAGCCGCACATATCACCAGTGAGTGAAATGTCCTTTGAGAAAGCGAAGAAACAGGCATGTGAAAGTCTTCGTGAAGGAAGAGACCCTCAAAAAGACCAATAAGGAGAGCACCACCATCTCACCACAGAATTCATCATGGCAAACTTTAATAGAGTTGTATGATAGGTGGACAGTACGATGGGGGTAGGGGTGTATATAATTTTCTTTCTGTTCAACTGCAATGCCCTTTATTTTCTCCTGTGTATTTAGGAAAACTGTCAACGTCACAATGATGAATGTTTGTTGATGCTGCGGGTTCACTTACAAATTCCAAAGCCGCTTTTAGGTGAAGCTGCTTGGAACCAGAAGCAAGCAACTTAAGTGCGAAAAACTTACGTGGACGCGAAAGAAGCACACAAGGAGGGGGCATGTCTTAGCACCCTACTCCCTCAAGACAGCGGAGAGGACAGCAACAAATATGCATGTGGTGTCTAAAAAATAGAGACAAGCTGCATGACACCATCAGCAATGGTGCCAATGGTCCTGGTGCGTGGAACGAAAACTACCCATTTGGCTGCAAGTGGGCAGTAAAAGTGAACAACTATCAGGGTATAGGCCGCTCAAGCCCATGGGCACCCCTGTCACTACACCAAAAGCAGCTATGCCCCTGGTCCCCCTAAAAAGCCTTTGACGCAATGTATAATCAGGGCCACTGGAAATATGCGGCAGGGAAGGACCAAATTTTGCGGCAAGAAAACGCAAATGATGTGGTTTAATGTTGTGGCACATTTTACGATCGTATTACTGCATGTTTTTGTCATCTTTGCACTTGTTAACACTTCCTGGGCATTGCTTGACCCTCATTAGCACCGGTTTAACACAATAATATAGCAATAAGCAACAGAATGGTGACCAATCAAGCTTTACAGAGGACCTTCCACTGAGGGGCAGCACGTGTTGCTGCGTCTTTAGTAACTTTTGAACCCTTTGAGATAGAAATGAACCTTTTTTTTATTACAATCTGAATATTATGCAGAAGACGATGGATTATGTGGCAGATGCGGCAAATGCATACTTAAGCGAAAAATGACGCGGCCGCATGATTACATGATAGCAGTGGCCCTGTATAATGCTGCTCTTGATTCAGTTGCTGTTTGCCGGGTTCTTACTCTGTGTATACCGATGAATCTTTGTAGACTTTCAGGCCCAAGGAGCATTTTATATCGCAATGATGCCCGCCCGGTCCGATCAAAAGCGCTTTGTATATTTAGCCCCTGCTCCAAAATGCAGCATGCTGTTCTCTGAGAAGCCAGAATTCGCTGATGTGTGGAATGATTAAAATAAAGATTCACACCCATGGAGGAATGAAATCCACTAAATGCAGAAAGAATGTGAGTCCTATGAACGGTCGCCAGGAGTACCCCACTTACCTCGCTTTTGTTACCATAGTGGCCTTCCTTCAGGTTCAGCTGCAAACCATCTTTCCTTGTGTGAGTGCGCAGCGCCGCTCCTAGCTGAGCTGAAAGTTTTGGTGGATATGCAGTGGAGTAACACAAAATGATGGGGGAGTCCTTGCAGAATGTGACGACCACCCCCCCACAGAGTCTCCCGATATCTCACAGATATGGGCTTATGTTGATGGGGTCCCCTTCGAAGGTTGGGGGTCCCCTCCGCCGCAGGGACTGTAGGGGACTAGGTTACCCACAGAAGATTGTGAATTAAAAGCACGAGATGTTCAAAGCGATTTTCTCAGGATCACACATTTAGGCAAATAAGGAAATGGAGGCGGGATATCCCCTTCCTGCTGCTAGAGTCTAAAACTTAGAGGATAGGTCATTATAGGGGCAGCAGACGTTCTTCTGTACAAATGTTTTCAAGTAGATCATTATTTCAAAGCGCTCGCCCTACAAACCAAAGATTCATGAAGGTGAATTTTTCTATATTCCTGACAAACACTGGAAGTCCTCATTGTAAATACAGTTTCTGTACTAAAACTTCTCCACCAGGGATAGACTGGCGAGGAATGGGAACATTGATGATTCCTAACTACATTTCACTAAAAGGGCAATTCCTGAAGGTGTTACTTTAAAGTGTCCCATGAGATGTGTGGCTCAGGGGTTAGAGGTGGCAGACCCGCAAGCTGAGATCGGCCCTGGACCAGGGTTCAATTCCCCGCCTCGGCGGGTCTTGGGCTCAAATATTCCACGGACTCGATAATTCTCGCTCCGGTGCCTTCTCAACTCACGGGTTCACACTCTGCGACTCTGGGCAATAGCTTGCTTAATCTCCACAACGGCCCCTCGCGGTGGGATGCCTGGCTTTCACCTTGTGGATACCCTGCTGGGGTTATCTCACAGGGGAATACCAGGACGGGTACCCTAAGCAAGCGCCGGGAAACCCTTTGTGGGTAGCTGTGTGCTATATAAGCTCAAAATACATACATTTGTTTTTTGCAGTTTTATATAGCAAAAAGCTCGACTCAAAGGTATTGAAGCGCTTTCAATAAGCACTAGTTACGTTACATAAGTATAAGTATAAAGTAATTTTTTGGTAGGCACAGGAAGATTAAGTCATTTGCCAGAATCACAGAATGTTGAGCTGACGCCGAGACTCCATCCAACCTGGTTCCCCAGTACCAAAGTCGACGGCAAGTAATAATAGCGGCAGACATAAAGCTCTGATCGCGTTACAGATGAATAACTTGCCACCTCCAAAGACTGTACAGAAAAGTTAAGTTACTTACAGGTAGACTGCATCTGGAAAGCACTGAGTGAGGACTACTTCTGCTAAGATTAGGTATTGATTCACTGACTCCGGAATCTTAGTTTAAGACACACACAACGACGAACTGGTCACACGTCTACTCTTTGTGGCTCTCTCTCTCTCCACTTTCACTTGACTTGTTGTTGTGCACAGTGTCAGCAGTGCGCCACGCGTGGTGACGTCCCGAAAGCGTAGGAAATGGCCAATCACCTCGACATGGCTGGATATAGCCACATGGTAATTGGCCATCCCTCAGCAGCCAGCCAACGCCTGCTGCAGCAGCCAATCCTGGTGCAGCGTTAACAGCAACACTGCATCAGGATTGTCTACAGGCAGGATACTTTTCTGCCCATTATGCGACCGAGGCCCTGGGCCTCTGCCTGTTCTCTGAGTGCTATAGAGGGAGGGAGGGAGGTCTACCCCACTGTGCACATGCGCGGGCCCCTCAAACTGTTGACTACTCCATTGCACAGTACTCCACTAGTCTGCTCTGCCTGCTGCCACTCTTTGCTGCAGCCCCGCCCCCCATGGCACACTTTCTATGTGATGCCGGTTCTGTCGGGCTTCTCCCAGGGCCGGTAGCGCGCAGTGCACTCCGATTTTTAATCATCAGATTTATTTTTAAAAAATGCATGTGACAGTGTTGGCAGACAATGCGGTCGTCCATGGCTAGTGGGGCAATGCCCCAACGCCTCCAATTGACGCACCGCCACCCTCTCCGGCCAGAGCAGCTAGTCTGGCAATGCAAGGGCTGTAGACATGGGCGACGCCTCACTCTTCAATTCAGCTGGCTGGGTCTCAGCAGACACAAAAACTGCCTTGGGGAAGCCGCTCCTGCATTGGCCTTGCTACGGGCCTAACTGCACCTCTTGGAGGGCTGCTCCCTGCTTCCACTGCATGAAGCAGGGGTCATACCTCTTACACCATCGTGGCTAGTTTGATTTCCTCCTTCCCAGCCAGCACTTGGCTGCTGGTGGAGCTTCTGACAGGTACGGGGCACTACGGGTACTCTGTGTGCCTTGGCGCGGTTCTCATTCTGCCCCATGGACACGGTTGGAGCAGGGAGATGTCAACACTTCCCTCTGATTCATAGCTGCCGGCTGCCGGCAGCAGGTGCATGGGGTGTCGAGGCAGGGCCACTCTCTGCTCCTCTCCCCTGGCCACTCGGTCCTTTATCAGATGGTTGCAGTTTTCTCGCCTTACGGGAGTGATGATGGTGGGGAGTGGGGTCTCACCTCCTGCGGTGCTGGTCACAGTGAGCCCGATACTGAGCCAGTCAATGCGGTGGGCTGCCGCTGGGTCAGCATGCTGTCAAATGCTGGACAAACTGGAGGGCGCGTGTCCAGTTGTGCCACAGATCCAGTGCTGTGGTCACTCAGCAGAAGGTGTGGGGCTGCCCTTTGTGCAAGCTACACTTTGCCCCACATGGGACAGGCACGCGGCTGCCTCCTTACATGTGGGATAAAACCCACTTGTCGCCATTGTGTTCTTTCGGGTCTCAGGCCGCATGTTGTAAGAATGACCACACAGACACAGCATGCTTGGGTACTGGAACTGGCCCTGGGCACATGTGCCCGGCCCCTTTTATTAGCAGGGTCACCTGACTGGTGACATATGTGATGGGTAGGTGTTAGTGTGAGTGAAAACACTAACATGTTTGGCCTTACACTACACCTGTTCGGAACTGCTTTCAATTTATGTTCCAATTTCAGCTGCTTCATTCCCTCTTTGGCCCGGTCTCTGACAATGCACAGGCACACTGGTCCAAATTCTAAATATTTTTACAGCTATATACAGGAATAGTGATGTGTGTTTTCAGTATTGTAACACGGCCGCAGCTCACTAATATTAATGCAAATAATCTCTATGACACCCTCCCATTTCTCATATGTAAGGTCTTGTTTTCAACTAAATAAAAGTACTGTTTTATGGCTGTTCCATGAAACATAAACATATTTCTCTGCAAAATGTTCAAATGGAGACTCTGATACATCACCCATATTACAAATAAGTTATAGGAAAAGGTGGTTAAAACAATCTGTTTAAAAATTATTCAAGGTCATCAGAGGTAGAACAGAGGTTGCTTTATAAGGGGGCCCCTTGAAAGGCTGGGGCCCTTGGCCAGAGCCCACTTTGCTCTTGCTTTAAACGTCTCTGTTCTCACCATACCTCAACAATAGCTTGATGGGTTTTATGCTAGTTCTACAGCGCTCTGCGTGCTGCATGAAACAACCAGTTCCCTTTAGATTCTCTGAACTGCAGAGGTTTCTCTTTATCAGGAAGAAGACAACCCTTTTCCTAGGAAACCTGCCCCTCCATATTTTCTTCATTAATACTTCGACAGCCGTTCCCATCACAGTCCTTACGTGATGAAGTTAAGTTCAATTGACTGAAGAAAACCTATTCAATTACAGTGGTTTACAACAATAAAATGAACAAATAAACTGTTTCAGGGATGGTCTATAACAGTTGTTTTTTTACCTGTCAGTACCACGACCACTGTGAATTCAGCATCACGTACGACTCCGTCCTCCGTCCCTACATGTTTTATTATTCTCATTTATCCATAATTTGAAAAGGCTTCCCTGTCGCAAGTAACCAATCCTACTGTGTATTGAATATACTCTGGCATTCTTCTGGGGCAAGCCAGTGCTGATAATGTGTAAGGTGATCTAAGATTCGAGAGTTAGGCCACCCCAGCCAATCCCACTGCTCCTTACAAAATTCTGAAGGATTATTTGGCTGTGGAGTCCGCATTTTGCTCGTTCTGTCATTGTTCGCAGTTACAGTCAACCGATATGCTTATTGCAGTCAAGAGGGTGACCTTGCTGGGAATTTTATGTATTCTGAGTTTGTGCGGAACAGCGAAACTCTGCAAACTCCACAGGCTGATCAGAGTTCTCCACCCACCACTAATGTAAACCAATATTACCATGTTTTAGGGAGAGAGCACATGCACTTTAGCACTGGTTAACAGTGCTAAATGCCCATAGTCCTAAAACCAACAAAGAGGAGGTGCCCATTCCAGCAACCCGCCAACCTAAAGCCAGGGCAGCCTAATCTTTAGCTCAAGGGACATCCCTGCTTAGGGCGATAGAACCTGGACAATGGCCCTTGTCAGTTCTATGCCTTTCTGAAACCAGTTTGATCCCTCTGTCTGTGCTCGGAGGGGCCATTGAGCTAACCCATGAGGAATCCTCCTCCTCACCTGTGGACCCCAACTGTGAAGCACCCAACTTGAATTTGCTCACATGCATCCCAGTTTGCAGAGAGTTCCATATTGGCCAAAAAAGTGATGTGGCTCATTCCACCCCTTGGCTTTGTCTTCTGACCCCAACCCAAGGAAAACTTTTTCGACAAGGACAGCAACCAACAGATGCCTCTGACCGCTGTCAGTATCAAGAGCCAGGACCCATGCTATCCAGTGGTCTCTGTCCTGTATGGTTTGTCAGTGTGGGGGCTCTAGAACCAGGCACATCGTATCCTTTCTCCACACCACCTCCAATCTGTTCAATGGTGGTATCAAGAAACTAGTCCTCTAGCCCAGCGCCTTTACCCTGGGGCTTGAAAGGAGTCAGGAGTGAGTCCTTCCTCCCCCTGGCCCTCCTTTTGGGGTTCTATATCCTGTTTTAATGAATAGTACCCCCAGAATCCGGAACTGTCAGGGCTCAACCACCCTGCTCAGTTTTCCCACCACTTCAGGGGTTCTATCCTCTATCTTGCAACTGGACTTTCAACCCAGGATCTGCATCCCTAGGCTGAGCAGGGGTTGAGATGAGTCTTTTCTCCCCCTACCCCTCCATCTGGGCCTCTGCACCCCCTTCTATGGAGTGGTGCTGTCAGACATCAAAACTGGTTGGATGCTCATGTCTGCCACTCCCCAAGTCCTCTTGACACTATGGGGTGCCCCTCAGTGGAGGGTCTCCCAATACAGACTACATTACCTGCTGCCCCCTCGGGGAACTATCTAGGACCTGAGACTTGGAATAGGGCACCCTGGGACTTTGCCCACCCCCACATATCCTCCTACTCTGAGAAGGGACATGGGACCCTTTGCACACCTCTCTACACTGGTAACTGTCTGGGCCACTGGATTCAACCTAGCCTGGTTGATGTGGGGTGTTACCCTGAAACCGGTCCCAGGATGATTGTTTCTGGTTCAGGAAAGAACTGTCTTGGCAGTTCAAGCTGGACTGTTCCAAAAAGACTGATTTGCATATGGCTGGGTCTGAGCTGGAGTGGCGAAGTGAGCTAAAGAACAATGATGGATTAAACCCAAATCTGTGACTGGGGTAGTGTCTGAAAAGTTTCAGTGCTCCATCCATCACCTCCTTGTGTTTGCTTTGTTCGCCCTAGATTGGCAAGGTATACCCAGACGAGGGTCCCTTGCTCACTTTGCCACTGGATACAAGCTAACCTGGCTGATGAGGGGTGTTACCCTGATGCTTGTTTCCGGTCCAGGGAAGACCTGGCTTGGCAGTTTCGGGCTGTTCTGTTCCCATAAGGAACAGGGTGAAGACTGATTTCCATATAGCTGGGTCTCAACTGGGGTCGCGAAGTGAGCTAAAGAACAATGACGGAATAAACCCAGATCTGTGACTGGGTGCAAATGTCTGAAAAGTTTCTGTGCTCTGTCCTTCATCTCTATTTTTATTTTTTTTGCTGAAAAAACAGACATGCCATACAGAAGAATTTCATACATATACAGTCAGAATACAAGATTAAAGAGCACTTCAGGGCAGCCTAATCTTTAGCTCAAGGGACATCCCTGCTTAGGGCGAGATTTCATCTCACAGTAAATAAAATAAATTCATATTACATATCCAACAATACCTATAAAAAAAATTGAATTACCTACAATGAGAAAAAATAACACCATACAACATTGCAAAAACCATAGAGCCATATTGCACTCTTTTCCCCTCTGCAAGAGATACCCCATATCAATTTGCATGGGCGATTAATGCGTAGCCCACCCATGAAGCCCTTAATCTACAGAGTGCCCCTACCCTCTTTGCATATGCCACTTCAAAATGATAGGTCCAATCCAACTTGGAGAGCCACTGACCAATTGTCTGTACCTTTGATGATCTTCAATTTTGGAACACCAGGGATCTGGCTACAGGTATTGCGATGAAAACAGTGGGCCCGATTCACAGAACTAACTTAAGACAAAATCCTAAACTTACTACCATTTACTCATTTTGGCATTCACAGAAGTCACTTCCTCATTTTGGTATTCACAGAAGGCCCTTACCAATTGATGAGTAAGTGCCTTCTGTGAATACCAAAATGAGCAAGTGCATTGTTGGGAGGTATCGTTTGGTGTTTTGGCTTGCTTTTTAGTTGTCAGTATTCCTTTCTTTAGGGATAGGATTGGGTTTTAGTCCCATTTCTGAATAAAAAGCCACTTTACCCTTACAAGAGGGGTCGCTTAAAGCGTGCCATTCCCTTTTATGTAAGTAATGGGTTTTAGTCCCCTCTACACAGTTTTTGTTATGGGTTGTTCCCATTTTGTGCATGTTTTGTCCCTTACATGAGGGGTAGCAAGGTGGGTTTCAGTCCCTTAGTCACAGTTGTGCAGTTTACACATCTTCTAATAAGTACGAGTCGCATGTATACATTTGTTTTCTTCACTCTGCTGCTACCCAAGTGCGATTATTGGGTGAAATGTTTACAGGTCTAATAGATTTTGGTATTCACAGAAGGCACTTACTCATCAATGAGTAAGTGCCTTCTGTGAATACCAAAATGAGTATTCACAAGTGCTATTGAACCGACAATTTGTTTCCTGTGCAATTTTTGGGAGCATATCTTCAATAAGCTTATTATTCGTGGCCTGACGAAGTACCCGACACCAGTTTCCTACCCCGCTCAGGTTCTTCTAAATAAATACATTTAGAAATACTTTTACAGTCTTGTTAATCATTGTGTAATTATTGTTAAGGAAACCTGTGAACTGCATAAAGCATAATTTTTGGGTTTCTTATTGCAGAGCAAATGATTCCCATGTTATCAAATGGGTACAGTTAGAAAATTACCTAGCTTCCAAAACCCTAGATTATTATAGGACTGTAACACCCCTTGAGTAAGCTGTAAATCCCATGTCTCACAATCTTCAAGAGAGGTTTATGCGTGGCATGTTGGAACATTATAAGCTGTGTAGAAATGCTGAGTTGCAAGTAGCAATTAATAATATGACCTTATATCTTGTTTTCTTGGATAGTTTTGTTTTGCGAAGAAACAGTGGTAGCTTAATAGCACTCTCTTTTAGCATATAGTTTAACATAAAATTATCAACTTTCGAAGAAGGTGCTGCCAATTTGGTTAGAAGAGTAACTAACGCAGCTTGGTAATTGGTTGAAAAGTGGGGTAATGCTAACCCCCCTGCTTTGTGTCTAATTGCAGAATTGAAAGTATGACCTATGTTTTTTTTTTGCCCATATAAACTTACAGATAACTTTATCCAACGGACACTTTGATGCCCGACAGGCTGAATGACAGAATTTAATAAAGCTGTTACTTGTAACTACACCATAGTCATCATAGTCACTATGAACCCTTTGTAGTAGACATTCAACAGTCTTTGATTTATTCGTGACATTGGACATTTACTAATGGCCTCCACTAATTCAACACATGTTGTACATGTACCAACTCATTTATTGCAATCTTTGTGTAAAATTGACCACTCTATCTTTGCCCCAAACATTTGTATACTCCCCTGTGTAATTAGTTCTACCCTATGTACTCCCGTGACTGGAGAGGTACTTGTTTTACACTATACATTGCATGTTCTAATATGACCGCTGTGTTATGCACACGTTTCTACCAATTAACTGAATCCACCAGGCCAGCCTTAAGGTCTCGGGGTAACATTTCGGATCGACACTGACTGGAGAAAGCGTTCATACGCTCTTCACTAACCTTCGAGTTTCGGATGTTTGTTTTATTTAATTTTATTCACTTCATCTTATCCGTTTTGAGCCCCGGAACATGTTTTTAATGTTTTGTTTTGAGAGGTCACTGATACGCTTTCAGTATTGTGATTTTAGAAGGCACTATTGTGATGAATGTAATCTCTGCCTTGATGCGGTTCTAGCTTCTAGAGCCTTGGCACCCTCACACTGGTGCATACCGTCTTCATGGATCATTTTCACTGCGTAACGTCTTATTTGTGAGTTTGGATTGAATGCATCCACAGCTAAAGTAAGTGCTGTTTAGTTTATAGACGCTTGTCACAGTAGTATGCAAGATCACAAACGTTGTCATTCTGATCGTGTTTTTTTACTGAGTTAGACCAGCTCGTTTTTCACTCTGCACCATGTATATATGTCTTTTTTTCAATAAAAAATTACTGAAATAAAAAATAAAAAAAAATCAGCACTCGTACCCCGTTTGTTTTAAATTTGTACCGGCTCTCAGTTTATACAACAGGAATTGGATTATTTGAACCCGGTTAGCACTGTTTCATCCTCAAAGCATGCATATTATGGGGCTTGACTGACTTTTTAAATCGTTTTAGGGCACTTTCATTAGTATCGGGTTTACATTGACACTAAAACACAGTGGGTTGGTACTAATATTTGATGAGGAGGTTCACTTGTTACAATTTTGGAACGCAAGTTTATAAGTATGAATGCTTCATATTAAATACAGCCTGACGGCTGGTCATTGTTGTGACTCCTACATATTATTGTTTTACATATTCTATGATTCCCTGATGAAGGGCTAATCCAGCCCGAAATACATTGGGATGCGACAGCTTTTTTTGGGTTATGAACTAGCGCTTTCAATTTTGAAACTTGTTTTCACCATCATGAACACGAATGATAATGAGCTACAAAAATCTCATTGGTAATTTCTTGAATAAAAATTGATCCGGAAAAGATTTAGATTAACATCCAATCCATGAATTTTATAAACAAGACTACTTGTTAGGTTTTCAAGCAGTGCAATGAGGGTGATGGACCCCAATACTGGGGAACGCTTATGGAGTAATGCTAAACCCCCCTTCTCTATGTCTAATTGAAGTATTGATAGTTTGATCCATGGTTTTTTTTGCCCATGTAAACTCACGAATAACTTTATAAAAATCCTTAAAATATTAAATTGGTATTTTCAGAGGAAGATTTAAAAACAGGACTACAGACAGAGTGTATTGACATTTTGACTAGGGAAACTCGGCCCACTAATGTAAAAGGCAATAGCATCCATCATTCTTAAAGCCTTTTCACCTTTGCAAGTGTATTTCCATAGTTCAGTTGAAACAATTGAGAAAAGTCAGCTGTTACATATAATCCTAAATATCTTATAGGTCGTAGTGGCACATTTGTAGCCCTGCTGGGAGTTGAGCCTCTGAAGAGTTGAACAAAAGAAGCTCAGTTTTGGCCTGATTCACTATATATCCCCCCAGAGCTGTAAACCCCTGGATTTCCCCCAGCGCAGCCTGGATATTTGCCTTATCTGCCCTCAAATATGAAATCATATCAACGGTGAACAGCTTGATTTTTGTCAACGGTGAACAGCTTGATTTTTGCCATACCCGTTATAGGGGCCAGGATTGATCTATTAGTGGGGACTTTTATCACAAGTGGCTCAATAAAAAGAGAAAATAAGAGGGGGATAGTGACAACCGCTTCTGGTGCCACGCCTAATCACAACCTCTCCCACCTGCTTTGCATTGATAACTATCTATGCAACAGCCCCTTTATATATTTCTCTTAACATCGCTATAAAGCAGACTGGAAAAGCTAACTTCTCTAAAATAAAAAAAAGAGACTGCCAGTCCCCAAGATTGAACCCTTTTCGGCATCCATCATTTAAATAGCCAATTTATCCTTGTTAACTGAAAAATAATCAATTGCCTGTATTAAAGAAAAGGTATAGGCTGTCATTGATCTACAAGACAGGAAACCAGTTTGGTCTGCATTGACCACTTTTTGTGCACAGCCCGAGATCCTATTCACCCAGATTTTCATACAAATCTTGTAGTCTATGTTTAGCAAACTTATTGGGCGATAGGAGCTTGGGTCGTTCCGGCCCTTATCTTTTTTAAAAATGTTCATCTCTTTGTATTTGCTTTGATCGCCCTACGTTGGCAGGGTATGCCCAGACGTGGACACTTGCTCACTTTGCCCCTGGATTCCAGCCTAGCTGATGAGGTCTGTTACCCCGAAACCAGTCCCAAGATGCTTGTTTCTGGCTTGGCAGTTCAGGCTGGACTGTTCCCATAAGGGACAGGGTCAAGACTGATTTGCATACCGCTTGGTGTGAACTGGAATGGCAAAGTGAGCTAAAGAATGATGATGATTAAACCGAGATCTGTGACTGCCGTTGAGTTCTGAAAAGTTTCAGTGCTCCGTCCATCATCTCCTTATGTTTTCTTTGTTTATCCCAAGTTGGCAGGGTATGTACAGACATGGTTCCCTTGCTCTCTTTGCCACTGGATTCCAGCTAGCCTGGCTGATGAGGGATGATGCCCCAAAACCTGTCCCAGGATTTTGTTTCTGTACCAATGAGAACATGGCTTGGCAGTTCGGGCTGAACTGTTTCTATGAGGGGCAGGGTCAAGACTGATTTGCATATGGCTGGGTCCAAACTGGTGTGGCGTGGTGAGCAAAAGAAAAATGGATTAAACCTAGATCCTTTTGACTGGGGGTGAATGTTTGCATTGTTCAGCAATCCGTCCTACATTTGTTCCTTTTGCTTTTGTCGCCCTAAGTGAGAAGGGTATGCCCAGATGTGGGTCTCATGGTCACTGCGCCGCTGGATTCCATCTAGCCTGGCTGATGAGGGGTATTGCCACGAATCCGGTCCCAGGATGCTTGCTTCTAGACCAGGGAGGACCAGGATTGGCTGGACTGTTCCCATGAGGAGCATGGTCAAGACTGATTTGCATAGTCTGGGTACAAACTGGGGTGGTGTGGTGAGCAAAAGAACAATGAATTAAACCCAGATCCTTGTGACTGAGGGTGAATGTTTTTGTCTAGGCATCCGCTTCCCACTTAAGTTGACAAAAGCAAAAGGAACAAATGAGGGACGGAATTCTGAACAATGCAAACATTCACCTCCAGTCACAAGCCAGGTCAAAATCATTTGTTCTTTTTGCATTTGTCACCCGAGTGTGACAGGTATGCCCAGTTGTGGGTTCTGTGCTCTCCATGCCACTGGAAAGAAGCTAGGCTGGTTAATGAGAGGTGATGCCCTGAAACTGGTCCAAGGATGCTTGTTTCTAATCCAGGGAGGACCTGGCCTGGCAGTTCGGGCTGCACTGTTTCCATGGGGAACAAGGTCAAGACTGATTTGCATAGGGCTGGGTCTGAACTGGAAAGGCACGGGGAGCAAAAAAACAATTGATTTAGGTCCAGCTCTCTATACTGGGTGAATGTTTGACATTGTTCAGCATTCTGTCCATCAATTGTTCTTTTTGCATTTGTCACCCCGTGTGGGACGGGTTTGCCCAGATGTGGTTCCTGTGCTCTCCATGCCACTGGAGTCAAGCTAGCATGGCTGATGAAGGGTGATGCCCGAGCCAGTCCAATAATGCTTGTTTGCAGTCCAAGGAGGACATGGCCTGGCAGTTCGTGCTGGACTGCTCCCATAAGGGAACAGGGTCAAGACTGATTTGCTTATGGCTGGGTCGGAACTGGAAAGGCATAGGGAGCAAAGAAACAATGGATTTAGGTCTCTGTACTGTTGTGAATGTTTGACATTGTGCAGCATTCTGTTCATCAATCGTTCTTTTTGAATTTGTCACCCCAAGTGGGACGGGTATGCCCAGACATGGGTCCCGTGCTCCCAAAGACACTGGAGGCAAGATAGCCTGGCTGATGAGGGGTGATGCCCCGAAACTGATCCCAGGATGTTTGTTTCCAGCCCAGGGAGGACCTGGCCTGGCAGTACAGGATGGACTGTTCCTTTTTGCAGTTTCTAAAAGTGGCAATTCTAAAATAGTAATGTGAAATCCAACCTCACCGGTAAGTTGTGTTTATCACTACCATTCTAAACATACCAAAAATGACAATGCCAGTCCTTTCTGATCAGGAATTACCACTTAAAAGTATATAAGGACATTCCCAATGCTAACCTATGAGAGGAGTAGCCTCATAACAGTGAAAAACAAAATGGGCTGTTTGTCACTACCTGGATGTCACTTGTCACTTACACAGCACCCTGCCCATAGGGCTACCTAGGGCCCCTTAACCTTTGTAATTTACAGCAGTGCATCGATCAACATCATGTCAGTCAAACAGTTTAACAATTTGTCACCAACGAGCTAAACACGAAAGTGTACACATGGGCTGCTTTGAAACTGTTGCAGAGTCAAGGATCATTCACTACTATCTTAGGCTTAAAAAGATGTGTATGCAAGGTTCAATTAATGTTCTCCAAGGTACTTCGTCCAGTGCGTGCCTACTTAGTTTTGCAACTGCTGCTGACATGGGAGTAATATCTATCTATTAAAAACTACATACACAATCTGAAATTGTAAGTAATTCCTGTCGTTATTTCATGGCATAGGAAAGCTCAAGACAATGAAGGTGCAATTTTACATCAACTAAGGCCTCCGGCCTGTTGCACAGCAACAACGCAGGATAGAATTTCACATGCAAGAAGTGGTCAAAAAAGACCTAGAAATGCTGTTGAAGCAGGACACCATTGAGCCCTCTACTTGCCCATATTGGTTATGCCAAAAATGGTCGGTGGAGGTGCAGTGCGCTTTTGTGGTCATATGTGCCACGCTAAAAAAGCAATCTAGAAAGAAAGACGTCCAGGTTTGCACATTGCAGACATGACCATGCAGCAAACGGAACTAAAGTCTTCTCCCGTCTGGACCTAAACAAAAGATACCATCAACTTGAATGAAAACTGTAGGTACATTACCACTTTTTCTGACTCATGTTGGTATGTTCAGATACAAAAGGTTGAATTTTGGAGACCCATCTGCCTCAAAAATATCTGCCTCAGAAATATTCCAAGATGTCATACATAAAATAGTGCTATCTGTTATGCATGCTTTCAATTACAGTAATAACATAATGGTATTAGGGACAACACAGCAGGAGCATGACAAGGCTCTCAAATAAGTGCACCAGTTACTTATAAATGCAAGTCTCATTCTAAATGCCGTAATGTGTGAATTTCACAAAACCAAACTCAAGTTCTTTGTGCACATATCCTCTTATGGTGGAATGACTCCTGACCCAGATAAAGTACAAGCACTGCCAGCCATCAAACCCCCATTAAGATGTCACCATGCTAAGGTCCATCTTGGAGATGCCAGCTATAGTTCAAAGTATATATGTGACATTGCCACAGCAAGTGCCCCATTGAGAGACCTGACTAAATGAAATGCCCATTTCCAACGGTCCTCTGAAAGTGACTAAAGCTTCATTAGGATTAAGCATGCCATTGAAAATGCCACTGAGATACTTACTTTGATCCTGATTTACATACTGAGAATACTGTTGATGCAGGCCTGGTGGGGCTGGGAGTAATCCTTGCTCAGCATAATGAACTTCCACATTCTCAGTAACACATCATGGCGAATTCCAGCCAAAGTCTGTCTGGCCTATTTGCAGCCAGGGAAGGAGAGTCTGGCTGCGGTGTGGGCCTGCAAACACTGTCATGAGTTTCTTAACGGAAAACGTTTCACGATTGTTACAGACTACCAAGCACTGCTCACCATATTCAGAAACACAAACACTAAGATGCCCCCTCTCATTGAGAAATGAGGTTTGCATTTACAGGAGTACAACTATACAATTGTGCATAAGCCAAGCAAGAACCAAAACCCTGCAGATTACTTCTCACGAGTACCATCACATCAGCGCAGGTCAACACAGAAAACAACTGAACAGCATATCAACTTCATTGTAAGGTCCAGCATGCCAGCAGCCTTATCCATTGAACAGATAATTCCCACTACAAATGCTGATAAAGACATGCTTGCCCTGAAAGGTATTTCAGCACTGTCATGAGAAAAAGTGTTTGACCTCTGAGTGACAATGTTGAATTACAAAAGTTCAGAAACGTGCAGGATGAATTGTCTTTCACTAATGAAGGTATTGTACTAGGATCACCATACCCAAGATCTCATACAGCAAGTCATTGAACTCGCTCACAAAGGACATTGTGGCATTGTCGCCACCAAAAGAGTCGGTGGGATCAAGTGTGGTTCCCGCGCTTGACCTAGAGAGTTAAGACAGAACTAAAGGAGCACCATTTATGTAACTCTTCCCCCCCCGAAGTGACACATCATCCATTAACCAAATCTGACCTTCCTGCACATGAGTGGAAAAGAGTGACTGTTGATTTCTTTGAGCCCCTAGCATACGGAAATCATCTCATGGTAGACATTGACGAGTATTCCCGTTTTCCTCTGGTGGAGGGAATGTCATCAACAAGACATGACAAGGTCATTGAGTGACTGAACGTCATTTTGCAACATGGGGCATACCAGACATCCTTAAATATGACAATGGTCCACCATTTCATAGCAAGGATTTTAAGGAGTTTCTAACTAGATGTCAAGCATTAAAAATGTACATATTTGTGGCCCGAATCCAAATATGTCATCAAACGATTTATGGGCACCTAAAGAGGGTTATCCATGATAGAGGGAATCGAGCTGAATCAACGTTAAGCCCTCCGTATCTATTATTCAACTCCTCAATCCACCACTAGCAAGAGTCCTGCCACCTTGCTGTTTGGGAGAGCTGTAAGAACCAAACTACCACAGTGGACCACTGATCAAACTCGGAATGCTGACAAAGTGCATGCCACTGACACTGCTCAAAAACGTCAAATGAAAATGTATGCTGATCAATGTCGGAGAACTAAAGAGATCATCTTTGAGGAAGGTGATTGGGTTTTTGTCAAACAAAAATGCAAGTGAAAGACTGATCCTCCATTTGCTGCTGAGCCTCTGAGAGTTGTGACGCTCAAGGAATATATGGTAATAGTGCAATATCCTAGAAAATCCATCTCATGGGATTCGTCCCCATTCTTGCATCAATCTCGACATTCACATGTCCCTGTAATGCCAGATAGGGCTGCTCCACCTGATGGCCTATATCAAATATCAACTCCTGTACCCTTAGGGTGCATCTCAACTACCTCATTCTATGTGATCTGGCAGAACAGTGAAGGCACCTAGACGACTTATAAAATAATATAATGCTACTGTTGTGTATATCTTTTTATTTAACAAGGGGGAGATGTAGAGTCTTGAGACAATGAGCACCAGGACCCCATGATTCTGGGGGGACTCAATATAAGAATTATATAACCATTTGGGGAGTTGTAAAGATGTGGGTGTTAACAGTTAGGAGATAATGAGAAGCTCTGTTGAATGTTGTACGTTGATGAATAAAGACGTCGGTTACAAGCTTGTATGTGGCATGCTCATTTTCCATGCTCTTGTGCTGGGGAGAACGCAACACTCAGTATTCTGTCCAATGCATTCTCAGCAAGCAATGACTCTCTCAGCAAAAAATTCCCCTCTGTCGATTAAAGTCACTTTTCAATAATTTTCGGAACTGACTCATTTCCATTCGCCATCCGAATTATTGTGTATAGAAAGTTAGGTGCATGTCTAAGATGTATTACTCTAAAGAAAGCATTCACAATATTAAGAAATATGAACTCTTCAAACCTTCTTGGGAGGGCGTTTGAATAAACCACAACATCTACATGTTGCCAGTGCTGTTCTATGGAGCCGCAATAGAAATATCGTCATTGCTTAAACATACAATCCTACTCAGATTCTTAATTTTAATTTTTACTTCGTGGCTATATGTTCAGCCTTTGTACTACTAGTGTAAATTGTATTTTTCACAAATGTTATGAAAGGAAAGTATTTCTAAAAAAGGTATGGTGAGAACTGTTATATCAGTCATCATAGCCCAGAGCATTTATAAAAGAATGAAAGGGGGGGGGACGGAACATTAAGAGATGTTCAAATTAGCAAACAAGTTTCTCTATCCACATTTAATAGAGTGTTCCTTCATTAGATGAACAAAAAACTATAATCGGCATGGCTACTCACCCAAAATGGGGTATCAACGTGTTTCAGCACTTCTTGGATTGGGGTGATCCAATGCTTTATTCAGGACAGACAAGAAACTTTTCGTAGACACAAACCTACCTGTCTAATACCAGGATAAATGGACATGGGACAGCTCTGAAAATATGAATTACATGACAATTACATGACAGTGAGGATTGTCTTCTTTCTATAGGCCATGTGCACATGAAAGATGACTGCAGAGTCATTGCTCTATGACGAGGTTGATATACGTGTATTCCAGTGATCCCTAATTTCCTCAACCTAGCACTTTTCATTTTTGGGAGTTTCTGAGCATCTATGAGTGATTGATGTCGTTTATTGTCCTCTGTCAGTAATTAAAGGAAACTTGGCTCATACTCATAAGCTATATTTTTTATTTTATATAACTCTTTATTAAGCAATGTACTCCAACTTTTCGTTATATCTGCATTTCTAGTGAATTCTATTAATTATGCCTTGCCTGCACCCTTCTTGAAGATCTTTGTAAATAATCAGTGTTTCTCAAATTCCCTTTTAGATTTGAATGCCTCTTAGTATTTTCGATTTGCATTCAATGTTATTCCATGTGACCTATTTGTGATCAAAGGCTCTTTTTGCACCCTGTCAGTTACTGCCTCTTCTGTCAGCAAGCACTGTCTCTCATTGCAACCTATCAGTTATCATGGTATCTCAGTGCACCTTTTCAGAAATCTAAGTTAGTCAGTGCTATAAGTGAACAATGTGCCTTATTACACATTATGAATGATAAATGCCTCTTTGTGAAGCTTAGCAATGATTGACGCACCGGGAACATACTCTTTTTATTGATCAACATTTCTTAGTGCACTTTATTAGCAAGGAATCATGTGATCATCACAGATGATTGATATCTCTTGGTGCTCCTGATCAGTGGTAAGGACCCTCAGTAATCCTCATCATCGACCAGTGTATCACAGTGCCCTCAATGGGACTGACATTGGCTAGTCTCAGTTGACCCTATTGGTGATCAATGCCTCTCAATAAACCATATCAATGATCACAGCCTCTCAGTAATCCTCACCAGGCAACAAAGATTGTCAGTGACCTTTATAAGTGAGTTGTGCCTTTCGATGCATTGCACCAGTCATGGATGCCTTTGTGATCATTATAGGTGCATCTTATCAATGAACTATGTCACTCAATGATACTTATCAGTTACCAATGTCTATCAGTGATCACTGCCTCTCAGGGGACCCTATCAGTGATCAGAACCCCATGACGAATCCTATCAGTGATCATGGCCTCTCAGTGATCCTGCTAAGTGATTAAAGTCTCTCTGTGACCTCTTGCTACTCCTAGTCAGTGATCAAAGTCTGGTTTCCAGTGCCAGTGTTCAGTGTCCTTAATTAACCCTCGGTATAGTTTGCGTAGTAGCGCTACTGATAGCTATGCGAAGTGCACTTCGCACTACACGAGTTACACGTAGCTACGCTAACTGCGTAGTGCGGTAGGGAAAATGCTGTTCGCACTGATTGCACAGTGCCGGATGCTTGTCTGCACTGTGCAGTCATTGCAAACCGCATCTTGCACAATGCAAGCAGTCATTTCCTCCCGCTTGAGTAGATTTGTACTCGAGCTGCAGCTTTCTCAAAACGCACTAGTAGTTTCTCATCACAAGCAGTCTCGAGCATGTGTGACCACTTGCAATGAGAAACCTAACTTCCCCGGGAAGTTTATTTCCACGCTCGCGATCGCCAACTTGATAATGCTGATTGTGAACAAGGAAAAAGTCTCGCTGGAATGTTGATTTTGCTGGCTCATGGTCCCCAACTTGACGTTGAGGACAGTAGGCAAGCAAAAAATGCCTCCTACTCGTTTTTGCACTGTGCTAAGTGCAATTCGCATAGCGCATAGTAGCGTAAACTATGCACGCTCCGCAAGCGTAGTGTTGCCCTACGTCGAGGGTTACTCTTTATGGCAGATGTCTCTAGTGGTATGAGAGAAAGCATCCAAGGATTCCTTCAATTTTTACCGACCCATCCACCCCAGCAGTGCCTCTTGCAAGGAGACAGGCTGTATTTGAGGTCTTTACAATGCTGTTCTCAAGGAAAATGTACGCAAAAAATGAAACTTGGCTCATGCTGTACACTCTACTGTTTATTTTATATACGTATATTTTATGAAATTGTCATCATTTAACAATAAAATAGACATGATGTCAGCACGCAATATCTTCATAGCTAGTTAGCAGAACAATCAGACATCCAGGGCCGCAGTTCCCAAACTCCAGTGCGCCATGTCTTGTTGTGTCTTCATGATGGTGAATTACGTCCAAGGTGGTTAGCTTGGAACCCCTGTGGTCAATAGTGTGCAGGCCATGAAGGTTAGTTGTATTTAGTTAAGGTTCCATGCTGACGACATGTTCTATTGCTCTACATTAGACTATGGTAGAAAAACTGAAAGGACTTGCTTCTCAGGGAACAAAGAGAGATAGGGACCTTCTGCAGCACCGTCTTCTCCATAAAACCAAGGTGATTATAGCAGGTCTGGGCAAGGGAGGCTGTGAAGAAAAAGGAAGACATCAGACCTTTACATAACTTCATATGACCAGTTACCATTTGTAACTGGAAGGACAAACTTCTAAAGTTCCCTAAAATAGCTGCACAGTCCTACAGGCGTCTGCTCTTTTCTGTCTGTAAATTGCTGTGAGGCTAATGATTTTTTTATCTGTGAAAAATGAAACAGAAACTGCTCATGGTCCAGCTCTGAAATACCTTGTGGAAAAGTAATGAAAATGGTCCACCTTTCAGCCTCATAGAGCAGCTTCCTTGATAATGGGTGACTGCGTGTTTGGTGTAAAGGGAAATGATATATGGGGAATAGACTTTACCAGTACCTATAACCAGTACTCATAAAAGCTAGCTCTACCTGTGGTGTGTGTTTTATGTTGTATTCCTACCTTACTGCATGTGTTTGTGTGTGTATATAGGCATGTGTGTGTGTGTGTGCTTGCATGCATATGTGTATTTGTTTGGTGATGCTTTGGTACATGCATGCCTGAGGTCCAAGGTAGTAAAGAAGCATGCCTGTAGCCATGCTCTCAGATTGCAGGCACACTTCTCCCATTAAGTGGCTAAATGTACTGTATCTAGGTTGCCATGGTTATTTCTGCACTGGTGTATGTGGCCCACCTCACATCTTTCGGAAGGACGTCTGCTAAAGGAAAATACAGTGTGTCACACAGCAAGAATAAGCATCCAGTTGCTGCTTCATTGGGCCATCATTAGAAAAATGCATTCAAAGAATTTGTCCCTAATAGGCTCAATGTGCCAATCCTGAAAGCAGCATGAAGTTGGTTTGAGGTGGCCCCTTGCCTTGATCTTCACAAGAACCTGAATGTGTACTGTATATTTTCTGAACGATATGACCCTGAACTTGGTTAGGGAGAATTGTAATGTTGAAACGTTGATATGTCATATGGTTAATTCTTCTGCAGGTGGAACTAAGCCTTGAATGAGAGGACCGCCTGCCTGTCTGTTGAAGAGCTTTGAGTTACAAGGAGATCCTTGTTCTTTCAGAAAGAGTCGATGAAACGTGCTTGGCCATCTTTCCACTTCTCTCTAGAGCTTAGGGACACTGCTTAATTGAGATACATTTAATGATATAGGACTAATGCCAGCATCCAAATAGATTTTGAACTAAACTATGCAAATTACAGTTGAGCAGCTTTGAAGCCTTGACTTTGCTAGTGAGCCTACCACCAGCACAAATGAAATAATCTTTGTGCCCTCTCACAAAAGTGAGTCCTCTGTGCTTGCCATGCTCCAGCCCTGTTTCTGAATCTGTCACTGATGGATTTTATACTAGGGTTTCTGAGGCCTCTGGTAAGCTTCAAGAATGTCTAGTGATACACTTGGTTCCATTGATCCCTGTCTGGTGAGTTGTTGAAAACCAGATACCAATGATTGACTAGGTCCCCAAACTTCAGATTTTATAGTCCAGTTTGTCACTGGAACCAGAAGACGCTTCCGAAAATGTGCCATGGCCAGTAGACACCAACCACGTTAGGGTTTGATTTACAGCTTGGCAGATGTCACGTCCATTCTACTTAGCCTACTTAGAGGGGATTTGAAAAAATAAATACAAACTAGATAGGGTGAATGGGACACCATATGATTTCTGGCAGATGACCAACATTTGTTGAAATCTAAATCCACCCACAGACATTTTGAGTTGTAAAATGTTTGAAGAATTGCCTGTAGACCAAACCATCAAGTGTTTGACTCGGAGACCCTCACTTCCAGAGTACCAAGATTTTCTTTACTGTGATCTAGCCTTAATGAGCTACTGGCCTGTCATATCACCGCTCTTATTTGTCCTTGTACTCAAACCGCTACCAGCCTGCATATGGAGAGACCCGAAAATGTGTGGACTCTGATGTTCAGAGGAATGGGAAGACCGCATATCCTTGTATGCAGATGATGTTCTACTGTAGATGGCATCCCCCAGGCGATCGCTGCACAGGCTCCTGGATATTTGCGAGGTATATGGTAGATTCCCCAGATACACTATAAACTGGACCAAATCAATCGCCTAAGCTTCCGGTGGGGATTATGGTACAAATAGTAGGAGAGAGCTTCAAATATCTGGGAATTTATGTCACATCACTACGATGGGAATTTATGGATAAAAACCTCCTCGAACCCCTGCGAAGGCTCCTCCGTAATACAAAACACTGGCAATACCTGCCACTAACATTGCTGCGAAGGGTTGCACTCTTTAAAATGATGGCCCTCCCTGATTTCTCAATGCTCTGCAAAATACCCCATTCCCGGTCCCTCTGAGATACTTCAAAGCAATTGAGGGGGAAGTGAGTGACCTACTTTGGGATGGGAAACCAGACTGCATAGCCATGCACAAAGTGGTTAAAGGATGGTATGATGGCGGAATCGCCCTCCCCAATATTCAAACGTATTATTGGGCCTCCCAACTAATTGTGATTACCTAGTGGCTTCATGCTCCCCAGACAGAAACAGCGTTCTGTCTAGATGACATGTCCTAGGAGAGGGGGGCGTCATGAGAGCGCTCTACAAATTAAGGAATATGACTACTCTAATCGAACCCACCGCACACACAGTACAAATATGGCATTTAGTGCTCAAAAGGCTAGGCTGGGAAGGTATCGTATTGCAACTGACTCCACTTTGGGAAACCCAAATCTGGGTAGGCTCAGTTGTAGCAAAGGCTTCAAACACTTAGGAGTCTGTAGGGATTTCGAGGTTTGGGGATCTTTGGGTGAAGGGAGGAGTCATCACTTTTACACAACTTCAAGAACAATATGAGATTGCACCCAAAGAAATATTCCTCTACACTCACATCCGACATGCACTCAAGGCGGCCATCCCACCAGACACTACACTCCCAGAATCCTCCCTATTAGAGGATAGGCTTCTCACAGAATACATGGATAGGAAAGCCATTTCTCTCACTTATCATAAGATCATTAATAACCAACCAGATCCCACCACAGCCCTTTGTAAAAAAATGGCAGGCTGAAGTAGGTGACCTGGACGAGGCACGCTGGCAGGGGGCACTTGCATCCCCACGAGAAGTGGCGATATCCTCTAAATTCAGATTAGTACAGCTAAACATACTCCATAGAATCTACTTCACAAGATTAACCCTCCATTAGATGGAAAAGACAGATAGTCACCTCTGTTTGAGAAATTGCGGGGCAATCAGCACTTTATCATACGCTCTGGGAATGCCCAGAGATAGTAACATACTGGGGTGGAATTATGCATAAAATTACACGAGAAAGCAGAGAGGTTGTATCACTAGAGGCTAAGCGCTTTCTTCTAAAACCTCTGGGAATCAACAGATCTTAACCAATGGGCTCAAGATTGGGGAACGTTAGGCATGATGTTTGCCAAATGTAACATTATTAAACACTGGGGAGCACAAACTACACTGACACACCGAGAATGGTGTAATGATATGAATGCAACTATGGTGTCGGAAAAGATATTATACACACATAGAGGGTGTCCTAAGAAGTGGGAGCGGATATGGGGAAAGTGGAACAGCTTCAGAGGGAATATTTGCACTCCGCCTCCCGATGATTCAGCAACAGACACCAGTGGATAAAGGGAATGGAACAATGTTACTAAATTAGTCATGTGTAAATATGACAAATATTTATACTTACAGGAAGAATTTACTTGTAGTGTGAAGAACGGAAATGCACTCATTCATTTTGTACTGGAAAGATTGCATGTTAATGCATCAATAAAGAAAATTAAATATATATATATATATATATATATATATTTCTCCACACCTAAATCCACCTTTAACCAGTTAATCTCAACAGGGGAATACCTATGCAGTCCAATATCAAAAAATCCCTGTACCCTGGACTTTAGTTAGCATCCGTCTAGTCGACATGAGAACCAAATCTGCTGGACCACTATTTTGATTCCAACACCACCCCCTCTCAATTTATGGTTAGGTGTATGTTCTCTAATGTCATACTATCCATACCAAACCACTGTTTGTAACTGTAAGTAGGAGAATCCGGGAAGAATTCAACTGGACACATCCAATGATGTCTGTCCCACTGAAACAGTCCATCCATCCACACTCAGAACATAAATAGAAGAAAAAATGTGTGGCGGAGAGGAAGGCACCTCACGGGCAAACAACCCTTGGGGATCTTGGCAGATGATTTTAAATCTCACTTCTTGTTGTTTGTCACATCAGGGAGCTATTTCCCCTAGCTTCCTGTTGAGCACCTTTCTGTTTGCACATTTTCTGCTTTGACACTGTTCTTTTCTTGGAAAAGGAATGGCAACCGATGATGAGAAAGGGGCATAGAATTGGTAACATCTGCCAAGAGTTTAGAGAAGGAATTGGGAGCCAACAATATTGATTCACCAAAGGTGGGAAGTAGGCAGATCATCTCCCTTTTGTATGCGGACGACGCTGTGTTAATGGTGAGAACGAAGGTCGGTGCCCAAAAGGCCCTAATCAAATATGTAGATTATATGGAGGCAAGGGTCCTTAAACTCAACGCTAAAAAGTCCTTCGTGATGTGCTGTGGTAAAGGTGGAGCCAGATGTATTCAACTCAACGTAGCAGGACTTCAAGTACAAGCTACTAAAACATTTCCATACTTGGGGAATTGAGGCATCCGGGGCTTGGGGCCCTGAGGTGAAAAATAGAACTCTAGCCTTCAAACGATCGATTGCGGCCGTAAAGCATTTTGCAAGCAAACTGGGCAAAAAACAACCCGAAATAATGCTCAACATATACGTGGCAAAATGCAGAAGTATCGCTCTGTACGGAGCAGGGATATGGGGGTACCAGGATGTAACATCGCTCCAAATTGTAGAAAATAATTTTTTAAGGTACCTTCTGGCCCTCCCGAAGAGGATATCGGTCTACAATTGTCATGCGGAATCAGGAATGGAACATTTGACAGACCTGATTAGAACCCAGCCATTTCTGCTCTGGAGGAGAGTATGGGCGACACCAGAATTGGGCCTAAATCGAGAAATAATCAGCGGCGTTATGGCCCTTGACAATGCAAAACGTATCAAATGGCTTGAGTACGTGAGGAGAGTTCTAACGGATATTGACTGGCCAGAATGGTACAACAACCCTGAACTAATTGGGGAAATCCCGAAGAAAGTCCTGAAAAAACTATGTATGGAGCGCTTTAACATACTAAGGTTTGGAAGTGAAGTCAACAAAAAATCTGTGCTTGATCACCAGCTGTTGTTGACTACCCAAAAAATACAACCATATCTAAACCTTGTGACTTTGGGGTTTGAACGTTTTGTCCTGACTAGATTCAGGTTCAATATTTTTCACCATTTAGTCTCATACCCAGTTAAAAATGACTGGAACAGAACTCTGGCTGCCTGCCCATGTGACAATGTATCCTCCCAGACCACCTTCCACCTGGTTTTGTTCTGTAACCTGTATAATAAATAACGCTCCAGATGGATAAAACAATACCTGAGAGATAGGGCCTGGCGGCAGTGTAGGTTAGCGTATTTGAACTTGCAACAATTGGGAAACCCTTTATGCATAATGACTATGACGATGTTCTTAAAAAGTGTTTTAAAACGACGGAACTCATTATGAACTATTAATCATTCGATTGAATCACTCCAATTGATTTAATACTTTTTTAATCTAAATGCTATGTATGCTTGTAAAGATATATTTTTTGTATGAACTGCTTTTATGATTTTTTAATATGTGAAAATCGAATAAAGTATTGAAAAATTGAAAAGAATTAAAATAAATTGGTAACATCTGCCAAGATCCCCGAGAGTTGTTCGCCCGTGAGGTGCCTTCCTCTCCGCCACACATTTTTTCTTCTATTTATGTTCTGAGTGTGGATGGATGGACTGTTTCAGTGGGACAGACATCATTGGATGTGTCGAGTTGAATTCTTCCCGGATTCTCCTACTTACAGTTACAAACAGTGGTTTGGTATGGATAGTATGACATTAGAGAACATACACATAACCATAAATTGAGAGGGGGTGGTGTTGGAATCAAAGTAGTGGTCCAGCAGATTCGGTTCTCATGACGACTAGATGGATGCTAACTAAAGTCCAGGGTACAGGGATTTTTTGATATTGGATCTAATTGAGTGGAGGGCTATCCCGTAGGTACCTGTCTTTTCCCTCTGAGCTCCTTTGTGATTACACGAATACTTATGCAGACCTGGTTTTCTCAATGAAATTCCACATGATATTCCCTTTCTAGAGGGGAATAGTGCTTCCATTTTCTGCCTGTTCTAAGCAGGTGGTAAATAAGAGCTGGGAGACTGGAGTGGGTGGGAGGAGAGGTGAAGGTGGGAGGTGGGATGTAAGGCAGTGGCAGGGGATGATGCAGCTTGCAGTGTGAGCATTACATACTGCCATGACGCCTTAGAAGAGGTCTGGCTAGGGTCCAGGGCAGTCTGCGCTTTCAACCCAATCCCAAAGGGATTTTACCAGCTGGATTCCAGTATTCCATACCTGGGAATTCCTAGTGCAGGAACACCGGGCACAGTTTAACTAGTGGAATGGTATCCTTCACGGGAGCTGCACGAGGGATCCAATCATGCTCCCTGCATTCTATACAGCAGATTCACCATATTTAGCGATATAAACTGATGCACTGAGGTGAAACACCTACATGTGTTAAAGAAATACACTTTTGTAAATTTTTAAGACACCTTTTCATATTCTAAAATGATGTTTGTTGCATGATTTACATGCCAAGTATTGTCAAGGATCGGCTTGTGCATGAGCTCTTAATGGAAGAACTAAACCTTGTCTTGGGTCTGCTTGTTCAGTTAATTTGTAGGATCGCAATACTTCAATACGAACAACTGCAGCTACCCAAATGCATTATGTAATTAATGTCTACTCAGCCAAGGCAAGTAACCCAAGGGCTAATACAAAGGTTATAAAGCAGATGAACCTGCAAGGTCCATAAGGCAACAAGGTCCAGAAGGCAATTTCTCCAGAGTGTGATTGAAGTAGGTTTGATCGAGGGCCACCACACATAGGTGCATATTTACAAGGACCTAACACCACCAGAGCGTCAATTTTCGACGTTACGGCAGCTTTTATTTTTATTGCCTTATTTACAAATTGCCAATAACTGCAGTTAGTGGCACTTTTACAGCCTAAACGTGAATTTTCAAGATCACCACTTCTGTTAACAGGACTTAACGAAAATGAGATGCAAGAATTTTCTGCTAACCCCACTCTGTGATATTTACAATTAAATTTCCATCTGGCGATAAACCCTCAAAACTGCTGCAAAGTCCAGTTAAAGGCAGTTTTTATGAACAGAAAATAGATGATCTTAAACTTGTTGCAAACACTTTGAGCCTCATGTCATAAATTCTGGTGCTGGACAGCGCTGCAAGGAAAGCTGCTGCACTGCCCTGCGACAAAACAAAAGGGCAGGAATGCGCACTATCAATAAGATAGGGGGTGTTATTGGGCCTCATTCATTAAAAGTGTTGCATCACTGCGACAACACAGCATTGCATCTCTTTTCACTGCGCCCTTCTTGTGACACCATGGATGCACCGTATTCACTGAACAATGCTTCATGACACAATTAACGACAGATACGTCTGGAATCCTGACTTATCTGGCAGCGCTAAAGTCATGCATTGCTGCAGTTGTGTTACAAGCATGACGCAACTCCAGCAATGCATGGGGCCAGCCTATCCTATGGCATGGAATCACTCTTAAGCCTGCCATGAGGCAGGCGTAAGATTTTGACACAGTGGCATCCTAGAATCCTTGCAGTGAAATCTGATGGATTTCATTGCGCCACTTCTATGAGGCTTTGTTGCGTGGGAACGCCCACCTTGCTTACAGCATACCTGACACAGGTATAATGTGCCACAGGGTTTCACAAGGTCAAGCCTATGCCTAGATACGCTACTTTGTAAATACAGTGCGACATGGGGAAAAATTAATGCAGCAAGTACGTCAAGAAAGTGACACACCTGCAGCTTTAAACTGTTGGAAGGGGCTCATGAAGGAGCCCCCCTGAATTTTTCCCCTACAATGACGCACAATGGCTACCATGTGCCAATGCAGGCACCCTTGCACCATGGTGTTGAGGAGTTGATTGATGTTGAGCAGGAAGGGACACCTACCTGCACAAAACCTATCAATCCAGGGTATTTCCTTTTCCTCCGTGTGGTGTTGTTGAAGGTGAATTTAAAGATTGTGTGAATTTCAGGGGTATTTCTGTGGCTCAATCTCTTCTTGAGACGTCTGCAGGTGTGTCTGGACTAGTGGAGGGCAGGAGTGAACCAGTTCGCCTTCTTGGAGTGCTGTTTGCCAGGTTTTTTCTTGAGGGGGGCCAGGGTGTTGGCGCAGTTGGTGATTCATCGATTGAGGTTGTGCGCTACAGTGTTTGTGTCTATAAGCGTTGACAGAGAGGTGGTGCTGAGGGAGTTGACGAGACGTTATTCGGTGGCCTTGATCCAGCTGTGATGGGGTGCGATGATGGCAGTGGTGTACGGTGGGCCTGGTGAAAGTGTGATGTATAAAATGATCATCGGTCGAGGATAGTTAGGTGGTGTGACTGTAGTTGAAGTTCCCGCTCATGGAGAAGACCAGCTTGAGCATGTCTCTGGCTATATGGGTTGGCGCAGTGACTAGTTGCTTGAGTCCAATGTGGGCGAGGTTCCCCAGGAGGAGGGTGGTATTCTGGTCTCTGGGGTTGTCCAGGTGGAAATTGAGGTATCCGAGTAGGATGAAGTCGGTGGATTGGAGAGCCTGGTGTACGATGAGGTCTACAATCTTAAAAGTGAATGGTGGTTCATAGCCCAGGCGGGCCTGTAGATGAGGGTGCCATTGAGGGTGGTGTTGGGGTTGGTCCGGATCTGAAAGTGGAGGTGTTCCATGTTCGCTGTTGGGTCATTAGAGTACGTGGTCAGTCGGAGTTTGCTTTTGTAGACAATGTTAATGCCTCCCCCTGGTTGGTCGGGGTAGTCCTTGTAGGTGATTTTGTGGCCGGCAGGGATGGCGAAGGCAATATCCAGTCCAGAGCAGAGGTTGGTCCAGGTTTACATGAAGAAGGTGATGTATGAAGAGGTGGTGTTGAGGAGGTCCCAGATGTGTGTTGTGTATTTGAGGAGGGGCCCCACGTTGAGGAGGATGCATTTGAGCTAGTCGGGTGCGCTGTTGGTCGGCTGGGCGGCAAGAGGCGCTGGTGTGCTGATGTAGCAGGAGGTGAGTTTGCAGTTTTGCTGGCTCAGGGTGCATGGGTATTCTTCGGTGATGCTAGATTACAGGCAGAGTGGCATCCAGGGTTGAGGGCGAGGAAGGTGCTGGCATTGTAGTGGTGGAGTGTCTGAGAGGCAGGGTCCCTGGTGCTGGGCATGGTACAGGGCAGACAGACGCAGACGAGCTTGCCTTTGGCTTGCCTTCAGCGCACCTGTGGCACGCCTGAAGCGCATGGCAGCACAGCGTCCACCATTAAGTAGTGCTACAGGGGGCTGGACAGCTGCAATGTGGGAAATGCTGCAAAGAACACTGGACGGGGCGGGGATGCAGGTGATTGCGGTGGCAACAAGGGAGAGGATAGGAAAAAGGGAACTGCGGAAAAAGCACAGGAAAGGCAAAGCCAAACAAAGCTAAGATTATTTTAAAAAAAGACAAACGTAGAAAAGCAACGGAAAAGATCTGAAAGATGAACAGGAACCGCAGAAAAGGAGGAAAGTATGGCAGTCAAGCTGTAGAGCAGTTTCTGTGGGTGGAGGAGGTACCAATGGCCAATATCAGCGACTTGAGCCAGATAGTGGAGTTCCACACCAGGTGACGCAACGGGCCCCGTTAGGTGTGAAGTTGCAGGCCTTTGGGCCCAGGGACTGTCCCCGCTTTCAAGGTTTTGGCTGCCATGGTATTGCAAGGAGGGCGCTATGAAAAGTAATGCCTACCGGTCTAGGATGCTTGTTTCCAGTCCAGGGAGGACCTGGCTTGGCAGTTCGGGCTGGACTGTTCCCATGGGGCACATGACTGATTTGCATATGGCTGGGTTCAAACTGGAATGGCATGGCAAGTAAAAAATCGATGAATTTAGGCCCAGATCTCAGTACTGGAGTGTATGTATTACATTGTTATGCATTCTGTCCATCAACTGTTGTTTTTGCATGAAAAGTGATGCATCACTGGTTTTTCCCAGCGATGTGCCTTGCTTCATAATTTAAGCCCTGAATCAGCATTTCCACTTCCCCTAGGACTCTGGCTGGTCATCCTGGCTGTTGATGGGTTTGGGGGTTGTTGATCTATGCTGCACTTTGCTCTGGCTGCTCCATTCTGCATTCCATTGGTTTTATTTCCTATTTTTCATTGGAGGTGGACTTATAGGCTGTTTTTGCCTATAGAGGCAAAAAAGTCACGTTGGGCTGACTAGTGGAGTTTTTTGCTCCTAATGGGCCTTTCATCACTTTTCTCTCCCCAACGTCAACATTTTTATCGCCTGAGGCTAGCGTTAGCAGCAGTTTTTACCACGGCTAGCTGTTACTATCGCCATGTAGCGACATATTGAAAATACATTGCTAACAGGGCGTTAGTTTTTGGTGATAGACCGCATTAAGAAAACTGCCACTAAGGCTAGTTACTGGCAGTTCTTATAAAAATACCCCTCAGTATCTCTGAATGTTATGTTATTTATAGCCTGTCCAATGTGTACTGATCAAACTGAACAACTCGTGATGGGAATCTTGAATCTTATCTGATCTGAATCGTCAGCAACTTATTTGGTGTAGGTTTAGCAATTTTTGTGGACCTTCTTATGTATAGCATCAATTTCTTGTGATATGTAATTTTATGTATATGGTTGAGAGCCCAAACATCTTGTAACATGTAACTCTGGGTTCATGAGGTGAGACCTGAGCCAAGTGAACAATAGGAACCAAAGCTTATAAGATGCATCCTTACCAAATGACATTCAGGCTCCAACTCTTTTGATCTGTTCCTGTAAGTCAGTGTAGTATATTCTCGGAGCGTTTTTTTCAGCTTCTCCTTAGGGGAGTCAATGTTTATCGGAAATGCTCCGTTTTTAGAGCGTAGAAATGTTTCAAATTTTGAAAAATGTACCATTCCTGGGAAAGTTCCTCAAAAGTTTGCAGCTGTTCAGCTTCAGTAGCACATCTCCACTCTCGCAATCATCCTTCCAGTGACTATCTCTGGTTTAGCACAATGTAGTTCTTCGGGATGAGGCGATTGCTTCTTGTTTGAGATCTCACAGCAGCCTTATGATGTGGTTTGATCCATTCTGTCTAAGTTCATGATGCAGTGTGATCCACTTGCATCTTTTCTTTGTTCTAGGGGGTTGGTGTCCAAATTGGAAATGATTTCAATGTTTCATTTTAGGACATTTTCAGTTTTTCCAGACTGAACCTTCAAAATTCGATTTCTCTTCAAATTTTTTGATGTACTATGGGGATTGAGACTTAGTCTGTTGTTTACTATTTATTTTGAGCTGGTGGATTTGAAGGAGGACACACCCTCTCCCTCCTTCAGTATGTTCATGTTAAACACTTATATCGGAAGTTGTCGTTCCTGGAGAGAACCCACTCCTCGAAGGCGCACCTCCTTGCTTTGAAGGATCCCATAGCCTCTTATTTTCAAAGAAGCACAGGATTGGCTCTGTAACACCCTCCCCAGCCCGGAAGCATGTAAATGAAATATGCCAAATGTGGAGCTCTGCAACATATGTCTTTATTCTTCAATATAGAATCAACCACTGCAAACATTGCGATATACCTTTTATAACCACACCTTAACACCGCCGAGCAGGTTACGTAATTTGTATTTAGAGTCCGCCTAGAACAGCAAGGGTACTAGCACGCATAATCCCAATACACTACATCTCCCCCTTTGTTAAATAAAAAGTACATCCATACACAATCGGGCAACCAGATGAAAAAAGAAGAAGAAAAGAATGAAACTCCTTAGAGGTCCTACTGGTAAACTCCATCCTCACCCCCTGAATTGTGGCATGTTTCACCAGTGGCGAAGAATTACTATTTATCAATAGGTTACCATGGGCACAATTAAATAGGGTTTTCATTGAGCATTAGTGTCTCAATCCCCCCTTATCTATAGATAGGTACCTTCTTAATAAATAGTATTTTTTGGGGGTACCTTGAGGCATTTGTAATACTCTTTTATCAACTGGATCCCTGCTTTATTAAAAAAGATATGTTATATAACAATTCCCATTTGTGGTTACCGCCTCCCTTGTCTTACTACCCTCAGCAGGGTGTGGATAGGCGCCAATGATGTATCTTGCCACTATCTAGTGGGTGAGGCATCTACTCCAAAATCTATCAGTAGGACCACTGCCCAGTTACTCTCTTATCTTCTTCTTTTTTCACCAGGTTGTCCTTTTGTGTATGGATAATATTTTGGGAGAATGCCACTAGGTCGGTCCTCTCTTACTCTCCCTGTGGGAAGAAAATAAAAAGTACAGACAGCATTAGCATAATAGTTCCTAAATGAGTCATCGAGGTGATCGCACTGGTCGGCAAGATCAGGTGGTATGCGGTAGTTGTGGGGCACCTTGATCATGCGCTGATGACATAGGTTCATATGTTTAATCGGACAGGAAGGCGGAGTTGCCTCACTATTGAGATTGGGAGCTGATGAACATCAAAGTAGGTGTTTAAAGTGTGCCGAGTCCCATTTGATGGACTTTCCGGGGCAATGCGCTAGCACCATGTGTCCTTTGCACATTACGACCCTTAAAGGGTTGACATCAAATGGAATGTCCATTTTCCGTTTCCTTTTCTGTGTGACCAGTGTCCAGTCCTCATGCCGAAGACTGTTCCCTGGCACATTGGTGCTGTTTTCATATTGCACTTTTGGGAAATGTGTTTGACATAAACATTATCAGCATTTATCGATTGGTCCAATGTCCATTGTGGTAGTTTGGTTCTGATGGCTCTACCAAATAGCAAGGTGGCAGGACGCTCACCAGTTGGTGAGTGAGGAGTTGATCGAGAGGCATGAAGGGCTTGACACATGGCCTGGTTGAGATTGATTTCTTTTATTGATACTTGCTGAATTACCTTCTTGAGAGTTCCCATGAATCGTTCAACAACACCATTGGCTTGGGGCCATAGAGGTGCATACTCTTTTGATGATTGACATTGAGTAGAGCAGGAAACGTGTACTCTTTGCAACTGAAAGAAAGGCCATTGTCAGATTTGAAAATAGCTGGGATGCCCCACGCTGCATAGATGTAATCAAGCCACTTGATGACTTTGTCATGGGTTGTCGTAGTCAAGTCTTCCACCAAAGAAAGATGTGGATATTCATCAATGATTATCATGAGATGATATCTATTGCCTAGTGGCCCAAAGAAGTCAACAGCAACTCTCTCTGAAGCATGTGTAGGAGGGTCAGACATTGTTATTGGATGCTGTGTCACCTTGGGGGATAAACAAGGTGAGGGAAGCACACTCAGTCTCTTAGGGCGTGGGTTTTGGTGGCTACAATGACACAATGTCCTTCATGGCTCAGTTCAATGAGTTTCTATCTTAAAATCACAGGTATGAGGATTCTCAAACCTTTCATTGTGATGCCTTCTCAAGTGAAGGATAGCTCATCTTGTAAGTTTTAGAATTTTTTTAATTCATCATCGTCAGCAAAGGGTCACACATATTTCTTCCAAGATTGAGTTGTAATGATGTCTTTGAGCATGTCCTTATTTGCATTTGTAGCTGCAATAATTTTTCAACGGATAGAGCTGCTGGACCCCAAAATGAAGTTGAGATCTTCTTCAGCCGCTTTGGACGTTAAACTGTGACAATGTAGTGGCACTTGTGAAAAGTAGGCTGAGGGGGTTTGATTTTTACACTGTTTGTGTACAATCACATAATCGTACTCCTCCAATTGCAACCCCCAACTCTTGATAAAAGGGGGAATCTTAGGTTTCGGGTTTCAGCAAATAGTGAGCAATGCCTGGTGGTCTGTGATGAAAGTGAAACGTTTCCCATATAAAAACACATCAAAATGTTTGCAGGCCCACACTACAGCCAAACTCTCCTTCTCTGGCTTCGAGCAGGCACGTTCTATTTCAGATAGTCCTCTACATAGCATAGGCTACAATGTCTCTGGACATTCAGATGGCCATTTTATTGAGCAAGGATTGCCCCCATCTACTGTGATCTCAGTATGTAACTTGGGATCAAAATAGGTCATTTTAGTTGCATTCTCATTTCCCAATTGCATGGTTTTATGTCTTTGAAACTTTGGTCGTATTCAGGAGACCACTGGAATGAGACATTTTTCTTTGTTAAGTCTCTCAATGGGGCACTCACTGTTGCAAAGTCACACATATATCTTGAGCAATAACTGGCCATGCCTAAGAAGGATCGCAGCACAGTTACGTCTTGTGGGGGGCAAGTGCTTGCACTTTATCTGGCCCTGGAGTCATTCTCCCATAAAAGAATATGTGCTCAAAGAATTTGAGTATGGTTTTGTGAAACACACACTGTACGGCATTCAGAATGAGACCTGCATTAACAAGTAATTGGAACACTTGTGTAAGGGTCTTGGCTTGCTCCTTTTGTGTTGTCCCAAATACCAGTATGTCATCACTGTACTTGAAAGCATGTATGACACGTTGAATTACTCACCGTAAAACATCATGAAATATCTGCACAGCTGAACATACCCCAAAACTCAGTCTGTTGTATCTGAACAAACCAACATGAGTCAAAAAAGTAGTAAAGTACCTGCAGTTTTCCTCCAGCTCGTGTTGATGGTATCCTTTGTTCAGGTCAAGACAGGAGAAGACTTTGGCCCCGTTCCGCTGCATGATTATGTCTGTGATGTGGGGACCAGGATTTCTTTCTCTCAAGATTGCTTTGATTGCCTGGCGCAGATCAACACAAATGTGTACTGCACCTCTGATGCCCTTTTTGGCACCACAACTATGGGCTAAACCTACCAATGTGAAACCAGTGGAGCATTCAATGATGTCATATTTCGACCATGTTTCTATTTTTTTTCTCAATGGCTTTTTGTAAGTGAAAAGCAACTTTGTAGTCCCATTGCACTTTCAAGCTAAGTAGGCATGCACTAGATGAAGTTCCTTGAAGAACATGAATTGACGCTTTCATTGACATTATTTTATGTCTCATGGTTGGTGTAAATGACCCTTGACTCTGTAAAGGTTTAGATTCATCATACGTGACTCTGTAAAGGTTTAGATTCATCATACGTGTATACCTTTGTACTTGAAAGTGTAAGGCAAGGCACAGTAGACAGGATGTTATAACTTCTCTACTGTCATGATTCTGCCAAAACAGATTCCTGGTGCACCTTGTCTGGCACCTGTTTACTGTTTTCTATTGTCTTTGCCAATGCTTATTGTGACTTTGCCACTTGTTTGTGCCATTGCTTGTTGCAAACTATGATGTTATCAAGGCCTATTGTCTCTTCTTAGCTCCAGTAGTTTACCTGTGAGCTGAAATCAGGAAGCTAATAGGGACCACACCCTGTTTTAGAAGCTTCCTCCTGAGCCCTTTAAATAGGGGCCACACCCTGTTCTCATTGCTGGTTATTGAGAAACCTGAGCTTGAGCAGCAGCTGTTCCTGTTCTCCGGTTGCTGATAAAAGATTCAGTTTGCAGCAAGAAGACTTCTGTTTGAAAGTTGCATATTGGGCTGATGTGCTTTTGAGCATTTACATGCTTGGTAATTTTGGCACGGTTGTGTAATGCGCTGAATCGCTCTTTACATGTTTGGTAATTGTTGCACTGTTGTATATTGCGCTGACGCATTCTTTAGTCATTGACGTTTGGTAATTTTGGCACTGTTTTACATGTTTGGGGATTTGGGCATTTTTGTACATCGCGCTGAAGCGCTCTTTGGTCATTTACATGTTTGGTGATTTTGGCAACTTGGCACATCGCGCTGAAGCTCTTTATGGGCATTTTCATATTGATGACTGGCATTTTGGGCACATCGTGCTTAATCGCTCTTGGGGGCATTTGCATACCTGATGAATTTGACATTGTGTCACATCGCGCTGAAGCGCTTCCTGGACATTTGCTCATTTTGAAGTCTGAGGTTCCAAGGTTGTTGGAAGTATCGCTGTGATATTTAACAGTGGTTTATACACATCATTATGGAAACATTGTGTCTAAAAGCCAAGTAGCTCTTTATATGAATGTGTGCTTCGTTTTGAAACATGCTTGTTTAGCCATAACATTGTATCCTTGAGAATTATACGAACAGAAATTTTCAGTGAATCCTGAGAAGATGTACACAACGACTGTTCTATTAATAACCTGCTTTTCTTTTACAGGTATGCTGTTAAATATAGTCAAAGAGTTTACGAAGCACGAAAGAAAAGTTAATCAAGGACAACGTCTCGTTCCAGGTCTTCCTCCCCACAGTACACACCCTAATTCCCTTCCCCCCATCTATACACTTTGATACTCAGTGCAGTTAAGCTTAATTCAAGGCTGCTGGAAGGTTGGCTTCTTGAGGGTACTGCTCCTAAGGAACCCAACAGAATTTTACCAGTTCTTACAGACACATAATATTAATCAACCCACCACTGTCTATAATGAAGGGGATGGGGCAGCTGTTCACCTTTAATGGCATTTTAGGACAGTGTACAAATGAAACGTTTTGCTCCATTTTCTGCTTTTCTTTTGACTTTTGATCTTCTTTGCAAGCAGAAAATCCCACAGCTGCATGTCATTCCTTGATAGATATCATTAATGATCACCTGTCTTCTTCACTAGCGCTTGATAGTGACGTTGAAAAACCTTCGTATTTGAATTTGATGATGATCAACTTTGTTTTATTTCTACTTGTCGTAACTGATGTTGTCTTTTGGCCTCGTAGTTTTGGCAAGAACGCTTCTGGAACCTTCTAGTGCCCATTTTTCCTTACCGCTGTGGTTCATTTGGCTTCTCTTTTACTTTGCAGACTGTTACAAAGTGGTTTTCTTTCCCACAGTCTCGCATGTCTGTTCTATGGCTATACATTTACCGTCATGGGTAAATGAAAACCCACATCAGAAGCATAACTTTTTTTTCTTCAGAGACGTTGACGTGTGCATCTATTTTGAGCTTCTGCTTACTTTTCATGGTCAATGCTGACTCAATGTGCACTCTTTCTCCTTCCGTATCAGCAGCTTGTTGATCTGCTTGTTCTTTTGCCCTTGCAGGCATTAACACCTTCTCTAAACTGAGTGTTGTTCTCAAGATGCGTGTACTGAAAGAGACTAAAAAACAACCACCGATGATTCTGAGGTCCATGGCTACTTCATCATTAAAGTCGCAGAATGTACAACGTTTGATACATGTGTCAAGTCTCTCAACAAACTCATCAATTGTTTCACCAGCCTTTTGCCATTCTTTAATTGAAACTGTACCTTTCACACTCAACATTTGGCATCGGATTGAACTTGACCTCCAACGCTTCTTTTATCGTTTGGTACGACGTCGCGTTCATTAGTGAGACTTTCTTTAACACTTCTTTCACTCCCATCCCTGGCAAGGTTTTTCAAGCATTTAACACCTTGGCTGCTAGAGCTATTTTCCTCCGGTGCTGAATTGTTGTAGAGCCTATAGTGCATGACGAGCTCAGCTCGTCATCAGCACAGCTCCACTATGCCTCATGACGAGCTGAGCTCGTCATGAGCATCGAAGGGGTTAATGATCTTGTTATCTTCTTGCTCTTATAGCACATGTATAAAATCATCGAATGTTCTGATCCATGCAGTCCACCTGGCACTGATGGTCTGTTTCATCGCTGTGCCAAACAGTGGTGGTACCTTCAGGAATGTGGCTCTGTTTTTTTTTTGTGCTCCTTCTGCTGCCTTTGGGAGTTTATTCTGTTCAGGTTGTGTTTGTTGCACAGGATGCCACCTGCAACTGCTGCACTCATTAGTATTGTGCTGGAGCCTGAGTTGTCATGTCCTATTTGAGGTTGTGTGGTGCTATAATTGCCTGTGCTGGTAAGTAAGTTTTTGTTTTCGTACCTGGTCGCCACTGCCATTAGTGTTTGCTTTGTATGGATGATGGCTCTATTTTATGGCATGGCTCAGACTCTGTTCTTTCAGCCTTATCCGAAGATTCTTCTGGGCTTTTCAAATGTGTTCCTCTGCAAGGCCTTCAACTTCTTCTATGGCCACGTCTGTGCTGGAGCAGGGCTTTGGCTCCACATACGCCAACTGCAGACTGCTTTGCATCGATTAGGGACACATGTGGCACGCATGAGTAGTTTGCTATAATATTGCAAACTCTCAGTGAGAGCAGCCTTGTTTCTTCGGGGCACATATCCCCTACTCATCGCCAGTTGTAGCATTCTACCCAGCCTAGGTACATGCAAATGAAATGTGCCACACATGGAGTTCTGCAACATATGTCCTTATTCTTCAACATACAACCACGCATTGCATGCATTGTGCCATAACTTTTATATCCACATCTTAATACCTCCCAGCAGATTACGTAATACCTGTTTAGAATCCGCCCAGAACTGCAAGGATCCTAACCTGCATATTCTCAAGACTCTACAGGATCCTTCTCTCTTCTTAGGCACCCACACCATGTTTGGCACTGGCTTTTCTCACCGTCTGACCTTTCAATACACCAGACATGTATGCTAAGTTAGTAGAATCCTGCTAGTTCTAATTCTCCATTGTGAGGAAGGTTAAGAATTCTCACGGACTCACAAACGTTAATTTTACTATCTAGTTATTCATGCCTACCAGATTTAGCACATTATAATGATGTATTGACAAGTTGCACTTACCTTCCACATCTCTCTTAAAAATCAAATTGCCTACTTCTGCCTTTCTGAATAGTACATCACAACCTTCTTTGTTGGTCAACATTGGCATTCCCTTTACCACCATCGTGGCACCTATCCTGAAACAACTTGCAGGTGAAGATGACAATGTTCAAATCACCTGATCTTCCCTAAGCGATTTTGCCTGTCATATGTTACACTCAGTGTTGCTGTTTAGACTATTGCCACTGACCAATCTCTCTTTTTTAAGGCTCATTCCCAAAATTATTTCTTTTGGTGGGTTTTATAAACTTATGAATTTAATATTGCGCTTTCTGCATTGTAATCTGGGCACACCCACATATCACCCTTTGACTAGAGTACATTTTAATTTAATTTATTTCAGCTAAAATAAAAATGTTCTTCTTAATATTCCTCTCTCGTTCCACAGAGGTGCTATCTGTGTAATACTTGACAGATTTCGCTTGAATGCTCCTTGTGCCTAGTCTACCTATCTTCGGTCTGCATTTCCTGGCTTTAAATAAAAAACTCTAGCATAGTACATGATGCACATGGGTAGCACAAATAGTGTCACACATGACACAGAGCACGCAATACAGAAACTGAGCAGTGTGTTTGATCTGAGCTAAAATAAGTGAAGAACGCATCCTGAGCGGACCATTAAGAGAATCCTATATGTTGTGATTTTAACCCACTTCGCCTTCTGAGCAGCCAAGTCACTCATGGCATGTCACCTGATCCAATTTTAATGTTAAGCTTTAGACAGGCGCATGTGCAAACTGTATCAATTTAATTTCAGCCGAGTGTTGCATGGAACCCAAAAGAAATTTGAAAGTGGATGGATCCTGGAACGCTAAAGACAGAGCCTGAACCTACGGTTTCATGAAACTTCCTAAATCAATCACCTACTGTGATTTGACATGATAGTGGAATAACGGTCTGCTGAACTTTGCAATGTGTTTATTGCAGGTGGTGTGACTTTTGTGAGATTTTAATTATTGGCATTGCAGCTGTTAATTCCTCATCCAACAGTCTCTGATCTTCTTGCTTCTGCATCCTCAGTTTCCAAACTATCTTCATCTTTACCATTTTGCTTATTTCCAAACCTCTATCACACTTGTTTCCTTCACAGATACCTCCCTCATTCCCATGCACCTACTTACTTCTTGTTTCTGTCTTTTATTACTCAGAATTTTACTTTCAGCTCACTCAACTTCAGCTTATCTTACTGCTTACTCTTTCATTTCCATATTTTACACTTGATCTGTGCAATCTTCATTCACACACCCACAGCAGGTACTATGCAGGTAGCAGCAATGCAAAGGAGAGAAAAATGTCCTCATGCAGGTTATGCACAAGCAGCACTGGTGTAAGTTTTCTTCACACAAAAGAGCAATAGCACAGCAATATACAGCCCAGGAAGCATGAGTACTGCAAATCTCCCTCACAAGAGTGATACACCATAGGAAAATCGAAGCAATGACAGTCACCTTTATTAGAGAGGTGCTGTAGTGACAGCAGATGTGAAAGGATCTCTCACCCAAACAGGTAGAACATCACAGCAGCAGAGCAAGCCTATATGACAAAAAGTAATAACGTATGAAGGGATCGGTGTGCACAGGTGCCAACATGTCACGTGTGACACCGTCAATCATTCCTAGCATTTTATCCAAAATCACGGTGCAAACAAGGATTTCTGATCCTATGTTTAAAAGCTAAACTCAAAACTACAAGTTCCAGAATGCACAGTGATTTTGGATAAAAAGCTAGAACCAGATAAGGTTTCTCATATGATGGCAGGAGAGTGTGGTTGTATGTGAAAACATACACACCACTATGTCAAATTTTCCAGGTACATATCGTAAAATGTGATGAAATATACAACCTTAGTGTGCTATCAGGTGCATTTGGGTTATGCATTAAAGAAGCATTTTTTTAATCTTGTAGCTTTCAGAGTGATAATATATATATTTTAGAGATACCTGTAGGATCAAATATGCTTTTAAAAATAATTTCTTTTATTTTACCAATGGTTCAAATTTACCTTATGGGGCGTGCCTAGGTTCCATTTCAATATGCGGTTTTTGGTATCTGTATATTATTTTTGTCTGTTCAGACCATTTAAATGAACATGAAAAAACGTTGGGGCCGAATATGATCGCGGTTTTCCCGCATCCTCCAGGCCGGCGGAAGCCACCGCCGGCTCAGAGGATGCGGGAAAACCGCTGCGGAGCCTCCAAAGACCCACCGCCAAATTAGGATTGCTGGTGGGTCTTGAATTCCGTCCGCAGTTCAGCTGCGGTTGCCTTCCGACCCCGGTGAAAAAGCACTAACATGGCTGGCGGTGTCTATCAGGATGGAGGGAATCACATGCTTTTCCGCGGCGGGTTTTCCGCCGTGGAAAAGCATACGGATCTTCAATGCGGGGGCCCGTTGCGGGCCCCCTAGGTGAAGGAGGGGGTGGGGGTGCACATGGGGGGTACCTATGGTACCTCCCTGCATTTGTATGCAGAAAGCGGCAGGCACCGCGCGATCCCTGCCACTTTCTACATACAAATGCAATGCATGCATTTTTAACATTGCTGTGGGTGCAGCTTGAAGCCGCACCCGCCTCAATGTTAAAAATAGAGGATGTGACCGCCAGGGTGGAGGTCACATCCTAATTGCACAGGAGGGAACGCTGCAGCCCATGCAGACGTTCCCTCATCCTCGATGATCGCGGACGTACTCAAGTCCGTCCGCGATCATAATCGGCCCCTCAGTTTGGAGAGTTCTTAATGATTTAAGTAAAAACTCTGCACCATGGAAAATAAAATGTGGATGGGTCATTGGCACTGTGTCTCACTTTCTGAATCCAGGGCAGATCACACAAACTCCTACGGCTGGATTTCGCATTACAGCCACCCAGTATGGCAATCTTTGTTGGTACCCTGCCCCACTGCCCATGACCTCCTCTCTGCCCCAATGCCCATGACCTCTTCCTACATGGACTCCCTCACAACCTCCTGCCCCACTGCCCATGACATCCTTCTACATGGATTCCCTTACTATCTCCATCCATCGGTGCACCTCATCTTCCCATAACCTCAATGTATTGTATCAGAGCACGCTTTATGTCACACAGACATAGTGCACAGAGACAAGAAATCATACAAATGTAATAAATCAATTTTAGGAAATGTTACATAAGACAATTTGAGCTGCAAGATGTAGGAATCAGGTCATCCATACTGATAGGCATTATAGACAACAGATATCATGCATTTTACCAGTCTCAAATGTCCCCATTCACAAAATTTGGCCGTTTGAGAGCAATAAAATGCTTTTTGGTATGTATGAATTCCAATTTGCACTTCAGTAACGTGTTACCGAATTGCAATTTGGAATTGCAAAACATACCGATTCTGTATTAGGAAGGGACATGTTCAGGGTGTCCCTTTATCATATTTAATCGCAGCGGTATGTAGGAATGCTTTGCAACTGAAATGCAGTCACAAATCATTTTTATGTTACCATCTACTTCAAGTAGGTGGTAACCCATTCGCAAATAGTATAGGGTACCTAAGGTAACCACTCCTTCTTTGTGAATGTTCCTAAAAATGTTTTTCAAGAGCAGGCAGTGGTCCCACAGGGCACTGTCTGCTCTTAAAAAAATGTAAAGAAAACTTATTATTTACATTTTTTAAATGCAACCCGTTTTCCCTTAAAACAAATGGGCTGCATTTAAAAAAAATATTGTTTTATTTAAAAACAATCACAGACATGTTTGTCTGCTGACCCCAGAAGGCCACCATCCCTGTGTTTTTTGAGAGTCCTAATGAGTCGTAAATTGAGACCTGCCTCATTAAAATGAATGATGTAGGTAAATTTGCAACATTTAGGAAATGCTAAGTAACACTTGTGGAGTTTTGTATAATCAAATAGCGATTGCCTAACTGCGAGTCGCAGAGAATGGCAATTAGAGAATTGCTGTTTGAAATTATGATACATGTGGCCCTAGATGTAAAGAGTGATTTATTTGGAAAAACACAAACTCTCAATTTAAAATGTAACAGTGGTTGGGGTCGTATATATCAATAAGAAGTGTTTTACTACTGAAAGGAACCCTTTTTAGCAACCTTATAATCACAAAAGTTTGAGAAGAAACTTAAGGTACTAAGCGTATGCCTTGCAGTTTGCATGCAGCTCTTTGATAATAATACATAGCCCACTGTGCTATATTATGAGGATTGTAGCATACAAACTGTAAATACCAAAACATTCTCTGTGAGAAAAGCAGTAGCCTACTGAGCTATCACCACAAAATGCAAATCTGTGATCTGCTTGTAGCACATTTGCAGGAGGCTCATTAACCATTTCTACTACTTTATAAGTCAAAACCATGACCAGACTAAAAAACAGCTCTCTCCAGCAAGTACACTATTCGCCAGAGTTATCCTATTGTTATTGTACCTTGAAACATTTGGGGCACAAAGATCTCAGCAGGCTGCTTTTGTCTCCCCTCTCGTCTGACCTGTCTTAAAGGGGCACTGCACTCCTTTCCAGTTTCCTCTCCAGTGCTCATCTCTGAGGCCCTGTACATGCAAATTGGAAGTGCAGCAGGAAAGAGTGAAACATATTTTAACCCTCAAAGCCCCCCTTGATTTCGAATGATAGGCACTCTTCAGTGAGTTATACGTTTTTTCATTCACCTCTGCCACTAATGATAGGCCTCTGAACGGTCTCAGTAGCTTTTTTTAAATGTTTTTTATAGTTGCATTGTTTTGAATTATATAGATTCTCGGCAGCTGGGCTGCTGGATCTGTAGGGGGCCCCCTCTGACCTCTAAGGTGCAGGGGCCCTCTCGCACCGTGGGGGCTGCGGCGGCATCCATTAGGCCCATGCTAGCGACCACTTGACAATTCAATGGGTCCATTATATTAATATAGTTGTTTTCTCTGTAGAGTCTTTAAAACAAAGTTTTTGTTTCTTTGACTTGATTAATTTTTTTTTCTTTCTTTTGGAAACAATTTAAGAAAGCTTGATTGTAATTTTCTTTCAAGATCAAATCAATATTATTTTGATACGTTGTCCCAGGGCAAATAAAAGGAGTGGAGCCCGTAGGCCGGTGCCTACTTTGCCTATTTTGTAATCTGGAATCGGTATGAATGGTAATGCCAGTACTTCTGTATGAGGGGTAAGTGGATGACCGGGGAAGAAGGGGTAGAATTCCTATCTGAAGTGTTCTTTGGTGTCTTGGGCTGCTACATTCTGTGAGGGGTGAAGACAATAGCCTTTAAAGCAGGAGTAGAAGGTTGGTTGTTGAGAAGATATTGGCCTTAGATACTATGAGCCTTTCATAAAAGATGAGGCCAGCAGTTCTCGTTTAAGAGGTGGACAGATAGCATGGGAAGGAGGGGGCAATTGAGTGTTTGTGATGGAATTTGGCTGGCAGGCTGTGTTGAGCATTTCTTTTGGAGAAATATACAGGATAACTTGATGGTAGTGGTGAAGGGATTGGTGGTTAAGGTTCTGTTTTGTTTGGGGGTCTCCACTATAAATCCATGAGAGCTGAATCCTTGCCAGAATTTCAAGATATCAACAAAAGATAAATTTCATCCACTGAATTAAAATGGAAATTAGTCACATAGTGGTCATCTCAAACCTCTGGCACGGATATGATCCACCTGAGACCAACAACGGATAGCTCTGCTTTAGTTGATATCTCTGGGTCAGCATTTTTTTAAAATGGTGAGCCAGTATGATCTTCTTTAAAGTTGACAGATTAAGCAGCATTGATAATCATTTTTTGTTACAGGTAAGCAGGGTTTAATGTGGCAGAGGTGGCAGGGAGTGTGATCAAGGTGGTCTTTGGTCCCAGAGCTTAGGAGCCGAGATGATGTTCATTGGAGGTAGGCAAGCCACTGAATGCTTGAGCCAGCCTCGATCCTGAAGCCTGGCTCCAGCATAGCTCAATGTCTTATTGGAACCTCTAGCACAAAATGAGCCATGCTTTCATGTAGCTTCTGCCTGCCTCTGTAACCCGGATGTGGGGTTATTGCCCGAGTTGTCAACTCTGGAAGGGAGGAACCAGGTTCGAGACTTAATGTCAGCTCCACATTCTGTGATGCTAGAAAATTCACTTAATACTTCACATAATATTTCCATCCCTATAAACAAGGAATGGTAACCTTGTGTAATGTAACTGGTGCTCTCGTAAAGCACTCCAATAACTTCAGGTCGAGTTCCCACTATATAGAAAATACAGAAAAAGTGCACGAAGATGTAAAAACAAAGTCATAACATAAGGAATGATAAATAGATACCTATATACTAGCTGCTTTGTACAAAGTGAAACAAGAAAACCTGGATAAATAGCTACTTCCCTGTTTAAATTGTGCGCTAATAGCCAAATATTCTATCCCACCATATTTCATTTTTTTCATTATCACATATGAAAACATGTTTAAATATGTGAGTCCACAATACCAGATTTACAGATTGGATTAAGAGATTATAATGTTCCTCTATAATAATCTGGGTCATATACAGGATTTACACGACAATTGCTTTCCCTTAGTTCACTAATGGTTCATGTTTAAAAACTATCCCTTTTAATAAACTACTTCTCAATGCAGTGTTAAGATACGACTATTAATGTCAAAGCTTCCACATGTAAAAGGAATAAACTTTTTTGAATTCTGAAGAGACTATCAAATTTATTTGATGTTTGTTGTATGATTCACATAGTAAACATTTTCAGGACTTGGCTCGTGCACAAGCTCTAAAATCTGAGCCAGACTCTTACTTTGGCTTCAGCTCACCTGCAGGTAAGTTGTTGGCTTGCCCAGGGCACAAGTCCTAAAAAAAGAAGTGGGGGGACGCTGACGTTACGACAGAAAGTGACGTCACAAAAGGTGACTTGCACCATCAGACTCACCCTTTACATGCGATTGCATCAGAGATGCCAGCGCGTGAGCAGCGTTCTCAAGAGCGTTCTCAAGAGAGGCCAAAGAGTGAATGTGTGGCACCATTTACTCCAGTTATCGAGCGCCCAGTAAAATAAGTGGGGGGACGCCATCCACCCACATGGTACCCCGGCTTGAGCCCTGGGCTTGCCCAATTCTAACATTCATGAGGTATGAGCAGGATGGTAAATGTAGTGGTAAATGTAGTGGTAGGCCCATGTTTAGCAGGGTAACAAATGTGGCGTCAACATTCTGGTCCAATGTGGGTACCACCAAATCACTTCAGTGGACATTATTGGTGCTCTACCATTTATCTAGCATCCAAAGCTTACATTGAAGTCAAAGGGATACCAATTAATACCCAAAGAAAGCGGTAGAAGCCATCTTGAAACTTTGATACACTACCATAAGATTTGCCTATATTGCCAACACAATTTAAAGCTGAAATCGAGCACCTGGCTACTTTTCAGTATCGCTTGCATCCCATTCAGCCACAGTAGGAATGGTGTGGTCCAAATTCACTACATTAATTTACTTCTACTCCTTTGCATCCAGCGTCGGATTGGTAACAGGGGCATTCGGGCAATGCCCGAGGGGCCGGGGTCGAAGTTCCTGCTGTGGGCGCTTTTGAGCAGCCTGGGGGCTGATTTGAGCGGTGTCTCTGTTGTTCGACTATCCCACCAGCGGCCCAGTGGGTGTCGGAGTGGCCTTTCTGGGGGGAGATGGGCGCTCATTACCTTCCGTATAGCAGCAACATGTAGAGGTGTCACCCCTTTTCTCTCGCTGGGCCTCCCATTAATGTAGGCATACTGAGAGGGGCAAGGGGCCTCAGCAGAAGTGGCCTCACTTGTTTTCAGGTGTTTTTCACTAGTGTAAACTGAGAATTGCAGTCCTCCCCTCCGCCCCCGGCCCCCGTCTTTTTATGTAAAATTAAGCTGAAGCAGTGATTTGAGGGAAGGCATTATGCTAATGTGGGCCGATTTTTTTATGCATGCCCGGGCCGATTTTTAATCCCAATCCAACCCTGTTTACATCTAGTACTTAATTTGTGCTGGTATTTGCACATTCTTGCCATTGGACCTCAGTTTGGCCCCTTGTAATTAATATTTTTGCAAATACTGATAATCTCATAACAATTGCTCAATCTGAGTGCGGTCGGTGTTCACAGGAGTGGAATCACAGCATAGCTAAAGCTAGAGATCTGATCACCTCTAGGCGCGCTGCAAACACAACAGCGATAATATAATACAAACCATAACATTACTCACCCAATCAGCGCCCCCCTGAAGAAAATACAGTCCAGTCATCTGCAAAATAAAGATGAAATAGGGTTAAAGTCCTCTGAAACATAGGGTTAATACTAGAGAGCATGCGAGTGAAACAGGAAAGGAGAGAGGCCATGAAAAAGAGTGAGGGGCAGATTTATGTTAACTGGGGATGCGCCAGTTAACATGCGCCACAGTGCGCCACAGCTCTGCCAGCCATGGTGCGCCGCATTTATAATGCGGCGCACCATGGTGCAAAAACGGCACAGATGCGTGACGCATCTGTGCCGAAAATGTGGCGCATTGCTGGAGTTGCGTAGCAAAGGCGCGACGCAGCTCCAGCAAGGCTCGGGGGTGCCCCATTTTAACAATGCTGCGTCAAGACCTACGCCTGCTTCAAGCAGGCGCAGGCTTTTGACGCAGCATTGGCTTAAAAGTTACTGAGTGAAATCTCATAGATTTCACTCAGCCACTTTTGCGAGGCGCACCTGCCCCGGAACGCCCACCCTGCACCGGAACGCCCACAAGCGGCGCAGGGCTTTACAACGTGACGCATCTGCCTAGATGCGTCACGTTGTAAATCGTTCGTAGGGATGCGACGCGTTTACGCCGCCTTGCGTGACGCAACAGCGGCGTAAATGTGGCGCAAGGGCCTCATAAATCTGCCCCTGAGTGAGGGAGGAAGAGAGGCAGAGAAAGCCAGGGAGAAATAAGCAACACAAGAAGGAGTAAGAGCGAGATCAATTAAAAGATGTCATTTATTATGGAAGTGGGTCAGTAATTAAGCAATTGAAGCTGAGGTCTGTATATGTTTCTTTTTCTAATTTCAAATATTTATTGATTTTCGCTACAAAAACTGTAATGCAATAAATGCTGACACAAGGAAACAACAAAACAAATAAGGGAAATGGTTACAGGTAAAGTAGGGTCCAATTAGTAATTCGTGGTTCGCTGTATGGGTGGAAAATCATTATAGATGACGCACATAGTTCAGTTATTCCATAATGTCCATATAAATGAAACATATTGAAAAGGTACTTTGGAAATGAAGTGAAAAGAGGGGAAATAGATAGATGGGGAATGAAAGTGGAAGGTCCTATGCATTCTCTTACTTTCATATCTTTAGCACATGGTGAGAATAGAGAACTGCACATTATGAGACATGGGATAGTAGGTAAGAGGTGCACAATGTTCAGGGAGGTTTAGTGGTATTAAAGTAAGCTTCCAGAGACTTCCAGATGGGTCTGTTTTGGGGTCTCCATGGGAAATGTCAGAGAGCAATGGGTCCCGCTTTCATCACCGCTCTCTGCCGCATCAAGACTCAAGATCCAGGGGGACTACATAGCCCAGTCTGCCTTTGCTATCTTGTGCCCGGGTTCTTTGTCATTTGTAAGCACAAGGTGGCACTTTAAATCCGGCAGCCGGCTCCCGCAGCGCAAGACAAGCGCGCATGCCCGGGCCAAGGGCAGGCCCATCTGTGCCCGTCTCCGCCAGGAAGAGACAGGGCAGGGCCAACCCTCTGACACTTGCCCACCAACTGCCCACCCCGACTGATAAGGTTCTGTTCTTCACGCCATTGGCAATTGACTCATATCACTATTTACTTTATTATGTACTTATTTTTCGTTACCCATTCTGGCTGTAGGCTAAAGCTTTAACACGTATTAATCTTGTTTATTGACGCACGTCCTGGTTCTTTGAAAAATATTCTGTTTTACCACTTATATTCCACCTCTGATATTCCTACAGATTGTTGCCCTTGTTTAACAATATTTGGACTGATCCAAAGGGGAAAAGGAAAACAGCAGACTGTGTGGGTGGGGGGCTAATGAGAAAAGGCAAAAAAGCTAAAAAGTTACCTAAATATGCGTTTTGTAAAACCAGTTGTGCCATGAACCGTATTGACAACCTTGTTAGCGACTGTGAGGATATTTTACTTACTCCACCGGGTTCGAACGGCAGTGCTTCAATTGTGGCCAAGGCATTGCCCCTCACTTCTACCACCACCACCCTTAAAGTTACCCCGTCAATCCCTGACATGTTCAAAAGCTCTACCCTGAAGGGCCAGCAAATACTTGCTCACTAAAGTATTTCGCCGGTAGTGAGTAACAATCCTCTTTTGCCAAGCTCCCATTACAAGTTTCATTGAGCCTGCCATCGTATGTACAAACAGATTTTTACCCCTAATGGAAATCCCTGAGGAACCCTGTGACCATCCGGGTACCAAGGGGTCAGATGGCGAACCCACCAGATATGACCAAATAAATGGGGGTATGTATTCATGTACTGACCTGTTTACAGGCCAGATAGCTGACCTAAAGGCTCAGACCAAACATCTTATACCGGAAGTTACTCAACTTAAGGGCATGATTGACACACTTTCTACAGCACTCAAAATATGCACTAGTACAATCCACCCAGTCACTGAAGCTCCGACCAGGGCCCAAGTTTCCAAAATGAGTAACACCTCATAAAGGGAACACAGGTAGTCTAAACAACGAAACTAAAGCTAATTGGCAATTTGCAACATTCAATAAATAATTGACCTGTGGTCCAAGTACTATGCAGCACATCACTACCAACAAAGGGGTAGGGAAAAATGACTACAGCTTGCATGTAGGGGACAACAGGAAATAATTCCACAACTTCTCCCGAGTTAGCTACCAGCCTGGAGTAATTCTACCTGCCAGGGCCAGCCACTATGACAAACCCCAGTCCTGTCCCTACAAATCATACATTTTTCTGACTAATGTTCCAAAAACTTCCCCTAGTTTACCTAAGGAAGATGAGCAATCCCTGATCAATAAATGCACCCAGTGGCTGAGACACTGCAGATCATCAAAGACAATCACATAACTAAACAGTTTTCTAGATACAATGAGCGAAGGGAACAACTTAGACATAGTAGGAGATTTTAACACCACATTTGAGCCTCCGGACACTGAGGATAGCAACCTTAGTGTGGATGAAGTTGCTCAGTGGGGTATCCCTCAACTGGAGATGCCACCTAATAAAAAGTGGACCGAGGCAACGCTCCAACTTAAAGCATTCAGCCTAGAAAGGGGAGTTAGGGCAGTGAACGGTCGTACATCTTCTGATTGCTTAGGATCCCACACATACAGTAATGGCCTGAGAAGCAGTCGTATTGACTATATCCTCATTATTGTAGAGAATTGGCCATCTCTTGTTGACATGGAGGTTTGTGTGAGGAACGAAAGTGACCATAAACCATTGTTGTTTAGAGATTAAGGTAACTGGCCACGTAACATCCCTGCCCACTCGCAACGTGAGTCAGACTGCCAATGCTATAATAAGTAACAACATGGGGAGGAATAAATGGTCTCGGATTGTCAAAAACGAAAGTTACCTTGAAAAAATGAAAGAAGAGCTGATGAGCACATTAGATGGTCTATATAAATGTAATAAACAGGGAGAAATTTATTATTATTATTATTAACTTTATTTCGGCCGTTTTGGCCATAAAAGTCATGTACATACATAAAAAATCATCATAAATATAACAATATTTTCTTTTAAAAAGGGGAAAAAGTGTTATACGGACATAGAATAGTTTGCACAGTTCATTCATTTTTACAAGGACAATCATACATTATATTTCATTTCAAGGATTTAAAAGAAAATTAGTTAAGAAATATCACAAATGCATTAGTTGGATAGACATATACACTTTCCCAACTCAGAGACAAAATCCTTGTTTTTTTCGGATTATGTAAACAGAATGTAGAAATTTACTTATGCTAAATACAATGAACTGGGTTGTGTTACTTTTCATGATCCTAAAAGCTATTGAACAGGACCTAGTCCCCAGGAGGTTACACATTGGTTTCAACCATTTCTTTCTCGGTTTCGCGTATGCGCTACAAACAAAGAGCATGTGAACCTCATTCTCGGAACAGTCAGTTTGGCACATAGGGCAGCTATTGGTTTTAACAGACAAAGCCCCCAATTTCTTTTGTGCCCATCTTTCTGTATTGTAATTCAACATAAGTGTCCCATATCTAAACTTTAGAAAAAGAGTTTTTGCAATAGGTGGCTCTATCTCGTCCAGGAATGGTTCGAAGTAAAGTTCATCTTTAAATAATAAAAAAGCCTGGACTGCGGAACCAACACTAACTCCATCCACTAGCTTCCTACTTATATGATTCCAGAATGCTCGCTTAACTACCATTTTGGAAAAGGTAGGCATTTTATCTGGAGTCTCCCACATAGAATGTAGGTCCAAAAGTATAAGCCATTTTTTAATGTGCACTAGCCAGTGCAGGGAGTTGAAGGAATCAAGCATCATCAGTTCTTGCAGGCCATATCTATAATCTATCAGTTCGGGTGTAGTCCAAAGCCTAACCCAAAATAGTAATGGCCTTAACATAGTTAGATGATCTGTTCTCCTAAAGTTTAGGTCAAGTTGGAGTGGTAAAAGTGGTGTGCTACTAGGTACCCTAACGGAGGCACGCATGAATTTGTTGTCCAAAACGTGGAAACTATTCTTTGCCCAAGGGCCCCATATTTCTGCTCCATATAGTACAGCAGATTATATTTTAAATTTAAAAAGTTCTAAAACCGGGGTAACACTCTTGCTTGTGCTGGAATTCATTTTACTTATGATAGGTTTGACATTTTGGGCATAAGTTATTTTACTTTTCTCAATTTGGGGTTTCCAGCTTTGTTTGGAATCGAGTACAACACCCAGATAAGAAAAGTTATCCACAGTATCTAGTTTTTGGCTGTTTAGGGTCAAAAACCCTCTATTTGGCATACTGGGATTTAGTAACATGCATTTCGTTTTATTTGCATTGATTTCCAAGCCCTTTGTCTGGCAATAGCAGCTGAATGAGTTGAGGAGTGCCTGGAGACCCTTTTTTGTTTGGGATATAAGTATAGTATCGTCTGCAAAGAGCAGCGCAGGCACCCTTACACCATTGAGCTGCGGTGAATCATTGACACAAGCATTTAAGTAGTCAGGGACATCGTTTATAAACAAGGAAAATAAAGTAGGGGCCAGGACACACCCCTGGCGAACCCCACGTTCAATGGGAATATTGCGAGTTAGCTCACCATTTGGGCCCCACCTGATGTTTGCAAAATTATCTGCATGTAGCTCAACTATTTGAGCGAGGAGGCATCCCGGCAACCCAAGGTCTTGCAGTGTTTTCCAAAGTAAGCTACGTGGGACTAAATCAAATGCAGCCCTCAAGTCAACGAAGGCTACATACAAATGACCTCTTTTCAGCTGGACATATTTCCAAATCAAGCAACAAAAACGAAAGATTTGATCTGTTGTGCTTGTCTTACTCCGAAAGCCAGCCTGGAATTTGGAAATTATGTTCGTAGCTTCAAGCCAATCATTAATTCTGAATAGAAGATGTTTGGCATATAGTTTTTGAAGTGTGTCCATCAAGCTGATTGGCCTGTAGTTGGAGGGTGTCATTCTATCCCCCTTTTTAAATATTAGCACAACCTCTGCTGCCCGCCAGCTCTCAGGAAAGTTGCAATTTGAAGATAGGGCGTTAAACAAACGATTCAGATAGGGGGCCCAAACTTCAGGTTCATGTTTATAAAGATCCCCCGGTATTCTATCCGGACCAGGGGCTTTAGAGTTTTTAAGATCATTAATCGCCTTTACTGTCTCCTCCAGAGTAAAGTTGAGCGGTTCAATATGCGGCGGGGACCTTAGGCTCCATTGGCTATCGCTGTCGTATTGTTTGTAAAGATTTGTAAAATGAGATACCCAGGTCATCTCATCCAGGAATACATCCTTCACGACTATCCCAGCATGACCGCCATTGGCCACTAGTCTCCAGAAGCCAACATTGTCATTAGTTTTTGCGGCAGATAACATGTCGGCCCAAATTGATTCCTCCCAAAGTTTTTTAGATGTTTCCAACGTGCGTTTATATTCCACCCTTGCAGCTTTTACTTCTTCTTTGGACTTGTTTTTAATAGCAAACAGTAGATTTGATTTGGCAGTTCTACACGCGTGGCCATACCATAACTTTCCGTGGTTTGCCACTCTTTGATTTTGCTGCTTCTTTTTCGGCATTTTTGATAAGAGCATTTTTAATTCCGAAAAGAAGATTTTGTGTAGATCAATAAAATGTTCAAAGTGTTCCGGTAGGAAGGCATAGTCACCTATATGTGCAAATGTTTGTTCAAAAAGGGAGTAAACCAGTGCTAAGGCTTTACCATCTGCCAGAACACGTGGCCATCTCACTGCACGCCTGTTATTACTTATGTGGACATCCTCACATAAGGTGACTTTGGTGGATTCAATTGTGGATGAAGTGATATCACTAACCATGCTCTTGTTGATGTAAAGTTCCAAAGGGTAGTGATCACTTTCCCCCCTACTTGCTACTTTCAGATCTATCATAAAATGCCATATACTGAGAGAAACAAGTACAAAGTCTAAGTTGCTGTTAGCTTTAGAGAAGGTTGGATGTTTTTGCAGGTCAGATGGGAGTCGGCCATTGCCCGCTCTGAGGCCGTGATCTGCAGAAAGTCTTAAAAGTTGGCTGGCCAATGTCGTATATTTAACAAATTTGGTGGTCTCAAGCTGGGGGATGTTATAGGCTGAGTCCTCATCTTCGAACACTTCAGAAATGCCCAACACAGTTTCAAAATTGCAATTTAGGTCTCCTCCTAGAATGACCGGGGTGTCTCCAATTACGTTTTTAAGCAGGAGCTCCAGGGCCTCAATTGTTGATGATACCTTCGAGTGACTGGTTGGTCTATTATAAACGTTGACAATAAACCATTCATTGCCACACAATGGAGTTGCCCTTAGGGCTAGAATATCCGGGGAACCTGTATCCACAGTTTCAACCTGCATGGCTAAGGTGATTTTTAGCCAAATTAATAGACCCCCTGATGGTCTTCCTCGATTAGACTGAACTGCCTTAGTGCCAAAGGTTTTGTAGCCTACCCGGTGAGGAACTTCTAAGGCCCAAGTTTCTTGTAGTAGGCAAATATCACAGGTGTCAATGTAATTTGCCCACTCTGGGTCTTTTAAGTTCTTATAAACACCTGCAATGTTCCATGATAAGATAAGTAAGCAAGGGTCAGTATTCTGAGTGGCCGGGGGGGGGATCACTGCGCACAGATTGCGCCTAGTGCCTACTTGCAGTGATGTTATGTCTGACTCTGCAACCTTTATCTTTACTCCAGCTACAGGGGTTGCACTCTCATCCCGACCACCCTCAGCTGTGCCACAGCATATATTTCCAGCTCTATAGAATGATCCCTTTTTCTGTGGAGCTGGATTAAACTTGTGCATCATAATCCTTTTTGGCTGTTTATCATCATGGAAATGTGCGGCATATTTAGGTTTGGGGTAGCCTTTGCCCAAGTTACAGAAGCCATCGTATAATTCGTGGATGCAGTCAGGCATAGTGGCAAGTCAATCCACAGCATCTAAGCAGCTGAATCTGTTGAAGGTAGAAATGCCAGACCACATGTTGTAATCACCATGTCCAACCAAGTTTGGAGCACCAGACCACGTATTATAATCTCCATACCTAACCAAGTTTGGGGCACCATCTGAATACTGCTTGACAGAATTCCAGTTGGGGCCGTGATGGATATGTCTTGGTGGAGGATAGAAGAATGATAGGGGTCTGGCTTCAATAGGGGGGTTCATACCGTACGATTTCCAATTGCAGATTTGTTCAGCACTCTGGGGTTCCTCAAAGGATATGACAATGCAATCGCCCGTGATTGATTTTGCAGTTGGCCCTACCCACGGTACCCTCCTAACCATGAGGATCTTACTTTTCAGGTGGTTAGGAATAGGTTTGTATTTATTTAGCCAAAAAATCACTTTGTTTTTTAGCAATTGGAAATTTTCTTCGTATTGACTGTCCAGTTCTGGCACCCCTGTGAGAACAGCTACAAATGTACTAGCGTCTGGTGGCAAATCTATGTATCCTCCTCTAAAATTGTTGCGAGTATGGTTGGACTGGTAGTTTGGTTTATGGGAGGCATTAGGAAAAGTTTTGTCCTGCATGGATTGAATGCCTGCAGCACTAATGTAGGGATAGGTAGGAATATTAGGTTGAGGTTTGTGTAAAATGGATGTGCTCTGATTGAAAGAGTGAGAAGAAGAGGGAATTTGTGGTAAGGGAGAGTTGGTATGTACTTGGTTTTTCTGAATCGATTTATTAGTAGTATTTGCAGCTGTAGCCGTGGAAGTTGAAGGGGTTGGATTAGGTTGGTTTTTAGTACTACTTGATTGAGTAATGTTTGTGTTATTAGCTATCCCTACCTTTTTTTGCTGCACATCTAATGGCTTAGTATGTGATTCTTTCGATGTAGTCGGGGCAAGGACCGGAACTTGCTGGGTGACTCTAGGCACTTCAGTACAATTAAGACTTATACTGGAAAGAGTGATAACACTTTTCTCAACTTCGAGAAGCTGGTTCTCAATTCCAGTTAACCTGGTTTCTAATGGTTTAAGTAATCTCTTGAGCGTTTCCCATACTATTTTTAAAAATTCCTCTCTTCCACCATCTGGTTCTACCATGACACAAGGGGCTCTCTGTCCTTCACTACCTGAATGATCAGACTTATCTAGGGAAATGTGCTCATCTATGCTGATGTTAGTAATGTCAGTGTTAGCTAGTGCTAGATCATGTGCAGAGCTCTCAGATATTACAGCAGGCGTATTAGGAGTCCCACCCTTAATGTTATGACTAAGAGTAATTTTTGCTTTTTTCCTAGCAAAAGCGGTGAGATGCTTACGCTTTCTTTTGTGCTTTGTTGGAGCTTTGGCTGGCGAATTGTTTTTAGAAGACTCTGTTTCGACTGGCAACTGGCTAGTAGGTATTGGACATGCGGTTGGAATCGTCTCTGCTAATGAATTACAGGGTACCCCATCTGGGAGGACTTCGACAATCTCCTTTGAGGGTGTCAACTGAAATGAGCTTCCTGACTCAGCCCTAGCTAGAGGCCCATGGGGCTCCTGGTTAGTAGGAGGAATTAATTCCTCTACTACCGAGTGCACCTCGGCTAAGGCAATGATTGGTTTTGGGCCAGAAATGCGCTCAGGAGTTTTAGATGTAGCAATGCTGCCTAGGGAAGATTTTTTCCTAAGCGCAAGTTCAGTTGAAAGCCTCCTGGCGCATTCAAGTTCAGTTGATACTCTATGCTGAAGTTTGGTAATTTCATTGTCAATGGAGAGGCTGGTCCTGGTGATAAAGTCATCTAGGGTGCCTGTGGCTTTTTTAGGAATCTTTGTGGCCTTACTCCTAGTTTCACGTGAGGACATTATGGGGAAGGAAGGAAGGAAAGATACAATAAATACGTAAAATAGTGCAAGTATGCTACTGAGACTCAAGAGGATAAAACCAAGGGGAGTGGCCCGGTCCGGTCTCAATCGGTCTCTAACGGCCTAAAACGGCCCTGTCTTTGCCCAGTCTTAGCCCGGGCTGCGTCCCGCGCTGCGGGAGTGGGCTGGTGTTATGAGGCCTCAGGAGGGCGGGGGGCGGCCCAGCAGGGAGAGCGGACCGGAAGCTCTCCGTCGGTCTAGCAGGGACTTCTGGGAATTGAAGTCCCTGCACGCTCGCAGCCCCGCTGCAGCCACACGCCCAAGCCGCTTACCTCCTTACTGCCTCTACGCTCCTCGCTCGCAGCTGGTGGTGTGTCTCCCTCCTCAGGCAGGCGAAGGGGCACCCGCAAAGCGGGTGCGCCGAGAAGTGGTCGGATGCCGGGTGAAGACAAGATGAGGCAAGGTGAGCCGCTCTGACTCGTTGCTGGCGCTAGTTTCCTCCGTTTAGGGCTTGACGTGGCAATAATGTCCAAAGCAGTGTCCCCGGGAGAAATTAACTTTAATATTACCCAAATCCACGAGGCCATGTTTGAAAAGATTAGGTACTTATTTGTCAAGCCTCTCAATATTTCAAAGAGACCCTCACCGAAACATGACCATTGCTACAACAAGGCCTGTAAGGAAGAATACAAGCAACTATCCCAGGCATTTAAAATCAAAGATATGGGCAAGATCAAAACAGCAAGTAAAACGTATAAATCCATGCAAACAGTAGCAAAAAAGGAATGGGATGATTTACGGTGGCTAGAAATTTTACAGGCTGGCAAAATGAGAAATATGCAATCATTTTGGGAGTTGGTAAAGTGGGGTAGAGTAGGACAAGGCAACACCTCCAAACCACACAGCGCCCTATCAGTGGGTCTCCTTCTTTGAGAACCAATTTGCAGTTGGAGAGAATGCATCTCCCTTTCAAGAACCGAGCATAGATTCAATAGTAACATTTAATATAAGTGAAGTGGTAAACACCATGAACTCAGCGCCAATGGGTAGGGCCCCCGGCCCCAGTTGAATTCCGGTGGACTTGTTTCTATCTGATAAGAACAATTGGCTCCAGTATATCCTATTTCTTGCCAACTTGATAGCCAGCGGAGCTCCCATTCCCGACTCTTGGCGAAGAGCTGAAATACTACCTATTTATAAAACGGGGGATCGTTCTAGCCCTAGCAATTATAGGCCTATCAGTCTAATTGACTCCTCCCAAAAGATTATGGCCAGGCCAGTGCTGAACAGAATCCAGATTTGGATAGCAGAGAATAACCTACTTTCCCCATTTCAGACAGGCTTTTCGGCCCTCACAAGTACAATCGACCAAGTTTTTACTTTGTTTTAATCTATTGGTGTGTTGCACTACTAGCTGGCGGCATTATCGATGCCACCTTTGTAGACCTCAAAGCTGCTTTCGATACGGTCCCGAGAAACAAACTCTGGGCCATATTGAAGACCTAGGGTTACCATTAGAGCTCTAACAGCTTGTAGTTAAATGGTTTTAGAATCTAGATGTAATGAAAGGCAATTTCCCTTAACCACTTTCAATGACCAGTACTGATTTTGAACTTTAAAAAAATGGTATAAGTACTCCTTTAACTAAATACAAACTTGTTTGTTTTTATCATGTATTACCAACTGTCAAAAATTGTTATTGTTAAGTATTGGTGATTATGTATGTACTTTTTGGGTGATATTATCTATTTCTTGTCTTTTATGATCAGTATGATCAAAATAAAGACTTAATCAATCAAAAAAGAGAGCAATGTTATCTGCACCTCTGATATGTGATACTCAGTTTAGCCTTGCCGTAAAAGATGCTTTGTGTGTGTCTTTCCAGTTTGAGGTGATTGTTTTAACTGCAGTTGTTACCAAGGGATTGAATATGATCAGTGATATTTTGAATGTCAGGGTTAAGGAAGCCGTTAAAAAGATAAGCAAATTCCCTCTTTGGTTGTATGTTAAAAGATTGGAAATGAAGGGGCAAGATATTATCCCAAAACTGTCCTACTGATTTCCAGTGGAAGAGTATTTGAGCAAGGTCACCAAGTTCTTCCTTGCAGTTCCAGCATGTGGGGCTGTCTAAGCTATTCATATTGTAGAGGTAGGAAGGGGTCCAATAGGCTACGGGCATTAGCAAGAATATAATCTGAGATGATGATGGTAACATATTATGTGAAGGGACTGACTTCCATTTACTGTTCCACTAGGTCTCAGGTACAGGGTGAGAGCAATGATTGTCCCAATTTACCATTCTTTTCCTGTTTGATTCTTCAGGATGTGAACATTTATAGAATTTGGAGAAGTAATGACATATTTTGTTGAGATTACTGTAGAGTGATGGGTGGGATGTCTTCTTGTTGTTAAAATTTGGTGATGGATGTCTTAAGTTTGAGAAAATTATAAAATTCCCAGTTCTCCAAATGATATTATGATTGCAGTTTTGAGACTGATGAAGGGGAGGTGGTAGAGCCTTAATATGTAAAAAAGTAGATGCTTTTCTTACCCAGGAGTCCCAGTGTAATGTTTGACCTTCATGTGTGATTTTCGAGCTGTGCCAGAGAGAGGGTAAATTGATAAATTTAATTTGTGAGAGTAGTTTCTTGTCAATGGTTAGTAGGGCGTTCTTAGAGATTTTGAGTGAGTATTTGGAAGTGGTGAGGTGCTTGTCATTGGTAATGAGAAGCACTATAGGATCTAGTTTTACAAGATGGCTCTTTCTACTTCTAGGCATGTGGGTTGTAATTGTCTGACGTGGAGAACCAGTGTATGTATTGTTTGGGCAAGAAGGATGTCTGGTAATCTCGGAAGTTGGCGAGGTTTCCCTCTCCTAGAGCAGTCGGAAGACAGAGATTTTTCAGAGCTATTCTAGTTTTTTTACCCGGCCATATAAAGTTTGTGATTAGTTTGTCTAGATTATGGTGAAAGATGTCAGAGCGGGTTAGAGGTAGTATATTGATTAGGTATTTAGTCATTGCTGTTATTATCCTTTTTATAGTTTCAATGCAGCCCCACCAGGTGATAAATCTGGGTGTCCAACTTTCAAGACGGTGAGTCGTTTTTGAAGTTGTTTCATTGTGATTGATAGTGTCTGTTGAGTCCAAGCCAAACTCAATGCCTATGTATTTGAGGTAGTGGGGTTGCCAGGTCAAACCTGTGTCTTCTTGAAGATCTTTTGTACCAAGGGGATTCTGTGACTTGACTGTTGATTTGACTCTGTTCAATTTGTAGTCAGAAACTTCTGAATACAATTCAATTGTTTCCATGTGGGCAATTACGATTGTACTGGGTTTTTCTGTAAAAGTTAAGATATCATCTCCATTAGCAGAAAGTTTCACCACATTACTATCAAAGTTGATTTCTGTTATTTTATCATAGTTTTTAATGTCCAGAAGGAGTGGCTCTAGCACCATTAGGAAAAGGGAGGGCAAAAGTGGGCACTCGTGCCTAGTACCATTTTCAAGGTTTGCAATAGGATGCCACTGGTGCATATACAGGCACTCAGATTACTTTATAGGGCCATGGTAATTTTTATGAAACAGTCTCCCAAGTTAAACGCTTTGGGGGATTCCCCAAGAAAGGTGATACTCTATTGAACTCTTTCTCATCATTAAGTGTTGTTGCTACTGAGGACAATGTGGACAATTTTGCCCTGTCTAGGACATGACAAAGGAGGCAGATATTGTCATTAAACATGCATTTCTTTAAGAAATCAACTTGTGAATTACTTATTAGTTGAGGGAAAAAGAGGTTACAGTGCTTGGCAAGTATTTTCGCATACAGTTTGAAGTCCACATTTATCAGCGATATGGGTCTATAGTTTTTCAGAAAGTCCTTCCCTCTTTAGGGATCACAACAATGTAAGCTTCTGTTGAAATGCCCCTAATAGTACCAGATGTTGTGAAATAATTAAATAGATCTAATAGGATCGTTTGGATTGCTAAAGCACAGGTTTTATAAAAAGCGGTCCTAAAGCTGTCGGGGACAAACGCTTTATTTTCTATAAGAGTGCCAATAGCTTTGCTAATCTCTTCTAGGGATATTGGTTTGGACTGGGTCAGCTTGTTTTCCTCTGATAAGCGAGACGGTTGCAGTTTATTCAGGTAGTTTGACCATTGATCAGGCGTTATCTGCTTATCATCTGAGTATAGGTCCTCGTAGAATTGTCAAAATATTTCTAGGATCGTCTAGAGAGCAGTATGGGCTGTATTTTTATTGCCCTTGATAGTGTTTCTTTTGGGGGGGGGTCTGCTTGTGCTTGAGATATGAGGAAGTATTTTACCTGCTCTATTGGACTCACAGGGGGATATCATCAAGAACGTGTGATAACTCCGCCAAATTACCTTAACGCGACTCTCCTTATCGCAGTCTATCGCGGGAAAATAACAAATGTCCGCAATAAACTCAACGCGATGCAGCAAAATTGCAAAACACGAACGCAAAATAGTTGTAACGGGGCCAATTGCGATAAAAAAAACTGTGAAAACCAGCGACAGGTCTGCAATCCCCACAGGTCCAGCGGGAAAAGGCACCATAAAATCAGAACAAAAACAAAGTGAAACAAAAAGAAACCACGTAGCACCACAGATGCACCCTGACCAAGTATAGATGTCAACACGAACCCCACAAGCCCCACAGATCACCAGCAAGGAACAACAGGGTCAGGGAAGGCCAAGGAGAAGAGGGAGAGGAAGACGGGGTGCAGTCCGCAGGAAAACCATAAACTGACCTACAATTATACTAACGTGAATGCAGTCGGAGTTGGAGGACAGTGGAGGAGGCCAGGAGGCACTTGCATGATGTGAAAAACTAAACAAAGCACAAACCGGCTGCCAACAGGAAGGCAGTGAAAGCAACAGGAGGTGGAGTCCGGCGCCACCGGAGGAGCTGGAGGAAACGGAGTCCACAGTCATCAATGTGGAGACGGTGCAAGGAGTTGGGAGTCCGGACACAGCTCTATAGGACCTGACACAACATCAGGAGGGTGAGTAATGACCAGGGACTGGGGGCCAGGGGGGAAATGGGCACAATGGCACACATGCACACCGATGTGTAGCACACTGCATACCCACAATGACCCTGGATCATGTCCACGATCCCTGTGTCACACAGCAGCACACACACATAGCAATAACAGCACATCCACATTGATGACAATGTGGTACAATGTGCAACCCCGACACTGTGGAATAGAGGACACAACTGGCTCCGCTCATGCACAGAAACAGGCCAACCACATCTAACAGAGCAGGAAACTGCGAGATGGAAATGTATGCGTACAACCTCACATCCATCATGTATTCCAAATGTCCACTGTCCTGCATCAAAATCCAGCACCTCCCAAACAGTCACAATGTACATTGCAATACAGTCTGCATGTAAACAAGAACAATGCACCAACATACATGTCAACACAATGTCAACATGCATCTCCACTTCACATTGCAGATGGACAAACATCACCTCCAGCAGAGCAGACCAGAAAACTCATCAGTGATGCTGGAGAGGACCATCACACCTTAGACACAGACGCCCAACAACCGCTCATGCACATCCCAGGCAACCCACCCTCAGGACCAGGGCAGGTAAGCTACATAGAGGAATCTACAGCCCCTGCACAGACCATAGAGCAGGAAGCACCAACCAGCACTGCTGGCTCCCAACACTTCACCGTGCCACACATTCCATTCGAATGCCAGGTGTCAGAATGCCAAAAGGAGGTGGCCGAACAGGTGTGGATGGGGTAGGAAACCCATGGAAGAAGAACTAGATCACATATGTGGGTGTCTCATTCCCTTCAGGGACCACCTATACCTCACAAAAGAGACGCACACTGCAACAGAGACTCATGCATCTGCACATTTCCATTGCTGAACCATGCCCAGAGGCACGCAATTTTCATTCACATACCCATGCTAGACGGCCCAGTCCACTCCTCCTACGTATTCAGTGGGTGACGACAAAGGTAAAAGTCCAAGATATAACCCTCCGCCTGCGGTGACATGTTTGCGTCCGCTGTACACAGCACAATGTAATGTTGTAGGGCCCGGGCCCTCATGCATACATTATGACCATAAGGACACACGCAGATAGTTTGTGGAACTGGCTACAGGTACCTACGCCCGGCCCCTTTATTGGCAGGGCCACATGTACAGTGACGCCTGTGCTAGATGTGTGTGGGTTGAGTGTAAGCGGTACAAACGGGGGTGGTGATGGACGGAGCATCTGAATCAATCAAACACTCACACCCAGTCAAAAGATATGGGTTTAATCCATCACCGTTCTTTAGCCCACTCTGCCACCCCAGTTCAGACATGGCTATATGCAAATTGGTCTGACCCTGTGCCTCATGGGAACAGTCCAAACCGAACTGCCAAGCCATGTCTTGCCTGGACCGGAAACAAGCTTCCGAGGACCGGTTTCAGCCCGGCTTGCTTGATTCCAGTGGCAAAGTGAGCAAGGGACTCACGTCTGAGCATACCCTGCCACACTTATGGGGGCCAAAAGCGGTACAAAAGGGTTGAGTGTAAGCCAGCCCTCATGGAGTGGTTGGTACCGACAACAACTACAACAGTGAAAACTATTAAAACTGAAACAGAAACACCAGCATTACAGAGGCAACTGCGGAGCATCATGGTGGTAGCCGGAACAAGTACAGAGGTCACCCAATATGCAAACAGAAGTGTCCATGAGTTGCAGTGCACTGAGGTTGGGGTACTAGAGCTGAGTATGCTCATGTGAAGAAATTGTCCAGGATTCTGTTCCTTCAGGATATTCCAGATGCAGCTGCAGTGGGGTGTGTTACACCTGCATCATCTTCCTCATCATCGTCCCAGGTGTCACACACTGCCTGAGGTGACATTGCTGCGTAACCTCTCCGCAGCACAAAACTCAATCAGTAGCGGTCCATTGGGTGGGGTTGCACTGAGTTATTCGCACCTGGAGTACTGAGCAGGGTATTAGGCAGATGATGGCATCCACAACAAGTGTGAGCAACTCTGTTAGTCTGCCAGTACCACTGTTTCAACTCTGGCTGTTGGCGTTAGGAGGTGGTCCTGGCGGTGGTGGCGTGTGCCTCCTAAGGTGATGCAACGTTGAGGCCGGTCAGGACTAGATTTGATGTGTGAGTCCTGGTGGACCGCAGTTGAGGCCTGAGGCAGCGGACAGTGCAGGGCCAAAGACACATGGCGTTGATGACCCCAAGGTCACCGACCCAGAGGCCATCCAATATCTCATCAGACAGGGTCCCTGACGAGAGCTGCACAAAGTCAGTGGCCCAGGATGCACTGCGGCCGGCACAGGCACACTGCCACAGGACAGTGACTTCTGGTGCACTGAGGTAGGGCCATACGCACTGAGCGGGTCCTCGTCAATGTCAAAGGTGATTGTGGCAGAGGGTTGCAGAGTACAGTGGAAGGTGTCCTCCAGGGCATGCAGAGGGCAGGAGCCATCCTGAAGCATCAAATGGACGGGTGGAATGCAACTGCCTCGGTATTGCCACAAAGTTGGGATCAGCTACATGTGAATGAAGACAACCCTTAGTCCATAGACTCTGACGCCACCTACGTTCAACCAGAGTGTGTCCATGGATGTCGGGAAACGGACTTAGTGGCACAGGGGATGCAGTCTGTGATGAGGCATGTACAATGATATCAAGTCATTTATAAATAAATCAAAGCTCAGTTCCTAATGTGTGACCTACGCAAACACAGTGTGGGCCGGAGACAGCGGCCAGCAGTGGCCCACAGCCACGTGTCGTTGGCTTGCGATACACAGAGTTAGTGACACCAAAGCAGTTGTTGGTAGTGTTCGATCACCTCCATAACAATGATCCTTTTTTACTCCAGACTGTAACACATCTTCCTCTTACGCCTCTCCGTGCCTGCAATGATATGACTTCTGCAATTGGGAAATCAAGACTCAGTTCCAAATGTGTGATCTACTGGACCACAGTGTAGGCTGAAACCAGTGGTCTGCAAAGGACCACAGACACGTGGGGTTGTAATGATATACGTAGAGTTGGTGACACCTGATTGAAGGGAGTATAGTGATATAAACTCTGCCATGAAATATGTCCTTGGCCATTGTGTAATCAGGCTAAGTTCCAAATGTGTGACCTACTTGTCCGCTGTGTCTACCGGTGGAGTACGTCAACGAGAAAGGAGTACTGCGGGCCTGTGTCCCATAGGCCTTGATGGTCGGAGAAGGCTGCCAAGGTCGCGGGCCTCAGGCTTGGAGCTTGCACTGGCACGTGGTGGGCCCTTTTTGACACACGCTGGTGTTGGCAGATGAGCAGTGAGGTCTGGGTGTGCCGGTGCTGGCAAGACTGGTCCGGGGACCAGCAAACCGGGGTGCAGTAGGTGCACAGGATCGCAGGCAACACCACTCAAGGCGATGGCGTTGGCCTCGTGGTGGGGTGAGAGGCGCCACGTTGGGCATTTCGGAAGAGAACCACGCCCAGAGTTACATGCTTTTTATTCACACCCCTATTCCACTCCGCTCATGCTTACGGAGGGGACGTAACAAGCTACATTTATTGTGTACATTGTCATTCATGGGTCACTTGCCTGGTCCCTATCTCTTCCCACACTCTGCTATCGTGTGGCTCTGGTGCCATGCTGTTTATGGCTTATGTACATGGCTGGCTCAGGTTCCTACAGTAAGCTGTGTTGTTGTGTCTGGTGGGTGGGCATGTTGTATGTGGATTTGTAACATGTGCATTCCCAGTGTAGTGGGTTGCATGATTTTGGAGTTGAGGTGTGTGGTGTTTTCATTTGGTACTTGCCAATGAGTAGTGCATTTCCTTAGGTGCCATTCTGGAAGTGCTGGTTGATGATGGACTGTGGGAAGATGTAGGAATCATGCACACTGCCTGGGTGGTTGGAGTCGACGTTGGTGGAGATTCCCCGGTGGTACACTATTGCCTGCATATTTATGGGATACGTGTACTATCAGTTGCGGTTATTGTGTGCAGTGTTGCCAGGGGGAACAAGTAGGACATGTATAAGGTCAATTGCCCTCAACACGTGTGGGAAGCCAGCTATGGCATAGACGCCTTGCTTGGTCTCCAGCTGTTCCTGTCCAGTGTTGGGGAAGTATAGATAGTGGGGTACCAAGCTGGTGATGTCATCCACAACCATTGTGAGGAACTTGTATTGGGATGGCTGTGAGACTCTTCCGACTCAGGGGTATGTTGGTTGGAGGGTACGAGAGGCCAACACGTGCAGCATGGCCAGCAGCTTTGTCTGAGGTGGGATGTTGGTTGTTCACTGTTGGTACCGTCAGCCTGTGGGCAAAGGTGGTTAAGATGTGGAGGTTGTCCCTTTGAGCCTGTAGTGGGAAATGACATTCTCTGGTGTTGGATCTGTGAGGTTGAGGCGTTTTCACTGTCTTTGTCTCCGGTGCCTCAGTGTTGGTCCGTGCGAGAAGTGCGGTGAGGGTCCGGGGGGGTGGTCCTGGGGTTGGTGGCGGTGCGTGTTGTGGCCCTCTTGGGTGTCCGACCTGTATGATCAGTGCCTCCATGGCATCTGTTGCCCCTTCAGGTGTGCCTCTGAGCTGGGCTCTCTTTTCTGGTGCAGGCTGTCATCCGACTTTACACCAGGTCAGAGCAGGTGTTAATTTTCTGCTGCTAACACGCCTTATCGCATGTTTTGTGTTCATATCACTGATATAGCTGATCGTTGAGAATGTTGCGAAGTGGCGTTGTTGCCGCTTTTGAAACGGGAACGCCTACTCTGCATCTCATTAGTGATAGTTCCCGGGGTCATCTGTGGTGATGTTTTTTGCAGCTGCTATCGCAGGTAAACTGGTGAGATGGGCTGTTTGCCCCAGGTTGTGAATGGGGATATAAATGTATCGCAACTTTGGCTGCGATAAAGTGCTGATAACTTGGCAATAGTTCCTTGACAATATGCCCCACAGAGTTTAAGGCCTTTAAATTTGTTGATCCAGAAACCAGCTTTTTCACTTAAAATGTTGTTGTATTCATATTTCTTGCTTGTGAGGAGGGAGAGGGTATCTGCAGCTAGTTCTTTCATGTGTAGTGACTCCAGTCGTTTTATTTTATCTTCAGTTTAAATAAGAACGCATTATTCATTTTATTAATTTTTGCTTTCATATCAATTAGTGTGTCTCTTAATGTTTCTTTGAGAGTTCCCATAATGTATTTATATGTATATCTCGGGTGAGGTTGTCTAGGATATAGTTTGAGATCATTTATTTGATTTTTTTTGTATGTTCTGGGTTACAAAAATTGTCTCTGTTAAAGTGCTATAGCTTAGTTTGGGTTTGAGGTTCGTGCCAGCAAGAAATGCATTAATACAGGAATGGTCTGATCTATTGTGCATGTAGTTTCCAGAGATGAGGACATACTCTATTCTGGTTTAGGAGTTATGTGGGGCTGAACGAAAGGTGCTGTATCTGGAGTCTGGGTGTTCAGGTCTCCAGATGTCCTTAAGATTATATTTGGTGCTAATTTTCTGTAGAATCTTGTGGACTTTAGGAGGATTGTTTTTACACCAGGACTGACAATCAAGGATTGTATCAAGTTGCAGGTTAAAATCATCTCCTACAGTGATGAGGTTATTGGAGTGTAGATGTCCTCTATTATCTGAGATAATAAAAGAAGGCAACATCAATATTAGGGCCATATATATATTGACTATGTGGACAAATTAGTTGCCTTTGCTTAGAGTGGTGATAATCCTTCTGCCCTTTGTGTTAGTGGTGAATGATTCAAGTCTGATATTTTATTTTTTGGAGATTAACATGATGACCATATTTTTTTGTGTACTGCAGGGCAGCAGCTCACTTTGGAGATCCAATTGTTTTTAAAGGTATTGTCTTCCTTGTGTGTGATTCTCAAATTCTCATTTCCTGGAGTAGAATGATGTCACCTTTACTTTTAAAGATGTGGTCCATTATTTGTCATCTCTTTACTGGATGGGTTAGTCCTTTGACATTCAAGGAGACAATATTGAGGCTCTCTGAAATGTGTGGGGCTAGTCATTCCAATGGGAGTTATGATGTAGGGTACGAGAACTAGGTATTCTGACACAAGATATCAGACAAGATGTGACCCCGACACCGCCACACGCAACGTCAGTCAATGGATCGACGACTCGCCCCGCTCAAGAAACCCTCCAACCACCGCACCAGCAAGAAAGCCAACTGGTTCACCAAAGAACTCCTGGCCTCCAAACAAGCATTCCTGAAACTGGAGAAGAAATGGCTCCGCGAACGAACACCGGACAGCTACACGACCCACAAGACCGCCACCCGCAGACACCACCACCTCATAAGATCAGCCAAAAGATCCTCATTCAAAGACTGCCTAGACAACAACGCACACAACAGCAAGGAGCTCTTCAACATCGTGAAGTAACTCTCCAACACCAACGACATCCCACCTTCCCAAGACCTGTGCAACTCGCTGGCAACCTTCTTCCACCGCAAGATCGCCGACATCCACGACAGCTTCAAAGTCAAGACCACCCCGACAACAACAGTTTCCATCCCCCCACGACCACCACCCTCACCAACCGTCTGCTCTCCTGGACCAACATCAGCGATTATGACACCCGCATGATCATGAACTCCATCCACTCAGGATCACTGTCAGACCAATGCCCACACCACATCTTCAACAAAGCCGACACAGCCATCACACCCCAACTCCGGAAAGTGATCAACATCTCCTTTGAGACAGCAACCTTCCTGTAAAGCTGGAAGCATGCCGAGATCAACGCCCTGCTCAAGAAGCCCAAGGCTGACCCCAAGGAGCTCAAGAACTTCCGTCCCATCTACCTGCTCCCTGCGAAGGTCATAGAGAAAATCGTCAACAGACAACTGACCCACTACCTCGAGGAGAAAAACATCCTAGACCCGTCCCAATCTGGGTTCCGAAGCAACCACAGCACCGAGACCGATCTCATCGCCACCACCGACGACATCAGGACCCTGCTAGACAATGGAGAAACAGCAGCCCTCATCCTCCTAGACCTATCAGCCGCCTTTGACATGGTCTGCCACCGCACACTACAAATAAGCCTCCACGAAACCGGATTCAAGAGAAGGACCTGGACTGGACCACTTCCTTCCTCTCAGGCAGATCACAGAGCATTCGCCTCCACCCCTTCCGCTCCAAAGCCACCGACATCATCTGTAGCGTTCCCCAGGGCTCATCCCTCAGCCCGACTGTGTTCAACATCTACACTGCCCCTCTCACCCACGACGCCTGTCAAAATGACCTCAACATCATCTCCTACACTGACGACACCCAGCTGATCCTCTCCCTCACCAACAACCCTCAGACCGCAAAGACCAACATCCATGTAGGAATGACGGCCATCACAGAATGAATGAGGAACAGCCGACTGAAGCTGATCTCGGACAAGACCGAGGTCCTCGTCCTTGGATCCACCCCCTCAGCCTGGGATGACACATGGTGGCCGACAACACTAGGAACAGCACCAACACCTACCGACCACGCACGGAACCTAGGAATCATCATCAACTTCACCCTCTCCATGACTAAGCAGATCAACGCGTCTCCTCCTCCAGCTTCAACACCCTCCACATGCTCCACTGGATCTACAAGTGGATCCCCACCGAAACGAGAAGAATGGTCTACCAGGCCCTCGTCAGTAGCAGGTTGGACTGCGGTAATGCATTCTACGCAGGAATCCCAGCCAAACTCTTGAAGCGGCTTCAACGTATCCAGAATGCCTCGGCACATCTGATTCTCAACATCCCCCACCACAGTCACATCATCCCACTTCTTAGACACCTGCACTGGCTCCCCGTCAGCCAGAGGATCACCTTCAAACTACTCACCCATGCACACAATGTACTCCACAACACCGGACCAGCACACCTCAACAGACGACTCACCTTCTACACCCCCAACCGCCAGCTCCGCTCCACCGGCCTTGCCCTCGCCGCGGTCCCCCGCATCCAATGAGCGACCTCCAGCGGCAGATCATTCTCTTTCCTCACCACCAAGACCTGGAACACCCTCCCCACCCACCTACTGCAGACCCAAGACCTGCTCACATTCAGAAGGCTTCTCAGGACCTGGCTCTTCGAGCAGTAGCAGCACCCCCTCACCCCCAAGACCTTGAGACCCTCACAGGTATATAGTGCGCTTTACAAATAATGTGATTGATTGATTGATTGATTGATTGATTCCTTGATTCATTGATTGATTGAAGATGTTTGGCCAGATATACATCTCTTTGCCTGATGGAGGTATCTAGTAAACCTCTGTATGTGAAGACAGCTGTGAATGAAAGTGGAGTAAGATGTCTCTGAGAGTGAAGGAAGAAACTAGACATCAATTTGTTTGGAGCCAGAGTAAAATGTACATTCTCGATTTCAGGACAGCCTTCCAAGCATGTCAAAGTGCTTGGAGAAAAAAAGTACCAACAATCTGGTAAAAGACTCAAAAGGATGGATAAAATACAAAAGAAAAGAAAAGAAACCCTTTTAGCCCCCTGCCCACCCTCATAAACATCAACATAGAGGGAGGGACAGAAAAGAGCATCTGTCCCGCAGCAAAATGGAGAAGGTAGCATAGTCATAACTAAGATGTAACAGGTTTCAAGTTTCGCCTCTACGGGAGAATCAGTATACAATTATAAGAACAACACTACATGAATTTAGTTGTAACACCAAAAGGAGAATTCCAGATACAGCAGACATGTACAGTTTGTATGTGTGATAAGAGCAGGGCTGGACTGGCCATAGCGGGCACCGGGCATTTCCCCGGTGGGTCGCTAGGGTGGGGGCTGGTTTTGGACCCCTGGGGGGCCGTTTTTGTTACAGGGGTCGGCAATATCGGCCCCCTGTAACAAAATCGGCAAAACCGGCCCTCGCAAACTGCTCGGCTGCACTCCCCCTCACCCGAGGGCGGGCTGGCTGAGCAGTTTGCCAGGGCCGATTTCAGTTCCCAGTCCGGCCCTGGATAAGAGCATGAACAAAGAATAGTTAATGGTACTCATGACATCAGTCTACTGTCATAAGAGGAAACAAAAACAGGCACAGCAATTTAATTACCAAATCTATATAATGCCCACAACTAAGGGTGGGAGCTCAATCCAGATGTTAAGTTAAATCCCAAATAACCTGGCTGGTGTATTATCGACACACGGAAGCTTCACCAGAATGCTCTGGTGAATATAAAGCTAGACGAAGGTTAGAAGCAGCCCCAATTAATATACTCATCTAACAGTTACAATGGTAGGGTTCACTGTGTAGGTTCAGGGGTAAGGGCATTTCTTTAGATGTCCATTGGTGTACGTAATGTTTTCAATTGCTGGAGGTAGAGCGGGAGAATTCCATCTAGGAAATCCAACAAGTCTTTGGGGTCCTCAAAAGTGTGGAACTTGCTCATCACCATTACTTTGAATCTCACCAGACCTGCAAAGGAAAATATCAGGACTCTTAGATGGTCTTGAAGAGCTAAGAATCCCTTTCTGTTGTCAGCAGTGAATTTGAAGCAGCCTAGCGATACATGGATTTTGTGACCATTTCAGTTGATGTGGTTGTTCTTGCACATATAGGCCAATATTGTCTGAGCATGTTAAAATCAGAGTGGTTTAAATACTATTGGCCTCGCCAAATTTCTGTGAAGTAGTTTGAATGTGGAAGCCTGTGAGCTCTTTCCAGTTTTTGTTTCTTCGAGAATTTCAGTCAAGTAACTTGCAGACGCCAGTTTACAATGAATTCTATGCAGGAGCCTGACAATTCCTCAGTGCCTTCAAGAATTCCAAATATTCTTAGGTTAGCTCATCTGTTTTAGTCTTCCAGTTCAGATATGGCTTTCAACCATGATTGTAGTGCTTGTAGATCCTTAGTTACTCTGGAGGTCATTTCTTGCACAGTGCTCATGTTATGTTCTGCCTCTGCTATAGTGTTAATTTATAGCATTTAACTCAGCCCTTCTGGCTGTCATCTCCAGTTGCATTTAATCTGTAATTTACTTTGTAGATTTTGCCAGGGCATTGACTTCTGCTAGTTTTTTCAATATCATATTTGTTGTGCTGTTGATGTTACTTTTATTTTTGATAGGAGAGTCTGGTAAGGGTGGCTCTACTTTTGAGGGCTTCAAGTGAGATTTAGATTCTTTATCTGCCATCTTGGACGACTCAGGTGGCGGTTATGCCCAACACTGTGTCTAATGTTGGCATTGGCTGTGTATTTAACGGAGCTATAAGATCTTGTCTTAGGTGCTGCTTTTTTTCTTGGCTGGAAGGTGAAATGCTGCTTTTTACCTCTTAAATTCAGGGGGTTGTGTTGATAAATAGTGGTGCATTAAGTATAGTGCAAAAGCAGTATGCGGTTCTTATCTGTTGAAGGATTACGCTGTGTAGGATATCTTAGTGCGCTTGCCCACAAGGTTGCGATGGTGGAGTGTAATTTATGACAGGATGCACCAAAAACCTATGATTCTCTGTCTCTAACCCCTCTAGGAGGAGCCAGTGAGCCAGCCAGCTTTGGGTGAAGTAAGGTGGTTAGCTGAAACCTTTCTAGGCATAAGCTCCTTGTAATGTCTAACTGTACGCAGGCTATTATTTTAGCTGCAGGACTTCCTTCTATTAATAGGCTTTGTCGTCTATATTTCCTCCCTACCATCACTGCTGTCCAGGTGGCAGGTTACTCCATACCAGTATTCCTATTGGTGATGTAGGCAGACAAAAAGCTGAACTGGAAGCCGCTCCTTGCATTAACTTGAATCAAGTCACCCAGTAGGAGATGTGAGGCTTTTGAAGCTTAGAGGCCCCAGGATAGATGGTTTTCATAGAAGCAAGCACAATGTCTGTTTGGGCACCTTGTTAGGGTCAGGCAGAGCTCTTTTCTCAAGTTATCAGCAAAGTAGACAAAGCTGAGGTTGATGAGGCACTGTAATAGTCAAAATATTACCTGTTGCGGGTCTTGTAGGTTGCAGGCACTCACATGGACACCCAAAGGTTTGTGTGGAGCTTTGCTCCTAATTCAGTGCCGTTCTAAGGGCCACTGCCCGCCATTTTTAGGGCATGTGTTTGTCAGTGGAAAGTGAAGTTTTTGAGAAAACCTGCCTGTAGGAAAGTTTGTCTTCAGTTAAACTCCGGAGGCTATGCCATCATGCATTGCGACATCAGGAACCTCTGTTTATTCCAGAGAAGTGAAACCTGTAATGCCGAATCTCATGGCGTTAAAATGTATGTTCAATTGTAACTCTGGTACTTGCATTATTACAGCAATAAAAATTATTTAACAGAAAAAAATCTGTGCTGCGTAGCTTGGATGTAGGAGCGCATGGCTAAGCAGCCATGTACTCCTCTGTGCAAGCCATACCCACAGTCTATGTATATTTCAGGAGATTGAATCTTGGCAGGGACCACTAATCCTTTCATTTTGTGAGGTTAATACAGTGAGTATCATTAAACCGAATAATAGGAACATCAACACATGGGTTGCAAAATGTAAAGTATGAAAAAGAAAAAAACCTAGGAGAGAGAAGTGAGAACAGCAGAAAGCAAAATAATTAAAAGAAAGGATTAAAGTAGTAGTCAGGTGCAGCAAGAGACGCATAGAGCAATCGAAAGAGAGAGAACAGTGAATTCATTGCACGAGATGACAACACAAAATGTTTAGAAAAGTGACATCCAGCAGGAAGGAAATGACAGCAAGAGAGACAAAATGGGAAACGGCACGAGGGATGAGAATATCAGGCTAAGGAAGAACAGAGTAGAATGGGGCTATTATGGAACAGGAAGATGAAAGAAAGAGACCCTCAATTAAGAGTACGAGTCAAGGGAAGGCTAGAGTTAGCAGGAGAGATAAAGCGATAGCGGGGCATAGGATGGGATGACAATAAGGACAGACGTCAAGAACGAGAACGATGGAGAGAGGATAGAGACAGTGAAAAATCCTGGCACGAGAAAAGGTCACAGACAAAATACAATGGAAAGGGGCGACCATTCGGTCCCCCCGAACGTATGGCCGAGTACCACGAGCCCCCCGGGAAGCCATTTTTGGGCGGGAGGCGAGCCTCGGCTGGTATGCCCGAAGCGGCGTAGCCGGGGCGCGCTGTTTCCCGCCCTCGAGTGGGCTGGCCTAGACACTGACGCGGCTGGCCACGCCCTAAGGGCAGGCAGGGGCGGGTTTACGCCCGCCCTGAAGACGGATAAAAGGAGCAACAAGCCAAGAACGCATCCTCTTGTTCCTGTGCTCTGAAGCTGCACCCCCTCGCTGTACGTGAGCTCGAGACGGAACGAAGAGCCAATTTTAAACGTTTTAATATTTCTTGTTTGTTTTACAGATATTCTGTTCGGGAATGCCTAAGAAAGTTGGAAAGCGAATGACTACCGACCAGATGCTGCGTGTTCTTATGAAAGAGGTGACCGACTTAAAGAAGAGAATGGCGGAGAAAGACGGGGAAGAGGGACCGAAACGTCCGTTGGCTGGAGCAGCTCCGGGAGGAAAAGGCAAGAGGCCCAGAAGGGGAGCAGCTGGAGGGGACATCCCGGTTCCCTCTGCCCCACTCGAAGAGCCAACTCCGGTGCCGACGGAGGGGAATCCGATTCCCGTGATGGTCACCCCCGTGTCCGGGGAGGATATGCCGCCCGAGCTGGCAGCACAATTAGCAGCGTGGTTGGGTAAAAATAACGAGGGCGCCACTGCTGATGACGCACGGGTTTTGATGAAGCAACTGCGTGAAACAAGGGAGGCGGCGAAGGCAGCATCGCCAGTTATCACGCCGGCCGCGGCAGGAGGAAAGCCACCTGGGGTAGGCTCAGCCGCTGATACAGCTTCCGGTTCAGGTAAGCGGCCATTGCCGTTTGCGAGGGATGAGTCTGCCCCGTCAAGAAGGGAAAAGTTGGGTCAACATGTCCCTCTAGCTATTAAGGAGAAGATATGGGCAGATGAGTATGTAAACATCTTCTCGTTACTTACCGATCATTATGAGATGGAATATGTTAAGAGCCAAAAAGAGCTCATGCATCCGAGTGTTTGGCGCGCAAAGATGGCCGCCTTCAAGGTAAATGAGAACATTGGCAATTGGGGCAAGGCGTGGGGGATCTTTACATCCATCCTGGGCGAACGTAGGCCCGAGTTACTGTCTGAATTGCCGATTTATCAGTCACGTATCATGGGGTATTCCGTGTCACATGGGGGCAATCAATGGTTCTGTTACGATAATATTTTCAGGAAAGCGAAAGAACATGATAAAAACTTAACTTGGGATTGTTACGATTCTGTGTCATGGTCAAAAATGGCGGATACTGGTATGTTGGATTTGCCATTAGTAGGGAGTAGTGTGGGGGAGTCCTCCCGCCAATATTCTGGGACCTCCTTTCGATCAGGCGCGAGTAACGAATACCAGTCCCGGCCGAACGGCACCACAGGTAAAAAAGGGAGTTGTTGGAACTTTAACAGGGGTAAATGTACGAGGCCCCAGGGGTCATGCAAATTCAGGCACGAATGTAGCGGGTGTGGGCAAGCGTCCCATCCTGAGTCCATGTGCAGAGCCAAAACGGGTGATAATGGGGGTAGAGGAGGCGCCAAACAGGTCTGAAATAGTCCGAGGGGCGCCTTTACCTACTCCGATTGATACCATGGCAATGATTCCTTGGCTCAGCGAATACCCGGACCACGCTTCCGCTGGGGTGTTGCGGAACGGGTTTTCATATGGTTTCCGCATCCCAGTGGGGGAGTTTCAGGGTTTAGCGAAATGTAAAAACCAAATATCAGTCTTGCAGCACACGGCCGTGGTACAGGAGAAGATTGGGAAAGAGGTGGCTCGAGGTCGAGTCGCCGGTCCGTTTAGTGTGCCACCGGTTGCTAACTTTGTTTGTTCCCCCTTAGGGGTGGTCCCCAAGAAGGACCCGGGTGAGTTTCGGCTGATACATAATTTATCAGCCCCATGTGGTCTTTCCGTAAACGATGCGATAGACCCGGCAGTGTGTTCAGTACGGTATGCATCTTTCGATGAGGCCGTAGCCATTTTGAATCGCCTAGGGCCCGGTGCGCTGATGGCGAAATCTGATATCGAGTCAGCGTTCCGGTTGCTCCCGGTACATCCAGACGATCAGCGTCTTCTTGGTTTCATGTTTCAGGGACACTATTACATGGATAGATGTATGCCAATGGGTTGCTCTATATCTTGTTCCTATTTCGAGCAGTTCAGTTGTTTCCTGCAATGGGTCTTCACAAGGAAGACGGGGTTTCATCAGGTTATGCATTATCTCGATGACTTTTTGTTTCTAGGGGCAGCCGGGGATCCGGAATGTGGTCAGGCTTTGAATGAATTTTGTGTCTTAATGAACCATTTTGGTGTGCCATTGGCACCCGGTAAGACGGTGGGTCCTTCGACTTGCCTCGAGTTTCTGGGGATCGAGCTCGACTCGAAGGAGGGTTGTTTTCGTTTACCAAGAGAAAAAGTGCTTAGGTTCAGGGCATCCCTGGAGACGTGTATTAGTCAGTCCAAGGTTAAGTTGCAGCAATTACAACAATTGGTGGGACAGCTGAATTTTGCCCTGAGAGTAATACCGATGGCCCGCCCCTTTTCCCGCTCGATCGCTCAGGCCATGGTCGGCCTGAAGGAGGGTCACCATCGCACGAGGCTCTCGGCCGAGGTGCGCCAGGACATGCGCATTTGGTTGGCATTTCTGGTGGATTTCAATGGTCGAGTTGTCTGGAACAAACCGGCGGTGTCCTCCGAGGAGCTCGGGCTGTGGACAGATTCGGCAGGGAGCATTGGTTTTGGTGCCATCTTTGGCACACAATGGTCGGCTTAAAAATGGCCGTCATGGTGGCATGAGGATGGGTTGACGAGTAACATTGCTTTTCTTGAACTGTTCCCCATTCTGGTGGCCCTGAAAACTTGGCCTGAGGGGTTTAGAGATCACTCTGTAATATTCTGGTCTGATAACATGACCGTGGTTGAGTGTATCAATAGCCAGGCGGCATGATGCAAATGGATCCTGAGGCTGCTGAAAGAAATTGTCTTGTTGTGTATGCAATTGAATGTCCTATTTAAGGCAAGACATGTGCCGGGGGTGATGAACCAAGCGGCTGATGCGCTTTCTCGTTTCCGTATGCAGGCCTTCTGGGGTTTTCTGCCCACAGCGGGCCCGATGGCGGCGCCCTTTCCCGAAGCTCTCTGGTCTCTCGGTGCCCCGAACTACGAAACCTCGTGGGAGAGAGTTTAGCACCCAGGACGAGGAAGGCATATGAAGGGGCGTTCCGTTCCTATTTGGCCTTTTTGGGGACTGCTGGAGGGGAGCTTTGGGGCCAGGAGGAGTGGGTAGTAAATTTCCTGCTGTCTTTACATCAGGCAGGCAAATCTGTGGCTACTGCCCAGAGGCATCGGGCAGCCATATCCTTCGTGGCTAGGGCTTATGGGATCCAGGACCCGACAGCGTCTTTCGTGGTACAAAAAGCGCTACGTGGGTGGCAACGCCTTGAGGGTCGCAGAATAGATGTAAGGCGCCCGATAGGTCTGGATAGGCTGGCCCTGTTGTTATCTGTACTCCCTTCAACGTGTTCATCCCAGTATGAAACAGTGTTATTCCGAGCCGCTTTTGCGCTGGCATTCCATGGGGCTATGCGGGTAAGCGAACTAGTGGCGAGGAACAAGCGGGATGTGACCGGGGGACTGTGCCAAGAGCACGTTCAGGTCAGAGGGGAGACAATGTCCATCTCGTTTGTCAGGTCCAAGACCGACCAGGGTGCGATGGGGGACTGCATAATCATACAAAGGATTCCCGGGTCCTCCATGTGCCCGGTAAGTTGCGTAGAAGAATATTTAGCACAAAGGGTGGCATCATGGGGGGGGACATTGTTGCGACACGCTGACACCACCCCACTGACGAGGTTTCAGTTTCAGCGGGTGCTTGCGATGTCAATCTCCGCTGCGGGCTTGAACCCCGGCGAGTTTGGGACCCATTCCTTTCGGATAGGGGCTGCTACAGAGGCTACAGCCAGGGGTCTGAATGTCGAACAAGTTAAACGTGTGGGGCGTTGGTCCTCGAACTGTTATAAAAGGTATGTGCGGTTGCACATGTTGTGAAGCTGTAATGATGTACTCACGCTTCTTGTTTTTCTTTGGTTTTCAGTTGCGCAAGCCTACGAGGCGGGGCGGACTGGGCAGTCGACCCAACACCGGGTCAGCGGTCAGACATCACCGGCTGTGAAAAAGGAGGTGTGGGTCGTGGGCCACTCATACGTGAGGCGGGCCGCGGACGTATTCAAAGCAGGTGACATGATTCACGTGGCTGGGGAATACGGGTACAGTGTGTCCTTCTACGGAAAGGGCGGGCTCTGTATTGACTAGTTTCAATCATTTTTTGAGGGTTTGTTAGGGCGGACGAGGTCACCGCCGTCTGTAGTCATAGTACATCTTGGGGGCAACGATTTGGTGTCCACTGGTAGACGACTACTTCTTGAGGCAATGCTTTCCACTGTAAGTTGGTTAGCGAGAAGAGTTCCAGGGTGCACAATCGCATGGTCCCATATGATACCGCGAAAAGTGTGGCGGGGGGCTCTTTCAGTTTCTGCTCTGAATCATTCAGTAAGGAAGATTAATAATAAAGTGAGTCGATTGTTCCGTTCAAGTACACTGCATTCTATTTCGCATGGTTGTATTAAAGGGGACAGTATGTATTTGGGTGATGGTATTCATTTGTCCCGGGTGGGGAACGAGTTACTCATAGGCGACCTGATAGCTTGGCTGGGGACTTTAAGACATGACCTTTAGGTAGGAGTGTGTGGGGGGTCCGGATAGCCGGTCAACTATCCGGCCTGTGGCGGTAAGGTCATGATCGGTGAGCACTAATTAGTAGATCCCTATGAGTGGGCGTCACCCATTACGGATGGGAGCGCTCGAGGGAGGTGGCCATTGGCCCCTCAACGGGTAGGCGGTCCCTTCTAAGGATGGGACGCCGAAAGGAAAGGAAAAGGCGGTCAAGGCCCCTTCCTGGGTAGGAGGGGCTACAGCCCCCTCCTGGGGAATTTCCCGGGGCCAGGATATCTGCGACGGCAGATGTGGTAAGTTGTGTGGGGTTTGGGAGGGGGTCTACGCTACCTTCTAGATACCTCACACGAGTCCTCGAACGACCTTTAAGTGGCGTCGAGTTTATTGGGGCCCCCGTCAAGTCAAGGGAAATTGGTAGTTGCACTTGAGGTACACCTCTGTGCGGTCGCCCCTCACAAGTGAGGGGGATTTTCGGGTTTAGGGATCTTGACACCGGTTACGACCTTGCCGTTGGCCCTTAAACGTTAGGATGTACAATTTCAAAATTCAAGTTAATGTTTTGTAGGATGTTAGTTCGGCTAGGAGAACCTTTGTATTAGAGAATATGTTAAGGTTAGCCAAACATCGCAATGTGGTAATGAAATTGTACATAATATGAAACTGTTATTTTTATGTTTTAATTTTGTTTCATATTTTAATAAATACGGCCGGGAAGGGTAACACCCTTCCCGCCTTCCAAAAGTTCAAGAACTGTTTCCGGTTTCCCATCCTTGGGGAGTGTGTTGAGAGGGGGTGGCGGGTATCGCGGCCATAAAGACAGGGATGAGAATAACAGGGATGGTGACAATTGGAAGACAGCATGAGACAGAAGCGGGTAGGTAAGTGGCATGAAGCATGTGAGGGAAAAAGAGGGGGAGATAAGCAGCAGCAGCGTAGAACAGTGGCAGACTGCGAGAAGTGAGAGGGGTTTGTTTATTATAGTGGAACGGACTGAAAGCATGACAGAACAAGGGAAAAAAGGGAACTTAAAGTGAGAGAGAGCAAGTGACAGATGAGGCGAGAGAAGGAGATAAAGTTCCTTTCCACCAGGAAAGTGATTGGAGGGCACTGCCCTTCTCCGTACCTGCGATATGGAAGTATGTGGATATCACAGCATGCGATTCCTGGCTGGCCTCTCGCCTTCTGCGTGACGCACCACAATTCTAGAACAAATCACATATGCAATGAGATTAAAAGCAACACAAAATCACTATTGCAGCACAGACGCAATCTGCAATGCAGCAGTGGAGGTTTGCCACCTCGAGTCACAGCCATTGTATGATACATCATTGGGATAAGTGCAGTTGTATACATGTTGGACAATTCACCTTAATGTGAATTAGAAATAGATACATTTAGAATTAAACGGAAGTGGCAATCTATACAATTGTACCAAATACAAAGCTGCCTCGTATAGGGTAAGACCTAGCAGTAGAGTAACAGTAGTTTGGAGGTAGCACTAGAGCTTTGGCTGCCCTCAGTGACAAGGCCCAAGTACACAATGCAGACGTCCCCCTTTCTGGTATACATGCACACACTTAAGGACGCACACACCACACCTGGGCAATTCTAATGTAGTATCTTTCTCACAGTTGGGCCCTCAATCTATTCTTTGCCATAATATTGTAAAGATTTGAAGAGATAATTATTAATTAATTATTCAATCTACAATACTGTGCAGTTTGTAACATTAGCAGGCACTCAATTACCTCGGAAGTCTTAGTTTCGGAACGTAGCACAGATTCTCAAAGGTTTAGCGTCAGGTTGGGATAATTTTTTTCTAAGTAGGGGCGAATTTTGCGAATTTGCAATCTGCGAATTTTGCGAATTTGCAATCCGCGAATTTGCGGATTTGCGAATTCGCAATCCGCAAAATTCGCGAATTCGTGCGAATTTGCGGATTTTTTATTTTTGCGTGTTCTCGGGTGTTCGCGTGGAACTTTGCGTATTCGCGGGGCGCTTTGCGTATTCGCTGGTTCTTTTTTGCCTGGTTCATCACTGCTCTTCTGCCCTCTGTACCACTTGTTTTTGTGCCTTTCGGCCCTCTGCCCCACTCTTGTTTGTGCCCTTTTGCCCTCTGCCCCACTGGATTCTGTGCCCTTCTGCCCTCTGCCTAACTCATGCCCTCTGTCCCACTTTGTGCCCTTCTGCCCTTAGCCATAAGTCAGCTTCAACAGGAAGCACTAATAGATAAAGTAAAGCAGGTGCTTGAGTTGAAGGTCAAATTAAGTTACATAGTCATTAATCATCCCAAGTTTGGGGTGATTAATGATTGTGTAACTGAATTTGAGATTCAACTCTAGCACCTGCTTTACTTTATCTATTAGTGCTTCATGTTGAAGCTGACTTTTGCAACTATTTTAGAGGCTTTGGCAGCTTGCCGATGCCATTCTAAAGTAGTTACAAGTCAGCTTGAACTTTTGACCCAATCCGTTCCGCTCACGGATTTTGCGGGAAATTAGCGAATCTCTCGGATTTGCGAATTTACCGAAAATCCGCAAAATCCGCGAGCGGAACGGATTTTCCGCCCATTATTATTTTTTCCAAGGCAAACCCAATGCTAAACCTGTTTTGAGCTTTAAAAACCAATTGGTATTAGTGTTTGTTTGTATGATTAAGTAATACAAAGCAGAGCGAAATGCTGCTTTGCATCATTGGGTTGTCACATGGGTGGTACATGGGTGGTACATGGTACATGGGAGTTCCCATTCAAACATCCATGCTTTTTGACACTAAACCCAATCCACTATGATTGATAGAAAGGGTTTAGTGCCAAAAATTAACACTGCTGAAAAGCAGGAGTCAAACAGAGAAATGTTTTCATTTCTCTATGGTCCGACTTTGCATGCTTGTTGCACGGTACAGCACACATACAAAGTAGAAACAGTGTTTGAACTTGTCTAGGCATAGTTTATTGTACAGGAAGGCTACATTTCCTGTACAAAATCTATGCTAGACTCAGGCACACACCCTAGCACCATTGCGCTAAGCTGTGTATCTGGCGCTGGGCAGCTGTAACCAGCGCTGGTGCAAGGGAAAGGAGAGGAGAGTGTCAAATCTCTGGGAATATGGTGCTCTCCTGCTCTATCACGGAATGTAGTTCAGCAGCTTTGGGTGCTGCTCTGCGTTTCCTGCACCTTCCAGAATCTGGGAGCATATTATCAAGCCTGGGCGTTAACATTATCTCTGCTTTATCAGCAGGAAACTGCCGATAAAGAGGCGATAATGGGCTTGATAATATGCTCTATGGAATTCCAATCGAAGCTCATGTTAAATGTGATAGACATCTAACATGGGCTTCGATTGGAATTCCATAGAGCATATTATCAAACCCATTATCGACACTTTATCAGCAGTTTCCTGCCAATAAAGCGGCGATAATTTTATCGCCCAGGCTTGATAATATGCCCCCTGGTTCTTAGACTCAGGAACCACACGCAGATTGAACATGTTATCCTGTTCAGTCGTACATGATATCAGATTTTCCCTTAATTTCCAAAATGATTTGCATTATATATCACTTGGTGAATTTCTTACAGCCTAACACCTACAAAGGCATTATTCGCACCCAGGCTACATTGCTGCTTTGGGTACAAACAGCATTTGTACCTGCAGTGATCAGAAAAAAGAATGAAGGTTTACAGAAATAATTGACCTTAAAACTCACTCCAGGTTAAATCCTTGGCAAAAACAAATCATCCTGAGATGAAATAGTCTGCATGGAAAAAAGTATTTGGCTGTACCAAGTTCCCTTGCAAGAGGTGTATTCATGAAAAGTTACAAACCTCCCTAAATGCACCCTTGGTGCAAGCAATGGAGTATTTTGTCTGGATTCATACACATCTCTTGCCTCAGCTATGCCTGCAAGGGCGAGTGTTTTAGCAATGTGAACATTTCAGCTATCACTGCAAGTAAAAATATATATATACATGTTGGACCCGGCCCTTTTGGCAGGTTCACCCCAACTTTTTGCTTTTTCCTAGCCTATTTCTGTGACCTGGTGTTGGTGATTTAAGGCCTCTGCGCACTTTTTCACTGTGGTACAGTGTAAAGTGCGTGCGCTCTCTGTGTGTATGTGTGGTGAGTGACCTGCCCTCCCTTAGGAATGCATGGGGAATATGTATGATCATGACCATGGTAGTTCCTGATGTGTGGGGAGTGCAGGGTCGAGTTTGGTATGTGCAAATTCATGAGATTGAATGCTGCGCAATCATATATGCGGCATGATTGTGTCTAGTGTAGAAGTGCCACTTTTAGAAGTTGGCATATTGGTGTAATTTCTGTCTGGTGTGTGATTGGCTGGTGAGCCTGGCTCCAAGAGTCTGGGAGGGTCTGCCCCGGTGGTGGATGGAGTGTTTAGCATGCTGATGTGAGGGGAAGGGTGCACCTGGGCCTGAATAGGGCTGGGCTTTCCCCACACAATGCTGGCTCCACCCCCTGTGGTGCGTCTGATGTCCCTAGCCTGGCCTGTGAAAGGAGTTCCCTATAACCAGTTGTTGCTGGTTCTCACACTGCCTGCACCCTGCTTGACAAAGGATTTCTCTGTATAAAAAGGAGCTGTGTCCCCTTACAAAATGTTCTTGTTTTTTCCAACTTGAATCCTGCCAGGGGAGTACTGCTGCTTGGGCCCAGGGGAAGGCTTGCCTCCCTGGGCCCAGCCCAGCCCCAGGATACCTGATGGACCTGTCCTATAGGACTCCCCTTGAACCTTGTTGCTGGGACCTGCTTTTTACTGTAAGGGATTGGCTGAGGGGCTTGATAGGCTCTGTACCCCCTTAGCGCCTGGGGAAGCGCTTTATTTTTACTGGCCGTGTGATGTCAGGAGCTTACCCTGCATATTGAACATATTTAGTTTGGACTCGGGTGCCTACCCCGAGATTGGCCACTATTTTTATATTTTAAATTGCAGGTGCCCACCTTGCTTATGGTTGCCCTAGCTGGTGCTCCGCCCGCTTTATATTGAAATTGAAGAGGGAGTCTACCCCTCGTGTCTCCCCGCATTCACCGCCACGCCCCGTATGCCGGAGATCGCAAAAGCGGAAGTCAGGCAGACCCGCCCGTGACGGGGCAGGACCTGCCATATAGGAGGAAGTGGTGGAGAGAGGAGGTCGGGAGGCTACCCCGCCTCCTTGTGGGCCGTGAGCTGTGCAGCATGGGAAAAGCAATTGCTGGCCTTCCGGTCTCCAGTGTGGAGAGGGAGACCGGAGATAATGCCGCCGGAAGAGGCTGGCTGAGTGAAGGTCGCTGTGGCCTGGGGCTTCCGTGAGCGAGGGAGAGCCCCGGGGCCACGAGAAGAAGATTGCCACTGTGTTGCGGGGCTCCAATGACCAGAGGGAGCCCAGGAAGGAGAGGACGCTGGCGGAGGAAGGAGGAGGCAGCCTGGAGCTGCTGCCCCCCAGCAGAGAATTCCTGCGACGCCTGCCCCGCGGAGCCCCGTCGAAGAACAGCCCGGTGGGTAGAAAGGGCTGGAGGGGCTCCGTGGGGCTGCTCTTGGTGCCGGTGAGAGGGTGCTGAGTCAGTGTGACCCCGGATGGCAGTGGGCCGCCCCACCGTTTCCCAGAGCCTCAGTGGCTCCCACGTGGGCACCAGTGTCAGAAGGCCCCCAGTGGGGGTCCCGAGGGCCAGTAGGCCCGTGTTCTGCCCCATTCGTTTTTAGAGCCCTGAGAGGCTCCTGGGCAGTTGTTTTCCGAGTCCCCAGAGGGGGGACTCCAACGATCTAGAGGGCATGTGTGTTCTAGAGCCAGAGGGCTCCATCGACCTGTGCAGTATGGTGTCGGAGCCTGTGGGGCTCCAACATGTGGCGCAATTTGCTTGAAGGGCTACTGAGAGCCCATGCTGCAGTTTTGTTAGTTCCCAGCTGCCCAGCAATTAGTGGGCAGCTGCACCGTTTAAGCGCTTGGGATTGTCCTCAGCTGCCCAGCACTTAGTGGGCAGCTGCAACGTTTAGGTTCTGCGCCGGTGGTACACCCCTGACTGGCGCTACATTGCAGCGCGCCCTGACATTCTGAACACAGGGCTCTTTAGTCCCTTTATTGAATGGCCAGTTGGCCTGGGGGGCTAGTAGGTGAATAGGGCGCAAGGCCTACGGTGATTTTGCGCAATGTGGTTACCTGCTATGTTTATGATGGTAATTGCCTAGTGTGAGTTTTGCGCAATGTGATGTGGTACTAGGAAATGTAATGCATTTAATATGATTACGCACCTTGTTATTACACCTCTGAATGTTTTTATGCATCATGTGTCTTCCTTGTTCCCTACACCTCTGAATGTGTTGTTTTAATCATCATGTGTCTTCCTTTCCTGCACCTCTGAATGTGTTTTTGACGCATCATGATCCTTGTTCTTACACCGCTAAATATATGTGTTATGCATCATGTGTTTTCCTTCCCTACACCTCTGAATGTTGTGATGCATCATGTGTAATCTGTTCTTGCTGATACCCCTAATTTTATTGTGATACTTAGGTGGTTGTTCTTTCTAGTACAGGTGGTCCTAGTGAGGTCCTGGTTCTCTGCGTGACATTCTCATATGGTGGTTATGGTTGCGTAGGTGGTACTTTCCTGTTACCAGTGGTTACTGGTTGTGTGCTATATTTGCTAATTTGTGCTACAGTGATTTTATATCCTATTTTCTATTTTCTACTAAGTGCTGATTCTGACAGGCGCCCACGTGGCCCTGTCCTGTGTAAATAATCCCTTGTGAATATTGCCTGTGCCAGTTGGCACAATGTATATTGTGTGATTACTATCTGATGTGTTTTGACAATACAAAAGTTATTTTATATAACCTTGTGTGGAGTTCCTTTTGTGATGTGCCTAGGATGTTGTTGCTGTTGTGTGAGTGCACAAATGCTTTACACATTGCCTCCGGGATAAGCCTGTCTGCTCGTTCCAAGCTACCCAGGGGGTGAGCAGGGGTTAACTTGGCGTGTGACTCCCTTGCCCTGACTAGAATGGTGGTTTCTGCCTGACTTTGGCGTAAGCCTTAGCCAACCAGAAATAGCCAGTTCTAATATTGGTGGAGAGCGGTGAGGATTAGGACTTGTGTTTGCGCAGTACCACAGCGACAACTGGCTACATTACAAAACTCTGCATTCTAGATAGTCACATGTTTGGGATTATTGTTTGTGATTTTGTTTTTCCTCAAGAGTGTCATTTTCAGGTGTTCCTGCGCTTTTATGTTTAGTGACAGATGAGATAAAATGACAGGGTGGGACGCCAGTAGAGGGGGAGGTTCCCATAGATAAGGAATCCCTTGCTGGGTCAAGTGCCCAATCCCTGTTCCTGTCCCTGTGTGGGTAGATGGAAGAGGAGTGTGGAGGAGAAATGGCTAGCTCGGGAGGGTGGTTATCCCCTGAGTGTAGTGTGTGTGTGTCTTGATTCCCCAGTATGGTAGGATCCAGTGGTGGCAGCTAAAACGTGTCCAGTGTGTGAAGTCCCATTCCCAGTTCCCAGAGTATGGTGCCTGGTGCTCAGTAAGAGGGGTACAGGTTTAGAGTCAGAGGCAGTCTGGAACTGTCTCACCAGTCTGGAGGGGGAGTGTGTGGATGAGTAGTGTGTTGAACTGGAGGAGTTGGTGTGAGTTTTTTTTGCGTGATAAAAGGAGCTTGCACAGGAGGTGTACCTCTGGTGTTGTGCAGGAGGTCCTGCAGAGGCACTGGATGAGAAGGTGGACGTCTGGCGGTGTGCTAGATGTCTTGCAGAGACATTAGGGAGTGATTCTAAAAGTAGTGGCTTGTGTATCTGATGATCCTGTGTAGGGGAAGAGGTTCATGTGTAGCCCAGCTAGGTCCCAGTAGGATGGTAGGGGTGTAGGGGCTCACGTCCTGTACCAGTGGAGGCGGATTGAATGTGGGACAGTGTGTCCCACGTTGGGCCGAAACCCTGTCTTAGGGCCTGGAGGGTTCCCTAAGGGAGCGCCAGGTCAGGGGCCTAGGCTGTACTTACAGGTCATTTGAGGAGGATCTTCCTGTGTCTAGAGGACGGGGAGTGTCTGTAACCAGAACTCCGGCGGTCCTGGTGTTGGGCAGTGCCGCTACTAAGTGGAGGGTGCAGAAATCCTGGTTCACTGGGCATTTGACCGTCTAGAGTGCTTGACCATTTGTGGGGCCTCTGAATGTTGTTCCCCAAGGAGGGGGGAGGCCAGGTTCAGGTTCAGCCTGACCTGGAGGGAAGGGCATCTGTAATCAGTGTCCTGACCGGTTTTTTGCTTCCTGTGGTACCGCTCCATGGTGGGAGGGTGCAGAACTCTGGAAGGGGGTGCAGAGGGACGGTGTACTTCTGACCCCGGTGCAACCTGAAGGTTTAAATCCTAGGTTGGGAGGTTGTATATTGTGTGATTACTATCTGATGTGTTTTTGACAATACAAAAGTTATTTTTATATAACCTTGTGTGGAGTTCCTTTTGTGGTGTGCCTAGGATGTTGTTGCTGTTGTGTGTGTGCGCAAATGCTTTACACATTGCCTCCGGGATAAACCTGTCTGCTCGTGCCAGGCTACCAAGGGGATGAGTAGGGGTTATCTTGGCGTGTGACTCCCTTGCCCTGACTAGAATGGTGGTTTCTGCCTGACTTTGGCGTCAGCCTTAGCCAACCAGAAATATCCTGTTCTAACAATATATATCTCTATTGCAGTCAATGCTAGCTTTGTCATAAAGCTTCTTTTCTTTACTTTCAGCCATTTGGAGCATGGATAACTTGCATAGGCAAGACCTATTTGCTTTGTCATTGCTTGCCATGATTGGAACTGCCTTTAGAGAAAATGTTGATCTCTCTCCAGCAGAAACGTTACTCACTAAAGTTATCTTGACATTTTTATTGTTGCCTTAAAACTACTGGGCATCTAAAAAACTCTGCAGCAGGTGATTAAACCCCTGTTATTTCTAAACTTGCCCTGACTCCCCCTCCCCCCGAGTTCAGTGCTATGTGCAGCTGCACCAGTCACACTGTCCTAAAGGGACATTGGATTTATCCCCTGCTGGTATACTGCTTCTCCTGATCACAATTGACCAGTTTTTTTTCTGAGAAGGGCCCGATATTACTGACGATAATGCAGCCAATAAAACAAAACATGTGAATCAAGTGAGGGCTGAGGGGGTAAGCAAAGACCATCTCTCATGTGCTCCCCTCCTTCAGCATGAGGGGTCTGAATTGCTCCTTGTTGTCAGCCCATAGCCCGACCTGCCTCCTGGCACTCCAATTCTAATTTGTAACTTGCCTGGGGAGGTGGTAAATGGTGGTGGAACTGTCCCAATAATCTAAACACAGAGATCAACATCTTTGACAAAACAACTGCAATTTAAAATATTACACAATGCTTGGCTCTACGCCTAAAATCACATCTAGCAAGTGAAGTTTAAAAAAACGGTGCCTACATGAATTTTTGTTATTTTGCCATTTCCAAGTCTCAAGTCTAAATGACGCTCTAGAAAGGCCTCCCTAGTTGTGTTTCATTTCTCCTTACAACTAAACCCATGATGTTCTGAATTACCAATCTTATAATTCATTTTCATCTGATATGCTGCCTCCGACCGAGACCGTCTTGGTGTGGGAACCGACCGTTCGTAGGTCAGCGGTTCCGAACACAGTATTTCTCTATGGGAGCATGTGCTGTGTGCGGAATTGCCTGCAGCACAATCTCCCATAGAGAAAATGGAGTTTGTGTATATCCCTGCACTGTGTAGCAGGCACATCACAGTGACTGCCAGATGGTGCAGGGATTTACAGGGGGGCACCATAGATGGCCCCCTCATACCCCCATCCGAGGTCACAGCAAAAAGGGGGTCCTGCTAGGGGCCCCCAAAGTCACTTTCTGACAGACTTTCCCCATGCCAGAAAGCCCGACATGGAAAGCCTGTCGGGACCCGACATCATAACCCCGACGGTGGGGAGCGCCCTCCGCACAAAATTATGTTTAGTTTCCGACTGGCTGATGGGCTCATGGAGGGGAAAGACCGGCTGGTTAGAATTCCAACCGGCGTAATCCTAATCCGGCGGTCGGAATTCAAACCAAGGATGTTGGTCGGAAAGCCTCCGACCTGTGGTCAGTGGCTTTCTGTCCCACATCCTAATGAGGGCCTTAGTGAATAACGTGCAAACATTATGCAGCATAGGGGCGTGTTTAAATTCAAGTTGGCCTTTGAGGATGCATAATGTGCAATTTGATACAAATAGACTGATTAATTTAAACGTGACAGCCAGAAAGGCTTTTCTAATGTGCTAATTTATAATCAGGGTGCAGCCATCCTTGGCTTTATAGGAATTCATCCCCATTCTCTACACATAATTTTCCAGCCCAGCACCCACCTCTGGAGATGGCAGCTCAATAAAGATGTACGTACACAGTGAATTGACATCATGGAGGCTCCAGACTTTCAAGGACATTGCTCACCAATATTTTTCACCACGCGCCCTAATTGGCTGCAACTATTACTATTCTTTGCTTAACCGGTCCAAGCTTAAATCCATAAATTGCTTGCACAACTATCTATTTTCAAAAAACGTCCCTCAGTTGAGGAGCGCGATGGGCTAACTAGTACTTTTAGCACAAGTGTAGTTTGCCTAAGGCAGTGAAATCTCTCAGACTTGAGATTTCCTACAACGTTTGCAACTCAGACTTTACCGATATCAGATGTTTGATAAGAAGTCTTCACAGGATCTCTTGATCTGACTAGGTTGTACCATTATGTTTCACAAGTTAAGGGCTGATAGCCAAACGTGTGCTGAAGCCCATCTAGTACCTAGCCAACTGATGGCCGTCCTTTTAGAGGGGCATATTATCAAGCCTGTGCGCTAAAATTATCGCCGCTTTATCGGCCAAAAACGGCCGATAAAGCGGCGATAATGGGCTTGATAATATGCTCTGTGGAATTCCAATCGAAGCCCATGTTAGATGTCTTCACATCTAACATGTGCTTCGATTGGAATTCCATAGAGCATATTATCAAGCCCATTATCGCCGCTTTATCGGCCGTTTTCGGCCGATAAAGCGGCGATAATTTTAGCGCACAGGCTTGATAATATGCCCCAGAGTTCCCACCATCAGACATCAGTCCCGTTAATCCTGCTGGGGAGAGGGTAACAATGTAGTAACTCAGTACACGTGCACCAGAGCACCAGGCATTCACTAGGATTTTAGGATGGGATAAATCTAATGTTTATGTACACCGAAAGCTTCAATAAGGACACCGGTGCACATTTTGTGGTAAGAGTATTAGCAGGTAATTACGTTTACAGACCTCCTCCAGCCTGACACCGTTTTCGAAACATTTTCCTTTGAGTATTTGTTTTTTATTTGTTTCTGGGTAAACGATTTCTTTTTTTAGAGGCAACTGTAACATCTATACGTTTTTGCAGCTACTTGATGTTTGAGATATCACCAGCATAAAGAATTATTGTCTGAGGGGTGCCAATGATTTGTGGTGGCAAAAAAATTAACTGGTGACAGGAGATCATATAAAAAAATGAAGAAAAAATTACCCATTCTTGTTTCAGGCCATATTTATTTTCAGTTTTTGTCAATTAAACTCCTCTCCTCAAAAGATGAAAATAGATTCATGTTCTACTGTGTAGTTCTACCAGAAGTCTCAACATAACAGAATTTAACTTCAATAACTATAGTTTCATCTAGAGATGCACTCTATGAATCCTGTTGATGGCAAGGGAAACATTGACAAGCGTACATTAAATACAACCCATGCAGTATGTTATCAGGAGTCATATGCCGCTCTTGCTATAATAGGCAGACATACCCCAAATGTGCTGGAAAGTGTGCTTTGTTTCTAGCAAGTCTGTACACATTTCTGTCCCTAGTGCTTCTCGACCCACCAAGAGACAGGGCAGGCTTGGGAATACATCCTTTGCTGCAAGTTTCATCATCATAGCTATTTTAACTCTTTCATGATATTTTCTGCAATGCAGAACTTGGCATTTTTTCCACCTCTTAAAAAAAAAAAAATTGAGAGCCTAACAAATGTGACAATTTTTCAACAATACAAATTGATAGAATTTAGCATTTCATCTTAATAGTCAACATTAAAATGGTTGTTAAGCCACTCCGTTTAATTGTTACCTTTTGGGATACAGTCTTTCTAATATTTTTATTTGATTCCACATCAAATTTTACCATACTATTTTCACACTTATCATCTTAAGTGTATATATTATTCTCCTTTGTTATTGTCTTATCGAACAATTGTGAACAGATATTATCCCCTTGATTATCATAAAATAGCACCAGAAAACTACTAGGTCTGGAAAGGCTTCACAGTGACAACAGCATGGATCCATGTTCCCCCAGTCCTGCTGACTGTCAAGAGCAGGGTTAATGCAAGTTGGTCACAAGCAGCTGATCTTCAGAATAGGAAAATATGATGAATTTCACACAATGGATTTAAATTGGGAAAATTACGTATCAAAATGCTTATCATAAAAAGTTTGAGAAAGGTGTATTCTACATGTGTCAGCTTGTAGAGGATTATGACAATTTCACTTTACTCTTGTCTGTCCCTAACTACTTTCACAGGTTCTGTTGGCTCATGCTCAGCTCTCCTTAAATGTAATAAAATGTAAATGTGGGCCTATATGATGTCTTTTTTTGTTTGAACAGCTGGTCAGAGACTTAGCTTGGCGTCTTTAAAATTGAGGGGTTTTGACCACATATCAGCATATCAGGGAAGGTGCACATTAATAAACCTATGCCAAGGAGTGGTTAAAAATGGGAAATCTTTATTCGATACAGAGTGCTTGTCTTGGGTCCAATGGTTCCAAGAGAAAGTATGTTGAAGTGAGATTCCCAATGACTCAAGCACGCTCCTATGAACTTATGAACATGAATTGACTCCAAGGGCTAGAGGTTTTAAGAGAAGACACAACATGTGTGCTTGGACTGTGTGGGGGTAATTTGTGAGAGTGTGGTTCTTGCCAATAAGGTAAGTATGGAATTTGTTGCATCTGTTGCAATACTGGAGAGCTTTTGAAGTGGATGAACAAGAACCTTGCTGGGTTATAGAACAGTCACATTTAATCTTGAAGAAAATGGGCCTTTCCTGCACTTATAGAAATATTGTCCTACTAAGGTACATTTTGTGAGGAGAAGTGGAGACGTGGTATGATGCAATTTGTCCTTGTTTGATCATTTCTCTTTATTTACATTCTGGACATCTGAAAATCACATCTGTTTAGACTTCAGGCCCTATTACAGTAACATGAGTGTAGAAGGATTATCAACAGAAGAGGTTACATTTGTGTTGTATGTAGAGATAATAGATTTAGCAGTGTCCATGTATAAGCTGAGAAGCTGTTTTGTAGCAAAGTACTCTGCCACGCAAGGCCAGTCAGATTATTCTAAACTTTTTTTCACAGTTATGAAGCGGGAGGTTTGTAAGCGCATGAAGATTATGAGATGATAAATTGGAAGGATATAGGAAAATGGTCTGACCTTTTAATTTCAATGTGGAAGGTATGTGATAAATGTATTGAGAGGTTGGTAACAGTGAGTTCCAGTATTCACCTCTTATTATGCATCAATAGCAACCTGCGTTGAAGAAGTATTTGAAGCTGCAAGAAAGTCTCAAATGATGTGAATGTTTTACAGTTTGCGTGACTCCAGTCAATGATAAAGTCAAAGTAGAAAATATTGGTCAAATATAACCTGTCTTTGAGAGAGAACTAATCAGCAATTTCTGGTTCAATGCTAGCTTTGCAATTAGGTGGATGCTAAATGATGTACAGGTAGAGGTTTAAGAGATAGAGAGGATGAGGCCAAACTCAAAACATTTGAATGATAAAAAGAAGGTGACAGTAAGCTGTGATGATTTGTTTCTCTAAACATCTAAACAATCCTTCACTTTCATTGAATAACCTACCTGTCTTCCCTCATTTATGCCTGGAGTACTAGGGAACCGAGAATTGACTGGAATGCAAACCAGGATTCAATGACATTGAAGGGATTTAATTTGTGCAATTCACTGAGGTCATCAATATCTGGATGATGGTTCTTGGTAAATCTTGATATTCTTGTACATTTTTGAAGGGCTATAGAGAAGACCTGATGTGGATATGGATGTTACAAATGACATTTTTTCATATGGTTGATGTTGGGGGTGGGTAGGAATGGCAAGGCTTCCATGTTCAATCAAATTATGTTGGTTATGGTGGAAGAAATCATATTTTGACAGTGATTGAGTCATCGGATTCAAGCCATGTGTTGAAGGTAATGTATTAGTATGTGGCTAAGCTTGCCTCAGTGGGGGCTGATTGCAGAGATATATTATCAGAGCATTAATGTCAGGGAAGCATTAGTTGATTCACTGGGCATGTACCTAGATACAGATTTGTTCTGTTCATATAGTTTTCTGTACTCCATGGAGCATGCAGAGCTCTGAAAAACATCACTCCACGTAGCGGAACAGAGTTTTTTCCGCGCTCGCTCCCACCAATGTCAAGTTGGTGAGCACAGGTGAGCAAAATCCACCTCCCACCTCAATGCGAGTGGTCAGAATTCTCAACGCAGGTGGCCACAGATGTTTGCAACCGCTCGCGTTGAGAAACCTTTCATTAGCGTTAAGAAAGCTGCAGTGCCTGTAGAAAATCTACTCGAGCGGCAAGAAAAGAAGCAGCACCCACTTACGCTGCTTATGGTGCTGTTTGCACTGAAATCATAATCTATTAAGTATGAACCGACAGCATCATTGTCACATTTGTGAGGAAAAAAGTGATTACACAATGATCTCAACTTTCCTTGCCAAGGGGCTCACAAATAAATCTTCCTTCTTTCTATATGTCTACAATTTCCATGCTAATTTTGTGGTGTTAACACAAAGGCATGCTAGAACAGTAACCCATGGACTTTACTTACATGGAGACAGGTAGAGGTGGTCACGTCGCAGAGACTCACGGAACTGTGCAAGTATATGGTGTTACTGCCAGAGAATCTAAATGCATTGAATTGAAACTTTTTTTGAAGGGAGCTTGAACTTCCAAGAAGAGTAACTGGAACAGTATCATTGTATAGGCAGCTGTTGAGACAAAATGGATGCTCTGTTACAGTTAATCATATAAACAGTCTACAGTTTTCAGCTTTTTACTGACATTTTGGGTCAAATACACATTTTGTTATCCTCTGGCCAAATTAGATAATGCAGATAAGGTGACAAAGTGAACACCAAAGCCACAAGGGTCAAAAGGTAAGCTTTATTACTGTAGATAAAAACATGCCATGTTCTATATTTTTGGAGACAAACCTAGGTTACTGGGATGGAAGCCTAATTGCCCCTCTTGGTGTGACAATTTCAGGGTATTTTGCAAGAAAGGCTTTCAACTGGTCGATTATCAAATGGATTTGTAAAGTATTATGCTAGGATCACCTGCATGGGTAAGTTAATATTTATCACAGGTAATTTTTCCACGTATGAATTAACCCCTTCGCAGCGGGAGTAATTCCCCCCGTTCTGCTGGGGGGTGAGGGGCATGCACAGCGCCCACGTGCTCGTGACAAGCTCAGCTCGTCATGAGGCACAGAGGCACAGAGGCACAGAGCTCGTGTGCTCATGACGAGCTGAGCTCGTAATTACCACACCCATTTCCGTGGAACTTTCAGCACAGCAGGGGAATTATCCCCCCGTGTGAGCGTTCCACAGCTCATGACGAGCTCAGCTCGTCATGAGCACATGAGCACCGTGCCTCATCACAAGCTCAGCTTGTCATGAGCATAGAGGGTGTTAATGCTTGTTTGCAAATTTGATACAAAAGAAATTACTCAAGCAATTCTTCAATATAGATAACGAACTGACAGAATGGCTTTGATTAACCTACTAAATAGAGGTGTTACAATGATACTCTCTCAATAGTCATCACCAAAGCTTAGACACTACTAAGTACATACGCCAGGCCTTTGACCAAAACACCTCATTAAGTTCATATCAGTAACCCTCCCAAAATCCCTTTTTGAATCCACTTCTTTTATCTTCACCATCAATAAACTCCTGCTAAAACTCTTAATGATATACTTAGGCTGATTGCTTTAGAGTGTTAGAGTAGCGATGGGAATCTTGTTATAATACATCTCTTCTAGTTTTTATTCTTATCTTGAGAGCTATATCAAAAGTCAGATTCTATATCTGATTATATGATTGTCCGAAAAGTGGGGGGAGAGGTTGTAGATATCCCACTATTGGCTCAATCTTTAACCGGCTGCCCCTCAGAGAGTCCCACAGCGTCCAGTGAGGTGCTACACATTGCTTCTTTCTGGACAGTCTCTCCTCCTGCAGGGAAGGCAGGATTCTTCCCTCTACCAACAAGCAGGAAATCTTCTAAGTACTTCAGGATAGTTTTACAGCTCTTCCAGCAATAGTCCCTGAGATCAGAGATCAGGTGCTGTCCTCTCAACTATGGGAAACTGGCTGTCAGGAGGACACCATCTAGGATTACTTAGCAGTCTACTGAATACGTTGCAGACCACTCCCTTGCTTGACCATGGAGGGCTTGGAACTAGAACAACAAGTGGGGTTCTGCTTCTATACACAGCTAGGAGACAGAAGATGTTAATCTGTTGTAAGAAACTGTAGAACCGTTTTAAGGTAGTTCTCTTTTGAAGTGATATTTACTGGCCGATTGCCAGACACAGCAGTGATAGTTGTCAAAGCAGGATAGTATCCAACCCGGAGCACCCAGAAATAAGGAACACAGAGATCCAAGGATTTTGCACCTGCCTGTCATCAGAGAAAAACAAAAGTTCATACCTCACCTAAAGGTCTCTTCAGCTTTCAGAGCAGAGTCTGCAGTCCAATCTGTAACCATTACTTCTACTAAATGAAAGTGTTCAACAGCACCTTAAAACCAAAAACCTTTAAGAATTACTGATGGAATCCTGTCTTCTAGCCTCTGACTATAGTATGAAGGGCTTCTCCCTCCTGCTTCAGCAATGTGACAATACTCTCAACTGCCTGGGAGCACAGTCCTTACCTGCACCTTGTGCGGTTATTATTCTGGCTCACTCACACATACCACTGATGTGCCATGCAGCAATATGCTTAACATGCACTCAGGATGTTAGCACTAAGGAATGGGTAAGTGTGTTGAAGAATAACGACATGAGTGGGCTGATTCCTCTCAATTAACTCAGATAAAAATGTGTAGTAACATTGTTTATTTTCTAAACAATGTATGCTGCCACAACCACTCTAAAAACTAAACCCACAATATAAACATTAATGAGGGTATGTGTGGAGCACCCCAATAGGTCACAGGAAAAGTCGCCATGATCAAAATCAAAAAGTTGTGCTACCAGATACACACAGTCGGGCACCCATGGCAGGGTGACACGGCATTAAGCATTCGAAGGACATTTACTTCCCAACATACATTAAGGATTAAGGTATTTTCCAGAGTACCATATACTTACACATTGCTAGAACATAGGAATAGCACTTCCCAATATTTATAAAAACACATCATTATGTGATCTTCACTGAACATCCTCTTGTATCCTTCACTCACCCCACATCAGTAACCATCACCTGGCCATGATGTTAGTCCTCTGCTACTATCTCATCCATGTCTCAACAAAACCATCACCCAACCCACATCAATAAATCACACTCAAACATGAATGAATTTCATTCAGCCCGCATTAATAATCTTTCTCTATCATTTTGTATGAATGTCAAGAATTAATGTTTGTGCTACAAACAAATCCTAACAAAAATGATGGCAACCAAAATATTGCCCTTGTATATATGTAAAGATATTCCACTTAACTACTCATATGTTGTCAAGGTATGTAAATGTGGAGTTAAGTATAGTAAATGTATACTTAACAATATTTACTTACCACAGTAGTCAATAGATAAGCTACAATATTCTTGTAGCCCAATATTTCTGTTGTTGACATACATACAATCCAACCATTGCCACACAGTTCATAGTTTACACCCAGCCCTCTTTATTAATCTTTATCCAACCAGCATCAATATTCTTCACCCAACCCTCAAAAGAAAACTTTATCAACTTCAATGGCCCTCAACCTACATCTATTATTTTCACCCAACTCACATTAATAAACATCACCCAGTCCACTTTAATAGTTATAATAAATTAATCTCCTCACATAACCTACTTATATAACGTCTACCAATATCAAAGGAAAATTCTCAATCACCTTGACTGTTAGTTCACCCTAACCAAATTGAAAAAAAAAATATATTTTTTTTTATTATTGTCACTCACAAAGCCCAATCACGAACGGCGCTAGAGGCACGTATGGGCACGATGTCCACTAATCTTAGCTTACTACAGGCAGATCATAAAAAGCTGGCCGACAAGGTCAAATCGAATAAACTGGCACTGGATGATCTTATAACCCAACAGACTATGCACTCCCCCAACTTGAATAATTCCAGCGACAATTGAAGGGCCTGCAGGACAGGGTGGTTGATGCGGAAGGGAGGTCCTGTTGCAATAATGTTCGCATACTTGGAATACCGGAACGCAGCGAGGGATCCAACCCTACACAGTTTGTGGAGGACTGACTGAGAGATCATGTAACGAAAGAGGGCCTAACACCCCTGTACAATGTGGAGAGGGCGCATAGGGTGCTTTCCAGACCTCCTCGGTCGGGAGTGCCGCCCCGCCCTGCCCGTTGTTAGTGCGCATTTTACACTACAAGGACCGCAACATTATCCTACGGGCTGCCTGAGAGAACGCTCATGTGCGTTTTGAGAACAAGACAATTTCACTATACCCGGATCTCACCCCAGAAGTCCAGAAAGCTAGAGCTATGTTTCTGGGAGTGAAGAAAAGTCTGCGCGACCGCAATTTGAAATACGCACTGCTCTTCTCGGCTAGACTGAAAGTTGTCTACGGTCAGAAATCGTATTTTTCGACAATCCTAAGGAAGTGGCGGACTGGCTTGAAATTACTTTTACAACAGCGACTTCTCAGACTTTGCCTCATCGGGACAACTATGTAAAGCCTCCCCAACACGAACGACTGGACTACCCCTATTGGGTCAGGGCAATACCATGGTTACTATGGACTCTGGCCCAACCTCGGAACAGATTACAACCAGCTAGAGAGACGCACTCCTCACAGCGGCGGCCTTGGCAGCTCATGATGCCCAGGCTGCGGCATCATCGGAACACTCATCTGATTCTGACACGGTGCGCTCTGAATCTGAGGCTAGCATTACTCTATTTCCCTTTATTACGGCCCAGGTTGCAAGAGACTTTTGATATTGTGATCCGGAATGCCCGGGAGTGATAATGTATACAAGGACTATGCATTGTGTATATTGCTACTGATGACTGATTTATGTGTCCAGGGTACATCTGCTTTATAGGGAAATGTGTTCATGTAACCAAGAATTACTAGAATGCATATTATGTTGGTTTCACGAACTGGCGCAGATCTGGCCTCTACCCCTGAGCGACTGCGATGACGCATTTCTTGTTTGTAATGCATGTTGGACTATTGTTCTTTGTTTGGTCCTCTGTTGTTATACTGGGGAACCTAGTATTGGGGAGTTATTGTGTGGGGGGGTTCTCGGCTCTTCAGCAGCTTCTATCTAAATGGTTTCGGTCTCCACAGGTCACAATGCAACTATGTTTTATGCACCACGATGATATTACCTAATACATACACCTACTGCACATGGAAAGTGAGGGGATTAGGCTCCATTCATAAAAGACACCGGGTTCTGGCACAACTTACTAGGAGGAAGGTTGCTATTGCTTATTTACAAGAAACTCATCTTAATGTTGGTGAGGCAGCTAAATTGCAGAGAAAATCAAGAGGACAACTATTCGCTACAACATATTCAGCTTTTTCCAGGAGGACGGCGATGTGGATGCGGACTACTGTCCGTTTCAAGCTCCTGGAGCAGAAGATAGACGTCAATGGTAGATATGTACTGCTTCATGCCTTATTAGATGGGACACATGTGGTCATGGGCTGTACATATGCACCAAACACTGACCAGGATAAATACCTGACTACACTAGGTGCTGCCCTGATAGAGTGGGCTGCGTATCCCTGGGTGATGGGGGCGATTTCGACACTGTGTTAAATATTGACTTAGACAGGTCCCATCCCCGTTACATGCCACTGAAACCAAAAAGCAAGCGGAGGCACTTAGGAGCTGGGCAGAGGGCTGGGAACTACATGACGCATGGCAGGTGAAGCACAACGTGCATAGAAAATACTCCTTTTATTCGCCACCACACAGACTACACACTCGGATTGACCGATTCCTATGCCCTGTCACCCTGTTGGGGTCCATTACTTCAGTGCTCCATATGGGGACAACCCTGTCGGATCATAGCCCAGTGGAGTTAACTCTACAGTGGGACAAGGTTCCAACACCGATAACGACTTGGAAACTACACCCTGAGATGTTAGAAGATCAGGTCTTTCGCACTGCCCTTTCCAAAGCTATCGTCCATTATTTCTTGGAGAATACGGGGACTGCTAGCTCCCGACAAATATAATGGGATGCCTTCAAAACGGGTCATCAGGTGAGTGGCAATAAGTGCTAAGACAGGAGCACGACTCAACCTTATTGGGCGACTTACAGAGGTGGAGGATAGATTAGCTGTACTGGAGGGGGAGGCTGCAGGGACGAATGAACAATTGACACAATTGTGAGAAGCTAACATCCAATACGCGGAGCTCCGTGAAGAGCGTGTTGTGGATTACCTGTTATGTACGCAAAAACAACATAGACAGTCTGACAGGTCAGGGCCACTACTGGCACGGCTGGTCGGCAACGCACCCTTGCCCACACCCATATTAGAAATTCGGAACAACGCTGCTGTGGTGGTAACCACGCAATTAGACATTAATACCACATTTAGGGACTATTATGAACATCTTTACGGTCCAATGCCCGTACTTACTGACACTGACACATTCTTTCATGGTATATGTGTACCCCAACTTACACAACACCAACGTGATGACCTTCTACGACCAACAATGAGGGCGGAAATAGGACAGGCGATTAAGGCTTTACCGCATAATAAGACTCCGGGGAATGATGGCCTGCCTGCTGAATTTTACGCATTGTATGCTGATTTAATAACTCCTCATTTGCAATGACTTTATCATGATCCTTGGAGGGAGGCGGGCTCCCCGCTACTACATTACAAGCGCTGGTGGTTTCGCCATTAAAGCCAGGGAGGGATCCTTTGCTTATTTCTTCTTTGACAAGGAACAGGATACTATATTGGGGTTCCCCGAAAAGGTCTCTCGTAATCCCAAATTTAAATGTATCCAATTGTTGTTACTACACAGGGCATACTTAAACGCACATAGATTGAGCGGTATGTTCCCAGGGGCTGCCATATGCTTAGTGCGGGGTTGATACACATGGTTTGGGCTTGCCCTAGACTGGGACATTACTGAGAGACGGTGTGCAAAATATTGATGGCGGTGGCTCTGCGTCAGAACGACACATTGGAATACTGTATATTAGGTCTGGGTCTCCTCGACAAGAAGGGCAGCTCTACCTCACGATTTGCTAACCTTGCGCTCATTTTAGCAAAGAGAGCCATAACCACACGATGGGGTAAAGTGGAGGAGGCGAAACTGAAAAGGGAGGAGTGTAGAGGTCTACGGAGAACACCAATCTCGCTGAGCTGGTACGCAATGATAGAAGACTACGCTGCAATAGATATTTTGTCCCTTTAGGATATATTGAGCTTAACATATGTGGGTCTGATCCGAAGTTGCAGGACGCCTGGGCACCCCTTATTGTCTATATGCTAGGCAGGGTAAATTAACAGCACTGTGCAGTTCACCTACAACAGACTTAGAACAGGGAATCCCACACCTGTGGATATGTTTGATATAAGAATGATGTTGTGGGATATTGAAGGCCGAGCTTGCGAGGGTGGAGGGAGGTTGGGTAATTGTGTTTTGTTCAAATGTTTGTCACTTCATTGTATTCTGATAGCTTACCGAATTGCTAACCGTCTCGCTAAACTTATGCTGTAAACAAGAAGGCTTAGAAAGTACCATATTGGCATATCGTTTGAGATTTTGGATACTGGTTCACTATTTGTTGCCATCCAGAGACACTTATAGATGCATCCCACTGTTGTCGTATTGTAGCCTATGACGATTGTCAAAATGTCATACTGTAAATCGTGATTATATGTCCTTTGACTGCCTGACGAAGTTTGGCTCACTGTTCTGTAAAACCAATAAAAACAAATTTGAAAAATAAAATGGCACTATTTTTCTTCTTAGTTGTTATAGCATCAAAATCTGACATGGATCCATCCCCCTGAACACCACTGTCAAATCATGGTGAGTGGCATACAGGTTTAGTATTCTTACCATCACACCTACTTACATAATCATAACCACAAGGCGACCAAGAGGAAAAGCGGTGGACAGTCTTACCGTCCGCCGAGGTCCCCCCGCCATACTAATATGGCGGGGGGAAAACAAGTGTGGATATCAGGCGGATTGTCCCCGAAAGGCTGGCGGTGGCTACCGCCAGCCTGGCGGGCAATCCGCCCGACATCGTAATGGGCCCCATAGTCTGTGTATGTCCCGCAATCCTTACAGACAGACGGTCTCTATTGAGAGAAGAATAGATCAGGTTAGAAGTTTGATCATGCTGCCAAGCGATAATAGCTGCCTTAAACCCAGACAACACGAAGCTGAACATTGGGTTAACCAAATTTGTCAGTAGAGCGTTAAAACTGTTGCAAGATACCAGAGCTGCTGAATCTCTCTTACTTCAGCAGGGCGGCATTTTGTCTACAGGTCCCATAACAGAACCTCGGCTGTTAATAATTACCAAACTGAATCTGACTTTTAGCTGAATTTTAACTGCTTACATTGTTTTAGCGAATTGAAAGAAAAACACAGTTTTGTAATTTTTATTGAGTTTTTTTTCATGAATGAACTGAACGTGTTTACATTGTAATAGTTTTAAGAAATCAAACAATAAAGTATTAACGTACTTCATATTTAAATGTAACATTGTTCAGCCTGTACATGCTCAAAACCTGTTTCATTGGCATGTGAAGCATTTATATGAAAGCCTGATATAGATTTTTAGCATGAGTTGGGAGAGACACATCAAATTTCAGAGACTTATGTTGAATTATTTGCAAACAGCAGTGTAGTAAAAACTGAGATTATATTACGAAAAGAAATGAAGAACAGAGAATACCCTAAAAAGTAAAGCAATTTTACAGAAAAGATTAGGTAAGTCATTGCAACAAATATTATAATTATCATTGGCATCAATGAATTATTTTTGTCCCACTAAGGGCATTGGAAAGTGTTTGTTCTTGAATCACACTAGGGTACATGTTAGAGTGAGGTTTGGGGTTCCAATTGAGGTAATTTGAAGAGTGATGGAAAGTGTTAGACTTATGGGAAGATTTAGAGTTATCATAAGAGTTACATTTGTTCAGGGCAACATAGATAGTAATGTAAATATAAAAAGTGACAGAGGCACTGTTAGGAATAAAATTGGGATTAAGGTTGCAACAAAGATCAGAGTTTGAGTGATTTTGCATGAGGATGTGTAAAATATTTTTGTTGCAGAATACTTTGTTATAAAATTATCACAATGGTAGAGATAATAATGCTTGGTAAATTTTTGTGTTGCCAATGATTGATGACGGATTTAATGAACGGGTTTATCTGTAATGTCACAGAGATGTCTAAATCCCCTTTCATAAACATCACATAATATAAGAGGTGTATTTGGAGTGAGCATGCTCATTTGTTAAAAAATCTCAAAGCTAATGAAGGAAGACAAATTCCTATTCCTGCTCACATGTTTTCATTCTCATTTTATCAACATCAAATAGGTTGAACTGCTTTGTGGGTGTGCTGGAAGTGGAGCCTGCAACCTTGGGTACAGAAACATACAGTGAAGACATTAGTTCACTCATTTTCTATTTTTAGGTGATATGAATTGAAACATGATGATCAACATTTGTAATTCGCAAGGAACAGTCTAAATAGGGGGACTAACTACTATTGCCACGCAACCGAAATCTCCCTGATGTTGCAGGACACTCCACTTGATGTGCTTAAGGTGGTTAGGACCTAGCTCAGGCCCGGATGTTGTACAGTCACTCCACCCAGGTTATCAGATCCAGAGAGCAGATAGGACAGGCAAAAAAGAGGGGTTGCTATCATTTACAAAGACCATCTAGGGTGTCACATCTTGGGCAGGCCCCTCTCAGACTGTGAAAATATTCAGTTCTCCATTGCATTTACTCCTTCAACTACGTTTGTGGGGATCGTTCTATATCGCCCTCCGGGAGCTGTAGGACAATTTTGCAACTCACTGCGCGAACCAGTGGTAAATCTGGCCAGCACCGCTTCTAATTTCAATCTCCTGGGGGACTTCAACTTGAATTTTGATAACTCCCAGGATGTAATTGCTAACGATCTTGCTTACGATTTGGCAGCGTGTGAGATTCTTCTAAAAGAGCCTGCTCCTATCCCCTGGTCGGACCATTTTTTGTCCCTTTTATATGGCAACCAGGTTCTTCCCATTCGCTGGTACTAACTTACCGCACCCAAGCCCGTCATTGGCCCAAACTAAGCACGGAGGAATGGAAAAAGGAACTGCATTATACCATACCCCCACATCACCCTGATCCCACAACAGCTAGTGGCAACTTTCACCTATAGATCGAGAATTCTTTAGAGGTAGTACTCCAGGGAGGTCTAAAATACAAAAAACTGGATCAAATAGGACGCCATGGTTTACACCTGAGGGGTGCAAAAGACTGGAAAGAGAATGGAGGAAAGACTTCTAAACAGACAACAAACGTAACTATAGGGTCTCTATTAACTCCTATAAAGTTGCACACAAACTAGCACAAAGCAGTCTACTATGAAGCAGAAATCGTATCCTCCTCTAATACGCTGGGATGCTCTCGGGTAGCCATGTGCTATATAAGAGCCAATTCAATTCAATTCAATTCAATTGCTGAATTATGTTCAAAATACATAATTTTTATTTGGAACATCATTAGCATTACAAAATCTTCAAGATGTTAGAAGATTAGTAACCAGTATAAAGGCTGCAAAGATAAAATTGTGAGTAAAAAAGTCTTCAAGAGCTTTTATAATGAAAGTGATCACAAAAATCTGTTATTTAGTGGAAGAAGTCTCAGTTTCTTGCAAGAATATCCTTCTGAAGCAAGGATTTATAAAGATTACAACATTTCTCAACCTTTGAAAACTTTTTTAATTCAGCAAAATTATAAAAGACTTATGGCGTGATTTCGAGTTTGGCAATGTGACAGCCAGACCGCCATTGCTGCGGTCGGGAGTACACTGTAGAGCTTGGGGCATCTCAACCACCGCATTACGAGTTAACCACTGAGCTGGTGTTTTCACAGCAGCGGCGCCATGGCAACCGCCCGGTGTGCCTCAGAGAGAGCCAGCATCACATGCCACTGCTGTGGCACCACCTCTTGCATGTCAGTGCACTATGCACCATGTTGTGCATGGCATGCAGTACATGCACAACAGTGCAAACAGAGGGGCGCACAACATGTGCCCCCATGAACAACCCCTCATGGGAAAATTCACCATGGGGACCTGTATTGGGCCCTTTCCTGACTTCCTGCTAACCTTTTGGTGGCGGGACACCACCGCCAATGATCACTTCATTTTCCACAGCCGCCCGTCATGATCCAAAGATGTTGCAGTCCAGTGGTCTTGCGCTATGCTGTGGTGGTCTGACCACCAACCTCCTAATCGGGCGTTTGAGCTGCCACCATGAGTACGGCGATCTTGGGACTGCTGTTCTCATAATCATGACCTTAGTCTTACATATAATTGACAAAACAAAGCTATTTTTGTAAGGGTGTTTCTAATGTAATACTAGTCTAGGTATGACTTGTCAAAACATATTTTGGAATACAACTGTTTTAAAAGCTAAGATATGGAAATATTATCTATAATAAAAAGTTCTAGTTTTAATAACAAATGCTTATCAATAATTGGCTAGAAATATTACGGTAAAATTAGTTGAAAAGGCACCTTATTATTGAGCAAGACCTTTGTTAAGTAAATTTGCCATCTCCAGCTGCCCTTCAAAGACAATGGAAGGCTAATGATATGTAAATAATAACTAATAGGGAGAGGCCATGGATTTTTAACAGGACACACAAAATACTGTTGTGGCCTGCATTATGTGTTTGTTAAGGGACAGAGGCCTTGGTTTAGAGTTTGGTGGACGTTTACTCCATCACAAACATGATGGATGTCCTGACTGCCTTGTTACAGTGGCATAGGACATAATGCACTTATAATTAGGCACATAAGGTATCCATCACATTTTTGACAGAGGAACACACCCACCAAACTCTAGATCAGGCCCAAAGTAACTTTAACCCATTAAGCGCGTGCAAACATTCCGCTCCAGTGCGGACGTTCGATTGCGCTAACGGGATTCGGACGTCCAACGGTCGTGCGCAGCACTAGCGAGGTAGCGCACGCGACGACCGTTGGACGTTCGAAGCACTCAACGGGTTAAGAATGGTGGAAAGCAAGAAAAGAATGCATGAACCTGCCCATCACTAATTTATTGTTAGTTTTTTATTCTGAATCTGACACAAAATTTGTGAATTTATAGCCTTCCCATGTTACAACTATGCATACATGTTACTAATTCACACAGATCGATCTTCATTAACAAATAAATCATGAATCTGGCCTTCCTCTACCATTGCATTGCATAGTATGAATTCATGGACTACTTGGAGATGCATGGAACATGCTGTACTTTTTGGTTCATATATCTATATCTCATTGGGTCAATTTCATGCATCCCATCGTGTATGGTGACTAAGCTAGAGTGTGCTGTTCATTGAACCAGAGCTGCTGAAAGTAGAATGTGAAAGTCAACTGCTAGTAGGAGAAATGTCACAAAAATGCAATTACCTGGAACATTTCTCATAGCCGTATTTGAACAAGAAATTGTGGAAGTGCAAAATTAATGGACTTCACTCAACCCTACTGGCAGAATGAATGCTTTTCCTGCTACTATTTTTGGCCAGTATAATTATACGAATAGCAGTAAGAAGAGACCTTAAATTTGATTTTCCAAGTGTAAATTATAACACAATTGCGCTAGGGCCCACAAATGCATAATGTGTCCACAATATGTTTTTTGGCGCTGACAATTTTTAAATTATGTATTGCACTGATATACTTATATAAATCAACACTTGTCTTATAATATTGGAGTTCTGGCTAGCCTATTATAATGAACATGCTCAACAAACCTTTTAGAGCTATTTGTAGTCATGAGTAGAGCTGACATAACTTTCTATTTTATGCTATCACAATGACATACGTCTTCCTTTATAGATTTGTTTTTCCATTTTATAAGTTGGCAGGGATTCTTTTCGGCCAGCAAATCTGAACACTATCACTCCAACTAAGTCATGGATCTCAGAGAGGCTGTAAGCATCACTTCTACCATCAAAACTGTAGCTTTTCGAAATATCTGATGTGTGTTTCTAGGTTGATGGTATAGCTTTGTTTGAACCCAGTGTACAAAAAGAAGGGTAGGAAGTATACAGTGTTTTATGAATGGTACTCAACAAATTAACAGGAAGCAAACTGGCTGTGCAGAACGTCACTGCTCCTATGAGTTGCAGTTTGTCTGTTATCTTTTGTTGGAGGCAAAGGGGAAGGTAAGGGTGGAGACTTTGCCAAGTAGTCTTACCATGTTTATTTATTTATTTATTTATTTTTGTAATTTGTACAGCGCGAACAATTGCCCGTAGGCGTCTCGGCGCTAGAATCTGTGCATGGGTTTAGCCATTATTGTCTGCTGCTGCAGGCAATTATAAGACTCAAAATGCTGACATAAGCGCTCAAATAATTAAACGGCATTATGAATTGTACTGGGAACACGTTTAGTGGATTTAAAAGTTCAAAACGTATACAGAAATGATGCTGGTAAGAGCTGCAGAGGTGATTTGGTTTGCACTATTTCCAAGAAACACAATATTATCTGGGATGACCATATGGCTACATATTGCTGGGACAGCATGAGGCCGATTCATAAACTGCATTTTGTAGTATGTTTAGTACTACTGCATTAGTAATACTAAAGTGCCACAAAATACTATTCGAAAACCTTAGAGAGTAAATCTCCACCTCCACCTCTCTTATCATTTGTAGGGGGAGATCCTCACATGTCTCAGTTTACTACTAAGCAGCAAATGTGGGATTGGACCAGGGGCTGCAAAAAGGGATATACTTACTACAAAATGAGAGTAAGGCCATTGTTATTCACAAATTGCACCACTAAAGTTACTATAGCAAAGAAGGGACTCAAAACACTAGTAAATAACTCCAGCTAAGACGTGGAGTAAATCCAGCACAACACATGGCAAACCCCTGGTTTTGCAATTACTGCAATACCCTCCAACAAAAAATACTGGACATAGGGACTTAAAAGAAATCCCTAAAGACTATAATGGTATATTAAATAAAATTATTTAAAATAGTTCAAAATATAACTAAGTGATGTCTTTTTAAAAACCATCTAAAAATAAAAGATGAATTATTTGGAATTTATAAACTATTGTGAAACTGATATTTATTAAAATGTAAGTAAAATACTTGAAATTCATGTTTTATCTCACCTTTTATTAAAAAACTGTATTTCTTAATTCGGGGGGATGTTGTTTGTAATTTAATGTTCACACTTTATTTTTTTATTTAATTAATATATTTTTAAATTAATCACAGATCAAATTCAAAAATAGGTTTATAGTGTTGGAGCATTTTTTGTGTTCTACATGTGCAATGGATAAATATAATTAAAACACATTAATAAGTAACATAAAATATGTTTACTATTTGTTTCAGTTTAATAAATTTCTTTTTTACTCAGCATGTACTCTACTATAAGGAGACTTAACATTCGGGATACAAATCTCCTGATATTAAAGTATAGGGAACATTTTAAAAACTTCATAATACAGGGTTAACATTTTTTTATGTCAAATAAACTCTTTTTATTGATTGTATGTTATTGTATGTTATTGCTGGGACAACATGAGGCCTATTCACAAACTGCATTTTGTAGTATGTTTAGTACTACTACAGTAGTACTACTAAAGATCCACAAAATACTATTCACAAACCTAAGACCGTAAATCTCCACCTCCACCTCTCTTATCTTTTGTAGGGGAGATGTTCACATGTCTAAGTTTACTACTAAGCAGCAAATGTGGGATTGGAACAGGTGGAGTGACTGCAAAACGGGACATACTTACTACTAAATGAGAGAGGTATAGGGAGAAGTAAAGAGGATTTTATGCAGGGTTGGGAAGGGACATGCACCCACCAAAGAGTAAGCCCATTGCTATTCACAAATTGCACCACTAAAGTTACTACAGCAAAGAAGGGATTCAAAACACTAGTAAATAACTCCAGCTTAGACGTGGAGTAAATCCAGCACAACACATGGCAAACTCCTGGTGCTACAATTATGGAAAGGGGAGACCACTCGGTCACCCCGAACGTATGGCTGGGTGCCCCGATCCCCCGGGAAACCTTTGCGAGCGGGGGGCGTGTCCCGGACGGTATGCCCATAGCGGCGTGGTTGGAGCACGCCCCCGCCGCCTAAAAGCGTTGTCCTAACACCCGCCCGGAAGTCCGTGCACCTCTGGGCGGGATGGGGACTCTGCCCCACCTTCCCGCTGCAAGATAAAAGATGCGGGAATCCAGGCAAGCGTCCTCTTATTCCTGCGCTCTGAAGGCTGCACCACTCGTCGCTTGTGAGCCCTCAAGGGAACAAGCTGCAATTTTTTTAGCGTGTAATCGTTGTTTTTTCAGTTTCAGTCGTCAAGGCGTAGCTGGAGTCCGAGTCACTACTGGAGGACAGGCAGAAGATAAAACAGAATGAAGATATGCCTGGTAAGAAGAGTGGAAAGAGCTCCGAGATCGTTGTTTTTTCTGTTTCAGTCGTCAAGGCGTAGCTGGAGTCCGAGTCACTACTGGAGAACAGCAGAAGATAAAACAGAATGCAGATATGCCTGGTAAGAAGAGTGGAAAGAGCTCCGAGATGGAAAGAATGCTGCGCACACTGGTGAACCAAGTGTCGGCGATGGACAAGAAGTTCGGTAAAGTAGACCAGCTGGGTCGCGGCTTAGCGGCCCTCCGGAAACAAGTGGAGGCCCAAGCAGGGCCCTTAGGGCGACCTAAGAGGATCGTGGGGCCTGCTTTGCCAAACATTACCCCAGGGGGGGATAAGGGGAAAAAGAAGAAGGGGAAAGCGGGTCCTAGCGAGGCCCCAGTCCCGATGGAGGTCCCGCTGGTCCCAGTAGCATAAGCGTCCAGGCCGGTACCCACACCGGATGGGGGATTGCCAATCCCTGTGGTTATCAAACCGCTGGATAACGACCAAATGCCTCCCGAACTAGCGATTCAGTTGGCGGCTGTGTTACCTTGGTTGAAGAAGGGAGCGGGGGGATCCGCGGCTGTGGAAGACCCAGCCGAAGAAGCTAGGCAGATTATCGAGCAGCTCAGGCAGACAAGGGGCGCTGGGGCAGCGAACGTGCCTTCTGTTTCTCCACAGGTAGCGAGCCCGGCCGCGGTTAAAAATTGGAATAAATCGACTGACACGACCGGAGGTACATCAGAAGCCGGTAAGAGATCGCTCCGAAGAATGGGGGAGGGCGCTGTACCCTCAAGGCGGGAATGCTTGGCGCAACATGTTCCTATGGCAACGAAAGAGATGGTGTGGGGAAACAAATATATCAATATGTTTTCATTGTTGACAGACAATCGTGAGCTAGAATATGCCAAAACTCAGAAGGATTTATGGCACCCCAGTGTATGGAGAGCAAAGATGGCTGAATTCAGGGTGGAAGAGTCCATGATGAACTGGATCAGGGCTTTCTCTGTTTTTGCAGCGATTGTGGGTGAGCGAACACCAGAACTGTTGGGAGACCTTGCTTGCTACCAGAGCAGGATCACGGGCTTCCATGAGATATATGGAGGAGAAGAATGGAAAGGGTATGATGTGGCATTTAGAAAAGCAAAATAGTTTAATGAAACACTGACTTGGGATTGTTAGGATACTGTATCTTGGCATGCGCAGTTCCTGCCGGGCGCGGCGGGTGGATCAGGGTCGAGTGCAAATGGCTCCAGGGCCTTTCAGCAGAAACATCCACAGCCCTTTCGACCAACCTACGGGGGAGATACTCCGTCTAGATCGGGCGGGAATGGGAATAAGCGAGGAGTATGTTGGGGTTTTAACAAAGGAACGTGTAGCAGGCCGCAGGGAAAATGCAGGTTCAGGCATGCCTGCGCAGGTTGTGGTAACACCTCCCACCCCGAAACGAGCTGCCAATCCAGAGGCAATAATACTGGAGGAAAAGGGGGTACCAAGCAGGATTGACACGGTGCCTCGGAGGTCCAAGCAATAGCCCGTGGATATTCTGGCTTTGACTCCCTGGCTGAACAAATACCCTGATCATGTGTCCGCTAGGATTCTGCGAGATGGCTTCTCGTATGGCTTCAGGATCCCAACGGGTAATTTTTGGGGGGCCCCCTCATGCAAAAACCAACTGTCTGTTAAGCACAACCCGGCAGTGGCCGCCACTAAAATCGCAAAAGAGGTTCGCTTGGGGCGGGTTGCAGGACCGTTCGGTGAACCACCAATGGCCAATTTTGTGTGTTCCCCATTAGGGGTAGTTCCCAAGAAGGAGCCGGGAGAATTCAGGCTCATTCATTATTTATCTGCACCAAGGGGGGGCTTCCGTTAATGAGGCGATTGATGCAGACATTTTCAGTGTGAGGTATGCATCATTCGATGACGCAGTGGTAATGTTGAATCGCCTAGGCCCCGGTACATTGTTAGCAAAATCAGATATTGAATCCGCATTTAGGTTGCTTCCGGTGCATACCCAGGATCAACACTTGTTGGGTTTTGCATTTCAGGGGAAGTACTACATGGATATGTGCATGCCGATGGGTTGTTAAATTTCATGTGCCTATTTTGAAATGTTTAGCTCATTTTTGTAATGGGTATTCTCGAAGGCCTAAGGGCACCAACATGTGATGCATTATCTCGATGATTTCCTGTTTCTCGGCCCAGCGGGCTCTCGGGACTGTGCACGGGCATTGCAGGATTTCTGCATGCTCATGCAGGGTTTCGGGGTACCGTTGGCGCCAGGTAAGACGGTGGGTCCAACAACCTCCCTGGAGTTTCTGGGTATCGAACTAGACTCCGTGGAGGGTTGCTTCCGCTTGCTAGAGGAGAAGATCGCCAAATTCAGGGCCTCCTTGTTGCAATGTTTCCGGAACAACAAAGTGACACTGCACCAACTACAGCAAACAGTGGGTCAGCTTAACTTTGCATTGAGGGTTATGCCGATGGCTCGCCCTTTCTCACGATCCATTGCCCAGGCCTTGGTTGGCCTTAAGGAAGGGCACCATCGCACGAGACTGTCGGCAGTGGTTCGCCAGGACATGCTCATTTGGCTGGCATTCTTGGCGGATTTCAACGGCCGAGTAGTCTGGAGCAAAGCCCCGGCCTCGTCAGCGGAATTAGGTTTATGGACCGACTCTGCGGGCAGTGTGGTGTTTGGCGCGATCCTTGGTAACCGTGGGTCGGCCCAGAAATGGCCAGCATGGTGGGAAACAAGCGGTTTGACAAGCAACATTGGTTTTCTAGAGCTATTCCCCATCTGGGTAGCGCTGTCAGCCTGGCCAGAAGAGTTCCGAAACCGCTCGGTGGTATTTTGGTCCGATAACATGACTGTGGTTGAGTGCATTAACCAGCAGGTAGCACGCTGCAAGTGGATATTGCGATTGTTGAAAGAAATTGTGTTGAAATGCTTGAGACTAAATGTACAATTCAGGGCAAAACAAAAAGGGCAGCTGATGCGCTCTCTCGTTTCAAAATGCAGGCTTTCAGGGATTGTTTACCCTCAGCGGAGCTAGTGGCAGCGCCTTTTCCCGAAGCATTATGGCAAATCGGTGCCCCAGACTACAAAACCTCATGGCAGCCAGTTTAGCGCCCAGGACAAGGAAAGCTTATGAAGGGGCATTCCACTCGTACTGCGCCTTTTTGGGCCCTGCATGGGAGCATAGATGGGGTCAGGAGGGGTCCTTTACCCAATTTTTAGTGGCACTTCATGAGGAGGGCCGGTCGGTGGCAACCGCCAGTCGATATAAGGCCACCATATCGTTTATGGCTCAGCTCCTAGGGATCAGGGACCCGACGGACTCCTTTATAGTCAGAAAGGCGCTGCGCGGCTGGCGGCGCCAAGAGGGTCGCAAAAAGGATACCAGGCACCCGATAGGATTTGACAGATTGACCTCCTTGTTGGCTAAACTGAAGGAGACATGCTCCTCACCTAGTGAGGTCGTCCTATTCCGGGCAGCATTTGCGTTGGCCTTCTATGGGGCCCTGCGGGTAAGCAAACTAGTGGCTGCCAACAAAAGGGATACCAAAGGGGGTCTGCACAGGGACCACACGCAAGTGAGGGGGGATTCCCTGCTGATCACGATAGCCAGGTCAAAGACAGACCAGGAGGCCCAGGGGAATAGCAATGTGTTGCAGCGCGCTCCAGGTAGTCCCTGTTGTCCAGTGAGGCATGTTAAGGCATACCTAAAACAAAGGTTGATGACGTGGGGGGGGGGCCTTGCTGCGACATGCTGACGGCACCCCGTTAACAAAGTTTCAGTTACAGAGGGTGCTGGCAATCACGATTGCAGCTGCGGGCTTGAACCCGAGTGATTTTGGGACTCATTCATTCAGGATACAGAAGCAACCGCTGGGGGTCGGCAGGTAGACAATGTTAAACAATTAGGCTGCTAGTCTTCGAATTGTTTCAAACAGTACGTGCGGCTGCACATGTTGTAAGTTACTGAAGAAGTGCACTCACGCTTGTTGTCTTTTGTTTGGATTACAGTTTCACGAGCCTGCGACGCAGGGCGGAAATTGGGACCAGCCCAGTATCAGCTAACCACCACTTCAGGAACAAGGAATGGAAGACGAGTGGTCTGGGTCATGGGCCACTCATACGTGAGGCGTGCCGCGGACATATTCAAGACAGGTGATGCGATCCACACATCTGAGGAATATGGTTTCAGGGTGTCCTTTCATGGGAAGGGCGGCCTGTGTATTGACCGACTGCAAAGTTTTGTGGAAGAATTGTTAGGGCGGCACAGGTCACCGCCATCTGTAGTCATAGTGCACATTGGGGGCAATGACTTGGTAAGGTTGGGCCGACGAGCTTTAATCGAGCACATACTTTCTGAAGTTAGTTGGTTAGCAAAGACGATTCCGGGGTGTACAATAGCTTGGTCACACATGATTCCGAGGAAGCTATGGAGGGGTGAATTGTCCACAACAGCGTTGAACCATTCGGTAAAGAGGGTCAACAATAAAATGGAGAAATTGTTTCGCTCTGCTCATCTTCAAAGCATACCTCATGGGTGCATCTGGGGGGATCACTGTTATTCAGATGATGGGGTACACCTGTCCAGGGTGGGGAATGACTTATTGATAGGAGACATGATAGCTTGGCTAGTGAGATTGAGGATACAAGCCCTGTAGGAGGTGTGGGGGGGCTAGATAGTTGGTCAACTATCTGGCCTGTGGCGGTAAGGTCATGATCGGTGAGCAGTGATTTCAATGTCCCTAGGGGGGGCGCCACCCATTATGGATGGGAGCGCCCGGGGGGGAGGCGGCACCTGGCCCCTCACATGGGGGGCAGCACCCATTACAGATGGGATCGCCCAGGGGGAGACGGCCATAGGCCCCTCCCAGGGGGAGACGGCTATATGCCCCTTCCACAAAATTCCCGGGGGCCGGATATCCGCTCCGGCGGAAGAGAGTGCGGGGAAAGGGAGGAGTCCACGCTGTCCTTCTTACCGATACCCCGCAAGGGAACTCGAACGACCTTAAGATGGCGCAGAGTGAAAGGGGGCCCCCATGACAAGGGAAGTTACAATTGGCTACGAGGGTAAAGTCCTCTGCGGATGCGCCACTCACACGTGAGGGCGGAAATTTGGTGATAGGGATCTGACACCGGTTGAGACCTTGCCGATGGCCCCTAACGATAGGATGTACAAAATTCGTATGCAATGCATTATGTCATGATGTTAGACTCGGTTAGGAAAATCTTTGTATTAGAGATTTGTTATGGTTAGCCTGGATACCTGTCTTCATCAAATGTAATGAAAGTTGAATTTTGTACATGATACATGAAACGTTTTTAATTTAAAGTTTTACATTTTGTTTCATATTTTAATAAATACGGCCGGGGGGGTCGTGAGGCCCCCCTGCCTTCCGAAAATGTTCAAACTGTGTCTGTCTCCTACCATTGGGATTGGTGGTGGAAGGGGTGGCGGGCATCCCGGACCATATGGAAAGGGGACACCACTCGGTCACCCCGAACGTATGGCTGGGGGCCCCGATCCCCCGGGAAACCTTTGCGGGCGGGGGGCGTGTCCCGGCCGGTATGCCCATAGCGGCGCGGTTGGAGGACGCCCCCGCCACCTAAAAGGGTTGTCCTAACACCCGCCCGGAAGTCCGTGCACCTCTGGGTGGGATGGGGACGCTGCCCCGCCTTCCCGCTGCAAGATAAAAGGCGCGGGAATCCAGGCAAGTGTCCTCTTGTTCCTGCGCTCTGAAGGCTGCCCCACTCATCGCTCGTGAGTCCTCAAGGGAACAAGCTGCAGTTTTTTGACCCACCCACCAGCCCCTGTTGCAGAAGTTTGGGAGTAAACAAAGTTCTAAGTCGCAATTTGATTGTAATGAATAAACGTCTTGTTGGAATCGTTGCTCTCATCTTAAATCGATGCCAAGAGTATGCATGCAATTGAATACTTGCCTATAGGCCTTTTTTCCTTTGTAGAAATGTAATGGAATGTATGCAATAAAAAACGTTCTCTGCTATAGGACCTTTTTTCCTTTATAGCAATGTTTATAGTTCATTGGATATACCTAGATGTAATTTAAGATTAAGCATAGGCTTTTTCCCCCTAGTAGGTAACAAACTGTCGTATTTATTTAGTCTTCGGTCGGGCGCTAAGGTCATGATCGGTGAGCAGTGATTTCAAGGTCCCTAGGGGGGCGCCACCCATTATGGATGGGAGCGTCCGGGGGAGGCGGCCATTGGCCCCTCCCATGGGGGGCAGCACCCATTACAGATGGGATTGCCCAGGGGGAGACGGCCATAGGCCCCTCCCAGGGGGAGACGGCTATATGCCCCTCCCACGAATTTCCCGGGGGCCGGATATCCGCTCCGGCAGAAGAGAGTGCGGGGAAAGGGGGGTTTCCACGCTGTCCTTCTTACGGATACCCCGCACGGGAACTCGGATGACCTTAAGATGGTGCCGAGTGAAAGGGGGCCCCCATGACAAGGGTAGTTACAGTTGGCTACATGGGTAAACTCCTCTGCGCATGCGCCACTCACACGTGAGGGCGGAAATTTGGTGATAGGGATCTGACACCGGTTAAGACCTTGCCGTTGGCCCCTAACGATAGGATGTACAAAATTCGTATGCAATGCATTATATCATGATATTAGACGCAGTTAGGAAAATCTTTGTATTAGAGATTTGTTAAGGTTAGCCGGGATACCTGTCTTCATCAAATGTAATGAAAGTTGTACATGATACATGAAATGTTTTTAATTTAAAGTTTAAAATTTTGTTTCATATTTTAATAAATACGGCCGGGGGGGTCGTGAGGCCCCCCTGCCTTCCAAAAGTTCAAACTGTGTCTGTCTTCTACCATTGGGATTGGTGGTGGAAGGGGTGGCGGGCATCCCGGACCATACTGCAATACCCTTCAAAAGAAAATAATGACCATAGGGACTTAAAAGAAACCCCTCAAGACTATAATGGTTTTTAAATCGTGATCTGGAATATTTCCGGGTGGCGGCAGAGGATGTCATCCCTAGGCTGGAAGGAATCCATCTCCGGGTTTGACATCCTCTGCTTACAGGAGACCTGGTCCATGACAGATATCCATTTTGACGGCTTTGTGTCATACAATTGCTTAGCGCAAGAATCTTCCATGGGTAGTGCAAAAGGTGGGCTGGTAATTTTACTGTCTGCGCACTTCCCTGTACGCATGAGATCCCATTCCACCGTAGGTTCACACTCACAAACACTTAGGTTGGAACATAGAGGGGGTCGGGATACTTTGTTAATCAATCACTACAAAAACATGTTCGACCCTACGAGTACCCTTGTTGTAGATGACCTCGAGTCAGCTGTAAATAAAATCTGTAGAGACATCCATAAACCATGAGATATCATCTGGGGGGGATTTTAATATTAGAACCTGTCCCTATTCATATACTAATGTATGTGGGTTTGACTGGGATAATGGGGAGAATCAGGCTCATTTTACCCACACTTCTTATGGTGACTTCCTTAACACCCTCCTGTTAAATTTTGACCTGGTCATCTACCAACCTGCTATGGATAAAGAGGGTAATTTTGCCCCGACGTTCATTGGGAGGAACTCAGCCTCCGTCATTGACCATCTGTTGATATCGGCATATATTGGCCCTTTCTGTACAGTCCCTATCATCGTGGATTTTGGAACTAGTGATCACAATGCCATTACTATGTCAATTCTCATCTGGGGTTCTATGACCCGTTTTAATGGTAGGATTGTTGATGAGAAAACCCCCTGCAGGCAAAATGCCATTTGGATCAAATGATGTGGGGACAACTCCGATAAACTATTGCGGAAAATTGTGGGAGCAGGCTCCGAAGTGTTACTCCATTGTCTTGAAGTTGATGCCGCCCCAAGATGCATTATAGACGATTTCGAGAAACTTGGCGATATAATTAAAAAGTCCCTCACCACCTCTAAGGGTATAACCAAGCGGGCCACTCTAGGTTGGTTTGACAGAGCCTGTACGTCCTCGTTACAAGATCTTAAGAGGGCACTGTCCAACCACCCTAGAGATAGGGATGCTGTAACACTTCTCAGGGCTACTTATAAACTTCAGTTGAACCGTAGGAAACAGGAACTCAGGGAACAAGCCTGGGCGGACTTGACAAAGGCGGCAGAACTGCAGGACAGTAAGTTATTCTGGAGTACTGTCAACAGCCCTTTCCTCCAAAAGGAGGAATTCCCAGTTTTAACTGCCCAGGTTAGTGAAGATAGCTGGGTCCAATACTTTACAGGTATTTTTGACCCAGCATGTTTGGTTCGGGATAGTCTTTGTGCTAATACTACCAGATTTATTCAACCCCTGGGGATTACACTCCAAGAAGTAGATAAAGCCATCCAAAACAGCAAAGGGAGGAAGGCTCCAGGACCGGAGGGCGTACCGGTCGACCTATATAAAACTGACATTGCCCTCCGGAGCCCCCTACTGACACAGGTGTTTAATGCCTCCGTCAATGATACTACTCCCTCTACCTGGAGTGAATCTATAATCCTGCCAATTTATAAGAAGGGAGATAGAGTAGAGGCCAAGAACTACTGCCCGGTCTCCCTCCTGGATTCCTTGTTAAAAATCATGAGCAGAGTTCTATTGCTACGTCTGGAGGAATGGGTTGAAGTCAATAATATCCTTGCGGTCTCCCAATACGATTTTAGGAAGGGTCTCGGCATTATTGAGCAGTGTATTAATTTAGATCTTTTTATAGGAAAATACACCAAAGCTAAACACGGTTCTTTATTCCTTTGTTTTGCAGACCTCTCTAGTGCCTTCAATCTGGTCGACCATACTCTGTTGTCGTCAACCCTACTCGAAATGGGAGCACCGGCTGCGATAATCCACTTCCTGGCTAGACTTTATAGCAAGCTATCTGCCCAGATTCACTATGGATATGGGGGGGAATGCACGAGGAAGATTAGGGTTAAATCTGGCATTAGGCTGGGTTGTGTCTTGGCCCGCTACTCTTCTCCCTTTTTATAAACTCCATGGAGTCCGACCTGAAGAATGTCCAAGCTGATGCTCCCCAAGTCGAGGGACAGCCAATCCCGGTACCGCTTTATGCAGATGACACAGTCTTACTTTCAAGAACTCCCAAAGGTCTCCAGAAACTCATGAACCATTTTTATGATTTTATACAGGGGAAGAAATTAAAAATCAATAACTCTAAAACTTTTATCATGGCTTGCGGGAAAAAGGTGAACCAACTTAAATCATTCCATTTTAAGGAAAATCGAATCGAGGTTGTGAACAATTTCTGTTATCTGGGTATAACCTTTAGCAATAGTGGGTCTTGGGCCCTGGAACTACTCAATGTCAAGGCTAAGATGGGCAAGGGTTCCTCAGGTGTATTTCGTTTTGTTGCTAAACTAGGCAGTCGTCGCATCCATGACATGTTGAATGTTTATCGGCACAGGTGTGCTTCAATTGCCCTTTATGGCTCAGGGGTTTGGGGACACTGGATCCAAGGGGACCTGCAAGTTGCTGAAAATATATTTCTCAAAAGACTCCTTTGCCTCCCACCGTCCGCATCTACCGAACTGATCCACAAAGAGTTAGGGCTGGATTATTTAACCGACCTAACAGGATTGAGACCCCTTATGGCTTGGAGGTCTATTTGGTCCAAAGCTGAAACTGGTTTTACCAGGCGAATAATTCAAGACTGTTTACGCCTGGACAACGCCCGCCAGATCCTGTGGTTAAACTATGTCTTAACATCCTTTAAGGAATTTTTTGACCTGGATGTCCATGGTGACCCCTCATGTGCCATTGATTTATCGAAGCAGGAGGTTAAAAGAGTTTTCCTGGGGCATAAATATAACAGGCGTAAAGAACAATGTAGCCACTATTCAACTCATGTTTACTATTTTTCCAACAAGGAGGAAGGGTATGGCATGCCTATGTATATAAAAGTTATCACCAGACAGTCTCATCAGTACGTACTTACAAGGCTGAGATTAGGCTGAGATTAGGCATTGAACATAACCTGGTGGCATTCCCGAGGATGAAAATCTATACTTCCACTCCTTGTCCGTGTGATGGAACCACCAAACAAAGCCTGCTGCACTTTATGCTAATATGCCCACTGTATAAGCATCTTCGTATTTATTACCTCAAACCATTATTTAAGAAATACTCTGTGTTCACAACTGTCAATGCCATGAGATTTCTTTATGCACTTGCCACCCCAGATATTTGTTTTTTCACCGCAACCTTCATTTTAAAATCGGTATCTGCTAGAAAATGTTTTTTTTTTTAATACTGTGCCAGTCTAATCTAGTTGCTGCTATGTCCATGGTCTTGCCCCTACCTGAGTTGTACCAATTTTTTTTACCGTAATTCTTTTATTCTGTAACAACTCTTATGTGTCATTTTTTTAATCTGTATGCTTTTATGATTGTTTTTATGAATAATCGAATAAAGTTTAAGAACTGAACTGACTCTAATGGTAAATTAAATAAAATTATTTAAAATAGTTCAAAATATAACTAAATATGTCTTTTTTAAAATCAATCCTAAAATAAAACATGTAATATTTGGAATTTATGAACTATTGTGACACTCAAATTTACTAAAATATAAGTAAAATATTTCAATTTCATTTTTTATCTCACCTTTTATTAAAAAACTGTATTTCTTACTTTGGGCGATTTTGTTTGTAATTTAAAGTTCAAAATGTATTTTTTTATTTAATTAATATATTTTCAAATTAATCACAGATTTTATTAAAAAATAGGTTTATAGTGTTGGAGCATTTTTTTGTGTTCTACATGTACAATAGATATATAAAATTATTGTACATTAAATAAACTTTTTTTGTACTGATGCATATACTCTTCCATGAGCAGACTTAACATTCGGGATAAAGATCTACCAATATTAAAGTATAGGGAAAATCTACAAACTTCATAACACATGTCTACAAATATTTTTATGTCTAATAAATTCTTTTTATTGATTGAAGGTTATCAGCCAAAGAACACAAACAAAATATGCAAGTGGGCATTAAGCCCTACACACAGCATTGTATCCACAGTAGATATATTACAGCGTTTTAACTTAATGGTGGGTCACAAGTTAACAAACAGGTTACATATTCTTGGTGTCATCACAGAACAGCGATGGAATTGAGTCAAGGATGCTATATTTTGACATATTGTTTGTGCACCCCGCAAGCCTTATATAATAGATCTTCAAGTTTGGCACATTGATCCTATACCCCTGGTCCATGCTGCAATGGATGGAACTTGTATATCCCACCACTGGTGCAATATGCCTCTCTTCGCAATCAGGGTAGGACCGGGATACAAAAAGGCTTGGGCTTCAAAATATAAGTAGCCCTCATTAGCGACCAAAATAGCTACAAAAGTGGCGCATATTTGCAAATCAGGACAGTTTGAACTTGTAAAGACACGCTGTATGTGTGTTTTGCAAGGAATGGAAGACTACATGCATTTGTGTTGGCTGAAGGCAATCTTTGTGGTAGTATCAGGGAAACCAACAGAACATGCTTGCCATCAGGCAATTAAACCTTCCCAGAAACTGCCAAACAACAGCCCACACACTGACTTCTCAGACGAGCCCATCGGGCAATGCCTGATTTCCCTAGAGTCAAGCAAAAAGAGCAAACTAATAACGTATTGGGAGCTTGGGTATTTAACTCTGGAAAGGTAAACTGCAGACAAGGGGAACCTTTGGGCCCAAGTACACAATATGACATTTTATTTAGGATGCACAGATAGTAGCATATAGAATCAATTGTGAAATTTTCATTTGCACTAGGGCTCTATTGGTTTATGACACTGGTGGTTGCTTTTACCCCTCACACAGGAATTCTGAGTACGTTTTCAGTAGCTTTTTTGGTGAATCGGTATTTGTTTCCCATCTGAATGAATAAAACACTTTATAAACAGTGGTGTTTAGTTGTGTTTCAGATATTCCATTATTGACTTTTATGGTTTAGACAGGCAATGTTTTCTTTCTTGTAACATTCATATTCTTTAAATGTTGATTGGCTTTGTTGGGGTCATTCTTACCTCCATGCCTAAGTCTTACTTGACCTGAAGATGGTCTCACAGAATGATACCACTTGAGAAGCAAACCTCAACACTAACCCCACTGCACTTAAGATCTTTTAATGATGAGATCTTTTGATCTCATCATCAACATTGATTGTATTCTTCATGATGGATGGACATTTATTTAACATCAATCATTTGAAGAGTGGACTCTTATACATTGACAAACTAAATCATGGAATGTAAAATACAACTTGTAAAGTGAATTGTCTGTGTATACTTAGATATTATTGTATCTCAACCCCCTGCTGTTTGATTTATAAATACAATTTTCTTTATGATTTAATCTATTGATGGGCTTGTCTTTTCTTTGAATTGTTTCACTGGCTTTATTCTCCTTTTTTTCTAAAATGTTGCATTTGAATGACTTATTTGTATTCTAGATGCTACTAATTGGGTCTCCTAAATATAATTTCAGATTGTGTACTTGAGAGTAAATGTTGCGCTTGTCAGCAGTTTACTCTGATTACCGTATACGCTAGTCTAACCCTGTTCACAACAAAGTAGTGTGTGACAACCAGGGTGCAGACACCCAAATTGTCTATAAATTCAGGAGGGCGATTTTGAAGTCCAAGTCAAAGAGTCTGATTACAACATTTTCCAATCCTATATTTATAGTAAGCTAACATCTACGATCAATCAACACTACATCATCATACAGTATGTAAAAAGTACCAGGTGCAGATTTACACAGTGAAAATCGCGTGATTCCCACTGTCTGTGGTAGCCATGTGCTCTGCCAAAGGGGAATAATTGCAGATATTGTGTTGTACCTTTTAAAGTGCTTGAACGCTGCCTGCCAGGAACTGATGGGAAGCCTAGAGATGGTAAATATGGATTTTGGAATCCCATTAACCAAATCCAATTCCAGCTGACTGGAAGGGTCTCCTTTGTCTCTATTTTGCCAAACATTAAGTTTAACCATCCAGGAGGTCCAATAATACATTTTGAAGTTGGTCCAAACATACAAAGAATTGTACATTGATGGTGTTATTTTTCAAATGATACACATAAAGTTTTACTCACCCAGATGTAAGGTGTTAATATGGGCTTGTAGGTCTCAAAATGAAGGAGGAAATATGAAGAGGTAATGTTGCAAGACATATAGTAAAAGAGGAAGGGAGATCATTTTGGGAAGCGTGGCATGACAGGCCATGGTAAGAGGCAATGATGCGCAGGCTTTAAGGTAATTTTTGACTTTGATAAGAAGTGGTGTTATGGTTCCAATACCTTTTTTCGGGTTATGTTATTGTCATAGCCACATAATGGAATTAACTGTCCCTCACTTGAAGTCTAATTCACAAGGATCTCACTGGCAAGTTTCCCCTTATTGGTGTCATTGAGGATGGATTTCCCCTAGTTTATCCTAAGCTTAGATGCTTCTCTATAGATTTATAGAATTTCAATAAGACGAGGAATTGTTACGCAGGTCTGTTGTAACTAAAAATTCATATTTTCAGACAGATTGGGTTATTCTATCTGCATGTCCTCCCTACCATCGGGCATCCACCTGATATTCAGACATTTCACCACATAGAAAACACCAACTCACTTATGATACCCGTATTTACCATGAGTTGATTGTTGATTTTTTTTATGAGGGGGGCCCCCATAGCCTACCCCCCTTCCTAGCTTGCTCAAAGTCATTTCACCACCTTCAACTGCTGCGCTGTTTGCTTGGTTTCTGCTGTGCAGGTGGCTAAATGTCCATCTGCTAGTTTCAATCAGCCGTAGAAAACGGGGAATTGCATCCATCACAGAACTGCATCATAAATAGGCAGCGCACTGTATCAGAAGCACAGTCTATGACCACCAAAAGGGGGATATTGCCCCCTGTAAAAATGTCTGCATGGTCTAGGGTCACATATAGGTGTCGTTGACAATGCCTAGAGGTTCTATTAAGCATAAGACCATTTTGGTCTTCATGGACAAGAAGGCGCAAAGTTTTAACTAGGTGAGTAGCCAATATGTTAGCAAGGATTTTTGATTGAATATTATTCAATGAAATTAAGGCATAAGAAGCACATTCCTCACAAAGTTTACCTGGTTAAAAGAAAGCTGTTAACGTTCCACCCCTTACATAATGAGGTAAAGATCTTTGCTTGTGAGTGCCATTGTACAGAGATTCTAAATGAGGGATGAGTAGGTAGGAGTGTTATATTTCTTAAAGAGCTCCAGATAGGATTGAAATGATGATTAAAACATTGTTTTTTGATAAATTGTTGCCCATTTATTTCAATTGTGAAAAATGCCTACAGCTTACAAAATGAATGAACATAATAAATGGGAGCCCAAAACTGAACATTGGCAATATCAAGACATATTATCACCCCACAAATATTCCTTGTAGACCTCAATTTAACACATATACACAGTGCTGTTCTATGAATCTTGCTGTGTCTTGGCATATGCACAGTGCTAAGTGGAAAGCTTGAAAACAAGATGCAACAATGTGTTCTTTGAACCAATAAATAAAGTAAAGGTGGAAGTTTTCTTTTTTTCTTTTTTGTCAAAGCTTAGCAGTCATTCCTGATGCCCATGTGTAATGGGTGTGTTAGGGAGTCGTACCAACACCGGGCCAGAGTGGGTATGGCGTTATGTAGGTGATATCACATTTGTTACTATTTGCAATCACTTACCCTTCCTTCATGAAGTAGTTGGTGTATACAGGGTCGGTGGGGTCTGTGGATGAGAATGGACTTGCCCAGAAAGAGTTGATCATTAGTATAAACCGGTCTGGGTCTAAATCCTTTGCCTCAATCAGTACATAGAGGGGTGTGCTGGTGGAGACGCTGTCCGAACCCATTAGTGGGCTTGTGAAATCTGAATACTTGTACACAGCAATGTCCACTGTGGTCCGTCCAACACTGTCAACCTCAATAACAACTTCACTGTTAGGAGAAGAAAGAGTGAAAGGTCAATTAATACATGTATCTAAACAGTGGAGTCTGCAGTACCCACTGAGCTGGACCAACCCAGCAGAAAAGCATTTTATGCATATCTAATTGAGGAGTTCCAGCATATTGAACTCTACACCAAACCCATCAACAGTTCAGTGGTCTGAATAGTTTGAAGTTAAATATAGTGGATTTAAATATCAAAGGTAAGAATGCAGTTTTTTAGGTATTTAACGCTGTTTTTTAATATAGTTGTATATTATAATTTTTTAATATAGTCATATAAAATATTAAACATGAAATGTAATTAGTGGTTGTTAAGCAAGGAGTGCTCTCTTGGATTTGAAGGAATTAGGGTGGGAAGTGTTATGATATGTAAACTATTATTATTAGTTTTTAGTTACTTTTTTGTTACTTAATTACTTATGTGATAAATATTTATGTAAATTCATTATGTGCAATTTTATTAATTGATTATTATGTTAATTTGTTGATTTGTGTACTATTTATTAAAAGGTGTTAATTAATTCTGCATTTATCATTTGTTATAATGTCAATTTCTTTATTTAATTATTGTAACAATCATGTTTCCTTATTTTACATTTTGTTTTGATCAATTTTAATTGTTTGATGTTGAGTGTGTATTTAAACAAGAAACGAGTGTCCTCTGTTGTTTGAGGGACCACAAACAGAAGCAGAAGAACAAAACACTGGCCTCACTTAGGTCAGTTAAGAAAGCCCTCACTCACCACCTAGTGGTGACATGCTCCATCATTGGGCCCTACTAAAGAGGCCGAGTGCCTCTTTAGTGTGCTTCGATGCCAGAATTACTGCGGAACAGGTTTTGTGAGTTCGGGCGTGCAGTGAAAGTAAATTATTTTATGGTGAGGGGATTTAAAAATGTCTTAAGTGTATCCAAACAATATTTAATATCAGATCAGTAGGACATATATTTAAAATTAGATGGCAGAAAGTAGTCCAAAATTAATTGTGTGATTATTTCCAAAGTTAGTTATATGTCAGTCATCATGTTTCTGCCTTTGAAACGGTGTAAAGTTACCAGGCATTCATCAGGACTAAAAATGGTGTACTAAACCCTGGCGGTATGGGCACGCTAAGGCCCACCCTGACCTAGGGACGTGAAAAGTGAAAATGGTGAAAAAAAGTGCAAAAGGGAAGAGAATTCTCTTTTAAGTTACTCCTGGTTTAGGAGGCTTACAAGGTTAGGTTTCAGCACTTTTATGGTGTGTTCATGGTACACCATGGGTCACGGGAGGGGGGTGGTAGCGTAATTGGCACACCGCCCTCGACGCTAGGCACCCTCTGTATACCTGCGATACCCTCTGACCGGACCCCGATGATGTTGAGTGTGCTCATATTTTAAGGTGAGAAGTGTTTTATTTGAAACATTGTAACTGTTTTTGTAGTTTCTTTGTAATATAACATTTGTATTTTATTAATTTAGCTTTATTTGTTTATTTTTAATAAGTATGTTTAATAGGATTGGAAATTGTAAATCTGGTCCCTCTAAAGTGTAACACTTTCCCTACTTTTATTTACACTAGAGTGGGAATATGAATGCTGATCTCTCCAAAATGCAAAACGTTTCTTACTGTTGTTCAGACTTGGGTTGGAATAATAAATATGGCCCCTCCAGAGTCCAGCAGATTCCCTACCTCTGCTTACATTGTGAGTGGGAATAGCAAATGTGACCCCTCCATAAATTGAAGTGGGAATGGTACTTCTGACCCCTTCAAAGTCGAGCCTGTGGCCTGTTGTTGCTAAGGTTGGAATGTGAATAATAAATCGTACACCTCCAGAGTCCGGTATATTCCCACATTAGGTTACGCGGGGGGAGGAGCTAGTAACTGATCCCACCAATGTCTAACACTTCCCCTGCTTTTGCTCAGATTGGAGTTGAAGTAGTAAATTATACTGCTCCAAAGTGCAGCACTTTTCCTACTGCCTCTGAGATTGGAGTGGGAACAGTAAATCTGACCTTTCCACATAGGAACACTTCCCCTACTTTTGCTAAAGTTGGATTGGGAATAGTAAATCTGACCTGTCCAAAGCCCAACACTTTGCCTATTTTAGTTTACATTGCAATGGGTAGAGGAATTCTGAGCAGTTCAATTCCCAACACTTTCCCTACTATTGTTCAGATTGTAGTAAGAATAGTAAATCTGGCTGCTCCAAAGTCCTACACTTTTACTATTCTTGCTGATATTGGACTGGAAATAGTAAATCTGACACCTACAAAGGCCAACTCATTTCTAAATGCACTGTATGTTGGACAAGAGGAGAAAAACTAGCCCCTTCAAAGTCCAACACTTTCTCTACTTTTTATGTAGGAGTGGGAATAGCAAATCTAATTCCTTCAAAGTATAAAATGTGCCTACTATTGCTGAGGTAGGAGTGGTATACTTTTCATTTTTTTTAGAATATATTTTTTAAATCCTTTTGATTCATTTACTAAACTGAATGATGTGTAATTTCTTATTTATTTTACTATTTGGGAATATTACTGTTTTCATTTTAGTTTTATATAATTTTATATATTTTTGGGTTTCTTTATATTATATATTTTTTTATTACACATAAAATATTTTATGAAGTAATGTGTTAATATTCAATAATTATATGTTTTTAAATTTTATTTTATAACAATGCATTTTAACTATATTTATTTTTTATTATATTATTGTTTTCACCTTAATATCTAAATGTAATTAAATATAATGCTATGTATATATATGCACATTGGGGGCCCGCAATGGGTCCCCGGAACATGTCTCCACATGCCTTTTCATGGAGGTTCCACCGCTGCGGAAAGGTGGCTACTGCCGGCACATAATCGTGCCAGTGGTGTTTAGCCCTGATCCGCAACAATTGTAGCAGTCCAGCTCCGCCCGCCAGGCAAGAGGGCGGACTGCAACCGGCAGAAAAGTGGCGGCCAGAAAATCACACAGCTGCGTTTGTGACCGCGATGCTAATCGGACCAGCGGTGTTAATCGGACCAGTGTTGTTCAGGGTTTTGATCGCGGGCGGATGGCCACCGCCGGTATGGCGGTTCCCACTGCTGGACCGGCGGCAGCTATCCGCCTGCCATCCTAATAGCCCCCATAGTATGTAAACACAATATTTTGGTTCTTAATATTTTTTCACAATATTTATCACTATATTCGTGTTGTCAATATTATGTCTTACAAGTGTCAGTTGGTGACCGGGCACAAGGTAGAACCAATTAGCAATCTCATTGGTAGTGAGGGACAATTTACTGTCACTGATGTCTGATTATTGATTGGTTTAGAGGCAGACAATGTAATGTGGTTTACGCTATTCCAAACTGGTGCATAAACTGTTACTTTTTTGGCATCTGTAAAATCAGGTAAGCACTTTGGATTGACAGATAAATATGCCTTTAAATATAGATTGCCACCCACACAAACGGAGCCCCTCACTCAGCCTCTTACTTGGACATTTTCTAATTCTTCCTTAGCCTATCCCTTGGTTACTTGTTAAGTGCAGCTAGACATCTGAAGTACTCACGGAAGAGACGTTACCATCATGGCATCCAGAGAAGTGACATCTACATTCAAAGGATAGGCACATTTGAATTTGAGACCTGTGCTGTCCTGCAGGAGGATGTTGGCGTACACATTAGGGACCAGTACAAGCGTGCCGGAGTAGAGAACATGGGTAGCATTACTCTGCAAAAAAATAAATGGTAATGTCTTTAACTTTCAACACAATAACCCCAGTAGGAAAACATAAAGCTCTAGCAAAATCCAACAACAGTAGAGTCTTCAACCTTAGAAAAAAGCAATATTTGTAGAGTTTTCAAACTTGTTTAAAGTCAGAAAAGGGAGAATATTTAACTTCCTATAGGAGTATCACCAAAGGACTGACTTAAAAGTATGAGTTGGAAAGAGTTCACTATTTAACTAAAAGATCAATGAAAGATTCTTTCAATTTTATTTAAATACTCTATACAAGATTCGTTTTCAACCTTCTATCAAAAAAGTACTAAAAAATCAATAGAAAAGACTTTAACATTTCATACAAACATCGCTGCAAGAGTTGACAACCCACTTACTGAAGATTACTTTAAAACATTTTACTGTTGAGAAAAAATGTCAGCGAAACATCATTGGAAGTGCTTTCAACCTTTATCAAAGTGATCAACGGAAGAATCATCAACATTCTACAAATACATAAATAAGGGAGTCTTCATTCTTCCCCAAAAAGGAGAAATTGAAGAATTAGCTGTTATTCACTAAAACATTTATCAAATACTTCTCAAATTAAGAAAAAAGCATTGCGAGTTGCAAACTTCAGAGTTTCATAAAAATCGTTACCGGTAAGTTATCCACACTTTTACAAACACCCTGTTTGACCAATGCAGAGGTTTTGTAACTTGGTCCCACTCCAGGATACCAAACTATTGTCAAAGCGTTGACTCGCATCAACATAGGGAGAAATAGAGGGGCAGATTTATATTGGTAATGCGCCACGTTTGCGTCACGCAACTGCGGCGTAAACGTGGCGCATCCCTGTGACCAATTTACAATGTGACGCATCTAGGCAGATGCGTCACGTTGTGAAGCCCTGCGCCACATGTGGGCGTTCCGGCGCAGGGTGGGCGTTCCGGGGCAGGTGCGCCTCGCAAAAGTGGCTGAGTGAAATCTATAAGATTTCACTCAGTCACTTACAGGCCAATGCTGCGTCAAAACCCTGCGCCTGCTTGAAGCAGGCGTAAGGCTTGAGGCAGCATTGGACAGATAGGGCACCCCTGAGCCTTGCTGGAGCTGGGTTGCGCTTGCGACGCAACTCCAGCAATGCGCCACCTCTGTGCCGTTTTTGCACCATGGGTGGCGGAGCTGCGACGCAAAATAACTGTTGCATCCCTGGGGATGCGCCAGTTATCATAAATCTTCCGCATAGAGTTGGACACACACAAAGCCACAGCCTATTTTGACAAGACACCACCAATAAGAATGTTTGAAATGTGAGAAGCGAAAGGTTTAATGAGAAGGTTTAATGTTCGGGGTTTGTCTACTATGCCTGTATGTGGGTTGGGGAGATGGAATCTTTGCTGGAATAAAACTGTTGCATCATCAAAGCCGAAGAGGGGAAACATAGACATAGGTGAAAGAGATACTAATGAACTACAGAATTTAAAAGGAAATCTACCTAAAATGGAGAAAAAGGAGGAAAATTTTAGCACAAAGGTGAAGAAAGGATACTTTTCTGTAATCAAAGAAGCAAATCGAGAGAAAATGTGTGTTTATGAAGAGAAAAGTATGTGAGTGGAACTATTATGGCAAAACACAGGGGGATTATACTAATTTCAGGTTACTGTGGGAAAGGGAGACATACAAAGCATTTTAGGAAGAGAAACATACCCATCTGGTAGGGAGAGCTATACTGAACTAGTTGCAAAAGAGGTACATACTTGAATAGTAAGTTAAATCTGTCCCATAATGAAAAACAGATGTAAAGTAATTCTGTCTGATCAAAGTGTTGGTTGTGTAGATCCCCAAATGAACGAAGAAAGGATGTGAGTTGTACTGGGGTTAGAATGAACAAGGCCTCTATTTTGGGATATAGAAAAGGCACAAACTTAAACTGAGTTGTTCAAAAGATCTAACTGAAGAAAAGTACGTGGAAGGTGTAGTAAAATCTCATCTAGAAAAGATATTGAAAAATCAAAATAATGGCACATAAAAATACTTTAGCAGAGCTTGATACATAAAATGAGAAATGCTCCAAAGACACAAAAAAATATCATTTTCCTTAGTGTTGTTATTCACCGACGTATAGGATTTTGTGAGGTGATGGCCCGAGTCCCAGCTGATTGCTGGCACAGTTAGTGCACTCATGGGGGTTTAGTAATAGCCTAAGAAAGACTGGTGACCTTAAGGTCAATGAATATTGTAATGCTAGTTGTGATGCCCTTAACAAAAGAGGCAAATAATGATAGAATGTTGTCTGACCACACTTCACTTGCTTGAAAAGTAGGGGAAGGGGCTCCCGGTCTTCAGAGTGGTGCATCCTTTGATGCACTTGGGGTGCTATTTTCTTTTATACTCTCATACCTGTAACCTTCAGACAAAAGAGCAACGTGGTTCTTTCAGAGGTTTGATGTAATGCCAGGCCTGGTTGCTTAGTGGAAAAATTCATCCACTGTAGAGGCTTGTGTTCGACCTCATGGTCACACTTTCTAATCCTGCTTGGCCCACTCAGCCTATGATCTTTCTGAGGTCAATAACATGAGTACCATTGAGTTAGGTAAACATAAACATCTGTTATTCAGCAGCAAAATGCCCTTGGGTGAATGTGCACGTTACAAATACACATGTTATGTAAATTATTTGTAACAAGAAGCCCCCTTCATCTAATAACTCAGAAGCCTACACGTGGGTCCCTATTACTAATCGTGTTCTTGCAATGTTTTTCCATGGGAATCTTCGAGAGCTTTCATATAATCAGAAAAATAAATCATTGATTTCAATAAAAATGTATCTTTGTGTTAAGTGAAACAGGCAGGGTGCTCATAATTTATCCTCCAACACAAAAATGAAATCATCATAAGAGGAAATCAGCTTTTCAACAGAATAAGGAGCGATATGTGGCTATAGACCTCAGTGGCTTTTTCAAGTCCCCCATCAGACTTCTTCCTTCCCCTCTCATCAGTCTCTAAACTCTGCCTCCATGCATCCACAAACCCGCAGCTCACCAACAACCTGGCACCATTGTTCTGATTATTATTATTAGTAGTAGTAGTAATAGTATTATATGTAATAATCATTATTTTTATTATTAGTAGTAGTAATAGTATGATCAGTAATATTCATTATTTTTATTAGTAGTGGTAGTAATAGTATTATCTGTAATAATCATTATTTTTATTAGTAGTGAAAATAGCATTATCGGCAATAATAATAATATGTAGTACTAAAAGGAGTAATAATAAATTGTTAGCAGGGAGGAGTCCCGTAGCAGGGCTTTGGAAATCACATCACCTCAAGAGCACCTTAGTTGATCACTGTACAAAACTTTCAAGTGTGCCAATCAGGATCCAAAGGAACAGAGTGGTTGAACAGAAATAGAGGGCGTTTGTGGCAGGCCAATGAGAGAGTAGAATAGGTGCTAACTGAATACCTGTGGTGTCCCTTCTCTAGTTCAAGTCGGGGAAACCGCTGGGTAATCGCTGGCAGAGTATCAGGTGGCTCTGTCTGCAGTCTATGTGCCACAGCACTAGTGGGTCGCAGTGGAGGTTGTCCTGTCATATTTGGAGCAGGATGGCTTATACTTGTATTTCCTGCCCCGGGGGAAAATCGTTATTAACCCTCACAAACAAGGAAAAAGCTACCTGTGCACCTCAGTTTTCAAGAAATTAATTTCTGCTTCTGATAACATAAATAGTTTGTCACACTGGAGCTTTAAACATGGCACCTGCTATGCAAACTTCACTGCAATGATAGGAATTGCTGTGCTGGCAGCTCCCTTCACACCAGTGAGATGTGGATAGTCCTCCACCAGGTTGGCAGAGGTTAAGAACTCAGCCATACAGGGAGGCTGGCATGCTTCAGTCCTAGGGTTAAATACAGTCCTCCATTGTAAATTTGCCATACCTGATTTGCTAAAGGAGCAAGGGCAGGTACTTAGGACTTTAGAAAGTCACCCAGTTGGCAAACGGATGGCAATGAATGCTGTTCAGATGATGTGAAATGGAAAAAAACTACTTTGTGCATTTCTTGCATGATGAAAAACTAGGTATCTGTTCCTTAAAAGTCTAGGAAGCATTAAACATGAAGCCTACATTCAAAGCAGATGGAGTTATGTGAGACAGATTTACTAGTTCTTGAGACTAAAAGACTGAGGTCAACATAAACAGAGAATCCCCAAAAATCAGACCTAAACTCTGAGCCCTGTTAAATTTAAGAGAATTGTGCTTCCAGACTCCCATTACCGATATTAACATGTAGCACTTACCTAATAATTACGTTTGTGCCTTCATTCACTAATTTAATCCTTCACTCATGTGTGTGTACATCAAAGAGCACTTGCGTACCATTACACAACGGAATATTGCACTCATCATGTTGCTCTGTGATGTGTTTTTATTTGTTTAGGTCGCAATACCACAGCAGGACCAATCGGCCTGCGCATCTTTAAAACCTACTAAATAAGGTTGTATACCACACTGTGTAAATATTTCTTTCTTTGTGTAGTACTAATCACCGAGGTCCTGAAGAATTGCCATTATGGCAAGAAACATGTCGACCTGACCAGAGGGTAGTAGATATTTTGCTTTGAAGGGTTCAGGTCATATATCTCCTCTCCCACCCTTTTAATCAAGGGAGTCAACCACGCGAATAAAATACATTGTGGACTGACTCACCTTTTTTAATTCATCTTTCACGCCACGACTAGACTTCCCCTGCCTTCTCACACGCATGCACCATATGGCCGGAACAAAAGATCTCAGATAAAGAGCCCCAGTTTCGGGAGCCCGTCAGACATTGCAGCGTCAGTCTGACGAGGAGCAGAACCCATATGATGAAGCATGACACCTAGTTTACTGGGTGTGTGAGGGTTTTAGTTCCAACAAGGGGATTCCCCCCCTTCCTGCCTTTTTTAGTACACACACTTTGCCTTCTTTCACTCCTCCCGGGGAACTTTGTACCCTTCTTGTGTTACAAGCAGACCTGATGCCCTGACAAGATGCCTGTGTTTTTTCCACTACCCCATTTTCCCTTAATGCTTTGTGCGGTCCTACATACATACTGGTGTCCCTTGAGTGGTTTGGGAAGGATGAGGACTTCCGAATGGCTATTCTAAAACCTTCCTGAAAGCTAAAGAGACAGAGAAGCGAAAAGGAGGAAAATTAAAAGCTGATCACAAAGCATCTCAAGGTTTCCCATTTAACTTGTCAGTTGGTCATCATTCACCTAGCGGAGGCTGTCTGCCTGAGACTCAGTATCAACACTATAACTGGGGCAAAGGGGTGAGGGGCATTAAGTATTTGCTTTTACAATGAGCTCCATTATTTGTTCCAATGTGTGCATGATTTTCGACAGAGAATGCAACACCACGCCATTGTACATACAGAGATAAATGAATGTTGATGAAGCATAATTTCTGCCAAGTTTTGTAACTAGCCTCACTGCATTGTGCCAAATGGCCACATCTCGCGCTGTACGAAGACCAGACCAGGCGGAATCAAGAATGTTGTGCGGACACAGTGCTGAAATGTGGCTGGGCCCATGAATCATTTGAATATTTCGTTTTTAAAATCCAGAGTCACTAATCCTAGGGAATCCTAGGGAAAGGCATGAGGAAAAGGAGAGTGAAGATGCAGGAGATCTCCTGACGTTTTTCAGGTTTTCTGGCAGAAAGGTGGGTGTGTGAAGTTACTTACTGAAGGTACAAGGCCACATGTCCTGCTCGCTTTCGGTACAGTGAATGTGATTTGACGCTTGCCGTTGATGATGGCGCTCTCGGATCCACAGGCCCCTAGGTGTAAGGCACTTGTGTTGATGTACAGTGATTCCAAGAGACATTTTCTCACCGATAACTTGATGCTGCTCTCAAGGCACTGTAGGGAAGTGGTCTGGCCGATGCTAGAGAGACCTGAAAGAGTTGGAGGTGATCATAGAATAAACATCATTCAAGAACCTGTTGCTTTATATACATAATTCAAGAACTCTTATCCAGAAACTCTCAATGCATAGATAAAATCCTCGACCTTACATAAAATATTTCTGGCTTCAAAGCCAAGAATACTGGATTAAGTAGCCTGAGTAATTTTCCACAAAGCCAAAACCCCAAAACTAAAATGTGGGACCTTAGGCCTCTTCGCTAGACTAATCACCAACAGTGTGGAATTGTAGGAAGCAGCCGAGGCTTCTTGCCCAATAGCCATGTCCCAAGTCAACATAGGCATGCCTAAATATCACAACCAATAGTTCTATCAACACAACTAGGACCATTGGCTCGATTTTCAGGTCTTCACCCCATTGTCAGCACATGAAATTTCATAGTCACCACTCTGCGAGTTATACACTTAACCATTGAACCCATATGGAGCATGGCATGCTCACAACTAGTACTAAGAACTTAAAACAAAAACATAAGAAAACCCTGGTCCTATATCCAGAACTCTAACTCTCAAATCCATCTCTGACTGTAATACCGGAATCATTCAAATCCCTATAGCAAGCTCTCTGTTTACATTGCCAGCATCTTGCTCTCCACAGCCATTACCTCAGCTCCCTTCTGGAGACACCTTGTTATCATAAACATTCCACTTGATTCCCATAATCAGCATTCTGGCCTTCAAGTTAAACACCCTTTACTTCATAGCTGGAAACATACTCCCACAGCCAGAGTCCAAAGGCCTGCTCCCTACATCTTATAGCCAACACTCAGGTGGTCATAACGCACATACTGGTTTCAATATCGAGCACTCTGCCTCCCTAACCACATTCAGGCCAGTTAACCGGCAACTATATTCTACAGCCTGTATCTAGGGGCACATAGTCAGCACCCTGGACTACTTATCTCCCGGGTATGCCAAAGCAGCAACTTGGCATCGCCAGAAACTTGATCTTCTTAGCCCAAATTGCAACATTGGGGGGGTGTATTACCAAAAGCAAGCTCCGAATTACTCTTATCATAAGTCTTATTGTAATGGTTGCAGCTACGTTATAAATAAAAAAAAAAACAATGGTTCACCACCGGCCGATGGTTTCGAAACTTACAGACGCCATTCTTTTTAATGAACAGTACATGTAAATACTCTCTAGTGAACATGGGCTGTCTGGCTTTAATATTTCTTTACTAGTTTTCAAGAACACAGGGCGACTTGGTGTGATTAATGAAGCGAGTATTTAAAAAAATCATACAGATACATGTCTTGTACCTCAAAGTATGGTTCACATAGTATTGTGTAGCACAGCATCACGAAAGTCACCTGAGCCTGCCATCCCCAAGGTCATTGTTTCTTGGCAGAGTATTCTGATGGGCATTATGTCCCTGCACCACTAGACTATGGGAGACTGTCTATACTTACTGCGGCTATTATTTTCCTTGCACTATGAGTACAAAACGTTTTTGTTTTACTTCACATTTCCATTTTTGATCAAACATTCTGTTGTCATGTACCCAACCTTACAATGGGTCGCACAGTGGCTTATAAAGAGCCGAACTATGAATGAATAAACTTGAGGATATGCTTTGAATATTATCAGGGATACAATTATATTTCTATCAAATGTTTACTGCGGGTGTGTTGTGGGTCATAACAGTATTATGCTGTGTAATAAAGAGCTTAACATTAATGTGATCTGGTCACAATTTGCGATTCCTTAAATGCTGATGCAAAATTAAGGAATCGCAAATTTTGCGATTTCTTAAGTTTGCGAAGCAATTTCAATGATACATCACCTTTCCCAATTTTTTTGTCGCAAACGCTGCTATTTTGCGATTCACAGCGTTTGCGACAAAAAAACGTTTGATACATCTGCCCCTAAGTTCTCTCTTTCGATTTCAGAGTTAGCATACTTCATGCCCAGCAACAGTCAACCATGAAATAAAATGGGGTTGCATTGTGCCCCTCAGAACATGGGTGAACAAATCTAAGCTAAAGAGTTCTGTTGGGTAACATGAATCTTCAACGCGAATTGTTAAAGATGTTGAACATTCAACATCCATGACAAAGGGTCTCAAAACAATCCCTTTGGTCAATTTAGGAAAAAAGAACGCATGGTTTTCACTATGGGCCTTATTATGATGTTGGTCAGACGAGTGTCTGACTGGCATCATAGCAGAATGGAACTGCGGTACCACCCACTGTATTTGGATGTGACCACCCTATGGACAGTCAGAATATCCAGTTTGCAATTGCAGCTTCTGCAGCTTGCGGAAAAGGCCTGCAGCAACAGACAATTGTAAAATGGATGTTTTTAAATATCTCTGCACCATGTAGCGGGCACCATGCAGTGCCTGCTACACGGTGCAGGAATGTTTAGGGGGCACCATAAGTGACCCCCAGATGCCATTTCAGAGGGCTAGGTGGAAAGGGGGGCCTTGGTAAGGGCCCCCAAAGTCACTTTCTGCCTACCTTTTCTTGGTGGGGGGGACCGCCATGAAAGGTCAGGTTGAAAGCAATATCATAATTCCAATGGCGGGGCCATGGCTGGCTCTACTGTCATTATGGAATTATTGTTCTGTCCCCTGCCCTGACGACTTCTGTGAGCCCATTGGAAGTGGAGCGGAATCCCCCCGTGGGTTTCACTCTGACAGCCGGTATTATAATACGGCAGTTGAACAGAAACAATAGATGTCGGGTGGAAAGCCTCCAACTAGCTGTCGGATGGCTTATCGCCCGACATAATAATCGGGCCCTACATTTCTTAATCATACCTTATCAACAAATGAGAAAACATGCATAGCAACTTGTCTTAAAAACAAATTGAAAAAACATAAATATAAAACATGCCAGACACAACTCAAAGGACTTTTTAAATTTGGTATATTCAGCGTCATATAAATGTGATGGAGAAGCATGGGCAAGCTCTGAGCAGCACTCAGAATCCACTTGAATAAAACCTTTTTAAAGGAAACTAAAAAAGGATTTGTGGATGGATCATATTCCCCATCAGTGCAAAGAGAACTCTGTCTTAGGTTCATGGTGATGCGGTGCATATATTGCTGTTGGATACTTGTTGATCCTTTGTTAGGACACAATCATGAATTGGAGAAGTTTGATTGTTCTCTTGAATTTAATATTTTGAAGACCGTCCCCATTTTTTAAATTTTTTAATCCTGTGAAAGACCCACAATGATGCAAAGTTATTAACACTTTTCCATAGGGTTGAAACGTCAACACCATTGTTTAATGTCCTACGGCAGCTATTCTAAGACAGAAAACGAAGATAAAGAATAGTTTGAACCTTGATTCTTGGGCATCAGATATATTCTGTTTTCATCTTTTGTATGTTTTGTATGTATTTATACTGTGCTTATTTTATTTGCACTGTGTATCATGTTTTCACTGAATCATGATTGTTGATTTATTATATGTTTTGAATACATTATGGGCAGTTTATTGTAAAAAATAGAAAGTAAAATAATTGTTTTGCTAGATGTAGCTTTTGATCTATGATGCAAATATACTAAATTAGAAAAAGTCATTTTTGTCATTCTTTAGTGTTTACAATGTATATGTTTTTTTCAAATTGTTTTCACAGAACAACAAATTAGTACGCATGTTTTCATTTTTTAATAGGGGATGATTAAGAAACAGTTTGTAAAAGACACCCCGCTCTTTTTTCCTAAATTAAACAAAGGGATTGTTTCTCAACCCATTGTCACGGATGTTGAATATTTAACATCTTTCCCAATTCTTATTGAAAAAATTGTGTTACCCGATATAACTCTTTGTACTTTATAACAGCAACAGCCAACATCAACTCTTGTTTTGTGCCTGTAAAGCTTTTCTCGTTGGAAAACAGCTGGCCATGTTCATGGACATTTGGAGTACCCTTTCAGGAGTATCATTACTGGGTATAGGCACTAACAACGGTCAGAATACATTATCATGGCATATATCTCTACCATTACTCATGGGGATATCAACAGGTACTCTTTCTTCTTCAGAGTTGGCTCTCTCCCTCGTGTACAAAGAACATTTGCCTTGAGAAGCCACTAGAATCCAAGGAATCTTCAAGGTTGACACCCTTAGAGTTCCCTGGTTCAACCTCAAGTGTGTCATATGTGCATAGTTTCTCAGTAAAGCACCTATCAACACATTGGTATATGCTAGATAAAAATAGACACTGTCCAGCTAATGTCAATCTTTGTGAGTGAAACCTTCAAAAAGTATCTATGCTTTTTTCACTGGCACTTTTATCTTTCACAATACTCTTTGCCCCATGTAGGAGACTGGCACATTCCCACCCTTCAGGAGAAGTCATGACTGCACTACTGATGCCCAATGTCACAATGAGACCAACCTTTTCCATGTGCTTATCATAAATTTGTCAAGTACACATTTCTTATAGCTCTTGTTGAATTGATTGCAAATACACCACCCATCGTAGATAACAGCCTACCCTGATAGCCATTACTGTGGGCCCATAGTCAGTTCTATAGATGACATTTAAAGGTTCCTGATATATTGTAGTTAGAGCTAGTGTTATTTTCCTATCAAAACCCTAAATGATACTTTATGCAGTTTCCTAACTCATGACTCTAGACATTGCACATTCTGAGGCAATCCCTCACAAAGCACTGCCGGCCCACGGATCAAACAAATATATTTGTTCTGCTTGTAATTGACCCCAAAGAAACATGATGGACTTTACCAGAGTCTGCATAGTAACTGTCACTGCACAGGCAGGTTGATGATCCTGAAGAGAATTCATCTGATGCACATGTCGCTGGTATTGTAGACACAGTTGTGGAGATAAGGGGTGTGGTTGCGGGATTTGTGGGAGGGGTTGGCGGAGTTGTAGTATGATTTGCAGTGGTGGTTTTAATAGTTGTAGGTGTGGCGGTAGACGTGGTGGTGATGATGAATTCTGTACTCATAATTGTAGGCGTGGTGGTGATGGTGGTTTCTGTGGTCATAGGTGTAGGTGTGGTGATGACAGTTGTAGGTGTGATAGCTGTTGTGGTGGTAGAGGTGGTTGGTGTGGTGGTGGCAGTTGTTGTCATAGTTGTAGGTGTGGTGGGGACAGTTGTAGGGGTGGTGGAAGCTGTTGTGATGATAGGGGTGGTCAGTGTGGTGGTGGGAGATGTAGTCGGAGTTGTAGGTGTTGTAGTGACAGTTGTAGGGGTGGTGGTAGGGGTTGTTGGTGTGGTGGTGGTAGTTGTAGGTGTGGTGGTGGTAGTTGTAGGTGTGGTAGTGACAGTTGTAGGGGTGGTGGTAGGGGTTGTTGGTGTGGTGGTGGTAGTTGTGGGTGTGGTGGTGGTAGTTGTGGGTGTGGTAGTGACAGTTGTAGGGGTGGTGGTTGGGGTTGTTGGTGTGGTGGTGGTAGTTGTAGGAGTGGTGGTAGTAGCAGTGGTTGTTGCTGTCGTGGTGTCACCTGCTGCAATAAGTGCAGCAGTAGATGCAGGTGTAGCTTCTGGATCTGAAATATATAAAAAGGAGATGTTATTCTGTTTGCTTGAAAATGCAACATGTCATCGGTAAAATAAGACTGTAGAACAGAACCTGTTCACGAAAAGCATAATTCTTATCACTTAGGATATTAGTGCTGGATGGATTTCTCGTGGCAAAAGAATCCTCCTGATTGGTTTTCTCACTCACGTACAATAGCTTCTTTCTAAAAGCTTTGCCAAGCTAAGCAGTGATCTGACAGGTGCATTAACAACCTGGAGAGCAATCCTGCCCCTTTTCAGATTTCTAACATGTATATTATAACTAATATAGAACACAATGATCATGGTAATATACAAAGGCTGAGAACATCCATTTGCAACAACTCTGCTGCTTGTGTAATAGAGAATGCAGCAAATGGTATTTGCATAGCAATAGTGCAAATTGATTTCATGCAATGTATGCTGTATATACAGAAGTGAAGTAAATACATTGTGTGCAGAGACAAAGCATTTGTTTAGTTTTTTTGCACATGTGGGGAAGACAGTGCAAATCAATTTGTTCCACTAGTCTGACATAGCCAAAAGATTTTGAAGCAGCCCAGAAAGAATTTGAATATCACCTTCATTCTATTGAGAATTGGTTGCATTATTGTGCTCATAAAAGAGTGCTTCCATTGCAAGGTATGTGGTGCAATGTTTTTAGGAGTAGCAGCAGCTGGCAGGGACAGCTTTGTAGTGTGAAATCACACTATGAACCCGATCTGTGGGATATTGAACAGCACTTATCAAGGTGGCCTATACCACTATTACAACAATGATTCCCTGAAAATGTGGGGTACTATTGAATAGAAGCTAATCACGCATACTGAAATTCCATGATTTTCATATATACACCTTGAAGGATAATACTCAAGCCCAGATGAAGTTCACATGTAGTGAACAAAACGTGTTGGCTGTTGTTAGACCTGGCATCTTTGGCATGGTTTCTCCTGACTTTTTGCCCCTACCTCCTGTATTTGTGACGCTGTGCAGGATTCCGTTTTTGCTGGTTTAGAATCTTTGGGCCCTTTGCCACTGCTGATCAGTGTCAAAGTGCAAGCGCTCCCTGAGTAAATTGTTATTGTAATTGGTTATCCATTATTGGCATATTTGTATTATCAAGAAGTCCCTAGTAAAGTACACTGAGTGTGCCAGGGCTGGTGATTCAAATGCTACTAGTGGGCCTGCAACACTGATTGTGCCACCCACATGAGTAGCCCATAAATGGTGTCTCAGGCCTGACACCGCAGTGCCTGTGTTATGTTATGATTAGGATTTCTTGTATAGCGCATGACTCACCCGGGGGCATCTCAGACTGTGTGCAGTCTGTGAACTGCCATGTCAACCTGGCCAGTGTCCCCACTGACCAGGCCTAACCCTTCCCTTTCTGTACACATTGGACACCCCTATGGAAGGCCCAAGGTACACCCCTGGGCAGGGTGCAGTTTATGTGAGAGGTAGAGCATTTACTAGTGTGGGTGTAGTGAATTACAGCCATTTTCGTTTTTTCACTATTGTAAGGCTATCTTGCCTATAAGCTATAATGGGGAATGCTGTGTGCAGTGGTTACCTGCATATCTTCCCATATGAGCAAGATAGGACATAAAAGTCTGGTTTCTGATCTCAGAATTTAATAACACATATTTTAGGAAATATGGTTTTTAAATCCTGTATTTGAAAACAGCACTTTTAGAAGGTGGCTGTTTTCTTGTCTGACCTTTCTGTGTGCCTTGGCCTGTTTGTGAATTGACTGTCTGGTTTGTGACAGAGGCTAAGTGGCTCCCAGAGGCTGAGTGGGCCATCCCTAGGCTGAATAACTCCATCTGCATCTAGAGTGGTGGGAAGGGGTAGCACCTGGGCCTGAAAAGGGCTGTGCCTGCCTTCCGGACCCACTCCAGAACGGTCGCTCACCCACACTCCCAGACTCTACAACCTCTTGGCGCTGCTACTCGCAATCGCACTCTGCTGAAACGCACTCCTTACCTGACTTGGTATCGTTAATTGTGAAAACTGTAATTGATAGCGCTTTTTACCTGTGATCGCAGCTTCACTTTAGGAGCATTCTTTTTTCATCACTTTGAGCGTTTTTAATACGTAGTGCCGCACTCTCTGCCCTGCTTTACAGCGCGACATTGCTAAGGCTTTATCTGCATTTTGATACATTAGCTGCACATTCGGTGCCATTGGACATTTGCTGCCCATGTCTCCCTTTCCCTTTGACCCTCCATTTTGTTGTTGAGGTTTTCCCCTGGCCCGCCCCTCCTCCCCGCTACCGCCTCCCTGCTGCCCCTCCCACCACGAATAGAGGGCTCACCACCTCCCCGGCCAAACTGTGACCGTCCGGACCCACTTCAGAACGGTCGCTCACCCACGCTCCCGGAATCTACAACCTCTTGGCGCTGCTACTCGCAATCGCACTCTGCTGAAATGCACTCCTTACCGGACTTGGTATCGTTAATTGTGAAAACTGTTATTGATAGCGCTTTTTGCCTGTGATCGCAGCTTCACTTTAGGAGCATTCTTTTTTCATCACATTGAGCGTTTTTAATACGTAGTGCCGCACTCTCTGCCCTGCTTTACAGCGCGACATTGCTGAGGCTTTATCTGCATGTTGATACATTAGCTGCACACTCGGTGCCATTGGACATTTTCTGCCCCTGTCTCCCTTTCCCTTTGACCCTCCATTTTGTTGTTGAGGTTTTCCCCTGGCCCGCCCCTCCTCCCCGCTACCGCCTCCCTGCTGGCCCTCCCACCCCGCCCCCTCCACTAACCATTTAAGACGGATATCCCAACGTGCAGCGTCCACGTGCTGCGGCCGCGCCGAAGGTGCGCCAAAGGTAAGCCCGTCTTCGCCCGTCCGCGCCTGGACCGCGCCCAGCGCCAGACACCCTGGTCCCCGCCACTCCCAACCCACTAGAACCACTTATGATGCCGCTACTCTCCTCGCTCTCAACCCCGGACGCACACCACAATGCTGCGAAGCCTCCCCAGGACATACCCACGGCCCATTCGCCTGCCCCTCCTGCAAGTTCAACTGCTTCAGGACCCTCACCAAACCCACTTCCTCCACACACATCTCCAAACCCAACACCCTTAAATGCATCCTACTGAACACCCGCTCGCTACACAGACATGCAACAGAACTCTGGGACCTAATCGACACTGCATCACCTGACATCGCCTTCCATACTGAAACATGGATGAACGCATCCTCTGCTCCCGACATCACCATAGCCATACCGAACACTTACAAGATCATTCGAAAAGACTGCACCAATCAAACTGGAGGAGGCATCGCCATCCTCCACCGAAACACCATCAAAATTACAACCAGCTCCGACGACAATCTTACATCCGCCGAACACCTCCACTTCCAAAGCCGTCAAAAGCCAGCTTGCCGCCTTCCTTGAATCCAACAACTCCCTTGATCCATCTCAATCCGGATTTCGAGCCAAACATAGCACCGAAACCGCCCTCATTGCAGGGACCGACGACATCCGAGCACTCCTGGACAACGGAGAAACAGTGGCCCTCATCCTACTCGACCTCTCCGCTGCTTTCGACACAGTCTGCCACAGCACCCTTATACAACGCCTCAGCAACATCGGCATACATGGAAAAGCCTTGGACTGGATCACCTCATTCCTAGCTGGGAGAACTCAGAGAGTCCGACTTCCCCCATTCTACTCAAAGGCCACCGAAGTCATCTGCGGCGTACCTCAAGGATCCTTACTCAGTCTCACCCTCTTCAACGTCTACATGAGTCCTCTCGCCTCTATCGCGCGTCAACACAACCTCAACATCATCTCTTACGCCGACGACACCCAGCTAATCCTCTCCCTCACCAAAGACCCCAACACCACCAAAACCAATCTTCACGAAGGCATGAAAGAAGTAGCGGATTGGATGAAACAGAGCCGCCTAAAACTCAATTTAGACAAAACGGAGGTGCTCATCCTAGGATCATCCCCCTCAGCTTGGGACGACTCTTAGTGGTCTTCCGCTCTAGGCACAGCACCCTCACCCACAGACCATGCACGTAACCTTGGCTTCATTCTAGACTCCTCTCTCTCTATGTCTAGACAAGTCAACGCCGTCTCGTCCTCCTGCTTCAATGTCCTTCGCATTCTCAAAAAGATCTTCCGCTGGATCCCCCTCGAGACAAGAAAGACTGTCACCCATGCACTGGTCACGAGTCGTCTGGATTATGGCAACACACTTTACGCCTGAATTACAACAAAATTACAGAAAAAACTTCAGCGCATCCAAAACGCGTCAGCGAGACTCATATTAGACATCCCGCGCCAAGATCACATCACCGGACACCTACAAGACCTCCACTGGCTTCCCGTCAGCAAAAGAATTACTTTCTGCCTTCTCACTCACGCACACAAGGCCCTTTATAATCTAGGACCCGAATGCCTCAACACTCGAATGTCCTTCTACAAACCCACCCGCCAACTAAGATCATCCAATCAAGCCCTCGCCATAGTCCCGCGTATCCGAAAATCCGCCATGGGTGGTAGATCCTTCTCCTTCCTGGCCGCTAAGACCTGGAACTCACTCCCCACCCACCTCCGCCTTACTCAGAACCACATCTCCTTCAGAAAAGAACTGAAAACCTGGCTATTCTACAAATAATGAACCCCTCCCTCTAGCGCCTTGAGACCCTCTGGGTGAGTAGTGCGCTTTAAAAATGCCTGAACTTGAACTTGAATGCTGGCTCCACCTCCTGCTGAGCGGCTGACGACCCTGCCCCTCTCTCTGAAAGGAAAGGAGAAGCCAGGAAAACAAAGTGCTCAGGGAACACCCAGAACTGGTTCAGAACGGGCTCAGAGCCTTTCTGCACAAAGGGAACAAAGACTTTTTGGGGTATAAGTACATGACCCCAGACTACAGAAAATTAGATGATCCTGGAATCAAGAAGGAACCTCTGCCAAGGAGAAAGCTGGAAGACTGAAGAGGAAGGACTGTCCTGCTGTGTATTTTTGGGCTGACCTCCACTTGCTTTGATGCCAAGGAGAGGGGAAGGACTTTGCTTTGTGCTGTGTCCCCTGGCTTGAAGAGATTTTCATGGGCCTGAGTAGAGCTAGCTCCCTGTTGAGAAGTCCCAGGAACAAAATGACTTCACCCCCAGCTCCCCCCCTGACCTCTACTGAGAGAGTTATGTGCTTCCTATAGTGCTTGGTCCAGTTGTGGTGCATCTGGAAGTTGTACCTGTTGTTTGGGAAACTGGACAAGGAGAAACTAAGACAATCTGCTAATTTTCATGCATCGCTCACTTGCGGAGAGCATCCCCGACAGTGCGAGGAAATTCCCGCCGCCGTGAAGATCGAGATCGTCGCATCCTTCGCTTGCAGAACGCACCGCTCCCGTGCGGGAAGATTACCATCACTGCGAGTATCGTCACAAATCCTGTCGTCGCTGGTTGAGATCGCCACACCACTTGCTTGCAGACCGCATCACACCGCTGCGAGTGTCGTCGCATCGAGGGGCCGCAAGAGGAGAAGATCGACGCTGCGCATCACCGCCGCACCTGAGAATTGTCGCAGAACAGAAGATCATTGCATCGTACCTTTGCGAGACGCTTCCTATGAAACCTGCGCACCGGAATCCATTAAGGTATAGCCTCCCTCCCCATAAAGACTGGATTTGTCGCAACATGCCTGCTGCATCCAGTGGGGCTGTCGCATTGCCTCCCCAGAGTCTCAGAAGTGACGCATTGCTTGTTTTTCAACGCTGCAGCTTTTACTTTGGAACTTTTGTCGCATCTAAAGGTACTTTTGGCTAAACGTGACGTAATTGGGGATTATTTTGACACAAACCCTAGAACTTTTTTAAAATCATAATCTTGAACTGTGGAAGTTGGATTTTTGTCGTTTTGGTCTTGTTTAGTTTAGATTAAATACATTTATTTTTCTAAACTGGTGTGGAGTCCTATTTTGGTGTTATCACTGTGTTACTGTGAGTTTTGGTGCAAATATTTTACACATTGCCTTTGATAAGCCTATCTGCTTGTGCCAAGCTACCAAGGGGGTGAGCAGGGGTTATCTAAAGAGTGTATCCCCCTTACCCTGACTAGAAGCAAGGGTCCCTATTTGGACATTGGTACCTACCTCTGCCAACTAGAGACCCCCAGATCTAACATTGGTGGCAGCTGTCGGATTTGAACTTGTATTTGTACTTGACCCACAGTAATTGGTCTACATCAATAGTTTAGTGCAGACCACTATGCAGCCACAAACTGTGTTTGGATTTTTGGTTCTATTTTTGAGTAACTCTTTAAAGCATCATGTCTCAGAAGGCAGCAAGTGCGCCAGCAGAATTGGGGTTTCGCATTGAGGATCTGTATTCGTACAAAGTTGAACAGCTCAAACAATTCTCCCAAGATTGTAGTTGCCCTGTGAAAGACAGAGCTGGAAAGGAGGAGCTGCAGAAAATCTTGAAGGCCTGGTGGGAGGCCCAAAAAGGAAATGATGCAAGTGGAAGGGAGGGGTTTTAACCCCAAGATTTGCCTGTGAGCAACCCAGGCTCAAGGCCTGGCAGCACCCATTCCTGTAGGGGTTTCACTCCAGAAGAGTTAGAGGAGAATCAAAGAGTGAGAGACCATGAATGGAAATCAAGAGAATGAAAATGAAGCAATTGGAAGTAGAGAAAGAAAAGGTGGCAGAGGAGAGCAAGAATGCTCGTGCCCTGAAGTAAAATAAATGGCTTCTGGCTCATGAGTTGATCACGAGAGAACTGGAAATCAAGGCCAAGCAGGTGGATTCCAGTTCAAATGGTGGCAGCGCACAGCCAGTTCAGGGGGTAAAGTATATATTCCCAAGGATTTGGTACAGAATTACAATAGGAGTCAGGATATCTATGCCTGGTTTACCTCTTATGAGATTGCTTTAGGGATGAATGGTGTGCCTGAACAGCATTGGGGGCGGGCCTGTGGAAACATTTTGAGGCTTCTGGGTGGAGTACTCTAGTCCCCTTAGAAATAGCAGGTACCATGACCTATCCCAATATGAAGGAGGCCCTATGTCTCAGGTATGGACGTACTCCAGAGCAGTACAGACTGCAGTTTAGGAACTCTAAGAAGAAAGAGTCCGAAACTCGGATGGAGTGTGTGAATCTGTACTCGCGTGCACTGGAAGGATAAAGGACAGCAAAGTAACTGATTATAAGGGGCTGTTGCATTTAATTAGTTGGGAGCATTTGAGTAGTCTTTGTGTTCCAGAGCTGCGCCAGCATCTTCTAGACAGCAAGTTGACAGACCCCATGGAGTTTGCTAAGGAGGCGGACCACTGGACCGGTACCAGGGTCCACTAAGGAATTGTGGGTACCACAGCCAAAGGTGGGCAGGGTCCCCAGCACAAGAGTGGGGGGGACAAGGGTAACCAAAAAGGAGTTCTCTCAAGGGCCTCAAAACAGTTCCCAGGGAAAGGAGTCCCAACCCCCCAAACCTAAACAACCATGGCCCCCTAGGGGCAGACGGGACAACAGCGGTCCCCCTACCTGCTATTGCTGCAATGAGGTGGGACATGTTATCTCTAGGTGCCCCAAGAAACCCCCAGCACCCACTGGTGCTCCAAAACTGGGTTTAGTGAGTGTAGCTTTGGAAAATGATTTAATTTCTAGTGAAGGGATGGGACCAGCAGTTATGACCCTTGTCTCCTTAGGAGACCAAGAGATGGTCCAGGAAACCTACCTGCCCCAAACACTAAGAAATACGGGCAGAAGGTGACCATCAATGAGAGGGAGATAGAGGCTCTGAGAGACAAGGGAGCCAGTTTGACACCTGTAAGGTGTCAGTGGGTGTCTAAAGAGCAATGTACTTCACCCAGTAGTTGCAGCTGACCAATCGGTGCGCCTCTGAAAAGTGGTGCAGGTTCCCTTTGAGTGGAGGGGGGTCTCAGGTCTCTTGAAGATTGTTGTGAGTCCATCCATGCCTGTAGACTGTCTGCTAGGTAATGACCTGGAGAGTTCCCTATGGAAGGAGGTGGAACACCAGGCTCATATGGAGAAGTTGGGTCTGCCTGAGTGGGTCTGTGTCTATGGCAGCCAGTAGGGGTGATTCAGCAAACCTGGAGCCTGAAGCAGTGGCCCAGGTACCTGCCAGGAGGCCGAGGGGCAGGGGGCGTGGGAAACCCGCCCCCACTGTTCCCACGGCTCAGGCAGGAGCAGAACCTGAGGGGGATGCCCTGGAGCCTAGGGGGGAACAGGTGGCCGAACTGGGGGACCTACCTGAGCTGATCCATTGGCAGCAAGAAGGGAGGAATTCTGCAAAGTGCAGACGGAACGCCCTTCTCTCTTGGTGTGCGGCAGCAGGCTGCAGACCAGGCAGCAGGTGAAGCGTCCAAGGGTCATCTCATTTACTGGGAAGATGTGTTGCTTTATAGTGAGCCTAAGTTCGCTGAGCCCGGTGCAGCCGGTGTGCTGGTGGTACCCGAGTGTTTCAGGAACTTCCTAAAATCTGTCTCATGACTTGCCTCTCGCAGGACATCTGGGGCAAGACAAGACCTTCCAGAGGCTTGTTACTCACTTCCTCTGGCCCCAGATGAAGAAGCACATCACTACATTCTGTAGAACTTGCCAGGCATGTCAGGCAAGTGTCAATGCGCAGAGGGAAGTGCAAGGTACCCCTCCAACCCTTCACTGTGGTGAGCACCCCTTTCGAGAGGGTGGGCATCGACATTGTGGGGTCACTGGACCCCAAGACAGCCTTAGGCAACTGGTTCATCCTGGTCTTGGTTAGGCCTGGGCGGTGAAATCCATTCCGCTCGCGGAATTTGGGTAATTTTGCGTTCCGTGGAGAAAGCGAAATTGCCCAAAATTCAGCGTTCCACGGCTTCGCGAATTTTTTTGCTTGTTCACGTTCTCAAAATACGTGCCCGCAAGATATTTCCCCCCGAGCACGCAAACAGCGATTGCAAACAGTAAAAAAGCATCGCAAACAAGCAATTCTGCGTGTTCGTGGAATTTCTGCGTGTTCGCTGAGATTTTTTAGCGTTTCACGGAGATTTGCATAACTCGTTTACACAAATTCTGCCCACCCCTAGTCTTGGTGGACCATGCCACCCGGTACCTGGAAGCTGTCCCTCTAAGGACAATCACAGCACCCGTGGTGGTCCGTGCATTGATGGGGATCTCCAGAGAGGTGGTCTCCGATCGGGGTGCCAACTTCATCTCTAGGTACATGAAGTCTCTGTGGGAGGAGTGTAGGGTAACTTATAAGTTCACCACTCCTTACCACCCTAAATGAAACTGGTTTGTTGAAAGGTTCAACCGGACTCTGATGGTATGATTATGGGCCTAGCGGAGCCCATGAGACAGAAGTTGGACGCCTTCCTACCATGCCTATTGTTTGCCTACAGAGAGGTGCCTCAGAAGTCCTTAGAGTTCAGTCCCTTTCAGCTTCTGTGTGGCCACACTGTTAGCGAACTTCTCACACTGGTGAAGGAGGGGTGGGAGAAATCCTGTGGGAAAACCCCCCAGGATGTGTTCATCTATATGCTGGCCTTCCGCAACCAGACACAACGCTTCAGGAAACTCGCTCAGGAGAACCTAGAAGTTAGCCAGGAAGAAATGAAAGGATGGTACGACCAGAATACCACTGTGGTCGAATTTCAACCTGGGCAGAAAGTGTGGGTTATGGTGCCAGTGGAGCCTTGCACGCTCCAAGACAAGTGGACTGGGCCATATGAGGTGGTGGAGCGCAAGAGCGAAGTAACCTACCTGGTTAACTTGAAGACTCCCAGGCAGCCCCTGAGGGTCTTACATGTGAACCGCCTCAAACCCCACTTTGAGAGGTCTGATGTGGCAATTCTCCTGGCTCCGCCCCAGCCACGTTCCAGAGACTGGTCAACCAGGTACTGACCGGGCTGGAGGAATTCAGCACTGCATACCTGGATGACATTGCTGTGTTCAGCTCCACATGGGAAGAACACTTGCAACACCTCCGTGAAGTGTTGAAGGCTCTGCAAAGGGCAGGTTTCACTATCAAGGCCAGTAAGTGCCAGAAAGGGCATGGATCTGTGGTGTACTTGGGACACCAGGTGGGGAGCGGCCAGGTGGCACCCCTACAGGCGAAGATTGACACCATTCTGGCTTGGGAGCCCGCCAAGATCCAGACAGAGGTGAGAGCCTTTTTAGGTCTCACCGCATATTACCAAAGGTTTGTCAAGGGATATGGCACCATTGTTGGCCCCTTGACAGAGCTGACTTCAAGGAAACAGCCCAGGAGAGTGAATTGGACCAATGCCTGTCAAACTGCCTGCGCTTAAGGCACCTGACTTCTCCATTGAGTTTATAGTGCAGACAAATCCTTCAGAGCATGGTGTGGGAGCAGTACTCTCACAGATCAACTACGAGGGCTTGGACAAACCTGTAGCTTTCATTAGTAGGAGGCTACTTCTCAGTGAACAGAGGTGGAGTACAATTGAAAGGGAAGCTTTTGCTGTTGTCTGGGCTCTGAAGAAGCTGAGAACCTACTTGTTTAGGGCTCACTTCCGGTTTCAGACAGACCACAGGCCCCTCAGATTGTTGATGCAAACGAGGGTTGAGAACCCAAAACTGTTGAGGTGGTCCATTATGGTGGAACACAGCCCTGGCACAGAACACACCAAAGCTGATGGTCTGTCCATGTTTTTCCGCCTTAGTGAAGAGAACTCCCAAGAGGGTGGGCAGTTCTCCCCACTTTCAGCTGGAGGGGGCACATGTTAGACCTGGCATCTTTGGTGTGGTTTCCCCTGACGTTTTGCCCCTACCTCCTTTATTTTTGACACTGTTCTGGATTATGTTTTTGCTGGTTTAGATGCTTTGGGGTCGTTGCCACTGCTGACCAGTGTCAAAGTGCAAGTGCTCCCTGAGTAAATTGTTATTGTAATTGGCTATCTATGATTGGCATATTTGTATTACCAAGAAGTCCCTAGTTAAGTGCACTGAGTGAGCCAGGGCTGGTGATTCAAATGCTACTAGTGGGCCTGCAGCACTGATTGTGCCACCCACATGTGTAGCCCTAAAATGGTGTCTCAGGCCTGCCACCGCAATGCCTGTGTGCAGTCTGTGAACTGCCATGTCAACCTGGCCAGTGTCCGCACTGACCAGGCCTAACCCTTCCCTTTCTGTACACATTGGAGACCCCTATGGAAGGCCCAAGTTTCCCCCTGGATAAGGTGCATTGTATGTGAGAGGTAGAGCATGTACTAGTGTGGGTGACATGCTTTGGTAGTGAATTACAGCCATTTTTGTTTTTTCACTATTGTAAGGCATTCTTGCCCACAGGCTAAAATGGGGAACGCTGTGTACAGTGGTTACCTGCTTATCTTCCCATAGGAGAAAGATAGGACATAAAAGTCTGGTATCCCTGAACTCAGAATTGAATAACACATATTTTAGGAAAGATGGTTTTTAAATCCTGTGTTTGAAAACAGCACTTTTAAAAGTGGCTGTTTTCTTGTCTGACCTTTCTGTCTGCCTTGGCCTGTGTTAGACCTGACATCATTGGCGTGAGTCTCCCTTCTTTTTTTGACGGATTGCCTCCTCTGTTTTGATATGTTTTTGCTGGTTATATGTTGATGTACTAGTTCGTTATTCCACGATTGGGTTTTTTGATTTACTGTCAGCCCCTAGTACAGTGCACTAAGTGTGCCCAGGGCTTGTATATCAAATGCTGCTGGTGGGCCTGCAGCACTGATTGTGCCACCCACAGAAGCAGCTTGTAAAGGGTGTCTCAAGCCTGCCATCGCAAGGCCTGTTTGCGGTCTAGCACTGCTATGTCGACTTGGCCAAGTGCACCCACTTGCCAGTCCCTAAACCTTCCCTTCCCATATTAGACACCCCTATGGTAGGCCCAATGGCAGGGTGCATTGTAAGTATAAGGTAGGTGTAACGGGGTGGCGGTGGCCGGCCCACCGAGTACTGATGTGGGGACTGTACACTGGGACCGTCATCACTCAACCCCTACTTGTTCCCCCGTACAGAAAGAACTCCCTTCGTTTGATTACGGGGTTGCCAGAGACGCTGAGGACGACGGGGAACACTGGCCCTTTAAGTGGCAGCCCTCGGACGAGTGGGCGGGACCTTCCAGGGACGCGGCGGCGTCAAATGCAGAAGCAGAGCCCAAGAGGGTGTGCTTGTTCACCGGAGGCTGGAGGACGGAGAAGGGGGCGAGAGACGAGTGTATTGAGGAGAAGAGTGCGAGACCGGAAGAGAGAAGATGCGGAAGTGAGAGGAGAGTTGCGGGTTGGGTTGCTAGAAGAAGCGGGCCGAACGTGTGATTGGGATTCCTTGTATAACCCGGTACCCCTACGCTTGAGCATGACCCCTCACCGTTTGAGAGCCCTGAGTGCTGCACTACCTTCCTCACTCCCCCTTCCTACTACTATTGAGATCAAGAACACTGCCCTGACACTTCCCTTCTCTTTCTTTTGGGCTATCGATACCTGAGGGTCACCACAGAAGTCGACAGGCCCAGGAAGAGGAACAGCCCGGAGGGACGGAGGAGAGCCGAGGCGCCCAAGGCCCGAGTCCGAAGACGGAGTAGGAGCAGATCCCCACGTCGGCCTCCACACCACCGGAAGACCTGTACTGACTTTCTTTTGGGATCAATAAAACCCTCTGTAACTAGAACTCGCCTTCTGCCATTTCCTTCCGAGCCTGCCACAGTAGGACATGCTCTGATGCGTGTAGCATGTTCTAATAGTGAATTACAGCCATTTTCATTTTTCACTATTGAAGGCTACCTGTTCTCATAGGCCAAAATGGGCAGTGAAGATTGTTACATCCCTACAATCCTAACTGACTCAGGGAACACGTTAAAATTCGAGTTTAGTATGCCTGAACTCAGAATAATAAAATACATCTTTTAGCAAAGTTTATTTTAATATTCTGTGTTTGAAAATGCCACTTTTAGAAAGCAGGTGTTTGCTTGCCTAACCATTTGAGCCTGCCTCTGCTGACTTGTGTTTTCCTTGTCTGGGTTTTTGTGTGACAGGGCTGAGGAAATTCCAGGAGACAGTCTGGGACAGCCCATTGGTGATTAGGGAGATATACCTCCAGATGTGAGGGGGAGAGTGCACCTGGGACCTGAATAGGGCTGGGCCTTCCCTCTACAATGCTGGCTCCACCTCCTGTGGCTTGAATTTGAATTTGAATTAAAAAACATTTGTACAGCGCTCGCATACCCAGCGGTTTCATGGCGCTAGTGGTGATCAGTGGATGGCAACAGCAGAAGATTTAAGGGTAGGCTTGCGTGAACAGAAAAGTTTTGAGATTTTTCTGGAACAGGGGGTAAGAAGGTGAGGTACGCAGAGCAATCAGGAGGGAGTTCCAAAAAGTAGGGGCCAGGACAGCGAATCTCGCTCCGCCCGCCCTCTGTTTTTTAAAGCGAGGGATGGTAAGGAGGGCCAAATGGGCCGAGCGACGTTCTCTGCCTGGGCAGTATGGTTTGATGAGGGAACAGATAAACTCTGGAGCAGTGCCCGCTCTGGCTTGATAAGTGAGACAGCCGAGTTTAAACAGGGCACGCTCTCTTATGGGGAGCCAATGCAGAGTTTTGAGTAATGGGGTGACCCGATGATATCTGGGAAGGCCATGGATCAGGCGGGCCGCCTGATTCCGCACCAGTTGTAATCCGTGGATCATGTATGCAGGAGCTCCGTTATAGACTATGTTACCGTAGTCTATACGGGACAGTACCATGGCCAGCATGATGATTTTTAAAGCTGGGGGGGAAAAGAAACGGGAAACTTTCCAAATTACTCTGAGGGAGAAGAAAGATGAGGAGACAACGGAGTTGACTTGTGGGAGACAGTAAGCTGGGGATTAAGAAAGATTCCCAGGGTTTTCACTTTGGGGACCGGGAGTGGAGGGGCACCAAGGGAGGGGGGCCAGAAGGAAGAAGACCAGGGACTGTGCCACCTCCGGTCAGGACCAGCTCGGTCTTGTCCGGATTGAGTTTGAGGTGGCTGCAGTTCATCCAATCTTGAATGAGGGTCATGATGGTTTGGACATTCAGGGCAGATGAAGGTGAGTGGGACATATTGAAAATTAGCTGGAGGTCATCCGCGTAATTGAACACGGTGACCTCCAGTTGCTGTAACATAAAAATGAGGGGGAAGATGTAGAGGTTAAACAAGAGAGGGGAAAGTGATGAACCCTGGGGGACCCCGCATTCTACCTTACGAGAGGCCGCCGCAAAACCAGCCAAATGGACACCTTGTGTTCTCCCAGCAAGAAAGGACTCCAGCCAAGAGAAGGCTAGGCCCTCTATACCCGCCGCCTTGACACGGTTAAGGAGGATGGTATGATCCACCGTGTCAAAAGCGGCGGATAAGTCAAGGAGAATCAGGGCTTGCGGATGGTTGATGTCAATGCCTTCACGCAGCTTGTCCATGACTGAGATGACCACTTTTTCGGTAGAATGCAGGGGGCGGAAACCAGCTTGGCAAGGGGAGAGGCAGTGATTTGCCTCAATGTGAGTGCTCAGCGTGGAAGTGATATGGGTTTCGAGAACCTTAGCAAGGTAGGGAAGAATTGAAATGGGGAGGTAATTGGAAGCAGAGGAGGGATCGGCGTCCAATTTTTTTAAGATAGGGATGACAATCGCCGATTTGTGTGAAATGGGAACATGACCATGAATAAGTGAATCGTTGAGGAGGGTCAGAGGGGGAATGGGGCAGGCTGAGTAGACTTCCCTGAGTATGCGGGCAGGGGCAAAGTCCTGGGGTGAGCCTGATTTGACCCGTTGGAGTAGGGGACGAAGGGAGTCAATAGTTAGGAGTGGGAAGTTGGTCAGTTTAACAGTGGAGGGGGGAGGAGAGGGGTCCACAAAGGTGGGAGAGGGCAGGGAGATGTTGTGTTTGATTTTTACAACTTTGTCTATGAAGAACTCGTTAAGCGAGTCACAGAGGGATTGGGACGGGGGAATGGTAGATGTGGCTCTGGTGGATGAGGCAAGCTCATTAACGGTGGAGAAAATTTCTTTCGATTGTGACTCCGCAACCAATATCCTGTGGGTGTAATATTCAGCCTTAGCTTCCAGGATGCTCTTTTTATAGGTTTGCAGAGTGGCAGGTAAATTGTTTTTAAGGCAGGATCGTAAGTTCTTCGCCAGGCTCTTTCAGCCCTTCTTGCAGCAAGTTTTTTCTCTTTAAGATCGGAGGTAAACCAACGATTGGCTGCATGAGCCCGTTTTACTGAGAGGCGCTTGAGGGGGGCGAATTCGTCGCCTGCCCTTGTGAGCCAGTTGTTAATTGCGGCCAGTTGGGGGGCAGCTGTCAAACCAGTAAGATCCGGGCAGGTCGTGGCCAGGGCCGAACAGAAGGAGGGCATGTTTACCTTACCCCATTTCCGAACCCAGGTGTTTTTGGGAAGGGGGGGTTTGACCGGGGGTGCTAGGGCAAGGGAAAACGTAATGGTGGAGTGATCTGACCATGGGCAAGGGGAAATAATGGGGGGAGTGGATGAAACATTCAGTGTCCAGATTTGGTCCAGTATGTGGCCATGTAGGTGGTTTGGACTATGGATGAGCGGTACGAAATTCAAATTTTTCATGAGGCTGGTGAATTCCTTGGATTGGGGGCTTTCAGCCGGGTCATTGGGCCAGAAATTGAGGTCCCCTAGAACTAATACAGAAGAATGATTAACTGCCAAGGTGGCCAAAAGGGTCTGGATATCGGGGAGGAACGAGGGAGTCGGCTGGGGAGGACGGTAAATAAGACCAAAAGTGAAGGGGGCTTGATGGGAGGTAGAGCGGGCTACGAGGAGGTCGACATCAGTGATAAGTGGGGAAGTAAGGATTTGAAAGTTGAAATCAGTACGAGCTATTAAAGCCACTCCACCACCCCGCTTGCCATCGGGACGATCCGCACGAATGGCGGAATATGTAGATGGTAAGGCGGCAAGCACGTTGGGTAGGGAGTCGGACTTAAACCAGGTCTCAGTTAAGAACAGGAGATCTGGTTCATTGGTGTCAAGGTAGTCAAATAGCTCGTATTGGTGATTTACGGCGGACCTGGTATTAAGAAGTGTAGCCGAAGTAGAAAACAATTGGGCAGAAGGGGCTGGGGGTGAAGGGGGAACAGGGGAGGATGTGGAGACAGGTAGAGCAAGAAGTGATACAAGACCGGGGGGGAGGGGTGGAGGAGGACTATATAGACCAAGGAGTTTTAAGCCAGTGGTGGTAGAGGAGTTGATACAGCCGGGGGACCACAAGAGGCATAACTGAGACGGAGTGTAGGAGATGTAACCAGCAGCGTCCCGTGCCCCTGGCCCCGGTCGGCCGCGGACGGGCGCAGACGGGCTTAACTCAGGCGCAACTCCGGCGCGCCTCCGTCGCGCCTGCTGCGCTCGTCCGCTGCGCTGCCTCATGATGCCTGTCTAAATAGGGGCGGAGCGGCGGGGGAGGGTCAGGGCTGTGGTGGAAAGCGAAGCCCAAGCCAAGATGGCGCCCGCAGCCACTGGGAGCCCGCGAAAAACACGATCAGCCCAAGCCGGCAGCTCACCCCTAAGAGCCCAAAGAAGTCAATACCTGCATAAGTTTACAAGGTATGTTAATAGCAGTTTTAAAAAAACAATCTCAGCAGAATGTCGCCTCCGCTCGCAATCAGCGGGGCGGAAGAGCAGCAACTCGCCAAGCAACCGACCGCTTGTCTGATGTCTCTGCCCTGCACAGTGAAAGGAGAAGGGGAATCCTGTCAACAGAGTGCTCCAGAGCTGCATCTTCCCTCTTCTGTGCTGGCTCCACATCCTGTGGGGCGTCTGATGTTTCTGCCCTGCACAGTGAAAGGAAGAAAAGTGTCATGTAAACAGTGCTCAGAAACTAGGCAGAGGCCTCTCTGCCTTCAGAGAACAAAGGATTTTGGGGTATAAATATTGGGACCCAGTCCCACAGACTTTAGATCACTTCTGGAACAAGAAACCTTTCTGCCAAGGAGAAGAACCAAGGAAGCTGCAGGAGTTTGGACTGCCCCTCTGCCAGTGCGCTGTTTGCTGGGTTGGCCTGCAGTGGTTGCTTTATTGCCAAGGGAAAGGAGAAGGAACTTTGTAAGAACTTTCATCTACAGAATATTCTCCAAGGGCTTGTACTGTGCTTGCCTCCTGCTGAAGTCGCAGGGCCAAAAGACTTCACCTCCAGCTCCCTCCTGAATTTCCTTGCTGGGAATTCTGACTCCAGTCACTTGCGTGCCGCTGGGAGCTGGAAGCGCGACGCATCGAGAAGAAGCGTGTCGCCGCCGCAGCTGAAATCATCGCAACGCCAGAGAAGCGAGCTTTTGCCGCATCTCCCTAGTAGCGTGTGATCATCGAAGCTGTCTGCTGTTGCATCGCCGGAGAAGCGCGATGCATCGAGAGAGCCGGCAGCGCATCACCGGAGAAGCGCGTCGCAGGGCCTGTTGCGGCTCCAAAGTACAGAGTCATCGCAAGGCTGCCAGGGTGTCATAGCATCGTCATTGCATCGCCGCATCAAGGGCGCCATCTTCTCGCATCGCAACTGGATCATCGCATCATCATCGCATCGCATGAAGGCGCCATCTTGCGCACAGCAACAGGTTGAGCATCTATGCATCACCTCCGCGCCGGTAAGGCTCACGACGAGTCCCTTATTCTGTGCAAGCATTGAGGAAGGACACAACTGTTCTCCTGGGTCACGGAACCGACACATCTCCCCTTCTGTGAGCCTTTTGTTTACTTTGCTTTCTCGCATCCAGGTACTTTGTTGAGAACTTTGTCGCATTTACCATCAACTTGAACTAAGAGACTTTTATCATCTTTTAAGCAATCTTAAGTGTAGTATTGTGGGTTTTTGTCGTTTTTGGCCTTGTGTTTAAGTCTATATAAAGAATACTTATTTTTTATAAAACCTGTGTTGTGTCCATCTGAAGTGTTTTCACTGTATTACTGTGTATATTCACAAATGCTTAACACACTGCCTCTGTGATAAGCCTGTCTGCTTGTGCCAAGCTACCAAGGGGGTGAGCAGGGGTTATTAAGGAGTGTAATCCCCTTATCCTGACTTAGAAGTAAGGGTCCCTATTTGGACAAACCATGTCGTGAGTGATGTAATATGTGACGTCATCAGCAGCGCATTGCAGGCGCTCAAATTATTGTGAGTCCAACTAACTATAACGTGGGAATTTCAATGGTTTTATGTCAGTAAAATTTCCTGCTAACTATAACTGGTGTGAAACCTATGGTTTTTTCAGTGAATTTAATAGGTTTTTAAAATGCTAATTCCTAACTATAACTGGTGTGAAACCTATGGTTTTTTCAGTGAATTTCATAGGTTTTTTAAATGCTAATTCCTAACTATATATAAGGCCCCAAACCTATGTTTGTTTTTTTATTTCAAAATGTTGTTAATAGCAAATGTCTATAGCTATGAAATGTAATATTTTTGAAAATGAATGAATCCTATATTTTATTTGTATTTAAAACAATTTTTTAAATGTATATATATATATATTTTTTTTTTTTTTACCCTGGATCGCTCCCGGGGCGTGCCCCGGTGAGCGCCCCGGAAAGCGTAGTCTTTTGAAGAGCCCCAGGGCGCGCTCAGGAGAGCGTCCCATTAGCGCTATTGCCGCGAACGAAAACATCATTGTGACGTATCGCGTAGCCGCGCCCACGTGATTCGCACGGCGTAAACGAGCGAATACGATCGCGCAACGTAAACATCCGACGCGCTACCTCGACGCGACCCCGGGCACGCCGCATAAGCGCGTCGGGTCATGTGACCTGAAAATAACACTTTTAATTGGTGCAGAACAGTTTTAGTTTCATAATGATGAAATCCCTGGTCTTGTGACCTGAAAATAACACTTCTCATTGGTTCAGGCCTTTTTTTTTCCAAATGATGAAAGACCCCACCTTTTTTCCTTATTCTGACTTTGTCCTTTGACTGAGGAAGACCTGTTTTGCAATCTTTGAGGTATATTTTGTACTTTGAAATGGCTTCAGTAGCAGCAGCAGCTGGAGCATCTGCACCACCACCACAACCACCAAGAGGACCACCACAAGATTACATTGGTGGCCAACAAGAGGAGGAGGAAAAGGAGGAGGAGGAGGAGGGGAGGAGAAGGTGGCTGCAAGAACACAATACCCCATACCAGCCAAAACCACACAATGTATGGGAGTTGTTTTCGATCCCAGAGGGCAAGAAAAAAGTCAAGGTGACTTGCCTAATCTGTGGCACAGAACTTTCAAGGGGGAACCCTAATAAAAAATACTGTTTTGGAAACAGCACCATAATTCGCCACATGCAGCGCAGGTATCCGATGAACTATTCTGCTGCAGAGATGAGGGAACTGGCCAGTAACCCTCCCCAATCAACAAGCACCACCTCCAAAAGAAAGCACACACTCCATCGGTACCAGAGGCAAGGGAGACGATCCCTTGCATTC